>NW_027361956.1:2747500-3347500 GCF_039654945.1 Dendrobates tinctorius
CAGGACTGAAATTTTTGATGTTTTTCTACTCCTCTCATGAGCCCAAACAAGTCTCTAAAAGCATGAGTTTGCAACTACTTTACTTTTGGAAAAAATTCAAAACATTCATTATTCAATAGAGCCCAATAGCAAAAACCAGCGTTTTGAATGAAGAATCACATTTCTTGGTAGAATCATGCAGGATTGAAATTTTTGATGGTTTTTTACTCCCCTCAACAGCCCAAACAAGTTTCTAAAAGGATGAGTTTGCAACTACTTTACTTTTGGAGAAAATTCAAAACATTCATTATTCAATAGAGCCCAATAGCAAAAACCAGCGTTTTGAATGAAGAATCACATTTCTTGGTAGAATCATGCAGGATTGAAATTTTTGATGGTTTTTTACTCCTCTCAACAGCCCAAACAAGTTTCTAAAAGGATGAGTTTGCAACTACTTTACTTTTGGAGAAAATTCAAAACATTCATTATTCAATAGAGCCCAATAGCAAAAACCAGCGTTTTGAATGAAGAATCACATTTCTTGGTAGAATCATGCAGGATTGAAATTTTTGATGGTTTTTTACTCCTCTCAACAGCCCAAACAAGTTTCTAAAAGGATGAGTTTGCAACTACTTTACTTTTGGAGAAAATTCAAAACATTCATTATTCAATAGGGCCCAAACTATCAAAAACCAGCGGTTTCAATGAACACACATTTCTTGGTAGAATCATGCAGGACTGAAATTTTTGATGTTTTTCTACTCCTCTCATGAGCCCAAACAAGTCTCTAAAAGCATGAGTTTGCAACTACTTTACTTTTGGAGAAAATTCAAAACATTCATTATTCAATAGAGCCCAATAGCAAAAACCAGCGTTTTGAATGAAGAATCACATTTCTTGGTAGAATCATGTAGGATTGAAATTTTTGATGGTTTTTTACTCCTCTCAACAGCCCAAACAAGTTTCTAAAAGGATGAGTTTGCAACTACTTTACTTTTGGAGAAAATTCAAAACATTCATTATTCAATAGGGCCCAAACTATCAAAAACCAGCGGTTTGAATGAACACATTTCTTGGTAGAATCATGCAGGACTGAAATTTTTGATGTTTTTCTACTCCTCTCATGAGCCCAAACAAGTCTCTGAAAGCATGAGTTTGCAACTACTTTACTTTTGGAGAAAATTCAAAACATTCACTATTCAATAGAGCCCAATAGCAAAAATCAGGTTTTGAATGAAGAATCACATTTCTTGGTAAAATCATGCAGGATTGAAATTTTTGATGGTTTTTTACTCCTCTCAAAAGCCCAAACAAGTTTCTAAAAGGATGAGTTTGCAACTACTTTACTTTTGGAGAAAATTCAAAACATTCATTATTCAATAGGGCCCAAACTATCAAAAACCAGCGGTTTCAATGAACACACATTTCTTGGTAGAATCATGCAGGACTGAAATTTTTGAAGTTTTTCTACTCCTCTCATGAGCCCAAACAAGTCTCTAAAAGCATGAGTTTGCAACTACTTTACTTTTGGAGAAAATTCAAAACATTCATTATTCAATAGAGCCCAATAGCAAAAACCAGCGTTTTGAATGAAGAATCACATTTCTTGGTATAATCATGCAGGATTGAAATTTTTGATGCTTTTTTACTCCTCTCAACAGCCCAAACAAGTTTCTAAAAGGATGAGTTTGCAACTACTTTACTTTTGGAGAAAATTCAAAACATTCATTATTCAATAGGGCCCAAACTATCAAAAACCAGCGGTTTCAATGAACACACATTTCTTGGTAGAATCATGCAGGACTGAAATTTTTGATGTTTTTCTACTCCTCTCATGAGCCCAAACAAGTCTCTAAAAGCATGAGTTTGCAACTACTTTACTTTTGGAGAAAATTCAAAACATTCATTATTCAATAGAGCCCAATAGCAAAAACCAGCGTTTTGAATGAAGAATCACATTTCTTGGTAGAATCATGCAGGATTGAAATTTTTGATGGTTTTTTACTCCTCTCAACAGCCCAAACAAGTTTCTAAAAGGATGAGTTTGCAACTACTTTACTTTTGGAGAAAATTCAAAACATTCATTATTCAATAGGGCCCAAACTATCAAAAACCAGCGGTTTCAATGAACACACATTTCTTGGTAGAATCATGCAGGACTGAAATTTTTGATGTTTTTCTACTCCTCTCATGAGCCCAAACAAGTCTCTAAAAGCATGAGTTTGCAACTACTTTACTTTTGGAGAAAATTCAAAACATTCATTATTCAATAGGGCCCAAACTATCAAAAACCAGCGGTTTGAATGAACACACATTTCTTGGTAGAATCATGCAGGACTGAAATTTTTGATGTTTTTCTACTCCTCTCATGAGCCCAAACAAGTCTCTAAAAGCATGAGTTTGCAACTACTTTACTTTTGGAGAAAATTCAAAACATTCATTATTCAATAGAGCCCAATAGCAAAAACCAGCGTTTTGAATGAAGAATCACATTTCTTGGTAGAATCATGCAGGATTGAAATTTTTGATGGTTTTTTACTCCTCTCAACAGCCCAAACAAGTTTCTAAAAGGATGAGTTTGCAACTACTTTACTTTTGGAGAAAATTCAAAACATTCATTATTCAATAGGGCCCAAACTATCAAAAACCAGCCGTTTCAATGAACACACATGTCTTGGTAGAATCATGCAGGACTGAAATTTTTGATGTTTTTCTACTCATCTCATGAGCCCAAACAAGTCTCTAAAAGCATGAGTTTGCAACTACTTTACTTTTGGAGAAAATTCAAAACATTCATTATTCAATAGAGCCCAATAGCAAAAACCAGCGTTTTGAATGAAGAATCACATTTCTTGGTATAATCATGCAGGATTGAAATTTTTGATGGTTTTTTACTCCTCTCAACAGCCCAAACAAGTTTCTAAAAGGATGAGTTTGCAACTACTTTACTTTTGGAGAAAATTCAAAACATTCATTATTCAATAGGGCCCAAACTATCAAAAACCAGCGGTTTCAATGAACACACATTTCTTGGTAGAATCATGCAGGACTGAAATTTTTGATGTTTTTCTACTCATCTCATGAGCCCAAACAAGTCTCTAAAAGCATGAGTTTGCAACTACTTTACTTTTGGAGAAAATTCAAAACATTCATTATTCAATAGAGCCCAATAGCAAAAACCAGCGTTTTGAATGAAGAATCACATTTCTTGGTAGAATCATGCAGGATTGAAATTTTTGATGATTTTTTACTCCTCTCAACAGCCCAAACAAGTTTCTAAAAGGATGAGTTTGCAACAACTTTACTTTTGGAGAAAATTCAAAACATTCATTATTCAATAGGGCACAAACTATCAAAAACCAGCGGTTTGAATGAACACATTTCTTGGTAGAATCATGCAGGACTGAAATTTTTGATGTTTTTCTACTCCTCTCATGAGCCCAAACAAGTCTCTAAAAGCATGAGTTTGCAACTACTTTACTTTTGGAGAAAATTCAAAACATTCACTATTCAATAGAGCCCAATAGCAAAAATCAGGTTTTGAATGAAGAATCACATTTCTTGGTAAAATCATGCAGGATTGAAATTTTTTATGGTTTTTTACTCCTCTCAACAGCCCAAACAAGTTTCTAAAAGGATGAGTTTGCAACTACTTTACTTTTGGAGAAAATTCAAAACATTCATTTTTCAATAGGGCCCAAACTATCAAAAACCAGCCGTTTTAATGAACACACATGTCTTGGTAGAATCATGCAGGACTGAAATTTTTGATGTTTTTCTACTCCTCTCATGAGCCCAAACAAGTCTCTAAAAGCATGAGTTTGCAACTACTTTACTTTTGGAGAAAATTCAGAACATTCACTATTCAATAGAGCCCAATAGCAAAAATCAGGTTTTGAATGAAGAATCACATTTCTTGGTAAAATCATGCAGGATTGAATTTTTTGATGATTTTTTACTCCTCTCAACAGCCCAAACAAGTTTCTAAAAGGATGAGTTTGCAACTACTTTACTTTTGGAGAAAATTCAAAACATTCATTATTCAATAGGGCCCAAACTATCAAAAACCAGCGGTTTCAATGAACACACATTTCTTGGTAGAATCATGCAGGACTGAAATTTTTGATGTTTTTCTACTCATCTCATGAGCCCAAACAAGTCTCTAAAAGCATGAGTTTGCAACTACTTTACTTTTGGAGAAAATTCAAAACATTCATTATTCAATAGAGCCCAATAGCAAAAACCAGCGTTTTGAATGAAGAATCACATTTCTTGGTATAATCATGCAGGATTGAAATTTTTGATGGTTTTTTACTCCTCTCAAGAGCCCAAACAAGTTTCTAAAAGGATGAGTTTGCAACTACTTTACTTTTGGAGAAAATTCAAAACATTCATTATTCAATAGGGCCCAAACTATCAAAAACCAGCGGTTTCAATGAACACACATTTCTTGGTAGAATCATGCAGGACTGAAATTTTTGATGTTTTTCTACTCCTCTCATGAGCCCAAACAAGTCTCTAAAAGCATGAGTTTGCAACTACTTTACTTTTGGAGAAAATTCAAAACATTCATTATTCAATAGAGCCCAATAGCAAAAAACAGCGTTTTGAATGAAGAATCACATTTCTTGGTAGAATCATGCAGGATTGAAATTTTTGATGGTTTTTTACTCCTCTCAACAGCCCAAAAAAGTTTCTAAAAGGATGAGTTTGCAACTACTTTACTTTTGGAGAAAATTCAAAACATTCATTATTCAATAGGGCCCAAACTATCAAAAACCAGCGGTTTCAATGAACACACATTTCTTGGTAGAATCATGCAGGACTGAAATTTTTCATGTTTTTCTACTCCTCTCATGAGCCCAAACAAGTCTCTAAAAGCATGAGTTTGCAACTACTTTACTTTTGGAGAAAATTCAAAACATTCATTATTCAATAGAGCCCAATAGCAAAAACCAGCGTTTTGAATGAAGAATCACATTTCTTGGTAGAATCATGCAGGATTGAAATTTTTGATGGTTTTTTACTCCTCTCAACAGCTCAAACAAGTTTCTAAAAGGATGAGTTTGCAACTACTTTACTTTTGGAGAAAATTCAAAACATTCATTATTCAATAGGGCCCAAACTATCAAAAACAAGCGGTTTCAATGAACACACATTTCTTGGTAGAATCATGCAGGACTGAAATTTTTGAAGTTTTTCTACTCCTCTCATGAGCCCAAACAAGTCTCTAAAAGCATGAGTTTGCAACTACTTTACTTTTGGAGAAAATTCAAAACATTCATTATTCAATAGAGCCCAATAGCAAAAACCAGCGTTTTGAATGAAGAATCACATTTCTTGGTATAATCATGCAGGATTGAAATTTTTGATGCTTTTTTACTCCTCTCAACAGCCCAAACAAGTTTCTAAAAGGATGAGTTTGCAACTACTTTACTTTTGGAGAAAATTCAAAACATTCATTATTCAATAGGGCCCAAACTATCAAAAACCAGCGGTTTCAATGAACACACATTTCTTGGTAGAATCATGCAGGACTGAAATTTTTGATGTTTTTCTACTCCTCTCATGAGCCCAAACAAGTCTCTAAAAGCATGAGTTTGCAACTACTTTACTTTTGGAGAAAATTCAAAACATTCATTATTCAATAGAGCCCAATAGCAAAAACCAGCGTTTTGAATGAAGAATCACATTTCTTGGTAGAATCATGCAGGATTGAAATTTTTGATGGTTTTTTACTCCTCTCAACAGCCCAAACAAGTTTCTAAAAGGATGAGTTTGCAACTACTTTACTTTTGGAGAAAATTCAAAACATTCATTATTCAATAGGGCCCAAACTATGAAAAACCAGCGGTTTCAATGAACACACATTTCTTGGTAGAATCATGCAGGACTGAAATTTTTGATGTTTTTCTACTCCTCTCATGAGCCCAAACAAGTCTCTAAAAGCATGAGTTTGCAACTACTTTACTTTTGGAGAAAATTCAAAACATTCATTATTCAATAGGGCCCAAACTATCAAAAACCAGCGGTTTGAATGAACACACATTTCTTGGTAGAATCATGCAGGACTGAAATTTTTGATGTTTTTCTACTCCTCTCATGAGCCCAAACAAGTCTCTAAAAGCATGAGTTTGCAACTACTTTACTTTTGGAGAAAATTCAAAACATTCATTATTCAATAGAGCCCAATAGCAAAAACCAGCGTTTTGAATGAAGAATCACATTTCTTGGTAGAATCATGCAGGATTGAAATTTTTGATGGTTTTTTACTCCTCTCAACAGCCCAAACAAGTTTCTAAAAGGATGAGTTTGCAACTACTTTACTTTTGGAGAAAATTCAAAACATTCATTATTCAATAGGGCCCAAACTATCAAAAACCAGCCGTTTCAATGAACACACATGTCTTGGTAGAATCATGCAGGACTGAAATTTTTGATGTTTTTCTACTCATCTCATGAGCCCAAACAAGTCTCTAAAAGCATGAGTTTGCAACTACTTTACTTTTGGAGAAAATTCAAAACATTCATTATTCAATAGAGCCCAATAGCAAAAACCAGCGTTTTGAATGAAGAATCACATTTCTTGGTAGAATCATGCAGGATTGAAATTTTTGATGGTTTTTTACTCCTCTCAACAGCCCAAACAAGTTTCTAAAAGGATGAGTTTGCAACTACTTTACTTTTGGAGAAAATTCAAAACATTCATTATTCAATAGGGCCCAAACTATCAAAAACCAGCGGTTTCAATGAACACACATTTCTTGGTAGAATCATGCAGGACTGAAATTTTTGATGTTTTTCTACTCATCTCATGAGCCCAAACAAGTCTCTAAAAGCATGAGTTTGCAACTACTTTACTTTTGGAGAAAATTCAAAACATTCACTATTCAATAGAGCCCAATAGCAAAAATCAGGTTTTGAATGAAGAATCACATTTCTTGGTAAAATCATGCAGGATTGAAATTTTTTATGGTTTTTTACTCCTCTCAACAGCCCAAACAAGTTTCTAAAAGGATGAGTTTGCAACTACTTTACTTTTGGAGAAAATTCAAAACATTCATTTTTCAATAGGGCCCAAACTATCAAAAACCAGCCGTTTCAATGAACACACATGTCTTGGTAGAATCATGCAGGACTGAAATTTTTGATGTTTTTCTACTCCTCTCATGAGCCCAAACAAGTCTCTAAAAGCATGAGTTTGCAACTACTTTACTTTTGGAGAAAATTCAGAACATTCACTATTCAATAGAGCCCAATAGCAAAAATCAGGTTTTGAATGAAGAATCACATTTCTTGGTAAAATCATGCAGGATTGAATTTTTTGATGGTTTTTTACTCCTCTCAACAGCCCAAACAAGTTTCTAAAAGGATGAGTTTGCAACTACTTTACTTTTGGAGAAAATTCAAAACATTCATTATTCAATAGGGCCCAAACTATCAAAAACCAGCGGTTTCAATGAACACACATTTCTTGGTAGAATCATGCAGGACTGAAATTTTTGATGTTTTTCTACTCATCTCATGAGCCCAAACAAGTCTCTAAAAGCATGAGTTTGCAACTACTTTACTTTTGGAGAAAATTCAAAACATTCATTATTCAATAGAGCCCAATAGCAAAAACCAGCGTTTTGAATGAAGAATCACATTTCTTGGTATAATCATGCAGGATTGAAATTTTTGATGGTTTTTTACTCCTCTCAACAGCCCAAACAAGTTTCTAAAAGGATGAGTTTGCAACTACTTTACTTTTGGAGAAAATTCAAAACATTCATTATTCAATAGGGCCCAAACTATCAAAAACCAGCGGTTTCAATGAACACACATTTCTTGGTAGAATCATGCAGGACTGAAATTTTTGATGTTTTTCTACTCCTCTCATGAGCTCAAACAAGTCTCTAAAAGCATGAGTTTGCAACTACTTTACTTTTGGAGAAAATTCAAAACATTCATTATTCAATAGAGCCCAATAGCAAAAAACAGCGTTTTGAATGAAGAATCACATTTCTTGGTAGAATCATGCAGGATTGAAATTTTTGATGGTTTTTTACTCCTCTCAACAGCCCAAAAAAGTTTCTAAAAGGATGAGTTTGCAACTACTTTACTTTTGGAGAAAATTCAAAACATTCATTATTCAATAGGGCCCAAACTATCAAAAACCAGCGGTTTCAATGAACACACATTTCTTGGTAGAATCATGCAGGACTGAAATTTTTGATGTTTTTCTACTCCTCTCATGAGCCCAAACAAGTCTCTAAAAGCATGAGTTTGCAACTACTTTACTTTTGGAGAAAATTCAAAACATTCATTATTCAATAGAGCCCAATAGCAAAAACCAGCGTTTTGAATGAAGAATCACATTTCTTGGTAGAATCATGCAGGATTGAAATTTTTGATGGTTTTTTACTCCTCTCAACAGCTCAAACAAGTTTCTAAAAGGATGAGTTTGCAACTACTTTACTTTTGGAGAAAATTCAAAACATTCATTATTCAATAGAGCCCAATAGCAAAAACCAGCGTTTTGAATGAAGAATCACATTTCTTGGTAGAATCATGCAGGATTGAAATTTTTGATGGTTTTTTACTCTTCTCAACAGCCCAAACAAGTTTCTAAAAGGATGAGTTTGCAACTACTTTACTTTTGGAGAAAATTCAAAACATTCATTATTCAATAGGGCCCAAACTATCAAAAACCAGCGGTTTCAATGAACACACATTTCTTGGTAGAATCATGCAGGACTGAAATTTTTGATGTTTTTCTACTCCTCTCATGAGCCCAAACAGGTTTCTAAAAGCATGAGTTTGCAACTACTTTACTTTTGGAGAAAATTCAAAACATTCATTATTCAATAGAGCCCAATAGCAAAAACCAGCGTTTTGAATGAAGAATCACATTTCTTGGTAGAATCATGCAGGATTGAAATTTTTGATGGTTTTTACTCCTCTCAACAGCCCAAACAAGTTTCTAAAAGGATGAGTTTGCAACTACTTTACTTTTGGAGAAAATTCAAAACATTCATTATTCAATAGGGCCCAAACTATCAAAAACCAGCGGTTTCAATGAACACACATTTCTTGGTAGAATCATGCAGGACTGAAATTTTTGATGTTTTTCTACTCTTCTCATGAGCCCAAACAAGTATCTAAAAGCATGAGTTTGCAACTACTTTACTTTTGGAGAAAATTCAAAACATTCATTATTCAATAGGGCCCAAACTATCAAAAACCAGCGGTTTGAATGAACACACATTTCTTGATAGAATCATGCAGGACTGAAATTTTTGATGTTTTTCTACTCCTCTCATGAGCCCAAACAAGTCTCTAAAAGCATGAGTTTGCAACTACTTTACTTTTGGAGAAAATTCAAAACATTCATTATTCAATAGAGCCCAATAGCAAAAACCAGCGTTTTGAATGAAGAATCACATTTCTTGGTAGAATCATGCAGGATTGAAATTTTTGATGGTTTTTTACTCCTCTCAACAGCCCAAACAAGTTTCTAAAAGGATGAGTTTGCAACTACTTTACTTTTGGAGAAAATTCAAAACATTCATTATTCAATAGGGCCCAAACTATCAAAAACCAGCGGTTTGAATGAACACATTTCTTGGTAGAATCATGCAGGACTGAAATTTTTGATGTTTTTCTACTCCTCTCATGAGCCCAAACAAGTCTCTAAAAGCATGAGTTTGCAACTACTTTACTTTTGGAGAAAATTCAAAACATTCATTATTCAATAGAGCCCAATAGCAAAAACCAGCGTTTTGAATGAAGAATCACATTTCTTGGTAGAATCATGCAGGATTGAAATTTTTGATGGTTTTTTACTCCTCTCAACAGCCCAAACAAGTTTCTAAAAGGATGAGTTTGCAACTACTTTACTTTTGGAGAAAATTCAAAACATTCATTATTCAATAGGGACCAAACTATCAAAAACCAGCGGTTTCAATGAACACACATTTCTTGGTAGAATCATGCAGGACTGAAATTTTTGATGTTTTTCTACTCCTCTCATGAGCCCAAACAAGTCTCTAAAAGCATGAGTTTGCAACTACTTTACTTTTGGAGAAAATTCAAAACATTCATTATTCAATAGAGCCCAATAGCAAAAACCAGCGTTTTGAATGAAGAATCACATTTCTTGGTAGAATCATGCAGGATTGAAATTTTTAATGGTTTTTTACTCCTCTCAACAGCCCAAACAAGTTTCTAAAAGGATGAGTTTGCAACTACTTTACTTTTGGAGAAAATTCAAAACATTCATTATTCAATAGGGCCCAAACTATCAAAAACCAGCGGTTTGAATGAACACATTTCTTGGTAGAATCATGCAGGACTGAAATTTTTGATGTTTTTCTACTCCTCTCATGAGCCCAAACAAGTCTCTAAAAGCATGAGTTTGCAACTACTTTACTTTTGGAGAAAATTCAAAACATTCACTATTCAATAGAGCCCAATAGCAAAAATCAGGTTTTGAATGAAGAATCACATTTCTTGGTAAAATCATGCAGGATTGAAATTTTTGATGGTTTTTTACTCCTCTCAACAGCCCAAACAAGTTTCTAAAAGGATGAGTTTGCAACTACTTTACTTTTGGAGAAAATTCAAAACATTCATTATTCAATAGAGCCCATTAGCAAAAACCAGCGTTTTGAATGAAGAATCACATTTCTTGGTAGAATCATGCAGGATTGAAATTTTTGATGGTTTTTTACTCCTCTCAACAGCCCAAACAAGTTTCTAAAAGGATGAGTTTGCAACTACTTTACTTTTGGAGAAAATTCAAAACATTCATTATTCAATAGGGCCCAAACTATCAAAAACCAGCAGTTTCAATGAACACACATTTCTTGGTAGAATCATGCAGGACTGAAATTTTTGATGTTTTTCTACTCCTCTCATGAGCCCAAACAAGTCTCTAAAAGCATGAGTTTGCAACTACTTTACTTTTGGAGAAAATTCAAAACATTCATTATTCAATAGGGCCCAAACTATCAAAAACCAGCGGTTTGAATGAACACACATTTCTTGGTAGAATCATGCAGGACTGAAATTTTTGATGTTTTTCTACTCCTCTCATGAGCCCAAACAAGTCTCTAAAAGCATGAGTTTGCAACTACTTTAATTTTGGAGAAAATTCAAAACATTCATTATTCAATAGAGCCCAATAGCAAAAACCAGCGTTTTGAATGAAGAATCACATTTCTTGGTAGAATCATGCAGGATTGAAATTTTTGATGGTTTTTTACTCCTCTCAACAGCCCAAACAAGTTTCTAAAAGGATGAGTTTGCAACTACTTTACTTTTGGAGAAAATTCAAAACATTCATTATTCAATAGGGCCCAAACTATCAAAAACCAGCGGTTTGAATGAACACATTATTTCTTGGTAGAATCATGCAGGACTGAAATTTTTGATGTTTTTCTACTCCTCTCATGAGCCCAAACAAGTCTCTAAAAGCATGAGTTTGCAACTACTTTACTTTTGGAGAAAATTCAAAACATTCACTATTCAATAGAGCCCAATAGCAAAAATCAGGTTTTGAATGAAGAATCACATTTCTTGGTAAAATCATGCAGGATTGAAATTTTTGATGGTTTTTTACTCCTCTCAACAGCCCAAACAAGTTTCTAAAAGGATGAGTTTGCAACTACTTTACTTTTGGAGAAAATTCAAAACATTCATTATTCAATAGGGCCCAAACTATCAAAAACCAGCCGTTTCAATGAACACACATGTCTTGGTAGAATCATGCAGGACTGAAATTTTTGATGTTTTTCTTCTCCTCTCATGAGCCCAAACAAGTCTCTAAAAGCATGAGTTTGCAACTACTTTACTTTTGGAGAAAATTCAAAACATTCATTATTCAATAGAGCCCAATAGCAAAAACCAGCGTTTTGAATGAAGAATCACATTTCTTGGTAGAATCATGCAGGATTGAAATTTTTGATGGTTTTTTACTCCTCTCAACAGCCCAAACAAGTTTCTAAAAGGATGAGTTTGCAACTACTTTACTTTTGGAGAAAATTCAAAACATTCATTATTCAATAGGGCCCAAACTATCAAAAACCAGCGGTTTCAATGAACACACATTTCTTGGTAGAATCATGCAGGACTGAAATTTTTGATGTTTTTCTACTCCTCTCATGAGCCCAAACAAGTCTCTAAAAGCATGAGTTTGCAACTACTTCACTTTTGGAGAAAATTCAAAACATTCATTATTCAATAGAGCCCAATAGCAAAAATCAGGTTTTGAATGAAGAATCACATTTCTTGGTAGAATCATGCAGGATTGAAATTTTTGATGGTTTTTTACTCCTCTCAACAGCCCAAACAAGTTTCTAAAAGGATGAGTTTGCAACTACTTTACTTTTGGAGAAAATTCAAAACATTCATTATTAAATAGGGCCCAAACTATCAAAAACCAGCGGTTTGAATGAACACACATTTCTTGGTAGAATCATGCAGGACTGAAATTTTTGATGTTTTTCTACTCCTCTCATGAGCCCAAACAAGTCTCTAAAAGCATGAGTTTGCAACTACTTTACTTTTGGAGAAAATTCAAAACATTCACTATTCAATAGAGCCCAATAGTAAAAATCAGGTTTTGAATGAAGAATCACATTTCTTGGTAAAATCATGCAGCATTGAAATTTTTGATGGTTTTTTACTCCTCTCAACAGCCCAAACAAGTTTCTAAAAGGATGAGTTTGCAACTACTTTACTTTTGGAGAAAATTCAAAACATTCATTATTCAATAGGGCCCAAACTATCAAAAACCAGCGGTTTCAATGAACACACATTTCTTGGTAGAATCATGCAGGACTGAAATTTTTGATGTTTTTCTACTCCTCTCATGAGCCCAAACAAGTCTCTAAAAGCATGAGTTTGCAACTACTTTACTTTTGGAGAAAATTCAAAACATTCATTATTCAATAGAGCCCAATAGCAAAAACCAGCGTTTTGAATGAAGAATCACATTTCTTGGTAGAATCATGCAGGATTGAAATTTTTGATGGTTTTTTACTCCTCTCAACAGCCCAAACAAGTTTCTAAAAGGATGAGTTTGCAACTACTTTACTTTTGGAGAAAATTCAAAACATTCATTATTCAATAGGGCCCAAACTATCAAAAACCAGCGGTTTGAATGAACACACATTTCTTGGTAGAATCATGCAGGACTGAAATTTTTGATGTTTTTCTACTCCTCTCATGAGCCCAAACAAGTCTCTAAAAGCATGAGTTTGCAACTACTTTACTTTTGGAGAAAATTCAAAACATTCACTATTCAATAGAGCCCAATAGCAAAAATCAGGTTTTGAATGAAGAATCACATTTCTTGGTAAAATCATGCAGGATTGAAATTTTTGATGGTTTTTTACTCCTCTCAACAGCCCAAACAAGTTTCTAAAAGGATGAGTTTGCAACTACTTTACTTTTGGAGAAAATTCAAAACATTCATTATTCAATAGGGCCCAAACTATCAAAAACCAGCGGTTTCAATGAACACACATTTCTTGGTAGAATCATGCAGGACTGAAATTTTTGATGTTTTTCTACTCCTCTCATGAGCCCAAACAAGTCTCTAAAAGCATGAGTTTGCAACTACTTTACTTTTGGAGAAAATTCAAAACATTCATTATTCAATAGAGCCCAATAGCAAAAACCAGCGTTTTGAATGAAGAATCACATTTCTTGGTAGAATCATGCAGGATTGAAATTTTTGATGGTTTTTTACTCCTCTCAACAGCCGAAATAAGTTTCTAAAAGGATGAGTTTGCAACTACTTTACTTTTGGAGAAAATTCAAAACATTCATTATTCAATAGAGCCCAATAGCAAAAACCAGCGTTTTGAATGAAGAATCACATTTCTTGGTAGAATCATGCAGGATTGAAATTTTTGATGGTTTTTTACTCCTCTCAACAGCCCAAACAAGTTTCTAAAAGGATGAGTTTGCAACTACTTTACTTTTGGAGAAAATTCAAAACATTCATTATTCAATAGGGCCCAAACTATCAAAAACCAGCGGTTTCAATGAACACACATTTCTTGGTAGAATCATGCAGGACTGAAATTTTTGATGTTTTTCTACTCCTCTCATGAGCCCAAACAAGTCTCTAAAAGCATGAGTTTGCAACTACTTTACTTTTGGAGAAAATTCAAAACATTCATTATTCAATAGAGCCCAATAGCAAAAACCAGCGTTTTGAATGAAGAATCACATTTCTTGGTAGAATCATGCAGGATTGAAATTTTTAATGGTTTTTTACTCCTCTCAACAGCCCAAACAAGTTTCTAAAAGGATGAGTTTGCAACTACTTTACTTTTGGAGAAAATTCAAAACATTCATTATTCAATAGGGCCCAAACTATCAAAAACCAGCGGTTTGAATGAACACATTTCTTGGTAGAATCATGCAGGACTGAAATTTTTGATGTTTTTCTACTCCTCTCATGAGCCCAAACAAGTCTCTAAAAGCATGAGTTTGCAACTACTTTACTTTTGGAGAAAATTCAAAACATTCACTATTCAATAGAGCCCAATAGCAAAAATCAGGTTTTGAATGAAGAATCACATTTCTTGGCAAAATCATGCAGGATTGAAATTTTTGATGGTTTTTTACTCCTCTCAACAGCCCAAACAAGTTTCTAAAAGGATGAGTTTGCAACTACTTTACTTTTGGAGAAAATTCAAAACATTCATTATTCAATAGGGCCCAAACTATCAAAAACCAGCGGTTTCAATGAACACACATTTCTTGGTAGAATCATGCAGGACTGAAATTTTTGATGTTTTTCTACTCCTCTCATGAGCCCAAACAAGTCTCTAAAAGCATGAGTTTGCAACTACTTTACTTTTGGAGAAAATTCAAAACATTCATTATTCAATAGAGCCCATTAGCAAAAACCAGCGTTTTGAATGAAGAATCACATTTCTTGGTAGAATCATTCAAGATTGAAATTTTTGATGGTTTTTTACTCCTCTCAACAGCCCAAACAAGTTTCTAAAAGGATGAGTTTGCAACTACTTTACTTTTGGAGAAAATTCAAAACATTCATTATTCAATAGGGCCCAAACTATCAAAAACCAGCGGTTTCAATGAACACACATTTCTTGGTAGAATCATGCAGGACTGAAATTTTTGATGTTTTTCTACTCCTCTCATGAGCCCAAACAAGTCTCTAAAAGCATGAGTTTGCAACTACTTTACTTTTGGAGAAAATTCAAAACATTCATTATTCAATAGGGCCCAAACTATCAAAAACCAGCGGTTTGAATGAACACACATTTCTTGGTAGAATCATGCAGGACTGAAATTTTTGATGTTTTTCTACTCCTCTCATGAGCCCAAACAAGTCTCTAAAAGCATGAGTTTGCAACTACTTTAATTTTGGAGAAAATTCAAAACATTCATTATTCAATAGAGCCCAATAGCAAAAACCAGCGTTTTGAATGAAGAATCACATTTCTTGGTAGAATCATGCAGGATTGAAATTTTTGATGGTTTTTTACTCCTCTCAACAGCCCAAACAAGTTTCTAAAAGGATGAGTTTGCAACTACTTTACTTTTGGAGAAAATTCAAAACATTCATTATTCAATAGGGCCCAAACTATCAAAAACCAGCGGTTTGAATGAACACATTATTTCTTGGTAGAATCATGCAGGACTGAAATTTTTGATGTTTTTCTACTCCTCTCATGAGCCCAAACAAGTCTCTAAAAGCATGAGTTTGCAACTACTTTACTTTTGGAGAAAATTCAAAACATTCACTATTCAATAGAGCCCAATAGCAAAAATCAGATTTTGAATGAAGAATCACATTTCTTGGTAAAATCATGCAGGATTGAAATTTTTGATGGTTTTTTACTCCTCTCAACAGCCCAAACAAGTTTCTAAAAGGATGAGTTTGCAACTACTTTACTTTTGGAGAAAATTCAAAACATTCATTATTCAATAGGGCCCAAACTATCAAAAACCAGCGGTTTGAATGAACACACATTTCTTGGTAGAATCATGCAGGACTGAAATTTTTGATGTTTTTCTACACCTCTCATGAGCTCAAACAAGTCTCTAAAAGCATGAGTTTGCAACTACTTTACTTTTGGAGAAAATTCAAAACATTCATTATTCAATAGAGCCCAATAGCAAAAACCAGCGTTTTGAATGAAGAATCACATTTCTTGGTAGAATCATGCAGGATTGAAATTTTTGATGGTTTTTTACTCCTCTCAACAGCCCAAACAAGTTTCTAAAAGGATTAGTTTGCAACTACTTTACTTTTGGAGAAAATTCAAAACATTCATTATTCAATAGGGCCCAAACTATCAAAAACCAGCCGTTTCAATGAACACACATGTCTTGGTAGAATCATGCAGGACTGAAATTTTTGATGTTTTTCTTCTCCTCTCATGAGCCCAAACAAGTCTCTAAAAGCATGAGTTTGCAACTACTTTACTTTTGGAGAAAATTCAAAACATTCATTATTCAATAGAGCCCAATAGCAAAAACCAGCGTTTTGAATGAAGAATCACATTTCTTGGTAGAATCATGCAGGATTGAAATTTTTGATGGTTTTTTACTCCTCTCAACAGCCCAAACAAGTTTCTAAAAGGATGAGTTTGCAACTACTTTACTTTTGGAGAAAATTCAAAACATTCATTATTCAATAGGGCCCAAACTATCAAAAACCAGCGGTTTCAATGAACACACATTTCTTGGTAGAATCATGCAGGACTGAAATTTTTGATGTTTTTCTACTCCTCTCATGAGCCCAAACAAGTCTCTAAAAGCATGAGTTTGCAACTACTTTACTTTTGGAGAAAATTCAAAACATTCATTATTCAATAGAGCCCAATAGCAAAAACCAGCGTTTTGAATGAAGAATCACATTTCTTGGTAGAATCATGCAGGATTGAAATTTTTGATGGTTTTTTACTCCTCTCAACAGCCCAAACAAGTTTCTAAAAGGATGAGTTTGCAACTACTTTACTTTTGGAGAAAATTCAAAACATTCATTATTCAATAGGGCCCAAACTATCAAAAACCAGCGGTTTGAATGAACACACATTTCTTGGTAGAATCATGCAGGACTGAAATTTTTGATGTTTTTCTACTCCTCTCATGAGCCCAAACAAGTCTCTAAAAGCATGAGTTTGCAACTACTTTACTTTTGGAGAAAATTCAAAACATTCACTATTCAATAGAGCCCAATAGCAAAAATCAGGTTTTGAATGAAGAATCACATTTCTTGGTAAAATCATGCAGGATTGAAATTTTTGATGGTTTTTTACTCCTCTCAACAGCCCAAACAAGTTTCTAAAAGGATGAGTTTGCAACTACTTTACTTTTGGAGAAAATTCAAAACATTCATTATTCAATAGGGCCCAAACTATCAAAAACCAGCGGTTTCAATGAACACACATTTCTTGGTAGAATCATGCAGGACTGAAATTTTTGATGTTTTTCTACTCCTCTCATGAGCCCAAACAAGTCTCTAAAAGCATGAGTTTGCAACTACTTTACTTTTGGAGAAAATTCAAAACATTCATTATTCAATAGAGCCCAATAGCAAAAACCAGCGTTTTGAATGAAGAATCACATTTCTTGGTAGAATCATGCAGGATTGAAATTTTTGATGGTTTTTTACTCCTCTCAACAGCCGAAATAAGTTTCTAAAAGGATGAGTTTGCAACTACTTTACTTTTGGAGAAAATTCAAAACATTCATTATTCAATAGAGCCCAATAGCAAAAACCAGCGTTTTGAATGAAGAATCACATTTCTTGGTAGAATCATGCAGGATTGAAATTTTTGATGGTTTTTTACTCCTCTCAACAGCCCAAACAAGTTTCTAAAAGGATGAGTTTGCAACTACTTTACTTTTGGAGAAAATTCAAAACATTCATTATTCAATAGGGCCCAAACTATCAAAAACCAGCGGTTTCAATGAACACACATTTCTTGGTAGAATCATGCAGGACTGAAATTTTTGATGTTTTTCTACTCCTCTCATGAGCCCAAACAAGTCTCTAAAAGCATGAGTTTGCAACTACTTTACTTTTGGAGAAAATTCAAAACATTCATTATTCAATAGAGCCCAATAGCAAAAACCAGCGTTTTGAATGAAGAATCACATTTCTTGGTAGAATCATGCAGGATTGAAATTTTTAATGGTTTTTTACTCCTCTCAACAGCCCAAACAAGTTTCTAAAAGGATGAGTTTGCAACTACTTTACTTTTGGAGAAAATTCAAAACATTCATTATTCAATAGGGCCCAAACTATCAAAAACCAGCGGTTTGAATGAACACATTTCTTGGTAGAATCATGCAGGACTGAAATTTTTGATGTTTTTCTACTCCTCTCATGAGCCCAAACAAGTCTCTAAAAGCATGAGTTTGCAACTACTTTACTTTTGGAGAAAATTCAAAACATTCACTATTCAATAGAGCCCAATAGCAAAAATCAGGTTTTGAATGAAGAATCACATTTCTTGGCAAAATCATGCAGGATTGAAATTTTTGATGGTTTTTTACTCCTCTCAACAGCCCAAACAAGTTTCTAAAAGGATGAGTTTGCAACTACTTTACTTTTGGAGAAAATTCAAAACATTCATTATTCAATAGGGCCCAAACTATCAAAAACCAGCGGTTTCAATGAACACACATTTCTTGGTAGAATCATGCAGGACTGAAATTTTTGATGTTTTTCTACTCCTCTCATGAGCCCAAACAAGTCTCTAAAAGCATGAGTTTGCAACTACTTTACTTTTGGAGAAAATTCAAAACATTCATTATTCAATAGAGCCCATTAGCAAAAACCAGCGTTTTGAATGAAGAATCACATTTCTTGGTAGAATCATTCAAGATTGAAATTTTTGATGGTTTTTTACTCCTCTCAACAGCCCAAACAAGTTTCTAAAAGGATGAGTTTGCAACTACTTTACTTTTGGAGAAAATTCAAAACATTCATTATTCAATAGGGCCCAAACTATCAAAAACCAGCGGTTTCAATGAACACACATTTCTTGGTAGAATCATGCAGGACTGAAATTTTTGATGTTTTTCTACTCCTCTCATGAGCCCAAACAAGTCTCTAAAAGCATGAGTTTGCAACTACTTTACTTTTGGAGAAAATTCAAAACATTCATTATTCAATAGGGCCCAAACTATCAAAAACCAGCGGTTTGAATGAACACACATTTCTTGGTAGAATCATGCAGGACTGAAATTTTTGATGTTTTTCTACTCCTCTCATGAGCCCAAACAAGTCTCTAAAAGCATGAGTTTGCAACTACTTTAATTTTGGAGAAAATTCAAAACATTCATTATTCAATAGAGCCCAATAGCAAAAACCAGCGTTTTGAATGAAGAATCACATTTCTTGGTAGAATCATGCAGGATTGAAATTTTTGATGGTTTTTTACTCCTCTCAACAGCCCAAACAAGTTTCTAAAAGGATGAGTTTGCAACTACTTTACTTTTGGAGAAAATTCAAAACATTCATTATTCAATAGGGCCCAAACTATCAAAAACCAGCGGTTTGAATGAACACATTATTTCTTGGTAGAATCATGCAGGACTGAAATTTTTGATGTTTTTCTACTCCTCTCATGAGCCCAAACAAGTCTCTAAAAGCATGAGTTTGCAACTACTTTACTTTTGGAGAAAATTCAAAACATTCACTATTCAATAGAGCCCAATAGCAAAAATCAGATTTTGAATGAAGAATCACATTTCTTGGTAAAATCATGCAGGATTGAAATTTTTGATGGTTTTTTACTCCTCTCAACAGCCCAAACAAGTTTCTAAAAGGATGAGTTTGCAACTACTTTACTTTTGGAGAAAATTCAAAACATTCATTATTCAATAGGGCCCAAACTATCAAAAACCAGCGGTTTGAATGAACACACATTTCTTGGTAGAATCATGCAGGACTGAAATTTTTGATGTTTTTCTACACCTCTCATGAGCTCAAACAAGTCTCTAAAAGCATGAGTTTGCAACTACTTTACTTTTGGAGAAAATTCAAAACATTCATTATTCAATAGAGCCCAATAGCAAAAACCAGCGTTTTGAATGAAGAATCACATTTCTTGGTAGAATCATGCAGGATTGAAATTTTTGATGGTTTTTTACTCCTCTCAACAGCCCAAACAAGTTTCTAAAAGGATTAGTTTGCAACTACTTTACTTTTGGAGAAAATTCAAAACATTCATTATTCAATAGGGCCCAAACTATCAAAAACCAGCCGTTTCAATGAACACACATGTCTTGGTAGAATCATGCAGGACTGAAATTTTTGATGTTTTTCTTCTCCTCTCATGAGCCCAAACAAGTCTCTAAAAGCATGAGTTTGCAACTACTTTACTTTTGGAGAAAATTCAAAACATTCATTATTCAATAGAGCCCAATAGCAAAAACCAGCGTTTTGAATGAAGAATCACATTTCTTGGTAGAATCATGCAGGATTGAAATTTTTGATGGTTTTTTACTCCTCTCAACAGCCCAAACAAGTTTCTAAAAGGATGAGTTTGCAACTACTTTACTTTTGGAGAAAATTCAAAACATTCATTATTCAATAGGGCCCAAACTATCAAAAACCAGCGGTTTCAATGAACACACATTTCTTGGTAGAATCATGCAGGACTGAAATTTTTGATGTTTTTCTACTCCTCTCATGAGCCCAAACAAGTCTCTAAAAGCATGAGTTTGCAACTACTTCACTTTTGGAGAAAATTCAAAACATTCATTATTCAATAGAGCCCAATAGCAAAAATCAGGTTTTGAATGAAGAATCACATTTCTTGGTAGAATCATGCAGGATTGAAATTTTTGATGGTTTTTTACTCCTCTCAACAGCCCAAACAAGTTTCTAAAAGGATGAGTTTGCAACTACTTTACTTTTGGAGAAAATTCAAAACATTCATTATTAAATAGGGCCCAAACTATCAAAAACCAGCGGTTTGAATGAACACACATTTCTTGGTAGAATCATGCAGGACTGAAATTTTTGATGTTTTTCTACTCCTCTCATGAGCCCAAACAAGTCTCTAAAAGCATGAGTTTGCAACTACTTTACTTTTGGAGAAAATTCAAAACATTCACTATTCAATAGAGCCCAATAGTAAAAATCAGGTTTTGAATGAAGAATCACATTTCTTGGTAAAATCATGCAGGATTGAAATTTTTGATGGTTTTTTACTCCTCTCTACAGCCCAAACAAGTTTCTAAAAGGATGAGTTTGCAACTACTTTACTTTTGGAGAAAATTCAAAACATTCATTATTCAATAGGGCCCAAACTATCAAAAACCAGCGGTTTCAATGAACACACATTTCTTGGTAGAATCATGCAGGACTGAAATTTTTGATGTTTTTCTACTCCTCTCATGAGCCCAAACAAGTCTCTAAAAGCATGAGTTTGCAACTACTTTACTTTTGGAGAAAATTCAAAACATTCATTATTCAATAGAGCCCAATAGCAAAAACCAGCGTTTTGAATGAAGAATCACATTTCTTGGTAGAATCATGCAGGATTGAAATTTTTGATGGTTTTTTACTCCTCTCAACAGCCCAAACAAGTTTCTAAAAGGATGAGTTTGCAACTACTTTACTTTTGGAGAAAATTCAAAACATTCATTATTCAATAGGGCCCAAACTATCAAAAACCAGCCGTTTCAATGAACACACATTTCTTGGTAGAATCATGCAGGACTGAAATTTTTGATGTTTTTCTACTCCTCTCATGAGCCCAAACAAGTCTCTAAAAGCATGAGTTTGCAACTACTTTACTTTTGGAGAAAATTCAAAACATTCATTATTCAATAGAGCCCAATAGCAAAAACCAGCGTTTTGAATGAAGAATCACATTTCTTGGTAGAATCATGCAGGATTGAAATTTTTGATGGTTTTTTACTCCTCTCAACAGCCCAAACAAGTTTCTAAAAGGATGAGTTTGCAACTACTTTACTTTTGGAGAAAATTCAAAACATTCATTATTCAATAGGGCCCAAACTATCAAAAACCAGCGGTTTGAATGAACACATTTCTTGGTAGAATCATGCAGGACTGAAATTTTTGATGTTTTTCTACTCCTCTCATGAGCCCAAACAAGTCTCTAAAAGCATGAGTTTGCAACTACTTTACTATTGGAGAAAATTCAAAACATTCATTATTCAATAGAGCCCAATAGCAAAAACCAGCGTTTTGAATGAAGAATCACATTTCTTGGTAGAATCATGCAGGATTGAAATTTTTGATGGTTTTTTACTCCTTTCAACAGCCCAAACAAGTTTCTAAAAGGATGAGTTTGCAACTACTTTACTTTTGGAGAAAATTCAAAACATTCATTATTCAATAGGGACCAAACTATCAAAAACCAGCGGTTTCAATGAACACACATTTCTTGGTAGAATCATGCAGGACTGAAATTTTTGATGTTTTTCTACTCCTCTCATGAGCCCAAACAAGTCTCTAAAAGCATGAGTTTGCAACTACTTTACTTTTGGAGAAAATTCAAAACATTCATTATTCAATAGGGCCCAAACTATCAAAAACCAGCGGTTTGAATGAACACACATTTCTTGGTAGAATCATGCAGGACTGAAATTTTTGATGTTTTTCTACTCCTCTCATGAGCCCAAACAAGTCTCTAAAAGCATGAGTTTGCAACTACTTTACTTTTGGAGAAAATTCAAAACATTCATTATTCAATAGAGCCCAATAGCAAAAACCAGCGTTTTGAATGAAGAATCACATTTCTTGGTAGAATCATGCAGGATTGAAATTTTTGATGGTTTTTTACTCCTCTCAACAGCCCAAACAAGTTTCTAAAAGGATGAGTTTGCAACTACTTTACTTTTGGAGAAAATTCAAAACATTCATTATTCAATAGGGCCCAAACTATCAAAAACCAGCGGTTTCAATGAACACATTTCTTGGTAGAATCATGCAGGACTGAAATTTTTGATGTTTTTCTACTCCTCTCATGAGCCCAAACAAGTCTCTAAAAGCATGAGTTTGCAACTACTTTACTTTTGGAGAAAATTCAAAACATTCACTATTCAATAGAGCCCAATAGCAAAAATCAGGTTTTGAATGAAGAATCACATTTCTTGGTAAAATCATGCAGGATTGAAATTTTTGATGGTTTTTTACTCCTCTCAACAGCCCAAACAAGTTTCTAAAAGGATGAGTTTGCAACTACTTTACTTTTGGACAAAATTCAAAACATTCATTATTCAATAGGGCCCAAACTATCAAAAACCAGCGGTTTCAATGAACACACATTTCTTGGTAGAATCATGCAGGACTGAAATTTTTGATGTTTTTCTACTCCTCTCATGAGCCCAAACAAGTCTCTAAAAGCATGAGTTTGCAACTACTTTACTTTTGGAGAAAATTCAAAACATTCATTATTCAATAGAGCACAATAGCAAAAACCAGCGTTTTGAATGAAGAATCACATTTCTTGGTAGAATCATGCAGGATTGAAATTTTTGATGGTTTTTTACTCCTCTCAACAGCCCAAACAAGTTTCTAAAAGGATGAGTTTGCAACTACTTTACTTTTGGAGAAAATTCAAAACATTCATTATTCAATAGGGCCCAAACTATCAAAAACCAGCGGTTTCTATGAACACACATTTCTTGGTAGAATCATGCAGGACTGACATTTTTGATGTTTTTCTACTCCTCTCATGAGCCCAAACAAGTCTCTAAAAGCATGAGTTTGCAACTACTTTACTTTTGGAGAAAATTCAAAACATTCATTATTCAATAGAGCCCAATAGCAAAAACCAGCGTTTTGAATGAAGAATCACATTTCTTGGTAGAATCATGCAGGATTGAAATTTTTGATGGTTTTTTACTCCTCTCAACAGCCCAAACAAGTTTCTAAAAGGATGAGTTTGCAACTACTTTACTTTTGGAGAAAATTCAAAACATTCATTATTCAATAGGGCCCAAACTATCAAAAACCAGCGGTTTCAATGAACACACATTTCTTGGTAGAATCATGCAGGACTGAAATTTTTGATGTTTTTCTACTCTTCTCATGAGCCCAAACAAGTATCTAAAAGCATGAGTTTGCAACTACTTTACTTTTGGAGAAAATTCAAAACATTCATTATTCAATAGGGCCCAAACTATCAAAAACCAGCGGTTTGAATGAACACACATTTCTTGATAGAATCATGCAGGACTGAAATTTTTGATGTTTTTCTACTCCTCTCATGAGCCCAAACAAGTCTCTAAAAGCATGAGTTTGCAACTACTTTACTTTTGGAGAAAATTCAAAACATTCATTATTCAATAGAGCCCAATAGCAAAAACCAGCGTTTTGAATGAAGAATCACATTTCTTGGTAGAATCATGCAGGATTGAAATTTTTGATGGTTTTTTACTCCTCTCAACAGCCCAAACAAGTTTCTAAAAGGATGAGTTTGCAACTACTTTACTTTTGGAGAAAATTCAAAACATTCATTATTCAATAGGGCCCAAACTATCAAAAACCAGCGGTTTGAATGAACACATTTCTTGGTAGAATCATGCAGGACTGAAATTTTTGATGTTTTTCTACTCCTCTCATGAGCCCAAACAAGTCTCTAAAAGCATGAGTTTGCAACTACTTTACTTTTGGAGAAAATTCAAAACATTCATTATTCAATAGAGCCCAATAGCAAAAACCAGCGTTTTGAATGAAGAATCACATTTCTTGGTAGAATCATGCAGGATTGAAATTTTTGATGGTTTTTTACTCCTCTCAACAGCCCAAACAAGTTTCTAAAAGGATGAGTTTGCAACTACTTTACTTTTGGAGAAAATTCAAAACATTCATTATTCAATAGGGACCAAACTATCAAAAACCAGCGGTTTCAATGAACACACATTTCTTGGTAGAATCATGCAGGACTGAAATTTTTGATGTTTTTCTACTCCTCTCATGAGCCAAAACAAGTCTCTAAAAGCATGAGTTTGCAACTACTTTACTTTTGGAGAAAATTCAAAACATTCATTATTCAATAGAGCCCAATAGCAAAAACCAGCGTTTTGAATGAAGAATCACATTTCTTGGTAGAATCATGCAGGATTGAAATTTTTAATGGTTTTTTACTCCTCTCAACAGCCCAAACAAGTTTCTAAAAGGATGAGTTTGCAACTACTTTACTTTTGGAGAAAATTCAAAACATTCATTATTCAATAGGGCCCAAACTATCAAAAACCAGCGGTTTGAATGAACACATTTCTTGGTAGAATCATGCAGGACTGAAATTTTTGATGTTTTTCTACTCCTCTCATGAGCCCAAACAAGTCTCTAAAAGCATGAGTTTGCAACTACTTTACTTTTGGAGAAAATTCAAAACATTCACTATTCAATAGAGCCCAATAGCAAAAATCAGGTTTTGAATGAGGAATCACATTTCTTGGTAAAATCATGCAGGATTGAAATTTTTGATGGTTTTTTACTCCTCTCAACAGCCCAAACAAGTTTCTAAAAGGAT
Source organism: Dendrobates tinctorius (assembly GCF_039654945.1). Lineage (NCBI taxonomy): Eukaryota > Metazoa > Chordata > Amphibia > Anura > Dendrobatidae > Dendrobates > Dendrobates tinctorius. The sequence goes on from NW_027361956.1 coordinate 2,772,982, forward strand.
GAGTTTGCAACTACTTTACTTTTGGAGAAAATTCAAAACATTCATTATTCAATAGAGCCCATTAGCAAAAACCAGCGTTTTGAATGAAGAATCACATTTCTTGGTAGAATCATGCAGGATTGAAATTTTTGATGGTTTTTTACTCCTCTCAACAGCCCAAACAAGTTTCTAAAAGGATGAGTTTGCAACTACTTTACTTTTGGAGAAAATTCAAAACATTCATTATTCAATAGGGCCCAAACTATCAAAAACCAGCGGTTTCAATGAACACACATTTCTTGGTAGAATCATGCAGGACTGAAATTTTTGATGTTTTTCTACTCCTCTCATGAGCCCAAACAAGTCTCTAAAAGCATGAGTTTGCAACTACTTTAATTTTGGAGAAAATTCAAAACATTCATTATTCAATAGAGCCCAATAGCAAAAACCAGCGTTTTGAATGAAGAATCACATTTCTTGGTAGAATCATGCAGGATTGAAATTTTTGATGGTTTTTTACTCCTCTCAACAGCCCAAACAAGTTTCTAAAAGGATGAGTTTGCAACTACTTTACTTTTGGAGAAAATTCAAAACATTCATTATTCAATAGGGCCCAAACTATCAAAAACCAGCGGTTTGAATGAACACATTATTTCTTGGTAGAATCATGCAGGACTGAAATTTTTGATGTTTTTCTACTCCTCTCATGAGCCCAAACAAGTCTCTAAAAGCATGAGTTTGCAACTACTTTACTTTTGGAGAAAATTCAAAACATTCACTATTCAATAGAGCCCAATAGCAAAAATCAGGTTTTGAATGAAGAATCACATTTCTTGGTAAAATCATGCAGGATTGAAATTTTTGATGGTTTTTTACTCCTCTCAACAGCCCAAACAAGTTTCTAAAAGGATGAGTTTGCAACTACTTTACTTTTGGAGAAAATTCAAAACATTCATTATTCAATAGGGCCCAAACTATCAAAAACCAGCCGTTTCAATGAACACACATGTCTTGGTAGAATCATGCAGGACTGAAATTTTTGATGTTTTTCTTCTCCTCTCATGAGCCCAAACAAGTCTCTAAAAGCATGAGTTTGCAACTACTTTACTTTTGGAGAAAATTCAAAACATTCATTATTCAATAGAGCCCAATAGCAAAAACCAGCGTTTTGAATGAAGAATCACATTTCTTGGTAGAATCATGCAGGATTGAAATTTTTGATGGTTTTTTACTCCTCTCAACAGCCCAAACAAGTTTCTAAAAGGATGAGTTTGCAACTACTTTACTTTTGGAGAAAATTCAAAACATTCATTATTCAATAGGGCCCAAACTATCAAAAACCAGCGGTTTCAATGAACACACATTTCTTGGTAGAATCATGCAGGACTGAAATTTTTGATGTTTTTCTACTCCTCTCATGAGCCCAAACAAGTCTCTAAAAGCATGAGTTTGCAACTACTTTACTTTTGGAGAAAATTCAAAACATTCATTATTCAATAGAGCACAATAGCAAAAACCAGCGTTTTGAATGAAGAATCACATTTCTTGGTAGAATCATGCAGGATTGAAATTTTTGATGGTTTTTTACTCCTCTCAACAGCCCAAACAAGTTTCTAAAAGGATGAGTTTGCAACTACTTTACTTTTGGAGAAAATTCAAAACATTCATTATTCAATAGGGCCCAAACTATCAAAAACCAGCGGTTTCTATGAACACACATTTCTTGGTAGAATCATGCAGGACTGACATTTTTGATGTTTTTCTACTCCTCTCATGAGCCCAAACAAGTCTCTAAAAGCATGAGTTTGCAACTACTTTACTTTTGGAGAAAATTCAAAACATTCATTATTCAATAGAGCCCAATAGCAAAAACCAGCGTTTTGAATGAAGAATCACATTTCTTGGTAGAATCATGCAGGATTGAAATTTTTGATGGTTTTTTACTCCTCTCAACAGCCCAAACAAGTTTCTAAAAGGATGAGTTTGCAACTACTTTACTTTTGGAGAAAATTCAAAACATTCATTATTCAATAGGGCCCAAACTATCAAAAACCAGCGGTTTCAATGAACACACATTTCTTGGTAGAATCATGCAGGACTGAAATTTTTGATGTTTTTCTACTCTTCTCATGAGCCCAAACAAGTATCTAAAAGCATGAGTTTGCAACTACTTTACTTTTGGAGAAAATTCAAAACATTCATTATTCAATAGGGCCCAAACTATCAAAAACCAGCGGTTTGAATGAACACACATTTCTTGATAGAATCATGCAGGACTGAAATTTTTGATGTTTTTCTACTCCTCTCATGATCCCAAACAAGTCTCTAAAAGCATGAGTTTGCAACTACTTTACTTTTGGAGAAAATTCAAAACATTCATTATTCAATAGAGCCCAATAGCAAAAACCAGCGTTTTGAATGAAGAATCACATTTCTTGGTAGAATCATGCAGGATTGAAATTTTTGATGGTTTTTTACTCCTCTCAACAGCCCAAACAAGTTTCTAAAAGGATGAGTTTGCAACTACTTTACTTTTGGAGAAAATTCAAAACATTCATTATTCAATAGGGCCCAAACTATCAAAAACCAGCGGTTTGAATGAACACATTTCTTGGTAGAATCATGCAGGACTGAAATTTTTGATGTTTTTCTACTCCTCTCATGAGCCCAAACAAGTCTCTAAAAGCATGAGTTTGCAACTACTTTACTTTTGGAGAAAATTCAAAACATTCATTATTCAATAGAGCCCAATAGCAAAAACCAGCGTTTTGAATGAAGAATCACATTTCTTGGTAGAATCATGCAGGATTGAAATTTTTGATGGTTTTTTACTCCTCTCAACAGCCCAAACAAGTTTCTAAAAGGATGAGTTTGCAACTACTTTACTTTTGGAGAAAATTCAAAACATTCATTATTCAATAGGGACCAAACTATCAAAAACCAGCGGTTTCAATGAACACACATTTCTTGGTAGAATCATGCAGGACTGAAATTTTTGATGTTTTTCTACTCCTCTCATGAGCCAAAACAAGTCTCTAAAAGCATGAGTTTGCAACTACTTTACTTTTGGAGAAAATTCAAAACATTCATTATTCAATAGAGCCCAATAGCAAAAACCAGCGTTTTGAATGAAGAATCACATTTCTTGGTAGAATCATGCAGGATTGAAATTTTTAATGGTTTTTTACTCCTCTCAACAGCCCAAACAAGTTTCTAAAAGGATGAGTTTGCAACTACTTTACTTTTGGAGAAAATTCAAAACATTCATTATTCAATAGGGCCCAAACTATCAAAAACCAGCGGTTTGAATGAACACATTTCTTGGTAGAATCATGCAGGACTGAAATTTTTGATGTTTTTCTACTCCTCTCATGAGCCCAAACAAGTCTCTAAAAGCATGAGTTTGCAACTACTTTACTTTTGGAGAAAATTCAAAACATTCACTATTCAATAGAGCCCAATAGCAAAAATCAGGTTTTGAATGAAGAATCACATTTCTTGGTAAAATCATGCAGGATTGAAATTTTTGATGGTTTTTTACTCCTCTCAACAGCTCAAACAAGTTTCTAAAAGGATGAGTTTGCAACTACTTTACTTTTGGAGAAAATTCAAAACATTCATTATTCAATAGAGCCCATTAGCAAAAACCAGCGTTTTGAATGAAGAATCACATTTCTTGGTAGAATCATGCAGGATTGAAATTTTTGATGGTTTTTTACTCCTCTCAACAGCCCAAACAAGTTTCTAAAAGGATGAGTTTGCAACTACTTTACTTTTGGAGAAAATTCAAAACATTCATTATTCAATAGGGCCCAAACTATCAAAAACCAGCGGTTTCAATGAACACACATTTCTTGGTAGAATCATGCAGGACTGAAATTTTTGATGTTTTTCTACTCCTCTCATGAGCCCAAACAAGTCTCTAAAAGCATGAGTTTGCAACTACTTTACTTTTGGAGAAAATTCAAAACATTCATTATTCAATAGGGCCCAAACTATCAAAAACCAGCGGTTTGAATGAACACACATTTCTTGGTAGAATCATGCAGGACTGAAATTTTTGATGTTTTTCTACTCCTCTCATGAGCCCAAACAAGTCTCTAAAAGCATGAGTTTGCAACTACTTTAATTTTTGGAGAAAATTCAAAACATTCATTATTCAATAGAGCCCAATAGCAAAAACCAGCGTTTTGAATGAAGAATCACATTTCTTGGTAGAATCATGCAGGATTGAAATTTTTGATGGTTTTTTACTCCTCTCAACAGCCCAAACAAGTTTCTAAAAGGATGAGTTTGCAACTACTTTACTTTTGGAGAAAATTCAAAACATTCATTATTCAATAGGGCCCAAACTATCAAAAACCAGCGGTTTGAATGAACACATTATTTCTTGGTAGAATCATGCAGGACTGAAATTTTTGATGTTTTTCTACTCCTCTCATGAGCCCAAACAAGTCTCTAAAAGCATGAGTTTGCAACTACTTTACTTTTGGAGAAAATTCAAAACATTCACTATTCAATAGAGCCCAATAGCAAAAATCAGGTTTTGAATGAAGAATCACATTTCTTGGTAAAATCATGCAGGATTGAAATTTTTGATGGTTTTTTACTCCTCTCAACAGCCCAAACAAGTTTCTAAAAGGATGAGTTTGCAACTACTTTACTTTTGGAGAAAATTCAAAACATTCATTATTCAATAGGGCCCAAACTATCAAAAACCAGCCGTTTCAATGAACACACATGTCTTGGTAGAATCATGCAGGACTGAAATTTTTGATGTTTTTCTTCTCCTCTCATGAGCCCAAACAAGTCTCTAAAAGCATGAGTTTGCAACTACTTTACTTTTGGAGAAAATTCAAAACATTCATTATTCAATAGAGCCCAATAGCAAAAACCAGCGTTTTGAATGAAGAATCACATTTCTTGGTAGAATCATGCAGGATTTAAATTTTTGATGGTTTTTTACTCCTCTCAACAGCCCAAACAAGTTTCTAAAAGGATGAGTTTGCAACTACTTTACTTTTGGAGAAAATTCAAAACATTCATTATTCAATAGGGCCCAAACTATCAAAAACCAGCGGTTTCAATGAACACACATTTCTTGGTAGAATCATGCAGGACTGAAATTTTTGATGTTTTTCTACTCCTCTCATGAGCCCAAACAAGTCTCTAAAAGCTTGAGTTTGCAACTACTTCACTTTTGGAGAAAATTCAAAACATTCATTATTCAATAGAGCCCAATAGCAAAAATCAGGTTTTGAATGAAGAATCACATTTCTTGGTAGAATCATGCAGGATTGAAATTTTTGATGGTTTTTTACTCCTCTCAACAGCCCAAACAAGTTTCTAAAAGGATGAGTTTGCAACTACTTTACTTTTGGAGAAAATTCAAAACATTCATTATTAAATAGGGCCCAAACTATCAAAAACCAGCGGTTTGAATGAACACACATTTCTTGGTAGAATCATGCAGGACTGAAATTTTTGATGTTTTTCTACTCCTCTCATGAGCCCAAACAAGTCTCTAAAAGCATGAGTTTGCAACTACTTTACTTTTGGAGAAAATTCAAAACATTCACTATTCAATAGAGCCCAATAGTAAAAATCAGGTTTTGAATGAAGAATCACATTTCTTGGTAAAATCATGCAGCATTGAAATTTTTGATGGTTTTTTACTCCTCTCAACAGCCCAAACAAGTTTCTAAAAGGATGAGTTTGCAACTACTTTACTTTTGGAGAAAATTCAAAACATTCATTATTCAATAGGGCCCAAACTATCAAAAACCAGCGGTTTCAATGAACACACATTTCTTGGTAGAATCATGCAGGACTGAAATTTTTGATGTTTTTCTACTCCTCTCATGAGCCCAAACAAGTCTCTAAAAGCATGAGTTTGCAACTACTTTACTTTTGGAGAAAATTCAAAACATTCATTATTCAATAGAGCCCAATAGCAAAAACCAGCGTTTTGAATGAAGAATCACATTTCTTGGTAGAATCATGCAGGATTGAAATTTTTGATGGTTTTTTACTCCTCTCAACAGCCCAAACAAGTTTCTAAAAGGATGAGTTTGCAACTACTTTACTTTTGGAGAAAATTCAAAACATTCATTATTCAATAGGGCCCAAACTATCAAAAACCAGCGGTTTGAATGAACACACATTTCTTGGTAGAATCATGCAGGACTGAAATTTTTGATGTTTTTCTACTCCTCTCATGAGCCCAAACAAGTCTCTAAAAGCATGAGTTTGCAACTACTTTACTTTTGGAGAAAATTCAAAACATTCACTATTCAATAGAGCCCAATAGCAAAAATCAGGTTTTGAATGAAGAATCACATTTCTTGGTAAAATCATGCAGGATTGAAATTTTTGATGGTTTTTTACTCCTCTCAACAGCCCAAACAAGTTTCTAAAAGGATGAGTTTGCAACTACTTTACTTTTGGAGAAAATTCAAAACATTCATTATTCAATAGGGCCCAAACTATCAAAAACCAGCGGTTTCAATGAACACACATTTCTTGGTAGAATCATGCAGGACTGAAATTTTTGATGTTTTTCTACTCCTCTCATGAGCCCAAACAAGTCTCTAAAAGCATGAGTTTGCAACTACTTTACTTTTGGAGAAAATTCAAAACATTCATTATTCAATAGAGCCCAATAGCAAAAACCAGCGTTTTGAATGAAGAATCACATTTCTTGGTAGAATCATGCAGGATTGAAATTTTTGATGGTTTTTTACTCCTCTCAACAGCCGAAATAAGTTTCTAAAAGGATGAGTTTGCAACTACTTTACTTTTGGAGAAAATTCAAAACATTCATTATTCAATAGAGCCCAATAGCAAAAACCAGCGTTTTGAATGAAGAATCACATTTCTTGGTAGAATCATGCAGGATTGAAATTTTTGATGGTTTTTTACTCCTCTCAACAGCCCAAACAAGTTTCTAAAAGGATGAGTTTGCAACTACTTTACTTTTGGAGAAAATTCAAAACATTCATTATTCAATAGGGCCCAAACTATCAAAAACCAGCGGTTTCAATGAACACACATTTCTTGGTAGAATCATGCAGGACTGAAATTTTTGATGTTTTTCTACTCCTCTCATGAGCCCAAACAAGTCTCTAAAAGCATGAGTTTGCAACTACTTTACTTTTGGAGAAAATTCAAAACATTCATTATTCAATAGAGCCCAATAGCAAAAACCAGCGTTTTGAATGAAGAATCACATTTCTTGGTAGAATCATGCAGGATTGAAATTTTTAATGGTTTTTTACTCCTCTCAACAGCCCAAACAAGTTTCTAAAAGGATGAGTTTGCAACTACTTTACTTTTGGAGAAAATTCAAAACATTCATTATTCAATAGGGCCCAAACTATCAAAAACCAGCGGTTTGAATGAACACATTTCTTGGTAGAATCATGCAGGACTGAAATTTTTGATGTTTTTCTACTCCTCTCATGAGCCCAAACAAGTCTCTAAAAGCATGAGTTTGCAACTACTTTACTTTTGGAGAAAATTCAAAACATTCACTATTCAATAGAGCCCAATAGCAAAAATCAGGTTTTGAATGAAGAATCACATTTCTTGGCAAAATCATGCAGGATTGAAATTTTTGATGGTTTTTTACTCCTCTCAACAGCCCAAACAAGTTTCTAAAAGGATGAGTTTGCAACTACTTTACTTTTGGAGAAAATTCAAAACATTCATTATTCAATAGGGCCCAAACTATCAAAAACCAGCGGTTTCAATGAACACACATTTCTTGGTAGAATCATGCAGGACTGAAATTTTTGATGTTTTTCTACTCCTCTCATGAGCCCAAACAAGTCTCTAAAAGCATGAGTTTGCAACTACTTTACCTTTGGAGAAAATTCAAAACATTCATTATTCAATAGAGCCCATTAGCAAAAACCAGCGTTTTGAATGAAGAATCACATTTCTTGGTAGAATCATTCAGGATTGAAATTTTTGATGGTTTTTTACTCCTCTCAACAGCCCAAACAAGTTTCTAAAAGGATGAGTTTGCAACTACTTTACTTTTGGAGAAAATTCAAAACATTCATTATTCAATAGGGCCCAAACTATCAAAAACCAGCGGTTTCAATGAACACACATTTCTTGGTAGAATCATGCAGGACTGAAATTTTTGATGTTTTTCTACTCCTCTCATGAGCCCAAACAAGTCTCTAAAAGCATGAGTTTGCAACTACTTTACTTTTGGAGAAAATTCAAAACATTCATTATTCAATAGGGCCCAAACTATCAAAAACCAGCGGTTTGAATGAACACACATTTCTTGGTAGAATCATGCAGGACTGAAATTTTTGATGTTTTTCTACTCCTCTCATGAGCCCAAACAAGTCTCTAAAAGCATGAGTTTGCAACTACTTTAATTTTGGAGAAAATTCAAAACATTCATTATTCAATAGAGCCCAATAGCAAAAACCAGCGTTTTGAATGAAGAATCACATTTCTTGGTAGAATCATGCAGGATTGAAATTTTTGATGGTTTTTTACTCCTCTCAACAGCCCAAACAAGTTTCTAAAAGGATGAGTTTGCAACTACTTTACTTTTGGAGAAAATTCAAAACATTCATTATTCAATAGGGCCCAAACTATCAAAAACCAGCGGTTTGAATGAACACATTATTTCTTGGTAGAATCATGCAGGACTGAAATTTTTGATGTTTTTCTACTCCTCTCATGAGCCCAAACAAGTCTCTAAAAGCATGAGTTTGCAACTACTTTACTTTTGGAGAAAATTCAAAACATTCACTATTCAATAGAGCCCAATAGCAAAAATCAGATTTTGAATGAAGAATCACATTTCTTGGTAAAATCATGCAGGATTGAAATTTTTGATGGTTTTCTACTCCTCTCAACAGCCCAAACAAGTTTCTAAAAGGATGAGTTTGCAACTACTTTACTTTTGGAGAAAATTCAAAACATTCATTATTCAATAGGGCCCAAACTATCAAAAACCAGCGGTTTGAATGAACACACATTTCTTGGTAGAATCATGCAGGACTGAAATTTTTGATGTTTTTCTACACCTCTCATGAGCTCAAACAAGTCTCTAAAAGCATGAGTTTGCAACTACTTTACTTTTGGAGAAAATTCAAAACATTCATTATTCAATAGAGCCCAATAGCAAAAACCAGCGTTTTGAATGAAGAATCACATTTCTTGGTAGAATCATGCAGGATTGAAATTTTTGATGGTTTTTTACTCCTCTCAACAGCCCAAACAAGTTTCTAAAAGGATTAGTTTGCAACTACTTTACTTTTGGAGAAAATTCAAAACATTCATTATTCAATAGGGCCCAAACTATCAAAAACCAGCCGTTTCAATGAACACACATGTCTTGGTAGAATCATGCAGGACTGAAATTTTTGATGTTTTTCTTCTCCTCTCATGAGCCCAAACAAGTCTCTAAAAGCATGAGTTTGCAACTACTTTACTTTTGGAGAAAATTCAAAACATTCATTATTCAATAGAGCCCAATAGCAAAAACCAGCGTTTTGAATGAAGAATCACATTTCTTGGTAGAATCATGCAGGATTGAAATTTTTGATGGTTTTTTACTCCTCTCAACAGCCCAAACAAGTTTCTAAAAGGATGAGTTTGCAACTACTTTACTTTTGGAGAAAATTCAAAACATTCATTATTCAATAGGGCCCAAACTATCAAAAACCAGCGGTTTCAATGAACACACATTTCTTGGTAGAATCATGCAGGACTGAAATTTTTGATGTTTTTCTACTCCTCTCATGAGCCCAAACAAGTCTCTAAAAGCATGAGTTTGCAACTACTTTACTTTTGGAGAAAATTCAAAACATTCATTATTCAATAGGGCCCAAACTATCAAAAACCAGCGGTTTGAATGAACACACATTTCTTGGTAGAATCATGCAGGACTGAAATTTTTGATGTTTTTCTACTCCTCTCATGAGCCCAAACAAGTCTCTAAAAGCATGAGTTTGCAACTACTTTAATTTTTGGAGAAAATTCAAAACATTCATTATTCAATAGAGCCCAATAGCAAAAACCAGCGTTTTGAATGAAGAATCACATTTCTTGGTAGAATCATGCAGGATTGAAATTTTTGATGGTTTTTTACTCCTCTCAACAGCCCAAACAAGTTTCTAAAAGGATGAGTTTGCAACTACTTTACTTTTGGAGAAAATTCAAAACATTCATTATTCAATAGGGCCCAAACTATCAAAAACCAGCGGTTTGAATGAACACATTATTTCTTGGTAGAATCATGCAGGACTGAAATTTTTGATGTTTTTCTACTCCTCTCATGAGCCCAAACAAGTCTCTAAAAGCATGAGTTTGCAACTACTTTACTTTTGGAGAAAATTCAAAACATTCACTATTCAATAGAGCCCAATAGCAAAAATCAGGTTTTGAATGAAGAATCACATTTCTTGGTAAAATCATGCAGGATTGAAATTTTTGATGGTTTTTTACTCCTCTCAACAGCCCAAACAAGTTTCTAAAAGGATGAGTTTGCAACTACTTTACTTTTGGAGAAAATTCAAAACATTCATTATTCAATAGGGCCCAAACTATCAAAAACCAGCCGTTTCAATGAACACACATGTCTTGGTAGAATCATGCAGGACTGAAATTTTTGATGTTTTTCTTCTCCTCTCATGAGCCCAAACAAGTCTCTAAAAGCATGAGTTTGCAACTACTTTACTTTTGGAGAAAATTCAAAACATTCATTATTCAATAGAGCCCAATAGCAAAAACCAGCGTTTTGAATGAAGAATCACATTTCTTGGTAGAATCATGCAGGATTTAAATTTTTGATGGTTTTTTACTCCTCTCAACAGCCCAAACAAGTTTCTAAAAGGATGAGTTTGCAACTACTTTACTTTTGGAGAAAATTCAAAACATTCATTATTCAATAGGGCCCAAACTATCAAAAACCAGCGGTTTCAATGAACACACATTTCTTGGTAGAATCATGCAGGACTGAAATTTTTGATGTTTTTCTACTCCTCTCATGAGCCCAAACAAGTCTCTAAAAGCTTGAGTTTGCAACTACTTCACTTTTGGAGAAAATTCAAAACATTCATTATTCAATAGAGCCCAATAGCAAAAATCAGGTTTTGAATGAAGAATCACATTTCTTGGTAGAATCATGCAGGATTGAAATTTTTGATGGTTTTTTACTCCTCTCAACAGCCCAAACAAGTTTCTAAAAGGATGAGTTTGCAACTACTTTACTTTTGGAGAAAATTCAAAACATTCATTATTCAATAGGGCCCAAACTATCAAAAACCAGCGGTTTCAATGAACACACATTTCTTGGTAGAATCATGCAGGACTGAAATTTTTGATGTTTTTCTACTCCTCTCATGAGCCCAAACAAGTCTCTAAAAGCATGAGTTTGCAACTACTTTACTTTTGGAGAAAATTCAAAACATTCATTATTCAATAGGGCCCAAACTATCAAAAACCAGCGGTTTGAATGAACACACATTTCTTGGTAGAATCATGCAGGACTGAAATTTTTGATGTTTTTCTACTCCTCTCATGAGCCCAAACAAGTCTCTAAAAGCATGAGTTTGCAACTACTTTAATTTTTGGAGAAAATTCAAAACATTCATTATTCAATAGAGCCCAATAGCAAAAACCAGCGTTTTGAATGAAGAATCACATTTCTTGGTAGAATCATGCAGGATTGAAATTTTTGATGGTTTTTTACTCCTCTCAACAGCCCAAACAAGTTTCTAAAAGGATGAGTTTGCAACTACTTTACTTTTGGAGAAAATTCAAAACATTCATTATTCAATAGGGCCCAAACTATCAAAAACCAGCGGTTTGAATGAACACATTATTTCTTGGTAGAATCATGCAGGACTGAAATTTTTGATGTTTTTCTACTCCTCTCATGAGCCCAAACAAGTCTCTAAAAGCATGAGTTTGCAACTACTTTACTTTTGGAGAAAATTCAAAACATTCACTATTCAATAGAGCCCAATAGCAAAAATCAGGTTTTGAATGAAGAATCACATTTCTTGGTAAAATCATGCAGGATTGAAATTTTTGATGGTTTTTTACTCCTCTCAACAGCCCAAACAAGTTTCTAAAAGGATGAGTTTGCAACTACTTTACTTTTGGAGAAAATTCAAAACATTCATTATTCAATAGGGCCCAAACTATCAAAAACCAGCCGTTTCAATGAACACACATGTCTTGGTAGAATCATGCAGGACTGAAATTTTTGATGTTTTTCTTCTCCTCTCATGAGCCCAAACAAGTCTCTAAAAGCATGAGTTTGCAACTACTTTACTTTTGGAGAAAATTCAAAACATTCATTATTCAATAGAGCCCAATAGCAAAAACCAGCGTTTTGAATGAAGAATCACATTTCTTGGTAGAATCATGCAGGATTTAAATTTTTGATGGTTTTTTACTCCTCTCAACAGCCCAAACAAGTTTCTAAAAGGATGAGTTTGCAACTACTTTACTTTTGGAGAAAATTCAAAACATTCATTATTCAATAGGGCCCAAACTATCAAAAACCAGCGGTTTCAATGAACACACATTTCTTGGTAGAATCATGCAGGACTGAAATTTTTGATGTTTTTCTACTCCTCTCATGAGCCCAAACAAGTCTCTAAAAGCTTGAGTTTGCAACTACTTCACTTTTGGAGAAAATTCAAAACATTCATTATTCAATAGAGCCCAATAGCAAAAATCAGGTTTTGAATGAAGAATCACATTTCTTGGTAGAATCATGCAGGATTGAAATTTTTGATGGTTTTTTACTCCTCTCAACAGCCCAAACAAGTTTCTAAAAGGATGAGTTTGCAACTACTTTACTTTTGGAGAAAATTCAAAACATTCATTATTAAATAGGGCCCAAACTATCAAAAACCAGCGGTTTGAATGAACACACATTTCTTGGTAGAATCATGCAGGACTGAAATTTTTGATGTTTTTCTACTCCTCTCATGAGCCCAAACAAGTCTCTAAAAGCATGAGTTTGCAACTACTTTACTTTTGGAGAAAATTCAAAACATTCACTATTCAATAGAGCCCAATAGTAAAAATCAGGTTTTGAATGAAGAATCACATTTCTTGGTAAAATCATGCAGCATTGAAATTTTTGATGGTTTTTTACTCCTCTCAACAGCCCAAACAAGTTTCTAAAAGGATGAGTTTGCAACTACTTTACTTTTGGAGAAAATTCAAAACATTCATTATTCAATAGGGCCCAAACTATCAAAAACCAGCGGTTTCAATGAACACACATTTCTTGGTAGAATCATGCAGGACTGAAATTTTTGATGTTTTTCTACTCCTCTCATGAGCCCAAACAAGTCTCTAAAAGCATGAGTTTGCAACTACTTTACTTTTGGAGAAAATTCAAAACATTCATTATTCAATAGAGCCCAATAGCAAAAACCAGCGTTTTGAATGAAGAATCACATTTCTTGGTAGAATCATGCAGGATTGAAATTTTTGATGGTTTTTTACTCCTCTCAACAGCCCAAACAAGTTTCTAAAAGGATGAGTTTGCAACTACTTTACTTTTGGAGAAAATTCAAAACATTCATTATTCAATAGGGCCCAAACTATCAAAAACCAGCGGTTTGAATGAACACACATTTCTTGGTAGAATCATGCAGGACTGAAATTTTTGATGTTTTTCTACTCCTCTCATGAGCCCAAACAAGTCTCTAAAAGCATGAGTTTGCAACTACTTTACTTTTGGAGAAAATTCAAAACATTCACTATTCAATAGAGCCCAATAGCAAAAATCAGGTTTTGAATGAAGAATCACATTTCTTGGTAAAATCATGCAGGATTGAAATTTTTGATGGTTTTTTACTCCTCTCAACAGCCCAAACAAGTTTCTAAAAGGATGAGTTTGCAACTACTTTACTTTTGGAGAAAATTCAAAACATTCATTATTCAATAGGGCCCAAACTATCAAAAACCAGCGGTTTCAATGAACACACATTTCTTGGTAGAATCATGCAGGACTGAAATTTTTGATGTTTTTCTACTCCTCTCATGAGCCCAAACAAGTCTCTAAAAGCATGAGTTTGCAACTACTTTACTTTTGGAGAAAATTCAAAACATTCATTATTCAATAGAGCCCAATAGCAAAAACCAGCGTTTTGAATGAAGAATCACATTTCTTGGTAGAATCATGCAGGATTGAAATTTTTGATGGTTTTTTACTCCTCTCAACAGCCGAAATAAGTTTCTAAAAGGATGAGTTTGCAACTACTTTACTTTTGGAGAAAATTCAAAACATTCATTATTCAATAGAGCCCAATAGCAAAAACCAGCGTTTTGAATGAAGAATCACATTTCTTGGTAGAATCATGCAGGATTGAAATTTTTGATGGTTTTTTACTCCTCTCAACAGCCCAAACAAGTTTCTAAAAGGATGAGTTTGCAACTACTTTACTTTTGGAGAAAATTCAAAACATTCATTATTCAATAGGGCCCAAACTATCAAAAACCAGCGGTTTCAATGAACACACATTTCTTGGTAGAATCATGCAGGACTGAAATTTTTGATGTTTTTCTACTCCTCTCATGAGCCCAAACAAGTCTCTAAAAGCATGAGTTTGCAACTACTTTACTTTTGGAGAAAATTCAAAACATTCATTATTCAATAGAGCCCAATAGCAAAAACCAGCGTTTTGAATGAAGAATCACATTTCTTGGTAGAATCATGCAGGATTGAAATTTTTAATGGTTTTTTACTCCTCTCAACAGCCCAAACAAGTTTCTAAAAGGATGAGTTTGCAACTACTTTACTTTTGGAGAAAATTCAAAACATTCATTATTCAATAGGGCCCAAACTATCAAAAACCAGCGGTTTGAATGAACACATTTCTTGGTAGAATCATGCAGGACTGAAATTTTTGATGTTTTTCTACTCCTCTCATGAGCCCAAACAAGTCTCTAAAAGCATGAGTTTGCAACTACTTTACTTTTGGAGAAAATTCAAAACATTCACTATTCAATAGAGCCCAATAGCAAAAATCAGGTTTTGAATGAAGAATCACATTTCTTGGCAAAATCATGCAGGATTGAAATTTTTGATGGTTTTTTACTCCTCTCAACAGCCCAAACAAGTTTCTAAAAGGATGAGTTTGCAACTACTTTACTTTTGGAGAAAATTCAAAACATTCATTATTCAATAGGGCCCAAACTATCAAAAACCAGCGGTTTCAATGAACACACATTTCTTGGTAGAATCATGCAGGACTGAAATTTTTGATGTTTTTCTACTCCTCTCATGAGCCCAAACAAGTCTCTAAAAGCATGAGTTTGCAACTACTTTACCTTTGGAGAAAATTCAAAACATTCATTATTCAATAGAGCCCATTAGCAAAAACCAGCGTTTTGAATGAAGAATCACATTTCTTGGTAGAATCATTCAGGATTGAAATTTTTGATGGTTTTTTACTCCTCTCAACAGCCCAAACAAGTTTCTAAAAGGATGAGTTTGCAACTACTTTACTTTTGGAGAAAATTCAAAACATTCATTATTCAATAGGGCCCAAACTATCAAAAACCAGCGGTTTCAATGAACACACATTTCTTGGTAGAATCATGCAGGACTGAAATTTTTGATGTTTTTCTACTCCTCTCATGAGCCCAAACAAGTCTCTAAAAGCATGAGTTTGCAACTACTTTACTTTTGGAGAAAATTCAAAACATTCATTATTCAATAGGGCCCAAACTATCAAAAACCAGCGGTTTGAATGAACACACATTTCTTGGTAGAATCATGCAGGACTGAAATTTTTGATGTTTTTCTACTCCTCTCATGAGCCCAAACAAGTCTCTAAAAGCATGAGTTTGCAACTACTTTAATTTTGGAGAAAATTCAAAACATTCATTATTCAATAGAGCCCAATAGCAAAAACCAGCGTTTTGAATGAAGAATCACATTTCTTGGTAGAATCATGCAGGATTGAAATTTTTGATGGTTTTTTACTCCTCTCAACAGCCCAAACAAGTTTCTAAAAGGATGAGTTTGCAACTACTTTACTTTTGGAGAAAATTCAAAACATTCATTATTCAATAGGGCCCAAACTATCAAAAACCAGCGGTTTGAATGAACACATTATTTCTTGGTAGAATCATGCAGGACTGAAATTTTTGATGTTTTTCTACTCCTCTCATGAGCCCAAACAAGTCTCTAAAAGCATGAGTTTGCAACTACTTTACTTTTGGAGAAAATTCAAAACATTCACTATTCAATAGAGCCCAATAGCAAAAATCAGATTTTGAATGAAGAATCACATTTCTTGGTAAAATCATGCAGGATTGAAATTTTTGATGGTTTTTTACTCCTCTCAACAGCCCAAACAAGTTTCTAAAAGGATGAGTTTGCAACTACTTTACTTTTGGAGAAAATTCAAAACATTCATTATTCAATAGGGCCCAAACTATCAAAAACCAGCGGTTTGAATGAACACACATTTCTTGGTAGAATCATGCAGGACTGAAATTTTTGATGTTTTTCTACACCTCTCATGAGCTCAAACAAGTCTCTAAAAGCATGAGTTTGCAACTACTTTACTTTTGGAAAAAATTCAAAACATTCATTATTCAATAGAGCCCAATAGCAAAAACCAGCGTTTTGAATGAAGAATCACATTTCTTGGTAGAATCATGCAGGATTGAAATTTTTGATGGTTTTTTACTCCTCTCAACAGCCCAAACAAGTTTCTAAAAGGATTAGTTTGCAACTACTTTACTTTTGGAGAAAATTCAAAACATTCATTATTCAATAGGGCCCAAACTATCAAAAACCAGCCGTTTCAATGAACACACATGTCTTGGTAGAATCATGCAGGACTGAAATTTTTGATGTTTTTCTTCTCCTCTCATGAGCCCAAACAAGTCTCTAAAAGCATGAGTTTGCAACTACTTTACTTTTGGAGAAAATTCAAAACATTCATTATTCAATAGAGCCCAATAGCAAAAACCAGCGTTTTGAATGAAGAATCACATTTCTTGGTAGAATCATGCAGGATTGAAATTTTTGATGGTTTTTTACTCCTCTCAACAGCCCAAACAAGTTTCTAAAAGGATGAGTTTGCAACTACTTTACTTTTGGAGAAAATTCAAAACATTCATTATTAAATAGGGCCCAAACTATCAAAAACCAGCGGTTTGAATGAACACACATTTCTTGGTAGAATCATGCAGGACTGAAATTTTTGATGTTTTTCTACTCCTCTCATGAGCCCAAACAAGTCTCTAAAAGCATGAGTTTGCAACTACTTTACTTTTGGAGAAAATTCAAAACATTCACTATTCAATAGAGCCCAATAGTAAAAATCAGGTTTTGAATGAAGAATCACATTTCTTGGTAAAATCATGCAGGATTGAAATTTTTGATGGTTTTTTACTCCTCTCTACAGCCCAAACAAGTTTCTAAAAGGATGAGTTTGCAACTACTTTACTTTTGGAGAAAATTCAAAACATTCATTATTCAATAGGGCCCAAACTATCAAAAACCAGCGGTTTCAATGAACACACATTTCTTGGTAGAATCATGCAGGACTGAAATTTTTGATGTTTTTCTACTCCTCTCATGAGCCCAAACAAGTCTCTAAAAGCATGAGTTTGCAACTACTTTACTTTTGGAGAAAATTCAAAACATTCACTATTCAATAGAGACCAATAGCAAAAATCAGGTTTTGAATGAAGAATCACATTTCTTGGTAAAATCATGCAGGATTGAAATTTTTGATGGTTTTTTACTCCTCTCAACAGCCCAAACAAGTTTCTAAAAGGATGAGTTTGCAACTACTTTACTTTTGGAGAAAATTCAAAACATTCATTATTCAATAGGGCCCAAACTATCAAAAACCAGCGGTTTCAATGAACACACATTTCTTGGTAGAATCATGCAGGACTGAAATTTTTGATGTTTTTCTACTCCTCTCATGAGCCCAAACAAGTCTCTAAAAGCATGAGTTTGCAACTACTTTACTTTTGGAGAAAATTCAAAACATTCATTATTCAATAGAGCCCAATAGCAAAAACCAGCGTTTTGAATGAAGAATCACATTTCTTGGTAGAATCATGCAGGATTGAAATTTTTGATGTTTTTTTACTCCTCTCAACAGCCCAAACAAGTTTCTAAAAGGATGAGTTTGCAACTACTTTACTTTTGGAGAAAATTCAAAACATTCATTATTCAATAGGGCCCAAACTATCAAAAACCAGCGGTTTCAATGAACACACATTTCTTGGTAGAATCATGCAGGACTGAAATTTTTGATGTTTTTCTACTCCTCTCATGAGCCCAAACAATTCTCTAAAAGCATGAGTTTGCAACTACTTTACTTTTGGAGAAAATTCAAAACATTCATTATTCAATAGAGCCCAATAGCAAAAACCAGCGTTTTGAATGAAGAATCACATTTCTTGGTAGAATCATGCAGGATTGAAATTTTTGATGGTTTTTTACTCCTCTCAACAGCCCAAACAAGTTTCTAAAAGGATGAGTTTGCAACTACTTTACTTTTGGAGAAAATTCAAAACATTCATTATTCAATAGGGCCCAAACTATCAAAAACCAGCGGTTTCAATGAACACACATTTCTTGGTAGAATCATGCAGGACTGAAATTTTTGATGTTTTTCTACTCCTCTCATGAGCCCAAACAAGTTTCTAAAAGCATGAGTTTGCAACTACTTTACTTTTGGAGAAAATTCAAAACATTCACTATTCAATAGAGCCCAATAGCAAAAATCAGGTTTTGAATGAAGAATCACATTTCTTGGTAAAATCATGCAGGATTGAAATTTTTGATGGTTTTTTACTCCTCTCAACAGCCCAAACAAGTTTCTAAAAGGATGAGTTTGCAACTACTTTACTTTTGGAGAAAATGCAAAACATTCCTTATTTAATAGGGCCCAAACTATCAAAAACCAGCGGTTTCAATGAACACACATTTCTTGGTAGAATCATGCAGGACTGACATTTTTGATGTTTTTCTACTCCTCTCATGAGCCCAAACAAGTCTCTAAAAGCATGAGTTTGCAACTACTTTACTTTTGGAGAAAATTCAAAACATTCATTATTCAATAGAGCCCAATAGCAAAAACCAGCATTTTGAATGAAGAATCACATTTCTTGGTAGAATCATGCAGGGTTGAAATTTTTGATGGTTTTTTACTCCTCTCAACAGCCCAAACAAGTTTCTAAAAGGATGAGTTTGCAACTACTTTACTTTTGGAGAAAATTCAAAACATTCATTATTCAATAGGGCCCAAACTATCAAAAACCAGCGGTTTCAATGAACACACATTTCTTGGTAGAATCATGCAGGACTGAAATTTTTGATGTTTTTCTACTCCTCTCATGAGCCCAAACAAGTCTCTAAAAGCATGAGTTTGCAACTACTTTACTTTTGGAGAAAATTCAAAACATTCATTATTCAATAGAGCCCAATAGCAAAAACCAGCGTTTTGAATGAAGAATCACATTTCTTGGTAGAATCATGCAGGATTGAAATTTTTGATGGTTTTTTACTCCTCTCAACAGCCCAAACAAGTTTCTAAAAGGATGAGTTTGCAACTACTTTACTTTTGGAGAAAATTCAAAACATTCATTATTCAATAGGGCCCAAAATATCAAAAACCAGCGGTTTGAATGAACACACATTTCTTGGTAGAATAGTGCAGGACTGAAATTTTTGATGTTTTTCTACTCCTCTCATGAGCCCAAACAAGTCTCTAAAAGCATGAGTTTGCAACTACTTTACTTTTGGAGAAAATTCAAAACATTCATTATTCAATAGAGCCCAATAGCAAAAACCAGCGTTTTGAATGAAGAATCACATTTCTTGGTAGAATCATGCAGGATTGAAATTTTTGATGGTTTTTTACTCCTCTCAACAGCCCAAACAAGTTTCTCAAAGGATGAGTTTGCAACTACTTTACTTTTGGAGAAAATTCAAAACATTCATTATTCAATAGGGCCCAAACTATCAAAAACCAGCGGTTTCAATGAACACACATGTCTTGGTAGAATCATGCAGGACTGAAATTTTTGATGTTTTTCTACTCATCTCATGAGCCCAAACAAGTCTCTAAATGCATGAGTTTGCAACTACTTTACTTTTGGAGAAAATTCAAAACATTCATTATTCAATAGAGCCCATTAGCAAAAACCAGCGTTTTGAATGAAGAATCACATTTCTTGGTAGAATCATTCAGGATTGAAATTTTTGATGGTTTTTTACTCCTCTCAACAGCCCAAACAAGTTTCTAAAAGGATGAGTTTGCAACTACTTTACTTTTGGAGAAAATTCAAAACATTCATTATTCAATAGGGCCCAAACTATCAAAAACCAGCGGTTTCAATGAACACACATTTCTTGGTAGAATCATGCAGGACTGAAATTTTTGATGTTTTTCTACTCCTCTCATGAGCCCAAACAAGTCTCTAAAAGCATGAGTTTGCAACTACTTTACTTTTGGAGAAAATTCAAAACATTCATTATTCAATAGGGCCCAAACTATCAAAAACCAGCGGTTTGAATGAACACACAGTTCTTGGTAGAATCATGCAGGACTGAAATTTTTGATGTTTTTCTACTCCTCTCATGAGCCCAAACAAGTCTCTAAAAGCATGAGTTTGCAACTACTTTAATTTTGGAGAAAATTCAAAACATTCATTATTCAATAGAGCCCAATAGCAAAAACCAGCGTTTTGAATGAAGAATCACATTTCTTGGTAGAATCATGCAGGATTGAAATTTTTGATGGTTTTTTACTCCTCTCAACAGCCCAAACAAGTTTCTAAAAGGATGAGTTTGCAACTACTTTACTTTTGGAGAAAATTCAAAACATTCATTATTCAATAGGGCCCAAACTATCAAAAACCAGCGGTTTGAATGAACACATTATTTCTTGGTAGAATCATGCAGGACTGAAATTTTTGATGTTTTTCTACTCCTCTCATGAGCCCAAACAAGTCTCTAAAGCATGAGTTTGCAACTACTTTACTTTTGGAGAAAATTCAAAACATTCACTATTCAATAGAGCCCAATAGCAAAAATCAGATTTTGAATGAAGAATCACATTTCTTGGTAAAATCATGCAGGATTGAAATTTTTGATGGTTTTTTACTCCTCTCAACAGCCCAAACAAGTTTCTAAAAGGATGAGTTTGCAACTACTTTACTTTTGGAGAAAATTCAAAACATTCATTATTCAATAGGGCCCAAACTATCAAAAACCAGCGGTTTGAATGAACACACATTTCTTGGTAGAATCATGCAGGACTGAAATTTTTGATGTTTTTCTACACCTCTCATGAGCTCAAACAAGTCTCTAAAAGCATGAGTTTGCAACTACTTTACTTTTGGAGAAAATTCAAAACATTCATTATTCAATAGAGCCCAATAGCAAAAACCAGCGTTTTGAATGAAGAATCACATTTCTTGGTAGAATCATGCAGGATTGAAATTTTTGATGGTTTTTTACTCCTCTCAACAGCCCAAACAAGTTTCTAAAAGGATTAGTTTGCAACTACTTTACTTTTGGAGAAAATTCAAAACATTCATTATTCAATAGGGCCCAAACTATCAAAAACCAGCCGTTTCAATGAACACACATGTCTTGGTAGAATCATGCAGGACTGAAATTTTTGATGTTTTTCTTCTCCTCTCATGAGCCCAAACAAGTCTCTAAAAGCATGAGTTTGCAACTACTTTACTTTTGGAGAAAATTCAAAACATTCATTATTCAATAGAGCCCAATAGCAAAAACCAGCGTTTTGAATGAAGAATCACATTTCTTGGTAGAATCATGCAGGATTGAAATTTTTGATGGTTTTTTACTCCTCTCAACAGCCCAAACAAGTTTCTAAAAGGATGAGTTTGCAACTACTTTACTTTTGGAGAAAATTCAAAACATTCATTATTCAATAGGGCCCAAACTATCAAAAACCAGCGGTTTCAATGAACACACATTTCTTGGTAGAATCATGCAGGACTGAAATTTTTGATGTTTTTCTACTCCTCTCATGAGCCCAAACAAGTCTCTAAAAGCATGAGTTTGCAACTACTTCACTTTTGGAGAAAATTCAAAACATTCATTATTCAATAGAGCCCAATAGCAAAAATCAGGTTTTGAATGAAGAATCACATTTCTTGGTAGAATCATGCAGGATTGAAATTTTTGATGGTTTTTTACTCCTCTCAACAGCCCAAACAAGTTTCTAAAAGGATGAGTTTGCAACTACTTTACTTTTGGAGAAAATTCAAAACATTCATTATTAAATAGGGCCCAAACTATCAAAAACCAGCGGTTTGAATGAACACACATTTCTTGGTAGAATCATGCAGGACTGAAATTTTTGATGTTTTTCTACTCCTCTCATGAGCCCAAACAAGTCTCTAAAAGCATGAGTTTGCAACTACTTTACTTTTGGAGAAAATTCAAAACATTCACTATTCAATAGAGCCCAATAGTAAAAATCAGGTTTTGAATGAAGAATCACATTTCTTGGTAAAATCATGCAGGATTGAAATTTTTGATGGTTTTTTACTCCTCTCTACAGCCCAAACAAGTTTCTAAAAGGATGAGTTTGCAACTACTTTACTTTTGGAGAAAATTCAAAACATTCATTATTCAATAGGGCCCAAACTATCAAAAACCAGCGGTTTCAATGAACACACATTTCTTGGTAGAATCATGCAGGACTGAAATTTTTGATGTTTTTCTACTCCTCTCATGAGCCCAAACAAGTCTCTAAAAGCATGAGTTTGCAACTACTTTACTTTTGGAGAAAATTCAAAACATTCACTATTCAATAGAGACCAATAGCAAAAATCAGGTTTTGAATGAAGAATCACATTTCTTGGTAAAATCATGCAGGATTGAAATTTTTGATGGTTTTTTACTCCTCTCAACAGCCCAAACAAGTTTCTAAAAGGATGAGTTTGCAACTACTTTACTTTTGGAGAAAATTCAAAACATTCATTATTAAATAGGGCCCAAACTATCAAAAACCAGCGGTTTGAATGAACACACATTTCTTGGTAGAATCATGCAGGACTGAAATTTTTGATGTTTTTCTACTCCTCTCATGAGCCCAAACAAGTCTCTAAAAGCATGAGTTTGCAACTACTTTACTTTTGGAGAAAATTCAAAACATTCACTATTCAATAGAGCCCAATAGTAAAAATCAGGTTTTGAATGAAGAATCACATTTCTTGGTAAAATCATGCAGGATTGAAATTTTTGATGGTTTTTTACTCCTCTCTACAGCCCAAACAAGTTTCTAAAAGGATGAGTTTGCAACTACTTTACTTTTGGAGAAAATTCAAAACATTCATTATTCAATAGGGCCCAAACTATCAAAAACCAGCGGTTTCAATGAACACACATTTCTTGGTAGAATCATGCAGGACTGAAATTTTTGATGTTTTTCTACTCCTCTCATGAGCCCAAACAAGTCTCTAAAAGCATGAGTTTGCAACTACTTTACTTTTGGAGAAAATTCAAAACATTCACTATTCAATAGAGACCAATAGCAAAAATCAGGTTTTGAATGAAGAATCACATTTCTTGGTAAAATCATGCAGGATTGAAATTTTTGATGGTTTTTTACTCCTCTCAACAGCCCAAACAAGTTTCTAAAAGGATGAGTTTGCAACTACTTTACTTTTGGAGAAAATTCAAAACATTCATTATTCAATAGGGCCCAAACTATCAAAAACCAGCGGTTTCAATGAACACACATTTCTTGGTAGAATCATGCAGGACTGAAATTTTTGATGTTTTTCTACTCCTCTCATGAGCCCAAACAAGTCTCTAAAAGCATGAGTTTGCAACTACTTTACTTTTGGAGAAAATTCAAAACATTCATTATTCAATAGAGCCCAATAGCAAAAACCAGCGTTTTGAATGAAGAATCACATTTCTTGGTAGAATCATGCAGGATTGAAATTTTTGATGTTTTTTTACTCCTCTCAACAGCCCAAACAAGTTTCTAAAAGGATGAGTTTGCAACTACTTTACTTTTGGAGAAAATTCAAAACATTCATTATTCAATAGGGCCCAAACTATCAAAAACCAGCGGTTTCAATGAACACACATTTCTTGGTAGAATCATGCAGGACTGAAATTTTTGATGTTTTTCTACTCCTCTCATGAGCCCAAACAATTCTCTAAAAGCATGAGTTTGCAACTACTTTACTTTTGGAGAAAATTCAAAACATTCATTATTCAATAGAGCCCAATAGCAAAAACCAGCGTTTTGAATGAAGAATCACATTTCTTGGTAGAATCATGCAGGATTGAAATTTTTGATGGTTTTTTACTCCTCTCAACAGCCCAAACAAGTTTCTAAAAGGATGAGTTTGCAACTACTTTACTTTTGGAGAAAATTCAAAACATTCATTATTCAATAGGGCCCAAACTATCAAAAACCAGCGGTTTCAATGAACACACATTTCTTGGTAGAATCATGCAGGACTGAAATTTTTGATGTTTTTCTACTCCTCTCATGAGCCCAAACAAGTTTCTAAAAGCATGAGTTTGCAACTACTTTACTTTTGGAGAAAATTCAAAACATTCACTATTCAATAGAGCCCAATAGCAAAAATCAGGTTTTGAATGAAGAATCACATTTCTTGGTAAAATCATGCAGGATTGAAATTTTTGATGGTTTTTTACTCCTCTCAATAGCCCAAACAAGTTTCTAAAAGGATGAGTTTGCAACTACTTTACTTTTGGAGAAAATGCAAAACATTCCTTATTTAATAGGGCCCAAACTATCAAAAACCAGCGGTTTCAATGAACACACATTTCTTGGTAGAATCATGCAGGACTGACATTTTTGATGTTTTTCTACTCCTCTCATGAGCCCAAACAAGTCTCTAAAAGCATGAGTTTGCAACTACTTTACTTTTGGAGAAAATTCAAAACATTCATTATTCAATAGAGCCCAATAGCAAAAACCAGCATTTTGAATGAAGAATCACATTTCTTGGTAGAATCATGCAGGGTTGAAATTTTTGATGGTTTTTTACTCCTCTCAACAGCCCAAACAAGTTTCTAAAAGGATGAGTTTGCAACTACTTTACTTTTGGAGAAAATTCAAAACATTCATTATTCAATGGGGCCCAAACTATCAAAAACCAGCGGTTTCAATGAACACACATTTCTTGGTAGAATCATGCAGGACTGAAATTTTTGATGTTTTTCTACTCCTCTCATGAGCCCAAACAAGTCTCTAAAAGCATGAGTTTGCAACTACTTTACTTTTGGAGAAAATTCAAAACATTCATTATTCAATAGAGCCCAATAGCAAAAACCAGCGTTTTGAATGAAGAATCACATTTCTTGGTAGAATCATGCAGGATTGAAATTTTTGATGGTTTTTTACTCCTCTCAACAGCCCAAACAAGTTTCTAAAAGGATGAGTTTGCAACTACTTTACTTTTGGAGAAAATTCAAAACATTCATTATTCAATAGGGCCCAAAATATCAAAAACCAGCGGTTTGAATGAACACACATTTCTTGGTAGAATAGTGCAGGACTGAAATTTTTGATGTTTTTCTACTCCTCTCATGAGCCCAAACAAGTCTCTAAAAGCATGAGTTTGCAACTACTTTACTTTTGGAGAAAATTCAAAACATTCATTATTCAATAGAGCCCAATAGCAAAAACCAGCGTTTTGAATGAAGAATCACATTTCTTGGTAGAATCATGCAGGATTGAAATTTTTGATGGTTTTTTACTCCTCTCAACAGCCCAAACAAGTTTCTCAAAGGATGAGTTTGCAACTACTTTACTTTTGGAGAAAATTCAAAACATTCATTATTCAATAGGGCCCAAACTATCAAAAACCAGCGGTTTCAATGAACACACATGTCTTGGTAGAATCATGCAGGACTGAAATTTTTGATGTTTTTCTACTCATCTCATGAGCCCAAACAAGTCTCTAAATGCATGAGTTTGCAACTACTTTACTTTTGGAGAAAATTCAAAACATTCATTATTCAATAGAGCCCATTAGCAAAAACCAGCGTTTTGAATGAAGAATCACATTTCTTGGTAGAATCATTCAGGATTGAAATTTTTGATGGTTTTTTACTCCTCTCAACAGCCCAAACAAGTTTCTAAAAGGATGAGTTTGCAACTACTTTACTTTTGGAGAAAATTCAAAACATTCATTATTCAATAGGGCCCAAACTATCAAAAACCAGCGGTTTCAATGAACACACATTTCTTGGTAGAATCATGCAGGACTGAAATTTTTGATGTTTTTCTACTCCTCTCATGAGCCCAAACAAGTCTCTAAAAGCATGAGTTTGCAACTACTTTACTTTTGGAGAAAATTCAAAACATTCATTATTCAATAGGGCCCAAACTATCAAAAACCAGCGGTTTGAATGAACACACAGTTCTTGGTAGAATCATGCAGGACTGAAATTTTTGATGTTTTTCTACTCCTCTCATGAGCCCAAACAAGTCTCTAAAAGCATGAGTTTGCAACTACTTTAATTTTGGAGAAAATTCAAAACATTCATTATTCAATAGAGCCCAATAGCAAAAACCAGCGTTTTGAATGAAGAATCACATTTCTTGGTAGAATCATGCAGGATTGAAATTTTTGATGGTTTTTTACTCCTCTCAACAGCCCAAACAAGTTTCTAAAAGGATGAGTTTGCAACTACTTTACTTTTGGAGAAAATTCAAAACATTCATTATTCAATAGGGCCCAAACTATCAAAAACCAGCGGTTTCAATGAACACACATTTCTTGGTAGAATCATGCAGGACTGAAATTTTTGATGTTTTTCTACTCCTCTCATGAGCCCAAACAAGTCTCTAAAAGCATGAGTTTGCAACTACTTCACTTTTGGAGAAAATTCAAAACATTCATTATTCAATAGAGCCCAATAGCAAAAATCAGGTTTTGAATGAAGAATCACATTTCTTGGTAGAATCATGCAGGATTGAAATTTTTGATGGTTTTTTACTCCTCTCAACAGCCCAAACAAGTTTCTAAAAGGATGAGTTTGCAACTACTTTACTTTTGGAGAAAATTCAAAACATTCATTATTAAATAGGGCCCAAACTATCAAAAACCAGCGGTTTGAATGAACACACATTTCTTGGTAGAATCATGCAGGACTGAAATTTTTGATGTTTTTCTACTCCTCTCATGAGCCCAAACAAGTCTCTAAAAGCATGAGTTTGCAACTACTTTACTTTTGGAGAAAATTCAAAACATTCACTATTCAATAGAGCCCAATAGTAAAAATCAGGTTTTGAATGAAGAATCACATTTCTTGGTAAAATCATGCAGGATTGAAATTTTTGATGGTTTTTTACTCCTCTCTACAGCCCAAACAAGTTTCTAAAAGGATGAGTTTGCAACTACTTTACTTTTGGAGAAAATTCAAAACATTCATTATTCAATAGGGCCCAAACTATCAAAAACCAGCGGTTTCAATGAACACACATTTCTTGGTAGAATCATGCAGGACTGAAATTTTTGATGTTTTTCTACTCCTCTCATGAGCCCAAACAAGTCTCTAAAAGCATGAGTTTGCAACTACTTTACTTTTGGAGAAAATTCAAAACATTCACTATTCAATAGAGACCAATAGCAAAAATCAGGTTTTGAATGAAGAATCACATTTCTTGGTAAAATCATGCAGGATTGAAATTTTTGATGGTTTTTTACTCCTCTCAACAGCCCAAACAAGTTTCTAAAAGGATGAGTTTGCAACTACTTTACTTTTGGAGAAAATTCAAAACATTCATTATTAAATAGGGCCCAAACTATCAAAAACCAGCGGTTTGAATGAACACACATTTCTTGGTAGAATCATGCAGGACTGAAATTTTTGATGTTTTTCTACTCCTCTCATGAGCCCAAACAAGTCTCTAAAAGCATGAGTTTGCAACTACTTTACTTTTGGAGAAAATTCAAAACATTCACTATTCAATAGAGCCCAATAGTAAAAATCAGGTTTTGAATGAAGAATCACATTTCTTGGTAAAATCATGCAGGATTGAAATTTTTGATGGTTTTTTACTCCTCTCTACAGCCCAAACAAGTTTCTAAAAGGATGAGTTTGCAACTACTTTACTTTTGGAGAAAATTCAAAACATTCATTATTCAATAGGGCCCAAACTATCAAAAACCAGCGGTTTCAATGAACACACATTTCTTGGTAGAATCATGCAGGACTGAAATTTTTGATGTTTTTCTACTCCTCTCATGAGCCCAAACAAGTCTCTAAAAGCATGAGTTTGCAACTACTTTACTTTTGGAGAAAATTCAAAACATTCACTATTCAATAGAGACCAATAGCAAAAATCAGGTTTTGAATGAAGAATCACATTTCTTGGTAAAATCATGCAGGATTGAAATTTTTGATGGTTTTTTACTCCTCTCAACAGCCCAAACAAGTTTCTAAAAGGATGAGTTTGCAACTACTTTACTTTTGGAGAAAATTCAAAACATTCATTATTCAATAGGGCCCAAACTATCAAAAACCAGCGGTTTCAATGAACACACATTTCTTGGTAGAATCATGCAGGACTGAAATTTTTGATGTTTTTCTACTCCTCTCATGAGCCCAAACAAGTCTCTAAAAGCATGAGTTTGCAACTACTTTACTTTTGGAGAAAATTCAAAACATTCATTATTCAATAGAGCCCAATAGCAAAAACCAGCGTTTTGAATGAAGAATCACATTTCTTGGTAGAATCATGCAGGATTGAAATTTTTGATGTTTTTTTACTCCTCTCAACAGCCCAAACAAGTTTCTAAAAGGATGAGTTTGCAACTACTTTACTTTTGGAGAAAATTCAAAACATTCATTATTCAATAGGGCCCAAACTATCAAAAACCAGCGGTTTCAATGAACACACATTTCTTGGTAGAATCATGCAGGACTGAAATTTTTGATGTTTTTCTACTCCTCTCATGAGCCCAAACAATTCTCTAAAAGCATGAGTTTGCAACTACTTTACTTTTGGAGAAAATTCAAAACATTCATTATTCAATAGAGCCCAATAGCAAAAACCAGCGTTTTGAATGAAGAATCACATTTCTTGGTAGAATCATGCAGGATTGAAATTTTTGATGGTTTTTTACTCCTCTCAACAGCCCAAACAAGTTTCTAAAAGGATGAGTTTGCAACTACTTTACTTTTGGAGAAAATTCAAAACATTCATTATTCAATAGGGCCCAAACTATCAAAAACCAGCGGTTTCAATGAACACACATTTCTTGGTAGAATCATGCAGGACTGAAATTTTTGATGTTTTTCTACTCCTCTCATGAGCCCAAACAAGTTTCTAAAAGCATGAGTTTGCAACTACTTTACTTTTGGAGAAAATTCAAAACATTCACTATTCAATAGAGCCCAATAGCAAAAATCAGGTTTTGAATGAAGAATCACATTTCTTGGTAAAATCATGCAGGATTGAAATTTTTGATGGTTTTTTACTCCTCTCAACAGCCCAAACAAGTTTCTAAAAGGATGAGTTTGCAACTACTTTACTTTTGGAGAAAATGCAAAACATTCCTTATTTAATAGGGCCCAAACTATCAAAAACCAGCGGTTTCAATGAACACACATTTCTTGGTAGAATCATGCAGGACTGACATTTTTGATGTTTTTCTACTCCTCTCATGAGCCCAAACAAGTCTCTAAAAGCATGAGTTTGCAACTACTTTACTTTTGGAGAAAATTCAAAACATTCATTATTCAATAGAGCCCAATAGCAAAAACCAGCATTTTGAATGAAGAATCACATTTCTTGGTAGAATCATGCAGGGTTGAAATTTTTGATGGTTTTTTACTCCTCTCAACAGCCCAAACAAGTTTCTAAAAGGATGAGTTTGCAACTACTTTACTTTTGGAGAAAATTCAAAACATTCATTATTCAATAGGGCCCAAACTATCAAAAACCAGCGGTTTCAATGAACACACATTTCTTGGTAGAATCATGCAGGACTGAAATTTTTGATGTTTTTCTACTCCTCTCATGAGCCCAAACAAGTCTCTAAAAGCATGAGTTTGCAACTACTTTACTTTTGGAGAAAATTCAAAACATTCATTATTCAATAGAGCCCAATAGCAAAAACCAGCGTTTTGAATGAAGAATCACATTTCTTGGTAGAATCATGCAGGATTGAAATTTTTGATGGTTTTTTACTCCTCTCAACAGCCCAAACAAGTTTCTAAAAGGATGAGTTTGCAACTACTTTACTTTTGGAGAAAATTCAAAACATTCATTATTCAATAGGGCCCAAAATATCAAAAACCAGCGGTTTGAATGAACACACATTTCTTGGTAGAATAGTGCAGGACTGAAATTTTTGATGTTTTTCTACTCCTCTCATGAGCCCAAACAAGTCTCTAAAAGCATGAGTTTGCAACTACTTTACTTTTGGAGAAAATTCAAAACATTCATTATTCAATAGAGCCCAATAGCAAAAACCAGCGTTTTGAATGAAGAATCACATTTCTTGGTAGAATCATGCAGGATTGAAATTTTTGATGGTTTTTTACTCCTCTCAACAGCCCAAACAAGTTTCTCAAAGGATGAGTTTGCAACTACTTTACTTTTGGAGAAAATTCAAAACATTCATTATTCAATAGGGCCCAAACTATCAAAAACCAGCGGTTTCAATGAACACACATGTCTTGGTAGAATCATGCAGGACTGAAATTTTTGATGTTTTTCTACTCATCTCATGAGCCCAAACAAGTCTCTAAATGCATGAGTTTGCAACTACTTTACTTTTGGAGAAAATTCAAAACATTCATTATTCAATAGAGCCCATTAGCAAAAACCAGCGTTTTGAATGAAGAATCACATTTCTTGGTAGAATCATTCAGGATTGAAATTTTTGATGGTTTTTTACTCCTCTCAACAGCCCAAACAAGTTTCTAAAAGGATGAGTTTGCAACTACTTTACTTTTGGAGAAAATTCAAAACATTCATTATTCAATAGGGCCCAAACTATCAAAAACCAGCGGTTTCAATGAACACACATTTCTTGGTAGAATCATGCAGGACTGAAATTTTTGATGTTTTTCTACTCCTCTCATGAGCCCAAACAAGTCTCTAAAAGCATGAGTTTGCAACTACTTTACTTTTGGAGAAAATTCAAAACATTCATTATTCAATAGGGCCCAAACTATCAAAAACCAGCGGTTTGAATGAACACACAGTTCTTGGTAGAATCATGCAGGACTGAAATTTTTGATGTTTTTCTACTCCTCTCATGAGCCCAAACAAGTCTCTAAAAGCATGAGTTTGCAACTACTTTAATTTTGGAGAAAATTCAAAACATTCATTATTCAATAGAGCCCAATAGCAAAAACCAGCGTTTTGAATGAAGAATCACATTTCTTGGTAGAATCATGCAGGATTGAAATTTTTGATGGTTTTTTACTCCTCTCAACAGCCCAAACAAGTTTCTAAAAGGATGAGTTTGCAACTACTTTACTTTTGGAGAAAATTCAAAACATTCATTATTCAATAGGGCCCAAACTATCAAAAACCAGCGGTTTGAATGAACACATTATTTCTTGGTAGAATCATGCAGGACTGAAATTTTTGATGTTTTTCTACTCCTCTCATGAGCCCAAACAAGTCTCTAAAAGCATGAGTTTGCAACTACTTTACTTTTGGAGAAAATTCAAAACATTCACTATTCAATAGAGCCCAATAGCAAAAATCAGATTTTGAATGAAGAATCACATTTCTTGGTAAAATCATGCAGGATTGAAATTTTTGATGGTTTTTTACTCCTCTCAACAGCCCAAACAAGTTTCTAAAAGGATGAGTTTGCAACTACTTTACTTTTGGAGAAAATTCAAAACATTCATTATTCAATAGGGCCCAAACTATCAAAAACCAGCGGTTTGAATGAACACACATTTCTTGGTAGAATCATGCAGGACTGAAATTTTTGATGTTTTTCTACACCTCTCATGAGCTCAAACAAGTCTCTAAAAGCATGAGTTTGCAACTACTTTACTTTTGGAGAAAATTCAAAACATTCATTATTCAATAGAGCCCAATAGCAAAAACCAGCGTTTTGAATGAAGAATCACATTTCTTGGTAGAATCATGCAGGATTGAAATTTTTGATGGTTTTTTACTCCTCTCAACAGCCCAAACAAGTTTCTAAAAGGATTAGTTTGCAACTACTTTACTTTTGGAGAAAATTCAAAACATTCATTATTCAATAGGGCCCAAACTATCAAAAACCAGCCGTTTCAATGAACACACATGTCTTGGTAGAATCATGCAGGACTGAAATTTTTGATGTTTTTCTTCTCCTCTCATGAGCCCAAACAAGTCTCTAAAAGCATGAGTTTGCAACTACTTTACTTTTGGAGAAAATTCAAAACATTCATTATTCAATAGAGCCCAATAGCAAAAACCAGCGTTTTGAATGAAGAATCACATTTCTTGGTAGAATCATGCAGGATTGAAATTTTTGATGGTTTTTTACTCCTCTCAACAGCCCAAACAAGTTTCTAAAAGGATGAGTTTGCAACTACTTTACTTTTGGACAAAATTCAAAACATTCATTATTCAATAGGGCCCAAACTATCAAAAACCAGCGGTTTCAATGAACACACATTTCTTGGTAGAATCATGCAGGACTGAAATTTTTGATGTTTTTCTACTCCTCTCATGAGCCCAAACAAGTCTCTAAAAGCATGAGTTTGCAACTACTTCACTTTTGGAGAAAATTCAAAACATTCATTATTCAATAGAGCCCAATAGCAAAAATCAGGTTTTGAATGAAGAATCACATTTCTTGGTAGAATCATGCAGGATTGAAATTTTTGATGGTTTTTTACTCCTCTCAACAGCCCAAACAAGTTTCTAAAAGGATGAGTTTGCAACTACTTTACTTTTGGAGAAAATTCAAAACATTCATTATTAAATAGGGCCCAAACTATCAAAAACCAGCGGTTTGAATGAACACACATTTCTTGGTAGAATCATGCAGGACTGAAATTTTTGATGTTTTTCTACTCCTCTCATGAGCCCAAACAAGTCTCTAAAAGCATGAGTTTGCAACTACTTTACTTTTGGAGAAAATTCAAAACATTCACTATTCAATAGAGCCCAATAGTAAAAATCAGGTTTTGAATGAAGAATCACATTTCTTGGTAAAATCATGCAGGATTGAAATTTTTGATGGTTTTTTACTCCTCTCTACAGCCCAAACAAGTTTCTAAAAGGATGAGTTTGCAACTACTTTACTTTTGGAGAAAATTCAAAACATTCATTATTCAATAGGGCCCAAACTATCAAAAACCAGCGGTTTCAATGAACACACATTTCTTGGTAGAATCATGCAGGACTGAAATTTTTGATGTTTTTCTACTCCTCTCATGAGCCCAAACAAGTCTCTAAAAGCATGAGTTTGCAACTACTTTACTTTTGGAGAAAATTCAAAACATTCACTATTCAATAGAGACCAATAGCAAAAATCAGGTTTTGAATGAAGAATCACATTTCTTGGTAAAATCATGCAGGATTGAAATTTTTGATGGTTTTTTACTCCTCTCAACAGCCCAAACAAGTTTCTAAAAGGATGAGTTTGCAACTACTTTACTTTTGGAGAAAATTCAAAACATTCATTATTCAATAGGGCCCAAACTATCAAAAACCAGCGGTTTCAATGAACACACATTTCTTGGTAGAATCATGCAGGACTGACATTTTTGATGTTTTTCTACTCCTCTCATGAGCCCAAACAAGTCTCTAAAAGCATGAGTTTGCAACTACTTTACTTTTGGAGAAAATTCAAAACATTCATTATTCAATAGAGCCCAATAGCAAAAACCAGCGTTTTGAATGAAGAATCACATTTCTTGGTAGAATCATGCAGGATTGAAATTTTTGATGTTTTTTTACTCCTCTCAACAGCCCAAACAAGTTTCTAAAAGGATGAGTTTGCAACTACTTTACTTTTGGAGAAAATTCAAAACATTCATTATTCAATAGGGCCCAAACTATCAAAAACCAGCGGTTTCAATGAACACACATTTCTTGGTAGAATCATGCAGGACTGAAATTTTTGATGTTTTTCTACTCCTCTCATGAGCCCAAACAATTCTCTAAAAGCATGAGTTTGCAACTACTTTACTTTTGGAGAAAATTCAAAACATTCATTATTCAATAGAGCCGAATAGCAAAAATCAGCGTTTTGAATGAAGAATCACATTTCTTGGTAGAATCATGCAGGATTGAAATTTTTGATGGTTTTTTACTCCTCTCAACAGCCCAAACAAGTTTCTAAAAGGATGAGTTTGCAACTACTTTACTTTTGGAGAAAATTCAAAACATTCATTATTCAATAGGGCCCAAACTATCAAAAACCAGCGGTTTCAATGAACACACATTTCTTGGTAGAATCATGCAGGACTGAAATTTTTGATGTTTTTCTACTCCTCTCATGAGCCCAAACAAGTTTCTAAAAGCATGAGTTTGCAACTACTTTACTTTTGGAGAAAATTCAAAACATTCACTATTCAATAGAGCCCAATAGCAAAAATCAGGTTTTGAATGAAGAATCACATTTCTTGGTAAAATCATGCAGGATTGAAATTTTTGATGGTTTTTTACTCCTCTCAACAGCCCAAACAAGTTTCTAAAAGGATGAGTTTGCAACTACTTTACTTTTGGAGAAAATGCAAAACATTCCTTATTTAATAGGGCCCAAACTATCAAAAACCAGCGGTTTCAATGAACACACATTTCTTGGTAGAATCATGCAGGACTGACATTTTTGATGTTTTTCTACTCCTCTCATGAGCCCAAACAAGTCTCTAAAAGCATGAGTTTGCAACTACTTTACTTTTGGAGAAAATTCAAAACATTCATTATTCAATAGAGCCCAATAGCAAAAACCAGCATTTTGAATGAAGAATCACATTTCTTGGTAGAATCATGCAGGGTTGAAATTTTTGATGGTTTTTTACTCCTCTCAACAGCCCAAACAAGTTTCTAAAAGGATGAGTTTGCAACTACTTTACTTTTGGAGAAAATTCAAAACATTCATTATTCAATAGGGCCCAAACTATCAAAAACCAGCGGTTTCAATGAACACACATTTCTTGGTAGAATCATGCAGGACTGAAATTTTTGATGTTTTTCTACTCCTCTCATGAGCCCAAACAAGTCTCTAAAAGCATGAGTTTGCAACTACTTTACTTTTGGAAAAAATTCAAAACATTCATTATTCAATAAAGCCCAATAGGAAAAATCAGGTTTTGAATGAAGAATCACATTTCTTGGTAGAATCATGCAGGATTGAAATTTTTGATGGTTTTTTACTCCTCTCAACAGCCCAAACAAGTTTCTAAAAGGATGAGTTTGCAACTACTTTACTTTTGGAGAAAATTCAAAACATTCATTATTCAATAGGGCCCAAAATATCAAAAACCAGCGGTTTGAATGAACACACATTTCTTGGTAGAATCGCGCAGGACTGAAATTTTTGATGTTTTTCTACTTCTCTCATGAGCCCAATCAAGTCTCTAAAAGCATGAGTTTGCAACTACTTTACTTTTGGAGAAAATTCAAAACATTCATTATTCAATAGAGCCCAATAGCAAAAACCAGCGTTTTGAATGAAGAATCACATTTCTTGGTAGAATCATGCAGGATTGAAATTTTTGATGGTTTTTTACTCCTCTCAACAGCCCAAACAAGTTTCTAAAAGGATGTTTGCAACTACTTTACTTTTGGAGAAAATTCAAAACATTCATTATTCAATAGGGCCCAAACTATCAAAAACCAGCGGTTTGAATGAACACATTTCTTGGTAGAATCATGCAGGACTGAAATTTTTGATGTTTTTCTACTCCTCTCATGAGCCCAAACAAGTCTCTAAAAGCATGAGTTTGCAACTACTTTACTTTTGGAGAAAATTCAAAACATTCATTATTCAATAGAGCCCAATAGCAAAAACCAGCGTTTTGAATGAAGAATCACATTTCTTGGTAGAATCATGCAGGATTGAAATTTTTGATGGTTTTTTACTCCTCTCAACAGCCCAAACAAGTTTCTAAAAGGATGAGTTTGCAACTACTTTACTTTTGGAGAAAATTCAAAACATTCATTATTCAATAGGGCCCAAACTATCAAAAACCAGCGGTTTGAATGAACACATTTCTTGGTAGAATCATGCAGGACTGAAATTTTTGATGTTTTTCTACTCCTCTCATGAGCCCAAACAAGTCTCTAAAAGCATGAGTTTGCAACTACTTTACTTTTGGAGAAAATTCAAAACATTCACTATTCAATAGAGCCCAATAGCAAAAATCAGGTTTTGAATGAAGAATCACATTTCTTGGTAAAATCATGCAGGATTGAAATTTTTGATGGTTTTTTACTCCTCTCAACAGCCCAAACAAGTTTCTAAAAGGATGAGTTTGCAACTACTTTACTTTTGGACAAAATTCAAAACATTCATTATTCAATAGGGCCCAAACTATCAAAAACCAGCGGTTTCAATGAACACACATTTCTTGGTAGAATCATGCAGGACTGAAATTTTTGATGTTTTTCTACTCCTCTCATGAGCCCAAACAAGTCTCTAAAAGCATGAGTTTGCAACTACTTTACTTTTGGAGAAAATTCAAAACATTCATTATTCAATAGAGCACAATAGCAAAAACCAGCGTTTTGAATGAAGAATCACATTTCTTGGTAGAATCATGCAGGATTGAAATTTTTGATGGTTTTTTACTCCTCTCAACAGCCCAAACAAGTTTCTAAAAGGATGAGTTTGCAACTACTTTACTTTTGGAGAAAATTCAAAACATTCATTATTCAATAGGGCCCAAACTATCAAAAACCAGCGGTTTCAATGAACACACATTTCTTGGTAGAATCATGCAGGACTGACATTTTTGATGTTTTTCTACTCCTCTCATGAGCCCAAACAAGTCTCTAAAAGCATGAGTTTGCAACTACTTTACTTTTGGAGAAAATTCAAAACATTCATTATTCAATAGAGCCCAATAGCAAAAACCAGCGTTTTGAATGAAGAATCACATTTCTTGGTAGAATCATGCAGGATTGAAATTTTTGATGGTTTTTTACTCCTCTCAATAGCCCAAACAAGTTTCTAAAAGGATGAGTTTGCAACTACTTTACTTTTGGAGAAAATTCAAAACATTCATTATTCAATAGGGCCCAAACTATCAAAAACCAGCGGTTTCAATGAACACACATTTCTTGGTAGAATCATGCAGGACTGAAATTTTTGATGTTTTTCTACTCCTCTCATGAGCCCAAACAAGTCTCTAAAAGCATGAGTTTGCAACTACTTTACTTTTGGAGAAAATTCAAAACATTCATTATTCAATAGAGCCCAATAGCAAAAACCAGCGTTTTGAATGAAGAATCACATTTCTTGGTAGAATCATGCAGGATTGAAAATTTTGATGGTTTTTTACTCCTCTCAACAGCCCAAACAAGTTTCTAAAAGGATGAGTTTGCAACTACTTTACTTTTGGAGAAAACTCAAAACATTCATTATTCAATAGGGCCCAAACTATCAAAAACCAGCGGTTTCAATGAACACACATTTCTTGGTAGAATCATGCAGGACTGAAATTTTTGATGTTTTTCTACTCTTCTCATGAGCCCAAACAAGTATCTAAAAGCATGAGTTTGCAACTACTTTACTTTTGGAGAAAATTCAAAACATTCATTATTCAATAGGGCCCAAACTATCAAAAACCAGCGGTTTGAATGAACACACATTTCTTGATAGAATCATGCAGGACTGAAATTTTTGATGTTTTTCTACTCCTCTCATGAGCCCAAACAAGTCTCTAAAAGCATGAGTTTGCAACTACTTTACTTTTGGAGAAAATTCAAAACATTCATTATTCAATAGAGCCCAATAGCAAAAACCAGCGTTTTGAATGAAGAATCACATTTCTTGGTATAATCATGCAGGATTGAAATTTTTGATGGTTTTTTACTCCTCTCAACAGCCCAAACAAGTTTCTAAAAGGATGAGTTTGCAACTACTTTACTTTTGGAGAAAATGCAAAACATTCCTTATTTAATAGGGCCCAAACTATCAAAAACCAGCGGTTTCAATGAACACACATTTCTTGGTAGAATCATGCAGGACTGACATTTTTGATGTTTTTCTACTCCTCTCATGAGCCCAAACAAGTCTCTAAAAGCATGAGTTTGCAACTACTTTACTTTTGGAGAAAATTCAAAACATTCATTATTCAATAGAGCCCAATAGCAAAAACCAGCATTTTGAATGAAGAATCACATTTCTTGGTAGAATCATGCAGGGTTGAAATTTTTGATGGTTTTTTACTCCTCTCAACAGCCCAAACAAGTTTCTAAAAGGATGAGTTTGCAACTACTTTACTTTTGGAGAAAATTCAAAACATTCATTATTCAATATGGCCCAAACTATCAAAAACCAGCGGTTTCAATGAACACACATTTCTTGGTAGAATCATGCAGGACTGAAATTTTGGATGTTTTTCTACTCCTCTCATGAGCCCAAACAAGTCTCTAAAAGCATGAGTTTGCAACTACTTTACTTTTGGAAAAAATTCAAAACATTCATTATTCAATAGAGCCCAATAGGAAAAATCAGGTTTTGAATGAAGAATCACATTTCTTGGTAGAATCATGCAGGATTGAAATTTTTGATGGTTTTTTACTCCTCTCAACAGCCCAAACAAGTTTCTAAAAGGATGAGTTTGCAACTACTTTACTTTTGGAGAAAATTCAAAACATTCATTATTCAATAGGGCCCAAAATATCAAAAACCAGCGGTTTGAATGAACACACATTTCTTGGTAGAATCGCGCAGGACTGAAATTTTTGATGTTTTTCTACTTCTCTCATGAGCCCAATCAAGTCTCTAAAAGGATGAGTTTGCAACTACTTTACTTTTGGAGAAAATTCAAAACATTCATTATTCAATAGAGCCCAATAGCAAAAACCAGCGTTTTGAATGAAGAATCACATTTCTTGGTAGAATCATGCAGGATTGAAATTTTTGATGGTTTTTTACTCCTCTCTACATCCCAAACAAGTTTCTAAAAGGATGAGTTTGCAACTACTTTACTTTTGGAGAAAATTCAAAACATTCATTATTCAATAGGGCCCAAACTATCAAAAACCAGCGGTTTCAATGAACACACATTTCTTGGTAGAATCATGCAGGACTGAAATTTTTGATGTTTTTCTACTCCTCTCATGAGCCCAAACAAGTCTCTAAAAGCATGAGTTTGCAACTACTTTACTTTTGGAGAAAATTCAAAACATTCATTATTCAATAGAGCCCAATAGCAAAAACCAGCGTTTTGAATGAAGAATCACATTTCTTGGTAGAATCATGCAGGATTGAAATTTTTGATGTTTTTTACTCCTCTCAACAGCCCAAACAAGTTTCTAAAAGGATGAGTTTGCAACTACTTTACTTTTGGAGAAAATTCAAAACATTCATTATTCAATAGGGCCCAAACTATCAAAAACCAGCGGTTTCAATGAACACACATTTCTTGGTAGAATCATGCAGGACTGAAATTTTTGATGTTTTTCTACTCCTCTCATGAGCCCAAACAATTCTCTAAAAGCATGAGTTTGCAACTACTTTACTTTTGGAGAAAATTCAAAACATTCATTATTCAATAGAGCCCAATAGCAAAAACCAGCGTTTTGAATGAAGAATCACATTTCTTGGTAGAATCATGCAGGATTGAAATTTTTGATGGTTTTTTACTCCTCTCAACAGCCCAAACAAGTTTCTAAAAGGATGAGTTTGCAACTACTTTACTTTTGGAGAAAATTCAAAACATTCATTATTCAATAGGGCCCAAACTATCAAAAACCAGCGGTTTCAATGAACACACATTTCTTGGTAGAATCATGCAGGACTGAAATTTTTGATGTTTTTCTACTCCTCTCATGAGCCCAAACAAGTTTCTAAAAGCATGAGTTTGCAACTACTTTACTTTTGGAGAAAATTCAAAACATTCACTATTCAATAGAGCCCAATAGCAAAAATCAGGTTTTGAATGAAGAATCACATTTCTTGGTAAAATCATGCAGGATTGAAATTTTTGATGGTTTTTTACTCCTCTCAACAGCCCAAACAAGTTTCTAAAAGGATGAGTTTGCAACTACTTTACTTTTGGAGAAAATGCAAAACATTCCTTATTTAATAGGGCCCAAACTATCAAAAACCAGCGGTTTCAATGAACACACATTTCTTGGTAGAATCATGCAGGACTGACATTTTTGATGTTTTTCTACTCCTCTCATGAGCCCAAACAAGTCTCTAAAAGCATGAGTTTGCAACTACTTTACTTTTGGAGAAAATTCAAAACATTCATTATTCAATAGAGCCCAATAGCAAAAACCAGCATTTTGAATGAAGAATCACATTTCTTGGTAGAATCATGCAGGGTTGAAATTTTTGATGGTTTTTTACTCCTCTCAACAGCCCAAACAAGTTTCTAAAAGGATGAGTTTGCAACTACTTTACTTTTGGAG
This sequence comes from Dendrobates tinctorius, assembly GCF_039654945.1. Lineage (NCBI taxonomy): Eukaryota > Metazoa > Chordata > Amphibia > Anura > Dendrobatidae > Dendrobates > Dendrobates tinctorius. Next base: position 2,813,547 of record NW_027361956.1, read on the forward strand.
AAAATTCAAAACATTCATTATTCAATAGGGCCCAAACTATCAAAAACCAGCGGTTTCAATGAACACACATTTCTTGGTAGAATCATGCAGGACTGAAATTTTTGATGTTTTTCTACTCCTCTCATGAGCCCAAACAAGTCTCTAAAAGCATGAGTTTGCAACTACTTTACTTTTGGAGAAAATTCAAAACATTCATTATTCAATAGAGCCCAATAGCAAAAACCAGCGTTTTGAATGAAGAATCACATTTCTTGGTAGAATCATGCAGGATTGAAATTTTTGATGGTTTTTTACTCCTCTCAACAGCCCAAACAAGTTTCTAAAAGGATGAGTTTGCAACTACTTTACTTTTGGAGAAAATTCAAAACATTCATTATTCAATAGGGCCCAAAATATCAAAAACCAGCGGTTTGAATGAACACACATTTCTTGGTAGAATGGTGCAGGACTGAAATTTTTGATGTTTTTCTACTCCTCTCATGAGCCCAAACAAGTCTCTAAAAGCATGAGTTTGCAACTACTTTACTTTTGGAGAAAATTCAAAACATTCATTATTCAATAGAGCCCAAAAGCAAAAACCAGCGTTTTGAATGAAGAATCACATTTCTTGGTAGAATCATGCAGGATTGAAATTTTTGATGGTTTTTTACTCCTCTCAACAGCCCAAACAAGTTTCTCAAAGGATGAGTTTGCAACTACTTTACTTTTGGAGAAAATTCAAAACATTCATTATTCAATAGGGCCCAAACTATCAAAAACCAGCGGTTTCAATGAACACACATGTCTTGGTAGAATCATGCAGGACTGAAATTTTTGATGTTTTTCTACTCATCTCATGAGCCCAAACAAGTCTCTAAATGCATGAGTTTGCAACTACTTTACTTTTGGAGAAAATTCAAAACATTCATTATTCAATAGAGCCCATTAGCAAAAACCAGCGTTTTGAATGAAGAATCACATTTCTTGGTAGAATCATTCAGGATTGAAATTTTTGATGGTTTTTTACTCCTCTCAACAGCCCAAACAAGTTTCTAAAAGGATGAGTTTGCAACTACTTTACTTTTGGAGAAAATTCAAAACATTCATTATTCAATAGGGCCCAAACTATCAAAAACCAGCGGTTTCAATGAACACACATTTCTTGGTAGAATCATGCAGGACTGAAATTTTTGATGTTTTTCTACTCCTCTCATGAGCCCAAACAAGTCTCTAAAAGCATGAGTTTGCAACTACTTTACTTTTGGAGAAAATTCAAAACATTCATTATTCAATAGGGCCCAAACTATCAAAAACCAGCGGTTTGAATGAACACACATTTCTTGGTAGAATCATGCAGGACTGAAATTTTTGATGTTTTTCTACTCCTCTCATGAGCCCAAACAAGTCTCTAAAAGCATGAGTTTGCAACTACTTTACTTTTGGAGAAAATTCAAAACATTCATTATTCAATAGAGCCCAATAGCAAAAACCAGCGTTTTGAATGAAGAATCACATTTCTTGGTAGAATCATGCAGGATTGAAATTTTTGATGGTTTTTTACTCCTCTCAACAGCCCAAACAAGTTTCTAAAAGGATGTTTGCAACTACTTTACTTTTGGAGAAAATTCAAAACATTCATTATTCAATAGGGCCCAAACTATCAAAAACCAGCGGTTTGAATGAACACATTTCTTGGTAGAATCATGCAGGACTGAAATTTTTGATGTTTTTCTACTCCTCTCATGAGCCCAAACAAGTCTCTAAAAGCATGAGTTTGCAACTACTTTACTTTTGGAGAAAATTCAAAACATTCATTATTCAATAGAGCCCAATAGCAAAAACCAGCGTTTTGAAAGAAGAATCACATTTCTTGGTAGAATCATGCAGGATTGAAATTTTTGATGGTTTTTTACTCCTCTCAACAGCCCAAACAAGTTTCTAAAAGGATGAGTTTGCAACTACTTTACTTTTGGAGAAAATTCAAAACATTCATTATTCAATAGGGCCCAAACTATCAAAAACCAGCGGTTTGAATGAACACATTTCTTGGTAGAATCATGCAGGACTGAAATTTTTGATGTTTTTCTACTCCTCTCATGAGCCCAAACAAGTCTCTAAAAGCATGAGTTTGCAACTACTTTACTTTTGGAGAAAATTCAAAACATTCACTATTCAATAGAGCCCAATAGCAAAAATCAGGTTTTGAATGAAGAATCACATTTCTTGGTAAAATCATGCAGGATTGAAATTTTTGATGGTTTTTTACTCCTCTCAACAGCCCAAACAAGTTTCTAAAAGGATGAGTTTGCAACTACTTTACTTTTGGACAAAATTCAAAACATTCATTATTCAATAGGGCCCAAACTATCAAAAACCAGCGGTTTCAATGAACACACATTTCTTGGTAGAATCATGCAGGACTGAAATTTTTGATGTTTTTCTACTCCTCTCATGAGCCCAAACAAGTCTCTAAAAGCATGAGTTTGCAACTACTTTACTTTTGGAGAAAATTCAAAACATTCATTATTCAATAGAGCACAATAGCAAAAACCAGCGTTTTGAATGAAGAATCACATTTCTTGGTAGAATCATGCAGGATTGAAATTTTTGATGGTTTTTTACTCCTCTCAACAGCCCAAACAAGTTTCTAAAAGGATGAGTTTGCAACTACTTTACTTTTGGAGAAAATTCAAAACATTCATTATTCAATAGGGCCCAAACTATCAAAAACCAGCCGTTTCAATGAACACACATGTCTTGGTAGAATCATGCAGGACTGAAATTTTTGATGTTTTTCTTCTCCTCTCATGAGCCCAAACAAGTCTCTAAAAGCATGAGTTTGCAACTACTTTACTTTTGGAGAAAATTCAAAACATTCATTATTCAATAGAGCCCAATAGCAAAAACCAGCGTTTTGAATGAAGAATCACATTTCTTGGTAGAATCATGCAGGATTGAAATTTTTGATGGTTTTTTACTCCTCTCAACAGCCCAAACAAGTTTCTAAAAGGATGAGTTTGCAACTACTTTACTTTTGGAGAAAATTCAAAACATTCATTATTCAATAGGGCCCAAACTATCAAAAACCAGCGGTTTCAATGAACACACATTTCTTGGTAGAATCATGCAGGACTGAAATTTTTGATGTTTTTCTACTCCTCTCATGAGCCCAAACAAGTCTCTAAAAGCATGAGTTTGCAACTACTTTACTTTTGGAGAAAATTCAAAACATTCACTATTCAATAGAGACCAATAGCAAAAATCAGGTTTTGAATGAAGAATCACATTTCTTGGTAAAATCATGCAGGATTGAAATTTTTGATGGTTTTTTACTCCTCTCAACAGCCCAAACAAGTTTCTAAAAGGATGAGTTTGCAACTACTTTACTTTTGGAGAAAATTCAAAACATTCATTATTCAATAGGGCCCAAACTATCAAAAACCAGCGGTTTCAATGAACACACATTTCTTGGTAGAATCATGCAGGACTGAAATTTTTGATGTTTTTCTACTCCTCTCATGAGCCCAAACAAGTCTCTAAAAGCATGAGTTTGCAACTACTTTACTTTTGGAGAAAATTCAAAACATTCATTATTCAATAGAGCCCAATAGCAAAAACCAGCGTTTTGAATGAAGAATCACATTTCTTGGTAGAATCATGCAGGATTGAAATTTTTGATGTTTTTTTACTCCTCTCAACAGCCCAAACAAGTTTCTAAAAGGATGAGTTTGCAACTACTTTACTTTTGGAGAAAATTCAAAACATTCATTATTCAATAGGGCCCAAACTATCAAAAACCAGCGGTTTCAATGAACACACATTTCTTGGTAGAATCATGCAGGACTGAAATTTTTGATGTTTTTCTACTCCTCTCATGAGCCCAAACAATTCTCTAAAAGCATGAGTTTGCAACTACTTTACTTTTGGAGAAAATTCAAAACATTCATTATTCAATAGAGCCGAATAGCAAAAATCAGCGTTTTGAATGAAGAATCACATTTCTTGGTAGAATCATGCAGGATTGAAATTTTTGATGGTTTTTTACTCCTCTCAACAGCCCAAACAAGTTTCTAAAAGGATGAGTTTGCAACTACTTTACTTTTGGAGAAAATTCAAAACATTCATTATTCAATAGGGCCCAAACTATCAAAAACCAGCGGTTTCAATGAACACACATTTCTTGGTAGAATCATGCAGGACTGAAATTTTTGATGTTTTTCTACTCCTCTCATGAGCCCAAACAAGTTTCTAAAAGCATGAGTTTGCAACTACTTTACTTTTGGAGAAAATTCAAAACATTCACTATTCAATAGAGCCCAATAGCAAAAATCAGGTTTTGAATGAAGAATCACATTTCTTGGTAAAATCATGCAGGATTGAAATTTTTGATGGTTTTTTACTCCTCTCAACAGCCCAAACAAGTTTCTAAAAGGATGAGTTTGCAACTACTTTACTTTTGGAGAAAATGCAAAACATTCCTTATTTAATAGGGCCCAAACTATCAAAAACCAGCGGTTTCAATGAACACACATTTCTTGGTAGAATCATGCAGGACTGACATTTTTGATGTTTTTCTACTCCTCTCATGAGCCCAAACAAGTCTCTAAAAGCATGAGTTTGCAACTACTTTACTTTTGGAGAAAATTCAAAACATTCATTATTCAATAGAGCCCAATAGCAAAAACCAGCATTTTGAATGAAGAATCACATTTCTTGGTAGAATCATGCAGGGTTGAAATTTTTGATGGTTTCTTACTCCTCTCAACAGCCCAAACAAGTTTCTAAAAGGATGAGTTTGCAACTACTTTACTTTTGGAGAAAATTCAAAACATTCATTATTCAATAGGGCCCAAACTATCAAAAACCAGCGGTTTCAATGAACACACATTTCTTGGTAGAATCATGCAGGACTGAAATTTTTGATGTTTTTCTACTACTCTCATGAGCCCAAACAAGTCTCTAAAAGCATGAGTTTGCAACTACTTTACTTTTGGAAAAAATTCAAAACATTCATTATTCAATAGAGCCCAATAGGAAAAATCAGGTTTTGAATGAAGAATCACATTTCTTGGTAGAATCATGCAGGATTGAAATTTTTGATGGTTTTTTACTCCTCTCAACAGCCCAAACAAGTTTCTAAAAGGATGAGTTTGCAACTACTTTACTTTTGGAGAAAATTCAAAACATTCATTATTCAATAGGGCCCAAAATATCAAAAACCAGCGGTTTGAATGAACACACATTTCTTGGTAGAATCGCGCAGGACTGAAATTTTTGATGTTTTTCTACTTCTCTCATGAGCCCAATCAAGTCTCTAAAAGCATGAGTTTGCAACTACTTTACTTTTGGAGAAAATTCAAAACATTCATTATTCAATAGAGCCCAATAGCAAAAACCAGCGTTTTGAATGAAGAATCACATTTCTTGGTAGAATCATGCAGGATTGAAATTTTTGATGGTTTTTTACTCCTCTCAACAGCCCAAACAAGTTTCTAAAAGGATGAGTTTGCAACTACTTTACTTTTGGAGAAAATTCAAAACATTCATTATTCAATAGGGCCCAAACTATCAAAAACCAGCGGTTTGAATGAACACATTTCTTGGTAGAATCATGCAGGACTGAAATTTTTGATGTTTTTCTACTCCTCTCATGAGCCCAAACAAGTCTCTAAAAGCATGAGTTTGCAACTACTTTACTTTTGGAGAAAATTCAAAACATTCATTATTCAATAGAGCCCAATAGCAAAAACCAGCGTTTTGAATGAAGAATCACATTTCTTGGTAGAATCATGCAGGATTGAAATTTTTGATGGTTTTTTACTCCTCTCAACAGCCCAAACAAGTTTCTAAAAGGATGAGTTTGCAACTACTTTACTTTTGGAGAAAATTCAAAACATTCATTATTCAATAGGGCCCAAACTATCAAAAACCAGCGGTTTGAATGAACACATTTCTTGGTAGAATCATGCAGGACTGAAATTTTTGATGTTTTTCTACTCCTCTCATGAGCCCAAACAAGTCTCTAAAAGCATGAGTTTGCAACTACTTTACTTTTGGAGAAAATTCAAAACATTCACTATTCAATAGAGCCCAATAGCAAAAATCAGGTTTTGAATGAAGAATCACATTTCTTGGTAAAATCATGCAGGATTGAAATTTTTGATGGTTTTTTACTCCTCTCAACAGCCCAAACAAGTTTCTAAAAGGATGAGTTTGCAACTACTTTACTTTTGGACAAAATTCAAAACATTCATTATTCAATAGGGCCCAAACTATCAAAAACCAGCGGTTTCAATGAACACACATTTCTTGGTAGAATCATGCAGGACTGAAATTTTTGATGTTTTTCTACTCCTCTCATGAGCCCAAACAAGTCTCTAAAAGCATGAGTTTGCAACTACTTTACTTTTGGAGAAAATTCAAAACATTCATTATTCAATAGAGCACAATAGCAAAAACCAGCGTTTTGAATGAAGAATCACATTTCTTGGTAGAATCATGCAGGATTGAAATTTTTGATGGTTTTTTACTCCTCTCAACAGCCCAAACAAGTTTCTAAAAGGATGAGTTTGCAACTACTTTACTTTTGGAGAAAATTCAAAACATTCATTATTCAATAGGGCCCAAACTATCAAAAACCAGCGGTTTCAATGAACACACATTTCTTGGTAGAATCATGCAGGACTGACATTTTTGATGTTTTTCTACTCCTCTCATGAGCCCAAACAAGTCTCTAAAAGCATGAGTTTGCAACTACTTTACTTTTGGAGAAAATTCAAAACATTCATTATTCAATAGAGCCCAATAGCAAAAACCAGCGTTTTGAATGAAGAATCACATTTCTTGGTAGAATCATGCAGGATTGAAATTTTTGATGGTTTTTTACTCCTCTCAATAGCCCAAACAAGTTTCTAAAAGGATGAGTTTGCAACTACTTTACTTTTGGAGAAAATTCAAAACATTCATTATTCATTAGGGCCCAAACTATCAAAAACCAGCGGTTTCAATGAACACACATTTCTTGGTAGAATCATGCAGGACTGAAATTTTTGATGTTTTTCTACTCCTCTCATGAGCCCAAACAAGTCTCTAAAAGCATGAGTTTGCAACTACTTTACTTTTGGAGAAAATTCAAAACATTCATTATTCAATAGAGCCCAATAGCAAAAACCAGCGTTTTGAATGAAGAATCACATTTCTTGGTAGAATCATGCAGGATTGAAATTTTTGATGGTTTTTTACTCCTCTCAACAGCCCAAACAAGTTTCTAAAAGGATGAGTTTGCAACTACTTTACTTTTGGAGAAAATTCAAAACATTCATTATTCAATAGGGCCCAAACTATCAAAAACCAGCGGTTTCAATGAACACACATTTCTTGGTAGAATCATGCAGGACTGAAATTTTTGATGTTTTTCTACTCTTCTCATGAGCCCAAACAAGTATCTAAAAGCATGAGTTTGCAACTACTTTACTTTTGGAGAAAATTCAAAACATTCATTATTCAATAGGGCCCAAACTATCAAAAACCAGCGGTTTGAATGAACACACATTTCTTGATAGAATCATGCAGGACTGAAATTTTTGATGTTTTTCTACTCCTCTCATGAGCCCAAACAAGTCTCTAAAAGCATGAGTTTGCAACTACTTTACTTTTGGAGAAAATTCAAAACATTCATTATTCAATAGAGCCCAATAGCAAAAACCAGCGTTTTGAATGAAGAATCACATTTCTTGGTATAATCATGCAGGATTGAAATTTTTGATGGTTTTTTACTCCTCTCAACAGCCCAAACAAGTTTCTAAAAGGATGAGTTTGCAACTACTTTACTTTTGGAGAAAATTCAAAACATTCATTATTCAATAGGGCCCAAACTATCAAAAACCAGCCGTTTCAATGAACACACATTTCTTGGTAGAATCATGCAGGACTGAAATTTTTGATGTTTTTCTACTCCTCTCATGAGCCCAAACAAGTCTCTAAAAGCATGAGTTTGCAACTACTTTACTTTTGGAGAAAATTCAAAACATTCATTATTCAATAGAGCCCAATAGCAAAAACCAGCGTTTTGAATGAAGAATCACATTTCTTGGTAGAATCATGCAGGATTGAAATTTTTGATGGTTTTTTACTCCTCTCAACAGCCCAAACAAGTTTCTAAAAGGATGAGTTTGCAACTACTTTACTTTTGGAGAAAATTCAAAACATTCATTATTCAATAGGGCCCAAACTATCAAAAACCAGCGGTTTGAATGAACACATTTCTTGGTAGAATCATGCAGGACTGAAATTTTTGATGTTTTTCTACTCCTCTCATGAGCCCAAACAAGTCTCTAAAAGCATGAGTTTGCAACTACTTTACTTTTGGAGAAAATTCAAAACATTCATTATTCAATAGAGCCCAATAGCAAAAACCAGCGTTTTGAATGAAGAATCACATTTCTTGGTAGAATCATGCAGGATTGAAATTTTTGATGGTTTTTTACTCCTCTCAACAGCCCAAACAAGTTTCTAAAAGGATGAGTTTGCAACTACTTTACTTTTGGAGAAAATTCAAAACATTCATTATTCAATAGGGACCAAACTATCAAAAACCAGCGGTTTCAATGAACACACATTTCTTGGTAGAATCATGCAGGACTGAAATTTTTGATGTTTTTCTACTCCTCTCATGAGCCCAAACAAGTTTCTAAAAGCATGAGTTTGCAACTACTTTACTTTTGGAGAAAATTCAAAACATTCACTATTCAATAGAGCCCAATAGCAAAAATCAGGTTTTGAATGAAGAATCACATTTCTTGGTAAAATCATGCAGGATTGAAATTTTTGATGGTTTTTTACTCCTCTCAACAGCCCAAACAAGTTTCTAAAAGGATGAGTTTGCAACTACTTTACTTTTGGAGAAAATGCAAAACATTCCTTATTTAATAGGGCCCAAACTATCAAAAACCGGCGGTTTCAATGAACACACATTTCTTGGTAGAATCATGCAGGACTGACATTTTTGATGTTTTTCTACTCCTCTCATGAGCCCAAACAAGTCTCTAAAAGCATGAGTTTGCAACTACTTTACTTTTGGAGAAAATTCAAAACATTCATTATTCAATAGAGCCCAATAGCAAAAACCAGCATTTTGAATGAAGAATCACATTTCTTGGTAGAATCATGCAGGGTTGAAATTTTTGATGGTTTTTTACTCCTCTCAACAGCCCAAACAAGTTTCTAAAAGGATGAGTTTGCAACTACTTTACTTTTGGAGAAAATTCAAAACATTCATTATTCAATAGGGCCCAAACTATCAAAAACCAGCGGTTTCAATGAACACACATTTCTTGGTAGAATCATGCAGGACTGAAATTTTTGATGTTTTTCTACTCCTCTCATGAGCCCAAACAAGTCTCTAAAAGCATGAGTTTGCAACTACTTTACTTTTGGAAAAAATTCAAAACATTCATTATTCAATAGAGCCCAATAGGAAAAATCAGGTTTTGAATGAAGAATCACATTTCTTGGTAGAATCATGCAGGATTGAAATTTTTGATGGTTTTTTACTCCTCTCAACAGCCCAAACAAGTTTCTAAAAGGATGAGTTTGCAACTACTTTACTTTTGGAGAAAATTCAAAACATTCATTATTCAATAGGGCCCAAAATATCAAAAACCAGCGGTTTGAATGAACACACATTTCTTGGTAGAATCGCGCAGGACTGAAATTTTTGATGTTTTTCTACTTCTCTCATGAGCCCAATCAAGTCTCTAAAAGGATGAGTTTGCAACTACTTTACTTTTGGAGAAAATTCAAAACATTCATTATTCAATAGAGCCCAATAGCAAAAACCAGCGTTTTGAATGAAGAATCACATTTCTTGGTAGAATCATGCAGGATTGAAATTTTTGATGGTTTTTTACTCCTCTCTACATCCCAAACACGTTTCTAAAAGGATGAGTTTGCAACTACTTTACTTTTGGAGAAAATTCAAAACATTCATTATTCAATAGGGCCCAAACTATCAAAAACCAGCGGTTTCAATGAACACACATTTCTTGGTAGAATCATGCAGGACTGAAATTTTTGATGTTTTTCTACTCCTCTCATGAGCCCAAACAAGTCTCTAAAAGCATGAGTTTGCAACTACTTTACTTTTGGAGAAAATTCAAAACATTCATTATTCAATAGAGCCCAATAGCAAAAACCAGCGTTTTGAATGAAGAATCACATTTCTTGGTAGAATCATGCAGGATTGAAATTTTTGATGTTTTTTTACTCCTCTCAACAGCCCAAACAAGTTTCTAAAAGGATGAGTTTGCAACTACTTTACTTTTGGAGAAAATTCAAAACATTCATTATTCAATAGGGCCCAAACTATCAAAAACCAGCGGTTTCAATGAACACACATTTCTTGGTAGAATCATGCAGGACTGAAATTTTTGATGTTTTTCTACTCCTCTCATGAGCCCAAACAATTCTCTAAAAGCATGAGTTTGCAACTACTTTACTTTTGGAGAAAATTCAAAACATTCATTATTCAATAGAGCCCAATAGCAAAAACCAGCGTTTTGAATGAAGAATCACATTTCTTGGTAGAATCATGCAGGATTGAAATTTTTGATGGTTTTTTACTCCTCTCAACAGCCCAAACAAGTTTCTAAAAGGATGAGTTTGCAACTACTTTACTTTTGGAGAAAATTCAAAACATTCATTATTCAATAGGGCCCAAACTATCAAAAACCAGCGGTTTCAATGAACACACATTTCTTGGTAGAATCATGCAGGACTGAAATTTTTGATGTTTTTCTACTCCTCTCATGAGCCCAAACAAGTTTCTAAAAGCATGAGTTTGCAACTACTTTACTTTTGGAGAAAATTCAAAACATTCACTATTCAATAGAGCCCAATAGCAAAAATCAGGTTTTGAATGAAGAATCACATTTCTTGGTAAAATCATGCAGGATTGAAATTTTTGATGGTTTTTTACTCCTCTCAACAGCCCAAACAAGTTTCTAAAAGGATGAGTTTGCAACTACTTTACTTTTGGAGAAAATGCAAAACATTCCTTATTTAATAGGGCCCAAACTATCAAAAACCAGCGGTTTCAATGAACACACATTTCTTGGTAGAATCATGCAGGACTGAAATTTTTGATGTTTTTCTACTCCTCTCATGAGCCCAAACAAGTCTCTAAAAGCATGAGTTTGCAACTACTTTACTTTTGGAGAAAATTCAAAACATTCATTATTCAATAGGGCCCAAACTATCAAAAACCAGCGGTTTGAATGAACACACATTTCTTGGTAGAATCATGCAGGACTGAAATTTTTGATGTTTTTCTACTCCTCTCATGAGCCCAAACAAGTCTCTAAAAGCATGAGTTTGCAACTACTTTAATTTTGGAGAAAATTCAAAACATTCATTATTCAATAGAGCCCAATAGCAAAAACCAGCGTTTTGAATGAAGAATCACATTTCTTGGTAGAATCATGCAGGATTGAAATTTTTGATGGTTTTTTACTCCTCTCAACAGCCCAAACAAGTTTCTAAAAGGATGAGTTTGCAACTACTTTACTTTTGGAGAAAATTCAAAACATTCATTATTCAATAGGGCCCAAACTATCAAAAACCAGCGGTTTGAATGAACACATTATTTCTTGGTAGAATCATGCAGGACTGAAATTTTTGATGTTTTTCTACTCCTTTCATGAGCCCAAACAAGTCTCTAAAAGCATGAGTTTGCAACTACTTTACTTTTGGAGAAAATTCAAAACATTCACTATTCAATAGAGCCCAATAGCAAAAATCAGATTTTGAATGAAGAATCACATTTCTTGGTAAAATCATGCAGGATTGAAATTTTTGATGGTTTTTTACTCCTCTCAACAGCCCAAACAAGTTTCTAAAAGGATGAGTTTGCAACTACTTTACTTTTGGAGAAAATTCAAAACATTCATTATTCAATAGGGCCCAAACTATCAAAAACCAGCGGTTTGAATGAACACACATTTCTTGGTAGAATCATGCAGGACTGAAATTTTTGATGTTTTTCTACACCTCTCATGAGCTCAAACAAGTCTCTAAAAGCATGAGTTTGCAACTACTTTACTTTTGGAGAAAATTCAAAACATTCATTATTCAATAGAGCCCAATAGCAAAAACCAGCGTTTTGAATGAAGAATCACATTTCTTGGTAGAATCATGCAGGATTGAAATTTTTGATGGTTTTTTACTCCTCTCAACAGCCCAAACAAGTTTCTAAAAGGATTAGTTTGCAACTACTTTACTTTTGGAGAAAATTCAAAACATTCATTATTCAATAGGGCCCAAACTATCAAAAACCAGCCGTTTCAATGAACACACATGTCTTGGTAGAATCATGCAGGACTGAAATTTTTGATGTTTTTCTTCTCCTCTCATGAGCCCAAACAAGTCTCTAAAAGCATGAGTTTGCAACTACTTTACTTTTGGAGAAAATTCAAAACATTCATTATTCAATAGAGCCCAATAGCAAAAACCAGCGTTTTGAATGAAGAATCACATTTCTTGGTAGAATCATGCAGGATTGAAATTTTTGATGGTTTTTTACTCCTCTCAACAGCCCAAACAAGTTTCTAAAAGGATGAGTTTGCAACTACTTTACTTTTGGAGAAAATTCAAAACATTCATTATTCAATAGGGCCCAAACTATCAAAAACCAGCGGTTTCAATGAACACACATTTCTTGGTAGAATCATGCAGGACTGAAATTTTTGATGTTTTTCTACTCCTCTCATGAGCCCAAACAAGTCTCTAAAAGCATGAGTTTGCAACTACTTCACTTTTGGAGAAAATTCAAAACATTCATTATTCAATAGAGCCCAATAGCAAAAATCAGGTTTTGAATGAAGAATCACATTTCTTGGTAGAATCATGCAGGATTGAAATTTTTGATGGTTTTTTACTCCTCTCAACAGCCCAAACAAGTTTCTAAAAGGATGAGTTTGCAACTACTTTACTTTTGGAGAAAATTCAAAACATTCATTATTAAATAGGGCCCAAACTATCAAAAACCAGCGGTTTGAATGAACACACATTTCTTGGTAGAATCATGCAGGACTGAAATTTTTGATGTTTTTCTACTCCTCTCATGAGCCCAAACAAGTCTCTAAAAGCATGAGTTTGCAACTACTTTACTTTTGGAGAAAATTCAAAACATTCACTATTCAATAGAGCCTAATAGTAAAAATCAGGTTTTGAATGAAGAATCACATTTCTTGGTAAAATCATGCAGGATTGAAATTTTTGATGGTTTTTTACTCCTCTCTACAGCCCAAACAAGTTTCTAAAAGGATGAGTTTGCAACTACTTTACTTTTGGAGAAAATTCAAAACATTCATTATTCAATAGGGCCCAAACTATCAAAAACCAGCGGTTTCAATGAACACACATTTCTTGGTAGAATCATGCAGGACTGAAATTTTTGATGTTTTTCTACTCCTCTCATGAGCCCAAACAAGTCTCTAAAAGCATGAGTTTGCGGGGCGTGGCCTGAGCTATGAGGGTGTGAGGACGTGTTTGCTCAGGGCTCCTGCTCATATACCTTTATGAAGCTACTTTGAAGCGACAGAAATTCTTCAATCAAGAATCTATGCCCATAATAAGAATCTACAAGCCATCTGGAAGATTTTAATACCAAGATTGTTAATATTCGACTAAAAATAACAGAGATTTAGCTGGTGAGAGGGAGCAGTGCTGTTTTTCCCGTGCTGAGCAGAGGAGAGAGGCTTGCAGCTGTCTCCCGCAGTAGAAGAGCAGCGGAGGAGGAATTTTCCTTATCCAGTGAAGTTATCTTGGATTGCTGGCTACCAGGATCTGTGGAGGAGATCTGGATGCTATTTGCAGAGGCTGGAGGACCGGTGCTGGACAGTTGTTCCTGTTGGGATTTTCGCTGCATGCTATAAGCTGCTCCTTGCATGTAAGAGACGAAGAAGAGCTTCAGGAAAAGAAGCATACAGCTAATCAGGTGAATACCATTGGTACTTGGCTTTGCTTTCATATTCTGCGGTGCAGAGTGAAAACCGGGAAAGGAGAAGTGCAGAATTCAGAGTGTGTCTGCAGCGCCTGTGGTAATACTGGACTTGCCGAGCTTTTCAGGGTACTGCGCCCCACTTGTGGTTCTGATCCCGGGGGAGCCTGTTTGGTAAGATCCGGGGGCTCGTCCTGAGAAGATCAAGACCTGGCACGTGAAGATCGGTGGAATATTGGAGGAGATATCACTTAAAATCCTTGGCGGGGGCTGAAGAAGCAGGAGAGGCTGGGTGAGTGACAGCTGCGACCGGCTCCCAGACTCACCGTGGTTTTCGGGGCACTGCGACCTGCTTGTGGTTCTGATCCCGGGGGAGCCTGTTTGGTAAGATCCGGGGGCTCGTCCTGAGAAGATCAAGACCTGGCACGTGAAGATCGGTGGAATATTGGAGGAGATATTACTTAAAATCCTTGGCGGGGGCTGAAGAAGCAGGAGAGGCTGGGTGAGTGACAGCCGCGGCTGGCTCACAGACTCACTGCGGTTTTTGGACTGTTACATATTTCTGCTGATCTGGTTCTTCAGGACTATTCTTGTATGGATCTGTGGGGAGAAGATTAGGATATAGGGCAGGACTTGTGTAATTCTTGTATTTACCGCGATTTTGCGGTGCTGTGCTTCTACTGCGGTGCTGAGACCACTTGTGGATCCGATTTGTAGGAGCTTATCTGACAAGATTTGGAGCACTTTCTAAGTGGTTTTGGTGAGGAATCCGGCTGGGACTATCGGCGATACTGGAAGCAGCGGGGCTGCCAGATTTGGATATATATACAACATAATTTCACATAACAAGTGGCTGGATGTGTGGGGATTTCGGAGGCTGAAGATTAAAGGTGCAGGAGAGTGATTGACAGCGGCTGCTGGCTTTTCATCCGCCCGGTTTTTCTTAATTACCAAGCGCCTTTACATAGCCGGATCTGAAGCAGGTTAGCTCCCTGGGATCAGGAAGATTCTTCAGAAGAGTTGGAGACCGGATTCATCGGGATTCGATAAGGAAGAATATTCTATTGGATAAGAAGCGGGACTTCACCTGACGTAAATATTGTGTGCAGGGGAGCGGGAATTTGATTAAAAGTTGATATAGGGAACATAGATACACTGTAGCTTTTAAGTAATCGTGACATATATCACGATTTGTGGGAATCTTGATTTTGATATATTTTGATAATAAGGAGGAAGCTTGGGGGATAGTAAACTTTCATATATTATCTGAAGGGGTGGGTATGTATACTTGAATCTGACTTGTATTTATCCTGAACTGCTTCCTCACAGGAAGATTATTAGGTGTATATTGCTCATACTTTTACAACGATAATTTTTTATCATACGGAGTAAGCGATTGTTGAGGCGTGACTGGGACAACTTTTCATCTATTATAGGTGGTATAATTTATATTTTGAGTTGATTTAACTGACAAGATGGAGGGAGGAGGAACTAAATCCAGGCCAGCTTTTAAGACCAATGAACCCTCCTCAAATAAAAATTTAAAGGGAAACTATCTTCCACATAAGCAATATATTAAGCCCTCTGAGGACTCCCCTAACTTGATAAGCCCAATTAAATCAAGGTCTCCACTAAAAAGAGATACACAAATAGGTCAACGGCCTGTGATGTCTTCACTTAAACCTTCTCAAAAAGGAATAGAGGGTAAAGATTCAGCTACTGTTCCCAGTAATCCCCTTACACAGAATCCCATAGTAACAGAGACTAATCCTAATGCAATGGACACCTCTAAGTCCGCAAAAAGGAAGGGCCCGAATTCGAGGGATGATGAAAAAAGATCAATTACTGCGGATTCTGAAGATTTATCGGACTATTCTTCACCTGATAGTAGTCCTAATAGACAGCGACCAAAAAAAGAGAGATCTGTGTCCCCACGGATTTCCAGTCAAGGATTTGCCCCTATTGACCCAGATGAGCTCCTGTCCTCTGAGAAAGGGGTAACAGAGGGCTTCATGGCCAGATTCTGTAAAATGTTTAATGAATCTATTGCATTAGGGTTTGAGAAGCAAAATAAGACATTGAATGATATAACTAAAAATTTTAATCAGAGAATAGAAAAAAGTGAGAATAGAATCCTGGTTGTAGAAAATAAGACAGATACTTTACTTAAACAGAACTCAGAACTAAAAACAGAGGTGCAATCACTTAAAATTAAACTGATGGATCTAGAGGATAGGAGCAGGAGGTGTAATCTCAAAATAAGAGGTATCCCAGAAAATATTGTTCAAGATGAACTCTCAAACTATACAAAAGGTATATTTAAAAAAGCGTTACCAGATCTCCAAAATTCTGAATTTAGAATTGATAGAATACACCGCATCCCTCGTCCAAGGGGCCTGTCGGACGACAAGCCACGAGACACTATCCTCCGCATGCATTTTTATGAAACAAAAGAAAAAATACTATTTTATATTAGAGATAGGGGTTCCTTCCCAGACCCCTATGCTAATATAAAGGTCTTTGGAGACTTTTCCAAAGCAACAATGGAATTCAGGAAGACCTTTAGGGAAGTCAACGCAAAAATCAAAGATCTTGGAATCTCATACAGATGGGGCTTTCCTGCTAAGCTTCTGGTCTGGTATAGGGGAAGGACCATTCCTTTCTTTACGCCAGAGGAAGCTATGCTCTTTGTCCAATCGTTTCAAGATGGTATCGGTTGAATTTATTTATAAACAGTATTGTTTGTATTTTGAATTTTAATAAAGAAGGATTAGTAAATATGGGGTTATGGTAGGAGTTTAACCACTTTTTTTAATCCCCAAATTAGGTGAGAATCCTTCTAGATTGGATTCCTCCAAGGAAACTCACTTGAGTTTAATTTTGCTTTTTTACTTGAATTTTATTTTTATTTTTTTTTGGTGTTCCTATACGTTTAGTAGTTACACTTCTATATTTGTTACTTGTACTTTGTTGAGGGTCTCACTTGGATTCGGTTTACCTTCTCTTTTGTATTAAAATAGGAGCAACATGAAGCTTAAAATCTTGTCCTTCAATGTTAGGGGTTTAAATATCCCTTATAAGAGACATGCATTATGGAAGGAAATTGAATATAACAAAGCAGACATTGTATGTCTACAGGAAGTTAAGTTTGCTAGGGGAAATCGACCATATTTCCAAGACAAGAAATTCCCATACATGTTCCAATCTCTTAAAGGGAAAAAGAAAGCGGGGGTTATTACGCTAATAAAAAACAATATCCCGTTTGAGTTAATAGAAGAAACTATAGATCCACAAGGGAGGTACCATATTCTTGTCTGCCATTTAAACCACACTCTATGCACAATAGTCAATATATACGCCCCAAATAAAAAAACTATATCATATCTGAACAGGTTAATGGGTAAGATTGAAAAAGTCAGGAAAGGGATGATTATATTTGCGGGAGATTTTAATATAGTCCCAGATAGCAAAATGGATTCCTCTTCTCTGGTCCGATATAAAGCACCTTCCCTTAACAATTGGTTAATCTCACATGAGTTTTTTGACATATTTCGCTGCTTGAATACCTCCTCACGCGAATATACCCACTACTCAGATACGCACAATACATCATCTAGAATAGATCTAATACTAACAGACGTCTTTGCCATTTCCAATTTTAAAACTATCAATATTTTGGGGAAATCTATATCGGATCATGTCCCCATCATAGCGGAATTTGAAATAGGAGCATACTCAAAGAATACATTCCTCTGGAAGGCCAATTCCTCCTTGTTTAAAAACCCGGAGCATAGAATAATTATCTCAGAGACAATCTCCAATTTTTTTAAAGAAAATGATATTGATGATGTAAACCCGTTTATTCTCTGGAATACACATAAGGCAGTGTTGAGGGGTCAACTAATCCAACTTTCATCCAAATTAAAGAAAATTAGGAGACAGAAAATTACTAACCTCCAATCTCAAATAAAATCAAAAGAGGATTTCCAAAATAATTTATTGGTTCCATCTTCGGAGGTCCATTTAGAAATCTTGAAATTAAGACAAGAATTGAAAATTTTAATTATGACTGAATATGACGCGGTTATTAGAAACTCGAAATTCAAACTTTATTCATCTATTAACAAACCAACTGCCTACATGATGAGAAGACTTAAACAAGATAGGATTAGTAAGAGAATAATTAGAATTAAATCCAAGAATGGGGATATTAAAACCCATCCTTCAGACATAGCGAACGCTTTCGCAGAGTTTTTCCAGGGTTTGTACAATTTATCTTTAGACTCTGATACACCGCAACCTGATATTTCATCAATAGGTACATTTTTAGATAACTTAAATCTCCCCCAGATTGATTCTTTGGAACTGGATCATATAAATAGGCCTATCTCAATAAACGAAATTTCTGATGCAATCAATAAACTTAAGGCTCAGAAGTCACCAGGGCCAGATGGATTCATTAATGAGTACTATAAGACCTTTCAACAACTTTTGACTCCCCATTTGGTAAATATATTTAATTTGGCTTCCTCTCAGGGTTCCTTCCCAAAGGAAATGTTGGAAGCGACTATAGTTATGATACCTAAGGAAGGGGGGGATCCTGAGAGGGTTCAGAGTTACAGGCCAATCTCACTTATCAATGGAGATGTCAAGTTATACTCAAAAATATGGGCCGAGAGACTAAAGAAGATTCTTCCCTCTTTGGTAAAAGATGACCAGATTGGATTTGTGGAGGGTCGTCAGGCGTCTGATGGGACCAGAAGGATTCTGAATATATTGAATAATACAAAATTTTCTACTGCTCCTTCAGTTCTGGTCACGTTAGATGCCGAGAAAGCTTTTGATAGACTGAATTGGACTTATCTTAGAGGGGTACTTTTGAAGTTTGGATTTAATGATGTATTTATATCCTCAATTATGGCCTTATACGCAGAACCATGTGCAAAAGTCTACACTAATAACCATCTATCAAAGCTATTCTCTATTTCAAATGGAACTAGACAGGGATGCCCCCTTTCCCCACTTTTATTTGTTTTAGCAATAGAACCCTTAGCAGAAAAAATTAGATTTAACTCTAATATTCATGGCCTAGAAACTCTACAACGTTCTTTTAAAATTGGTTTGTTCGCAGATGATATAGTATTGACTCTTCTAAATCCAGAAATTTCTATTGCGGCACTGATGATGGATTTAAAGGCATTCTCAAATATATCATACTTTAAAATCAATCATTTAAAGTCAAAGATCCTATCTTTTAATTTAAATTATCAGGAAAAGGAGCGGTTGGAAAGTCTCTCAAATTTTTCAGGAAAAGAGGAAGAAGTAAGATACTTAGGGACAATACTGACAAATAAATTTCAGTTAATTATCCCAATTAATATTAACAGTTTAATCAAAACTATAACTACAGATCTTACAAATTTTAAGCGCATCACCCTATCCTTATTTGGAAGGATTCTGGCCGTAAAGTCTTTCATTCTACCTAAGATATTATATTTATTCAGAACCCTTCCTATCAATATTCCATCAGTCTATCTGTCTAAAATCCAGGCTTTGATCAACTCTTTTATTTGGGATGATAAAAAACCCAGAATTGCCTCAAACATTCTCTATAAAAACAAAGAAAATGGAGGCCTGGGATTACCGAATATTACGGCATACTACCAAGCCTTGTTGATTAAGGCCAGCCTTCTTTGGTTTAAACAAACCAAGCCTCCGGCATGGGTGGTTTTGGAAGAGAGTCAGAGTAGCAATAATTTACTTAATAATACTTTTTATAACAATATCCTTGATTCTAGACAAAAGCTACCTTCACACCCTATATTTCAAGCTATACTTTTGGCCTGGAAAGGTTTTATTCGGCCAGGAAGGAATTGGAATAAAACAAGACAACTAAATAATGTACCATTATCATTGTTATCAGTTATTTATAGGCTTTCAATTCCAGATATTTGGTCTACATGCAACATAAAAAAAATAGGAGATTTGTATAATGGGTCTTTCTTCTCCTTCAGCGAAATTAAATTAAACTTTAATCTCCCCTCTTCAGAATTCCTTTTCTTCACTGTTCTTAAAGATCATATAAAAAAATTTATTAACCTCAAACCTCTAAATTTGGACATATTGGCCTTATTCATGGGAAACTTAGAAAAGAGAAGCGTCTGGAACTTAAAAAATATATACAAAATTTTTAATAGAGATACAGTTATATTAAAAACGGCATATATGAAACGTTGGGAGACTGATTTAAATATATCTCCCTCACTAGAACAATGGCAAGATGCCCTCAAACTTTCTTTTACCTCAACAATCTCGATGTCGTTACGCGAATCCTACTATAAATTAGTTGCAAGATGGTATTATACTCCATCGAGGTTGTTTTTTATAAATCATGGCACCTCCAACTTATGCTGGAGGGAGTGTGGATCAGTAGGGAATTTATTCCACATATTTTGGGGATGCCCAAAAGTTAGGAGCTTATGGAGAGAGGTTTCGGTTCATATAGATACATTCTTAGGTAGGAGGTTAGTTATCTCTCCTAGTATGGCTCTCTTGCTCCTGGACCTGGAACATTTAGACTTTTCATCAATCCTTATGATAGCACATATTTTACTGGTAGTGAAAAACTCCATAGCAGCTCATTGGAAGAAAATTGATTCTCCAAGGTTTGATGATATATTTCATAACCTTGTGATTCATAGTGCATTGGAAAGGCGCTTTGCTTTCCAAAACAATTACTTGGACAAATATAATAAGAAATGGGATGCTTGGAACAAGCTTTTTATTACTTAACGGTACTTCTAGAAAATTATGCTACGGTTTGACGAATCCAGGTGAGACTATATTTCATATTCTATATTTTAAGTCTGACGTTCAGTTCTTAGATATAGCTTTAAATCAGAAATTAGCTTAAGTCTTGATAATGATCATACAGTTTGTGTCATTGTCTAATGTATTGATATTTCTTATGTTTTTGCATAAACAAGGTACTCTCATTGAGTTTCTATTGTATTTCCTTTCCCTTCCTTTCCTTTGTTCCCCCTACCTATTTTCCTCCCCTTTTTATGTTTGTTTAAATCTTGGAAAATTCTAATAAAAATTATTGGAAAATAAAAGCATGAGTTTGCAACTACTTTACTTTTGGAGAAAATTCAAAACATTCACTATTCAATAGAGACCAATAGCAAAAATCAGGTTTTGAATGAAGAATCACATTTCTTGGTAAAATCATGCAGGATTGAAATTTTTGATGGTTTTTTACTCCTCTCAACAGCCCAAACAAGTTTCTAAAAGGATGAGTTTGCAACTACTTTACTTTTGGAGAAAATTCAAAACATTCATTATTCAATAGGGCCCAAACTATCAAAAACCAGCGGTTTCAATGAACACACATTTCTTGGTAGAATCATGCAGGACTGAAATTTTTGATGTTTTTCTACTCCTCTCATGAGCCCAAACAAGTCTCTAAAAGCATGAGTTTGCAACTACTTTACTTTTGGAGAAAATTCAAAACATTCATTATTCAATAGAGCCCAATAGCAAAAACCAGCGTTTTGAATGAAGAATCACATTTCTTGGTAGAATCATGCAGGATTGAAATTTTTGATGTTTTTTTACTCCTCTCAACAGCCCAAACAAGTTTCTAAAAGGATGAGTTTGCAACTACTTTACTTTTGGAGAAAATTCAAAACATTCATTATTCAATAGGGCCCAAACTATCAAAAACCAGCGGTTTCAATGAACACACATTTCTTGGTAGAATCATGCAGGACTGAAATTTTTGATGTTTTTCTACTCCTCTCATGAGCCCAAACAATTCTCTAAAAGCATGAGTTTGCAACTACTTTACTTTTGGAGAAAATTCAAAACATTCATTATTCAATAGAGCCGAATAGCAAAAATCAGCGTTTTGAATGAAGAATCACATTTCTTGGTAGAATCATGCAGGATTGAAATTTTTGATGGTTTTTTACTCCTCTCAACAGCCCAAACAAGTTTCTAAAAGGATGAGTTTGCAACTACTTTACTTTTGGAGAAAATTCAAAACATTCATTATTCAATAGGGCCCAAACTATCAAAAACCAGCGGTTTCAATGAACACACATTTCTTGGTAGAATCATGCAGGACTGAAATTTTTGATGTTTTTCTACTCCTCTCATGAGCCCAAACAAGTTTCTAAAAGCATGAGTTTGCAACTACTTTACTTTTGGAGAAAATTCAAAACATTCACTATTCAATAGAGCCCAATAGCAAAAATCAGGTTTTGAATGAAGAATCACATTTCTTGGTAAAATCATGCAGGATTGAAATTTTTGATGGTTTTTTACTCCTCTCAACAGCCCAAACAAGTTTCTAAAAGGATGAGTTTGCAACTACTTTACTTTTGGAGAAAATGCAAAACATTCCTTATTTAATAGGGCCCAAACTATCAAAAACCAGCGGTTTCAATGAACACACATTTCTTGGTAGAATCATGCAGGACTGACATTTTTGATGTTTTTCTACTCCTCTCATGAGCCCAAACAAGTCTCTAAAAGCATGAGTTTGCAACTACTTTACTTTTGGAGAAAATTCAAAACATTCATTATTCAATAGAGCCCAATAGCAAAAACCAGCATTTTGAATGAAGAATCACATTTCTTGGTAGAATCATGCAGGGTTGAAATTTTTGATGGTTTTTTACTCCTCTCAACAGCCCAAACAAGTTTCTAAAAGGATGAGTTTGCAACTACTTTACTTTTGGAGAAAATTCAAAACATTCATTATTCAATAGGGCCCAAACTATCAAAAACCAGCGGTTTCAATGAACACACATTTCTTGGTAGAATCATGCAGGACTGAAATTTTTGATGTTTTTCTACTCCTCTCATGAGCCCAAACAAGTCTCTAAAAGCATGAGTTTGCAACTACTTTACTTTTGGAAAAAATTCAAAACATTCATTAATCAATAGAGCCCAATAGGAAAAATCAGGTTTTGAATGAAGAATCACATTTCTTGGTAGAATCATGCAGGATTGAAATTTTTGATGGTTTTTTACTCCTCTCAACAGCCCAAACAAGTTTCTAAAAGGATGAGTTTGCAACTACTTTACTTTTGGAGAAAATTCAAAACATTCATTATTCAATAGGGCCCAAAATATCAAAAACCAGCGGTTTGAATGAACACACATTTCTTGGTAGAATCGCGCAGGACTGAAATTTTTGATGTTTTTCTACTTCTCTCATGAGCCCAATCAAGTCTCTAAAAGCATGAGTTTGCAACTACTTTACTTTTGGAGAAAATTCAAAACATTCATTATTCAATAGAGCCCAATAGCAAAAACCAGCGTTTTGAATGAAGAATCACATTTCTTGGTAGAATCATGCAGGATTGAAATTTTTGATGGTTTTTTACTCCTCTCAACAGCCCAAACAAGTTTCTAAAAGGATGAGTTTGCAACTACTTTACTTTTGGAGAAAATTCAAAACATTCATTATTCAATAGGGCCCAAACTATCAAAAACCAGCGGTTTGAATGAACACATTTCTTGGTAGAATCATGCAGGACTGAAATTTTTGATGTTTTTCTACTCCTCTCATGAGCCCAAACAAGTCTCTAAAAGCATGAGTTTGCAACTACTTTACTTTTGGAGAAAATTCAAAACATTCATTATTCAATAGAGCCCAATAGCAAAAACCAGCGTTTTGAATGAAGAATCACATTTCTTGGTAGAATCATGCAGGATTGAAATTTTTGATGGTTTTTTACTCCTCTCAACAGCCCAAACAAGTTTCTAAAAGGATGAGTTTGCAACTACTTTACTTTTGGAGAAAATTCAAAACATTCATTATTCAATAGGGCCCAAACTATCAAAAACCAGCGGTTTGAATGAACACATTTCTTGGTAGAATCATGCAGGACTGAAATTTTTGATGTTTTTCTACTCCTCTCATGAGCCCAAACAAGTCTCTAAAAGCATGAGTTTGCAACTACTTTACTTTTGGAGAAAATTCAAAACATTCACTATTCAATAGAGCCCAATAGCAAAAATCAGGTTTTGAATGAAGAATCACATTTCTTGGTAAAATCATGCAGGATTGAAATTTTTGATGGTTTTTTACTCCTCTCAACAGCCCAAACAAGTTTCTAAAAGGATGAGTTTGCAACTACTTTACTTTTGGACAAAATTCAAAACATTCATTATTCAATAGGGCCCAAACTATCAAAAACCAGCGGTTTCAATGAACACACATTTCTTGGTAGAATCATGCAGGACTGAAATTTTTGATGTTTTTCTACTCCTCTCATGAGCCCAAACAAGTCTCTAAAAGCATGAGTTTGCAACTACTTTACTTTTGGAGAAGATTCAAAACATTCATTATTCAATAGAGCACAATAGCAAAAACCAGCGTTTTGAATGAAGAATCACATTTCTTGGTAGAATCATGCAGGATTGAAATTTTTGATGGTTTTTTACTCCTCTCAACAGCCCAAACAAGTTTCTAAAAGGATGAGTTTGCAACTACTTTACTTTTGGAGAAAATTCAAAACATTCATTATTCAATAGGGCCCAAACTATCAAAAACCAGCGGTTTCAATGAACACACATTTCTTGGTAGAATCATGCAGGACTGACATTTTTGATGTTTTTCTACTCCTCTCATGAGCCCAAACAAGTCTCTAAAAGCATGAGTTTGCAACTACTTTACTTTTGGAGAAAATTCAAAACATTCATTATTCAATAGAGCCCAATAGCAAAAACCAGCGTTTTGAATGAAGAATCACATTTCTTGGTAGAATCATGCAGGATTGAAATTTTTGATGGTTTTTTACTCCTCTCAATAGCCCAAACAAGTTTCTAAAAGGATGAGTTTGCAACTACTTTACTTTTGGAGAAAATTCAAAACATTCATTATTCAATAGGGCCCAAACTATCAAAAACCAGCGGTTTCAATGAACACACATTTCTTGGTAGAATCATGCAGGACTGAAATTTTTGATGTTTTTCTACTCCTCTCATGAGCCCAAACAAGTCTCTAAAAGCATGAGTTTGCAACTACTTTACTTTTGGAGAAAATTCAAAACATTCATTATTCAATAGAGCCCAATAGCAAAAACCAGCGTTTTGAATGAAGAATCACATTTCTTGGTAGAATCATGCAGGATTGAAATTTTTGATGGTTTTTTACTCCTCTCAACAGCCCAAACAAGTTTCTAAAAGGATGAGTTTGCAACTACTTTACTTTTGGAGAAAATTCAAAACATTCATTATTCAATAGGGCCCAAACTATCAAAAACCAGCGGTTTCAATGAACACACATTTCTTGGTAGAATCATGCAGGACTGAAATTTTTGATGTTTTTCTACTCTTCTCATGAGCCCAAACAAGTATCTAAAAGCATGAGTTTGCAACTACTTTACTTTTGGAGAAAATTCAAAACATTCATTATTCAATAGGGCCCAAACTATCAAAAACCAGCGGTTTGAATGAACACACATTTCTTGATAGAATCATGCAGGACTGAAATTTTTGATGTTTTTCTACTCCTCTCATGAGCCCAAACAAGTCTCTAAAAGCATGAGTTTGCAACTACTTTACTTTTGGAGAAAATTCAAAACATTCATTATTCAATAGAGCCCAATAGCAAAAACCAGCGTTTTGAATGAAGAATCACATTTCTTGGTATAATCATGCAGGATTGAAATTTTTGATGGTTTTTTACTCCTCTCAACAGCCCAAACAAGTTTCTAAAAGGATGAGTTTGCAACTACTTTACTTTTGGAGAAAATTCAAAACATTCATTATTCAATAGGGCCCAAACTATCAAAAACCAGCCGTTTCAATGAACACACATTTCTTGGTAGAATCATGCAGGACTGAAATTTTTGATGTTTTTCTACTCCTCTCATGAGCCCAAACAAGTCTCTAAAAGCATGAGTTTGCAACTACTTTACTTTTGGAGAAAATTCAAAACATTCATTATTCAATAGAGCCCAATAGCAAAAACCAGCGTTTTGAATGAAGAATCACATTTCTTGGTAGAATCATGCAGGATTGAAATTTTTGATGGTTTTTTACTCCTCTCAACAGCCCAAACAAGTTTCTAAAAGGATGAGTTTGCAACTACTTTACTTTTGGAGAAAATTCAAAACATTCATTATTCAATAGGGCCCAAACTATCAAAAACCAGCGGTTTGAATGAACACATTTCTTGGTAGAATCATGCAGGACTGAAATTTTTGATGTTTTTCTACTCCTCTCATGAGCCCAAACAAGTCTCTAAAAGCATGAGTTTGCAACTACTTTACTTTTGGAGAAAATTCAAAACATTCATTATTCAATAGAGCCCAATAGCAAAAACCAGCGTTTTGAATGAAGAATCACATTTCTTGGTAGAATCATGCAGGATTGAAATTTTTGATGGTTTTTTACTCCTCTCAACAGCCCAAACAAGTTTCTAAAAGGATGAGTTTGCAACTACTTTACTTTTGGAGAAAATTCAAAACATTCATTATTCAATAGGGACCAAACTATCAAAAACCAGCGGTTTCAATGAACACACATTTCTTGGTAGAATCATGCAGGACTGAAATTTTTGATGTTTTTCTACTCCTCTCATGAGCCCAAACAAGTCTCTAAAAGCATGAGTTTGCAACTACTTTACTTTTGGAGAAAATTCAAAACATTCATTATTCAATAGGGCCCAAACTATCAAAAACCAGCGGTTTGAATGAACACACATTTCTTGGTAGAATCATGCAGGACTGAAATTTTTGATGTTTTTCTACTCCTCTCATGAGCCCAAACAAGTCTCTAAAAGCATGAGTTTGCAACTACTTTACTTTTGGAGAAAATTCAAAACATTCATTATTCAATAGAGCCCAATAGCAAAAACCAGCGTTTTGAATGAAGAATCACATTTCTTGGTAGAATCATGCAGGATTGAAATTTTTGATGGTTTTTTACTCCTCTCAACAGCCCAAACAAGTTTCTAAAAGGATGAGTTTGCAACTACTTTACTTTTGGAGAAAATTCAAAACATTCATTATTCAATAGGGCCCAAACTATCAAAAACCAGCCGTTTCAATGAACACACATGTCTTGGTAGAATCATGCAGGACTGAAATTTTTGATGTTTTTCTACTCATCTCATGAGCCCAAACAAGTCTCTAAAAGCATGAGTTTGCAACTACTTTACTTTTGGAGAAAATTCAAAACATTCATTATTCAATAGAGCCCAATAGCAAAAACCAGCGTTTTGAATGAAGAATCACATTTCTTGGTAGAATCATGCAGGATTGAAATTTTTGATGGTTTTTTACTCCTCTCAACAGCCCAAACAAGGTTCTAAAAGGATGAGTTTGCAACTACTTTACTTTTGGAGAAAATTCAAAACATTCATTATTCAATAAGGCCCAAACTATCAAAAACCAGCGGTTTCAATGAACACACATTTCTTGGTAGAATCATGCAGGACTGAAATTTTTGATGTTTTTCTACTCCTCTCATGAGCCCAAACAAGTCTCTAAAAGCATGAGTTTGCAACTACTTTACTTTTGGAGAAAATTCAAAACATTCATTATTCAATAGGGCCCAAACTATCAAAAACCAGCGGTTTGAATGAACACACATTTCTTGGTAGAATCATGCAGGACTGAAATTTTTGATGTTTTTCTACTCCTCTCATGAGCCCAAACAAGTCTCTAAAAGCATGAGTTTGCAACTACTTTACTTTTGGAGAAAATTCAAAACATTCATTATTCAATAGAGCCCAATAGCAAAAACCAGCGTTTTGAATGAAGAATCACATTTCTTGGTAGAATCATGCAGGATTGAAATTTTTGATGGTTTTTTACTCCTCTCAACAGCCCAAACAAGTTTCTAAAAGGATGAGTTTGTAACTACTTTACTTTTGGAGAAAATTCAAAACATTCATTATTCAATAGGGCCCAAACTATCAAAAACCAGCGGTTTCAATGAACACACATTTCTTGGTAGAATCATGCAGGACTGAAATTTTTGATGTTTTTCTACTCTTCTCATGAGCCCAAACAAGTATCTAAAAGCATGAGTTTGCAACTACTTTACTTTTGGAGAAAATTCAAAACATTCATTATTCAATAGGGCCCAAACTATCAAAAACCAGCGGTTTGAATGAACACACATTTCTTGATAGAATCATGCAGGACTGAAATTTTTGATGTTTTTCTACTCCTCTCATGAGCCCAAACAAGTCTCTAAAAGCATGAGTTTGCAACTACTTTACTTTTGGAGAAAATTCAAAACATTCATTATTCAATAGAGCCCAATAGCAAAAACCAGCGTTTTGAATGAAGAATCACATTTCTTGGTAGAATCATGCAGGATTGAAATTTTTGATGGTTTTTTACTCCTCTCAACAGCCCAAACAAGTTTCTAAAAGGATGAGTTTGCAACTACTTTACTTTTGGAGAAAATTCAAAACATTCATTATTCAATAGGGCCCAAACTATCAAAAACCAGCCGTTTCAATGAACACATTTCTTGGTAGAATCATGCAGGACTGAAATTTTTGATGTTTTTCTACTCCTCTCATGAGCCCAAACAAGTCTCTAAAAGCATGAGTTTGCAACTACTTTACTTTTGGAGAAAATTCAAAACATTCATTATTCAATAGAGCCCAATAGCAAAAACCAGCGTTTTGAATGAAGAATCACATTTCTTGGTAGAATCATGCAGGATTGAAATTTTTGATGGTTTTTTACTCCTCTCAACAGCCCAAACAAGTTTCTAAAAGGATGAGTTTGCAACTACTTTACTTTTGGAGAAAATTCAAAACATTCATTATTCAATAGGGACCAAACTATCAAAAACCAGCGGTTTCAATGAACACACATTTCTTGGTAGAATCATGCAGGACTGAAATTTTTGATGTTTTTCTACTCCTCTCATGAGCCCAAACAAGTCTCTAAAAGCATGAGTTTGCAACTACTTTACTTTTGGAGAAAATTCAAAACATTCATTATTCAATAGAGCCCAATAGCAAAAACCAGCGTTTTGAATGAAGAATCACATTTCTTGGTAGAATCATGCAGGATTGAAATTTTTAATGGTTTTTTACTCCTCTCAACAGCCCAAACAAGTTTCTAAAAGGATGAGTTTGCAACTACTTTACTTTTGGAGAAAATTCAAAACATTCATTATTCAATAGGGCCCAAACTATCAAAAACCAGCGGTTTGAATGAACACATTTCTTGGTAGAATCATGCAGGACTGAAATTTTTGATGTTTTTCTACTCCTCTCATGAGCCCAAACAAGTCTCTAAAAGCATGAGTTTGCAACTACTTTACTTTTGGAGAAAATTCAAAACATTCACTATTCAATAGAGCCCAATAGCAAAAATCAGGTTTTGAATGAAGAATCACATTTCTTGGTAAAATCATGCAGGATTGAAATTTTTGATGGTTTTTTACTCCTCTCAACAGCCCAAACAAGTTTCTAAAAGGATGAGTTTGCAACTACTTTACTTTTGGAGAAAATTCAAAACATTCATTATTCAATAGAGCCAATTAGCAAAAACCAGCGTTTTGAATGAAGAATCACATTTCTTGGTAGAATCATGCAGGATTGAAATTTTTGATGGTTTTTTACTCCTCTCAACAGCCCAAACAAGTTTCTAAAAGGATGAGTTTGCAACTACTTTACTTTTGGAGAAAATTCAAAACATTCATTATTCAATAGGGCCCAAACTATCAAAAACCAGCGGTTTCAATGAACACACATTTCTTGGTAGAATCATGCAGGACTGAAATTTTTGATGTTTTTCTACTCCTCTCATGAGCCCAAACAAGTCTCTAAAAGCATGAGTTTGCAACTACTTTACTTTTGGAGAAAATTCAAAACATTCATTATTCAATAGAGCCCAATAGCAAAAACCAGCGTTTTGAATGAAGAATCACATTTCTTGGTAGAATCATGCAGGATTGAAATTTTTGATGGTTTTTTACTCCTCTCAACAGCCCAAACAAGTTTCTAAAAGGATGAGTTTGCAACTACTTTACTTTTGGAGAAAATTCAAAACATTCATTATTCAATAGGGCCCAAACTATCAAAAACCAGCGGTTTCAATGAACACACATTTCTTGGTAGAATCATGCAGGACTGAAATTTTTGATGTTTTTCTACTCCTCTCATGAGCCCAAACAAGTCTCTAAAAGCATGAGTTTGCAACTACTTTACTTTTGGAGAAAATTCAAAACATTCATTATTCAATAGAGCCCAATAGCAAAAACCAGCGTTTTGAATGAAGAATCACATTTCTTGGTAGAATCATGCAGGATTGAAATTTTTGATGGTTTTTTACTCCTCTCAACAGCCCAAACAAGTTTCTAAAAGGATGAGTTTGCAACTACTTTACTTTTGGAGAAAATTCAAAACATTCATTATTCAATAGGGCCCAAACTATCAAAAACCAGCGGTTTCAATGAACACACATTTCTTGGTAGAATCATGCAGGACTGAAATTTTTGATGTTTTTCTACTCTTCTCATGAGCCCAAACAAGTATCTAAAAGCATGAGTTTGCAACTACTTTACTTTTGGAGAAAATTCAAAACATTCATTATTCAATAGGGCCCAAACTATCAAAAACCAGCGGTTTGAATGAACACACATTTCTTGATAGAATCATGCAGGACTGAAATTTTTGATGTTTTTCTACTCCTCTCATGAGCCCAAACAAGTCTCTAAAAGCATGAGTTTGCAACTACTTTACTTTTGGAGAAAATTCAAAACATTCATTATTCAATAGAGCCCAATAGCAAAAACCAGCGTTTTGAATGAAGAATCACATTTCTTGGTATAATCATGCAGGATTGAAATTTTTGATGGTTTTTTACTCCTCTCAACAGCCCAAACAAGTTTCTAAAAGGATGAGTTTGCAACTACTTTACTTTTGGAGAAAATTCAAAACATTCATTATTCAATAGGGCCCAAACTATCAAAAACCAGCCGTTTCAATGAACACACATTTCTTGGTAGAATCATGCAGGACTGAAATTTTTGATGTTTTTCTACTCCTCTCATGAGCCCAAACAAGTCTCTAAAAGCATGAGTTTGCAACTACTTTACTTTTGGAGAAAATTCAAAACATTCATTATTCAATAGAGCCCAATAGCAAAAACCAGCGTTTTGAATGAAGAATCACATTTCTTGGTAGAATCATGCAGGATTGAAATTTTTGATGGTTTTTTACTCCTCTCAACAGCCCAAACAAGTTTCTAAAAGGATGAGTTTGCAACTACTTTACTTTTGGAGAAAATTCAAAACATTCATTATTCAATAGGGCCCAAACTATCAAAAACCAGCGGTTTGAATGAACACATTTCTTGGTAGAATCATGCAGGACTGAAATTTTTGATGTTTTTCTACTCCTCTCATGAGCCCAAACAAGTCTCTAAAAGCATGAGTTTGCAACTACTTTACTTTTGGAGAAAATTCAAAACATTCATTATTCAATAGAGCCCAATAGCAAAAACCAGCGTTTTGAATGAAGAATCACATTTCTTGGTAGAATCATGCAGGATTGAAATTTTTGATGGTTTTTTACTCCTTTCAACAGCCCAAACAAGTTTCTAAAAGGATGAGTTTGCAACTACTTTACTTTTGGAGAAAATTCAAAACATTCATTATTCAATAGGGCCCAAACTATCAAAAACCAGCGGTTTCAATGAACACACATTTCTTGGTAGAATCATGCAGGACTGAAATTTTTGATGTTTTTCTACTCCTCTCATGAGCCCAAACAAGTCTCTAAAAGCATGAGTTTGCAACTACTTTACTTTTGGAGAAAATTCAAAACATTCATTATTCAATAGGGCCCAAACTATCAAAAACCAGCGGTTTGAATGAACACACATTTCTTGGTAGAATCATGCAGGACTGAAATTTTTGATGTTTTTCTACTCCTCTCATGAGCCCAAACAAGTCTCTAAAAGCATGAGTTTGCAACTACTTTACTTTTGGAGAAAATTCAAAACATTCATTATTCAATAGAGCCCAATAGCAAAAACCAGCGTTTTGAATGAAGAATCACATTTCTTGGTAGAATCATGCAGGATTGAAATTTTTGATGGTTTTTTACTCCTCTCAACAGCCCAAACAAGATTCTAAAAGGATGAGTTTGCAACTACTTTACTTTTGGAGAAAATTCAAAACATTCATTATTCAATAGGGCCCAAACTATCAAAAACCAGCTGTTTGAATGAACACATTTCTTGGTAGAATCATGCAGGACTGAAATTTTTGATGTTTTTCTACTCCTCTCATGAGCCCAAACAAGTCTCTAAAAGCATGAGTTTGCAACTACTTTACTTTTGGAGAAAATTCAAAACATTCACTATTCAATAGAGCCCAATAGCAAAAATCAGGTTTTGAATGAAGAATCACATTTCTTGGTAAAATCATGCAGGATTGAAATTTTTGATGGTTTTTTACTCCTCTCAACAGCCCAAACAAGTTTCTAAAAGGATGAGTTTGCAACTACTTTACTTTTGGACAAAATTCAAAACATTCATTATTCAATAGGGCCCAAACTATCAAAAACCAGCGGTTTCAATGAACACACATTTCTTGGTAGAATCATGCAGGACTGAAATTTTTGATGTTTTTCTACTCCTCTCATGAGCCCAAACAAGTCTCTAAAAGCATGAGTTTGCAACTACTTTACTTTTGGAGAAAATTCAAAACATTCATTATTCAATAGAGCACAATAGCAAAAACCAGCGTTTTGAATGAAGAATCACATTTCTTGGTAGAATCATGCAGGATTGAAATTTTTGATGGTTTTTTACTCCTCTCAACAGCCCAAACAAGTTTCTAAAAGGATGAGTTTGCAACTACTTTACTTTTGGAGAAAATTCAAAACATTCATTATTCAATAGGGCCCAAACTATCAAAAACCAGCGGTTTCAATGAACACACATTTCTTGGTAGAATCATGCAGGACTGACATTTTTGATGTTTTTCTACTCCTCTCATGAGCCCAAACAAGTCTCTAAAAGCATGAGTTTGCAACTACTTTACTTTTGGAGAAAATTCAAAACATTCATTATTCAATAGAGCCCAATAGCAAAAACCAGCGTTTTGAATGAAGAATCACATTTCTTGGTAGAATCATGCAGGATTGAAATTTTTGATGGTTTTTTACTCCTCTCAACAGCCCAAACAAGTTTCTAAAAGGATGAGTTTGCAACTACTTTACTTTTGGAGAAAATTCAAAACATTCATTATTCAATAGGGCCCAAACTATCAAAAACCAGCGGTTTCAATGAACACACATTTCTTGGTAGAATCATGCAGGACTGAAATTTTTGATGTTTTTCTACTCCTCTCATGAGCCCAAACAAGTCTCTAAAAGCATGAGTTTGCAACTACTTTACTTTTGGAGAAAATTCAAAACATTCATTATTCAATAGAGCCCAATAGCAAAAACCAGCGTTTTGAATGAAGAATCACATTTCTTGGTAGAATCATGCAGGATTGAAATTTTTGATGGTTTTTTACTCCTCTCAACAGCCCAAACAAGTTTCTAAAAGGATGAGTTTGTAACTACTTTACTTTTGGAGAAAATTCAAAACATTCATTATTCAATAGGGCCCAAACTATCAAAAACCAGCGGTTTCAATGAACACACATTTCTTGGTAGAATCATGCAGGACTGAAATTTTTGATGTTTTTCTACTCTTCTCATGAGCCCAAACAAGTATCTAAAAGCATGAGTTTGCAACTACTTTACTTTTGGAGAAAATTCAAAACATTCATTATTCAATAGGGCCCAAACTATCAAAAACCAGCGGTTTGAATGAACACACATTTCTTGATAGAATCATGCAGGACTGAAATTTTTGATGTTTTTCTACTCCTCTCATGAGCCCAAACAAGTCTCTAAAAGCATGAGTTTGCAACTACTTTACTTTTGGAGAAAATTCAAAACATTCATTATTCAATAGAGCCCAATAGCAAAAACCAGCGTTTTGAATGAAGAATCACATTTCTTGGTAGAATCATGCAGGATTGAAATTTTTGATGGTTTTTTACTCCTCTCAACAGCCCAAACAAGTTTCTAAAAGGATGAGTTTGCAACTACTTTACTTTTGGAGAAAATTCAAAACATTCATTATTCAATAGGGCCCAAACTATCAAAAACCAGCCGTTTCAATGAACACATTTCTTGGTAGAATCATGCAGGACTGAAATTTTTGATGTTTTTCTACTCCTCTCATGAGCCCAAACAAGTCTCTAAAAGCATGAGTTTGCAACTACTTTACTTTTGGAGAAAATTCAAAACATTCATTATTCAATAGAGCCCAATA
The DNA here is from genome assembly GCF_039654945.1 of Dendrobates tinctorius. NCBI lineage: Eukaryota > Metazoa > Chordata > Amphibia > Anura > Dendrobatidae > Dendrobates > Dendrobates tinctorius. Next base: position 2,847,855 of record NW_027361956.1, read on the forward strand.
GCAAAAACCAGCGTTTTGAATGAAGAATCACATTTCTTGGTAGAATCATGCAGGATTGAAATTTTTGATGGTTTTTTACTCCTCTCAACAGCCCAAACAAGTTTCTAAAAGGATGAGTTTGCAACTACTTTACTTTTGGAGAAAATTCAAAACATTCATTATTCAATAGGGACCAAACTATCAAAAACCAGCGGTTTCAATGAACACACATTTCTTGGTAGAATCATGCAGGACTGAAATTTTTGATGTTTTTCTACTCCTCTCATGAGCCCAAACAAGTCTCTAAAAGCATGAGTTTGCAACTACTTTACTTTTGGAGAAAATTCAAAACATTCATTATTCAATAGAGCCCAATAGCAAAAACCAGCGTTTTGAATGAAGAATCACATTTCTTGGTAGAATCATGCAGGATTGAAATTTTTAATGGTTTTTTACTCCTCTCAACAGCCCAAACAAGTTTCTAAAAGGATGAGTTTGCAACTACTTTACTTTTGGAGAAAATTCAAAACATTCATTATTCAATAGGGCCCAAACTATCAAAAACCAGCGGTTTGAATGAACACATTTCTTGGTAGAATCATGCAGGACTGAAATTTTTGATGTTTTTCTACTCCTCTCATGAGCCCAAACAAGTCTCTAAAAGCATGAGTTTGCAACTACTTTACTTTTGGAGAAAATTCAAAACATTCACTATTCAATAGAGCCCAATAGCAAAAATCAGGTTTTGAATGAAGAATCACATTTCTTGGTAAAATCATGCAGGATTGAAATTTTTGATGGTTTTTTACTCCTCTCAACAGCCCAAACAAGTTTCTAAAAGGATGAGTTTGCAACTACTTTACTTTTGGAGAAAATTCAAAACATTCATTATTCAATAGAGCCAATTAGCAAAAACCAGCGTTTTGAATGAAGAATCACATTTCTTGGTAGAATCATGCAGGATTGAAATTTTTGATGGTTTTTTACTCCTCTCAACAGCCCAAACAAGTTTCTAAAAGGATGAGTTTGCAACTACTTTACTTTTGGAGAAAATTCAAAACATTCATTATTCAATAGGGCCCAAACTATCAAAAACCAGCGGTTTCAATGAACACACATTTCTTGGTAGAATCATGCAGGACTGAAATTTTTGATGTTTTTCTACTCCTCTCATGAGCCCAAACAAGTCTCTAAAAGCATGAGTTTGCAACTACTTTACTTTTGGAGAAAATTCAAAACATTCATTATTCAATAGGGCCCAAACTATCAAAAACCAGCGGTTTGAATGAACACACATTTCTTGGTAGAATCATGCAGGACTGAAATTTTTGATGTTTTTCTACTCCTCTCATGAGCCCAAACAAGTCTCTAAAAGCATGAGTTTGCAACTACTTTAATTTTGGAGAAAATTCAAAACATTCATTATTCAATAGAGCCCAATAGCAAAAACCAGCGTTTTGAATGAAGAATCACATTTCTTGGTAGAATCATGCAGGATTGAAATTTTTGATGGTTTTTTACTCCTCTCAACAGCCCAAACAAGTTTATAAAAGGATGAGTTTGCAACTACTTTACTTTTGGAGAAAATTCAAAACATTCATTATTCAATAGGGCCCAAACTATCAAAAACCAGCGGTTTGAATGAACACATTATTTCTTGGTAGAATCATGCAGGACTGAAATTTTTGATGTTTTTCTACTCCTCTCATGAGCCCAAACAAGTCTCTAAAAGCATGAGTTTGCAACTACTTTACTTTTGGAGAAAATTCAAAACATTCACTATTCAATAGAGCCCAATAGCAAAAATCAGGTTTTGAATGAAGAATCACATTTCTTGGTAAAATCATGCAGGATTGAAATTTTTGATGGTTTTTTACTCCTCTCAACAGCCCAAACAAGTTTCTAAAAGGATGAGTTTGCAACTACTTTACTTTTGGAGAAAATTCAAAACATTCATTATTCAATAGGGCCCAAACTATCAAAAACCAGCCGTTTCAATGAACACACATGTCTTGGTAGAATCATGCAGGACTGAAATTTTTGATGTTTTTCTTCTCCTCTCATGAGCCCAAACAAGTCTCTAAAAGCATGAGTTTGCAACTACTTTACTTTTGGAGAAAATTCAAAACATTCATTATTCAATAGAGCCCAATAGCAAAAACCAGCGTTTTGAATGAAGAATCACATTTCTTGGTAGAATCATGCAGGATTGAAATTTTTGATGGTTTTTTACTCCTCTCAACAGCCCAAACAAGTTTCTAAAAGGATGAGTTTGCAACTACTTTACTTTTGGAGAAAATTCAAAACATTCATTATTCAATAGGGCCCAAACTATCAAAAACCAGCGGTTTCAATGAACACACATTTCTTGGTAGAATCATGCAGGACTGAAATTTTTGATGTTTTTCTACTCCTCTCATGAGCCCAAACAAGTCTCTAAAAGCATGAGTTTGCAACTACTTCACTTTTGGAGAAAATTCAAAACATTCATTATTCAATAGAGCCCAATAGCAAAAATCAGGTTTTGAATGAAGAATCACATTTCTTGGTAGAATCATGCAGGATTGAAATTTTTGATGGTTTTTTACTCCTCTCAACAGCCCAAACAAGTTTCTAAAAGGATGAGTTTGCAACTACTTTACTTTTGGAGAAAATTCAAAACATTCATTATTAAATAGGGCCCAAACTATCAAAAACCAGCGGTTTGAATGAACACACATTTCTTGGTAGAATCATGCAGGACTGAAATTTTTGATGTTTTTCTACTCCTCTCATGAGCCCAAACAAGTCTCTAAAAGCATGAGTTTGCAACTACTTTACTTTTGGAGAAAATTCAAAACATTCACTATTCAATAGAGCCCAATAGTAAAAATCAGGTTTTGAATGAAGAATCACATTTCTTGGTAAAATCATGCAGCATTGAAATTTTTGATGGTTTTTTACTCCTCTCAACAGCCCAAACAAGTTTCTAAAAGGATGAGTTTGCAACTACTTTACTTTTGGAGAAAATTCAAAACATTCATTATTCAATAGGGCCCAAACTATCAAAAACCAGCGGTTTGAATGAACACACATTTCTTGGTAGAATCATGCAGGACTGAAATTTTTGATGTTTTTCTACTCCTCTCATGAGCCCAAACAAGTCTCTAAAAGCATGAGTTTGCAACTACTTTACTTTTGGAGAAAATTCAAAACATTCATTATTCAATAGAGCCCAATAGCAAAAACCAGCGTTTTGAATGAAGAATCACATTTCTTGGTAGAATCATGCAGGATTGAAATTTTTGATGGTTTTTTACTCCTCTCAACAGCCCAAACAAGTTTCTAAAAGGATGAGTTTGCAACTACTTTACTTTTGGAGAAAATTCAAAACATTCATTATTCAATAGGGCCCAAACTATCAAAAACCAGCGGTTTGAATGAACACACATTTCTTGGTAGAATCATGCAGGACTGAAATTTTTGATGTTTTTCTACTCCTCTCATGAGCCCAAACAAGTCTCTAAAAGCATGAGTTTGCAACTACTTTACTTTTGGAGAAAATTCAAAACATTCACTATTCAATAGAGCCCAATAGCAAAAATCAGGTTTTGAATGAAGAATCACATTTCTTGGTAAAATCATGCAGGATTGAAATTTTTGATGGTTTTTTACTCCTCTCAACAGCCCAAACAAGTTTCTAAAAGGATGAGTTTGCAACTACTTTACTTTTGGAGAAAATTCAAAACATTCATTATTCAATAGGGCCCAAACTATCAAAAACCAGCGGTTTCAATGAACACACATTTCTTGGTAGAATCATGCAGGACTGAAATTTTTGATGTTTTTCTACTCCTCTCATGAGCCCAAACAAGTCTCTAAAAGCATGAGTTTGCAACTACTTTACTTTTGGAGAAAATTCAAAACATTCATTATTCAATAGAGCCCAATAGCAAAAACCAGCGTTTTGAATGAAGAATCACATTTCTTGGTAGAATCATGCAGGATTGAAATTTTTGATGGTTTTTTACTCCTCTCAACAGCCGAAACAAGTTTCTAAAAGGATGAGTTTGCAACTACTTTACTTTTGGAGAAAATTCAAAACATTCATTATTCAATAGAGCCCAATAGCAAAAACCAGCGTTTTGAATGAAGAATCACATTTCTTGGTAGAATCATGCAGGATTGAAATTTTTGATGGTTTTTTACTCCTCTCAACAGCCCAAACAAGTTTCTAAAAGGATGAGTTTGCAACTACTTTACTTTTGGAGAAAATTCAAAACATTCATTATTCAATAGGGCCCAAACTATCAAAAACCAGCGGTTTCAATGAACACACATTTCTTGGTAGAATCATGCAGGACTGAAATTTTTGATGTTTTTCTACTCCTCTCATGAGCCCAAACAAGTCTCTAAAAGCATGAGTTTGCAACTACTTTACTTTTGGAGAAAATTCAAAACATTCATTATTCAATAGAGCCCAATAGCAAAAACCAGCGTTTTGAATGAAGAATCACATTTCTTGGTAGAATCATGCAGGATTGAAATTTTTAATGGTTTTTTACTCCTCTCAACAGCCCAAACAAGTTTCTAAAAGGATGAGTTTGCAACTACTTTACTTTTGGAGAAAATTCAAAACATTCATTATTCAATAGGGCCCAAACTATCAAAAACCAGCGGTTTGAATGAACACATTTCTTGGTAGAATCATGCAGGACTGAAATTTTTGATGTTTTTCTACTCCTCTCATGAGCCCAAACAAGTCTCTAAAAGCATGAGTTTGCAACTACTTTACTTTTGGAGAAAATTCAAAACATTCACTATTCAATAGAGCCCAATAGCAAAAATCAGGTTTTGAATGAAGAATCACATTTCTTGGCAAAATCATGCAGGATTGAAATTTTTGATGGTTTTTTACTCCTCTCAACAGCCCAAACAAGTTTCTAAAAGGATGAGTTTGCAACTACTTTACTTTTGGAGAAAATTCAAAACATTCATTATTCAATAGGGCCCAAACTATCAAAAACCAGCGGTTTCAATGAACACACATTTCTTGGTAGAATCATGCAGGACTGAAATTTTTGATGTTTTTCTACTCCTCTCATGAGCCCAAACAAGTCTCTAAAAGCATGAGTTTGCAACTACTTTACTTTTGGAGAAAATTCAAAACATTCATTATTCAATAGAGCCCATTAGCAAAAACCAGCGTTTTGAATGAAGAATCACATTTCTTGGTAGAATCATTCTGGATTGAAATTTTTGATGGTTTTTTACTCCTCTCAACAGCCCAAACAAGTTTCTAAGAGGATGAGTTTGCAACTACTTTACTTTTGGAGAAAATTCAAAACATTCATTATTCAATAGGGCCCAAACTATCAAAAACCAGCGGTTTCAATGAACACACATTTCTTGGTAGAATCATGCAGGACTGAAATTTTTGATGTTTTTCTACTCCTCTCATGAGCCCAAACAAGTCTCTAAAAGCATGAGTTTGCAACTACTTTACTTTTGGAGAAAATTCAAAACATTCATTATTCAATAGGGCCCAAACTATCAAAAACCAGCGGTTTGAATGAACACACATTTCTTGGTAGAATCATGCAGGACTGAAATTTTTGATGTTTTTCTACTCCTCTCATGAGCCCAAACAAGTCTCTAAAAGCATGAGTTTGCAACTACTTTAATTTTGGAGAAAATTCAAAACATTCATTATTCAATAGAGCCCAATAGCAAAAACCAGCGTTTTGAATGAAGAATCACATTTCTTGGTAGAATCATGCAGGATTGAAATTTTTGATGGTTTTTTACTCCTCTCAACAGCCCAAACAAGTTTCTAAAAGGATGAGTTTGCAACTACTTTACTTTTGGAGAAAATTCAAAACATTCATTATTCAATAGGGCCCAAACTATCAAAAACCAGCCGTTTCAATGAACACACATGTCTTGGTAGAATCATGCAGGACTGAAATTTTTGATGTTTTTCTTCTCCTCTCATGAGCCCAAACAAGTCTCTAAAAGCATGAGTTTGCAACTACTTTACTTTTGGAGAAAATTCAAAACATTCATTATTCAATAGAGCCCAATAGCAAAAACCAGCGTTTTGAATGAAGAATCACATTTCTTGGTAGAATCATGCAGGATTGAAATTTTTGATGGTTTTTTACTCCTCTCAACAGCCCAAACAAGTTTCTAATAGGATGAGTTTGCAACTACTTTACTTTTGGAGAAAATTCAAAACATTCATTATTCAATAGGGCCCAAACTATCAAAAACCAGCGGTTTCAATGAACACACATTTCTTGGTAGAATCATGCAGGACTGAAATTTTTGATGTTTTTCTACTCCTCTCATGAGCCCAAACAAGTCTCTAAAAGCATGAGTTTGCAACTACTTCACTTTTGGAGAAAATTCAAAACATTCATTATTCAATAGAGCCCAATAGCAAAAATCAGGTTTTGAATGAAGAATCACATTTCTTGGTAGAATCATGCAGGATTGAAATTTTTGATGGTTTTTTACTCCTCTCAACAGCCCAAACAAGTTTCTAAAAGGATGAGTTTGCAACTACTTTACTTTTGGAGAAAATTCAAAACATTCATTATTAAATAGGGCCCAAACTATCAAAAACCAGCGGTTTGAATGAACACACATTTCTTGGTAGAATCATGCAGGACTGAAATTTTTGATGTTTTTCTACTCCTCTCATGAGCCCAAACAAGTCTCTAAAAGCATGAGTTTGCAACTACTTTACTTTTGGAGAAAATTCAAAACATTCACTATTCAATAGAGCCCAATAGTAAAAATCAGGTTTTGAATGAAGAATCACATTTCTTGGTAAAATCATGCAGCATTGAAATTTTTGATGGTTTTTTACTCCTCTCAACAGCCCAAACAAGTTTCTAAAAGGATGAGTTTGCAACTACTTTACTTTTGGAGAAAATTCAAAACATTCATTATTCAATAGGGCCCAAACTATCAAAAACCAGCGGTTTGAATGAACACACATTTCTTGGTAGAATCATGCAGGACTGAAATTTTTGATGTTTTTCTACTCCTCTCATGAGCCCAAACAAGTCTCTAAAAGCATGAGTTTGCAACTACTTTACTTTTGGAGAAAATTCAAAACATTCATTATTCAATAGAGCCCAATAGCAAAAACCAGCGTTTTGAATGAAGAATCACATTTCTTGGTAGAATCATGCAGGATTGAAATTTTTGATGGTTTTTTACTCCTCTCAACAGCCCAAACAAGTTTCTAAAAGGATGAGTTTGCAACTACTTTACTTTTGGAGAAAATTCAAAACATTCATTATTCAATAGGGCCCAAACTATCAAAAACCAGCGGTTTGAATGAACACACATTTCTTGGTAGAATCATGCAGGACTGAAATTTTTGATGTTTTTCTACTCCTCTCATGAGCCCAAACAAGTCTCTAAAAGCATGAGTTTGCAACTACTTTACTTTTGGAGAAAATTCAAAACATTCACTATTCAATAGAGCCCAATAGCAAAAATCAGGTTTTGAATGAAGAATCACATTTCTTGGTAAAATCATGCAGGATTGAAATTTTTGATGGTTTTTTACTCCTCTCAACAGCCCAAACAAGTTTCTAAAAGGATGAGTTTGCAACTACTTTACTTTTGGAGAAAATTCAAAACATTCATTATTCAATAGGGCCCAAACTATCAAAAACCAGCGGTTTCAATGAACACACATTTCTTGGTAGAATCATGCAGGACTGAAATTTTTGATGTTTTTCTACTCCTCTCATGAGCCCAAACAAGTCTCTAAAAGCATGAGTTTGCAACTACTTTACTTTTGGAGAAAATTCAAAACATTCATTATTCAATAGAGCCCAATAGCAAAAACCAGCGTTTTGAATGAAGAATCACATTTCTTGGTAGAATCATGCAGGATTGAAATTTTTGATGGTTTTTTACTCCTCTCAACAGCCGAAACAAGTTTCTAAAAGGATGAGTTTGCAACTACTTTACTTTTGGAGAAAATTCAAAACATTCATTATTCAATAGAGCCCAATAGCAAAAACCAGCGTTTTGAATGAAGAATCACATTTCTTGGTAGAATCATGCAGGATTGAAATTTTTGATGGTTTTTTACTCCTCAAAACAGCCCAAACAAGTTTCTAAAAGGATGAGTTTGCAACTACTTTACTTTTGGAGAAAATTCAAAACATTCATTATTCAATAGGGCCCAAACTATCAAAAACCAGCGGTTTCAATGAACACACATTTCTTGGTAGAATCATGCAGGACTGAAATTTTTGATGTTTTTCTACTCCTCTCATGAGCCCAAACAAGTCTCTAAAAGCATGAGTTTGCAACTACTTTACTTTTGGAGAAAATTCAAAACATTCATTATTCAATAGAGCCCAATAGCAAAAACCAGCGTTTTGAATGAAGAATCACATTTCTTGGTAGAATCATGCAGGATTGAAATTTTTAATGGTTTTTTACTCCTCTCAACAGCCCAAACAAGTTTCTAAAAGGATGAGTTTGCAACTACTTTACTTTTGGAGAAAATTCAAAACATTCATTATTCAATAGGGCCCAAACTATCAAAAACCAGCGGTTTGAATGAACACATTTCTTGGTAGAATCATGCAGGACTGAAATTTTTGATGTTTTTCTACTCCTCTCATGAGCCCAAACAAGTCTCTAAAAGCATGAGTTTGCAACTACTTTACTTTTGGAGAAAATTCAAAACATTCACTATTCAATAGAGCCCAATAGCAAAAATCAGGTTTTGAATGAAGAATCACATTTCTTGGCAAAATCATGCAGGATTGAAATTTTTGATGGTTTTTTACTCCTCTCAACAGCCCAAACAAGTTTCTAAAAGGATGAGTTTGCAACTACTTTACTTTTGGAGAAAATTCAAAACATTCATTATTCAATAGGGCCCAAACTATCAAAAACCAGCGGTTTCAATGAACACACATTTCTTGGTAGAATCATGCAGGACTGAAATTTTTGATGTTTTTCTACTCCTCTCATGAGCCCAAACAAGTCTCTAAAAGCATGAGTTTGCAACTACTTTACTTTTGGAGAAAATTCAAAACATTCATTATTCAATAGAGCCCAATAGCAAAAACCAGCGTTTTGAATGAAGAATCACATTTCTTGGTAGAATCATGCAGGATTGAAATTTTTGATGGTTTTTTACTCCTCTCAACAGCCCAAACAAGTTTCTAAAAGGATGAGTTTGCAACTACTTTACTTTTGGAGAAAATTCAAAACATTCATTATTCAATAGGGCCCAAACTATCAAAAACCAGCGGTTTCAATGAACACACATTTCTTGGTAGAATCATGCAGGACTGAAATTTTTGATGTTTTTCTACTCCTCTCATGAGCCCAAACAAGTCTCTAAAAGCATGAGTTTGCAACTACTTTACTTTTGGAGAAAATTCAAAACATTCACTATTCAATAGAGCCCAATAGCAAAAATCAGGTTTTGAATGAAGAATCACATTTCTTGGTAAAATCATGCAGGATTGAAATTTTTGATGGTTTTTTACTCCTCTCAACAGCCCAAACAAGTCTCTAAAAGCATGAGTTTGCAACTATACTTTTGGAGAAAATTCAAAACATTCATTATTCAATAGGGCCCAAACTATCAAAAACCAGCGGTTTCAATGAACACACATTTCTTGGTAGAATCATGCAGGACTGAAATTTTTGATGTTTTTCTACTCCTCTCATGAGCCCAAACAAGTCTCTAAAAGCATGAGTTTGCAACTACTTTACTTTTGGAGAAAATTCAAAACATTCATTATTCAATAGAGCCCAATAGCAAAAACCAGCGTTTTGAATGAAGAATCACATTTCTTGGTAGAATCATGCAGGATTGAAATTTTTGATGGTTTTTTACTCCTCTCAACAGCCCAAACAAGTTTCTAAAAGGATGAGTTTGCAACTACTTTACTTTTGGAGAAAATTCAAAACATTCATTATTCAATAGGGCCCAAACTATCAAAAACCAGCGGTTTCAATGAACACACATTTCTTGGTAGAATCATGCAGGACTGAAATTTTTGATGTTTTTCTACTCCTCTCATGAGCCCAAACAAGTCTCTAAAAGCATGAGTTTGCAACTACTTTACTTTTGGAGAAAATTCAAAACATTCACTATTCAATAGAGCCCAATAGCAAAAATCAGGTTTTGAATGAAGAATCACATTTCTTGGTAAAATCATGCAGGATTGAAATTTTTGATGGTTTTTTACTCCTCTCAGCAGCCCAAACAAGTTTCTAAAAGGATGAGTTTCCAACTACTTTACTTTTGGAGAAAATTCAAAACATTCATTATTCAATAGGGCCCAAACTATCAAAAACCAGCGGTTTGAATGAACACATTTCTTGGTAGAATCATGCAGGACAGAAATTTTTGATGTTTTTCTACTCCTCTCATGAGCCCAAACAAGTCTCTAAAAGCATGAGTTTGCAACTACTTTACTTTTGGAGAAAATTCAAAACATTCACTATTCAATAGAGCCCAATAGCAAAAATCAGGTTTTGAATGAAGAATCACATTTCTTGGTAAAATCATGCAGGATTGAAATTTTTGATGGTTTTTTACTCCTCTCAACAGCCCAAACAAGTTTCTAAAAGGATGAGTTTGCAACTACTTTACTATTGGAGAAAATTCAAAACATTCATTATTCAATAGGGCCCAAACTATCAAAAACCAGCGGTTTCAATGAACACACATTTCTTGGTAGAAACATGCAGGACTGAAATTTTTGATGTTTTTCTACTCCTCTCATGAGCCCAAACAAGTCTCTAAAAGCATGAGTTTGCAACTACTTTACTTTTGGAGAAAATTCAAAACATTCATTATTCAATAGAGCCCAATAGCAAAAACCAGCGTTTTGAATGAAGAATCACATTTCTTGGTAGAATCATGCAGGATTGAAATTTTTGATGGTTTTTTACTCCTCTCAACAGCCCAAACAAGTTTCTCAAAGGATGAGTTTGCAACTACTTTACTTTTGGAGAAAATTCAAAACATTCATTATTCAATAGGGCCCAAACTATCAAAAACCAGCGGTTTCAATGAACACACATTTCTTGGTAGAATCATGCAGGACTGAAATTTTTGATGTTTTTCTACTCCTCTCATGAGCCCAAACAAGTCTCTAAAAGCATGAGTTTGCAACTACTTTACTTTTGGAGAAAATTCAAAACATTCATAATTCAATAGGGCCCAAACTATCAAAAACCAGCGGTTTTAATGAACACACATTTCATGGTAGAATCATGCAGGACTGAAATTTTTGATGTTTTTCTACTCCTCTCATGAGCCCAAACAAGTCTCTAAAAGCATGAGTTTGCAACTACTTTACTTTTGGAGAAAATTCAAAACATTCATTATTCAATAGAGCCCAATAGCAAAAACCAGCGTTTTGAATGAAGAATCACATTTCTTGGTAGAATCATGCAGGATTGAAATTTTTGATGGTTTTTTACTCCTCTCAACAGCCCAAACAAGTTTCTAAAAGGATGAGTTTGCAACTACTTTACTTTTGGAGAAAATTCAAAACATTCATTATTCAATAGGGCCCAAACTATCAAAAACCAGCGGTTTGAATGAACACATTTCTTGGTAGAATCATGCAGGACTGAAATTTTTGATGTTTTTCTACTCCTCTCATGAGCCCAAACAAGTCTCTAAAAGCATTAGTTTGCAACTACTTTACTTTTGGAGAAAATTCAAAACATTCACTATTCAATAGAGCCCAATAGCAAAAATCAGGTTTTGAATGAAGAATCACATTTCTTGGTAAAATCATGCAGGATTGAAATTTTTGATGGTTTTTTACTCCTCTCAACAGCCCAAACAAGTCTCTAAAAGCATGAGTTTGCAACTATACTTTTGGAGAAAATTCAAAACATTCATTATTCAATAGGGCCCAAACTATCAAAAACCAGCGGTTTCAATGAACACACATTTCTTGGTAGAATCATGCAGGACTGAAATTTTTGATGTTTTTCTACTCCTCTCATGAGCCCAAACAAGTCTCTAAAAGCATGAGTTTGCAACTACTTTACTTTTGGAGAAAATTCAAAACATTCATTATTCAATAGAGCCCAATAGCAAAAACCAGCGTTTTGAATGAAGAATCACATTTCTTGGTAGAATCATGCAGGATTGAAATTTTTGATGGTTTTTTACTCCTCTCAACAGCCCAAACAAGTTTCTAAAAGGATGAGTTTGCAACTACTTTACTTTTGGAGAAAATTCAAAACATTCATTATTCAATAGGGCCCAAACTATCAAAAACCAGCGGTTTCAATGAACACACATTTCTTGGTAGAATCATGCAGGACTGAAATTTTTGATGTTTTTCTACTCCTCTCATGAGCCCAAACAAGTCTCTAAAAGCATGAGTTTGCAACTACTTTACTTTTGGAGAAAATTCAAAACATTCACTATTCAATAGAGCCCAATAGCAAAAATCAGGTTTTGAATGAAGAATCACATTTCTTGGTAAAATCATGCAGGATTGAAATTTTTGATGGTTTTTTACTCCTCTCAGCAGCCCAAACAAGTTTCTAAAAGGATGAGTTTCCAACTACTTTACTTTTGGAGAAAATTCAAAACATTCATTATTCAATAGGGCCCAAACTATCAAAAACCAGCGGTTTGAATGAACACATTTCTTGGTAGAATCATGCAGGACAGAAATTTTTGATGTTTTTCTACTCCTCTCATGAGCCCAAACAAGTCTCTAAAAGCATGAGTTTGCAACTACTTTACTTTTGGAGAAAATTCAAAACATTCACTATTCAATAGAGCCCAATAGCAAAAATCAGGTTTTGAATGAAGAATCACATTTCTTGGTAAAATCATGCAGGATTGAAATTTTTGATGGTTTTTTACTCCTCTCAACAGCCCAAACAAGTTTCTAAAAGGATGAGTTTGCAACTACTTTACTATTGGAGAAAATTCAAAACATTCATTATTCAATAGGGCCCAAACTATCAAAAACCAGCGGTTTCAATGAACACACATTTCTTGGTAGAAACATGCAGGACTGAAATTTTTGATGTTTTTCTACTCCTCTCATGAGCCCAAACAAGTCTCTAAAAGCATGAGTTTGCAACTACTTTACTTTTGGAGAAAATTCAAAACATTCATTATTCAATAGAGCCCAATAGCAAAAACCAGCGTTTTGAATGAAGAATCACATTTCTTGGTAGAATAATGCAGGATTGAAATTTTTGATGGTTTTTTACTCGTCTCAACAGCCCAAACAAGTTTCTCAAAGGATGAGTTTGCAACTACTTTACTTTTGGAGAAAATTCAAAACATTCATTATTCAATAGGGCCCAAACTATCAAAAACCAGCGGTTTCAATGAACACACATTTCTTGGTAGAATCATGCAGGACTGAAATTTTTGATGTTTTTCTACTCCTCTCATGAGCCCAAACAAGTCTCTAAAAGCATGAGTTTGCAACTACTTTACTTTTGGAGAAAATTCAAAACATTCATAATTCAATAGGGCCCAAACTATCAAAAACCAGCGGTTTTAATGAACACACATTTCATGGTAGAATCATGCAGGACTGAAATTTTTGATGTTTTTCTACTCCTCTCATGAGCCCAAACAAGTCTCTAAAAGCATGAGTTTGCAACTACTTTACTTTTGGAGAAAATTCAAAACATTCATTATTCAATAGAGCCCAATAGCAAAAACCAGCGTTTTGAATGAAGAATCACATTTCTTGGTAGAATCATGCAGGATTGAAATTTTTGATGGTTTTTTACTCCTCTCAACAGCCCAAACAAGTTTCTAAAAGGATGAGTTTGCAACTACTTTACTTTTGGAGAAAATTCAAAACATTCATTATTCAATAGGGCCCAAACTATCAAAAACCAGCGGTTTGAATGAACACATTTCTTGGTAGAATCATGCAGGACTGAAATTTTTGATGTTTTTCTACTCCTCTCATGAGCCCAAACAAGTCTCTAAAAGCATGAGTTTGCAACTACTTTACTTTTGGAGAAAATTCAAAACATTCACTATTCAATAGAGCCCAATAGCAAAAATCAGGTTTTGAATGAAGAATCACATTTCTTGGTAAAATCATGCAGGATTGAAATTTTTGATGGTTTTTTACTCCTCTCAACAGCCCAAACAAGTTTCTAAAAGGATGAGTTTGCAACTACTTTACTTTTGGAGAAAATTCAAAACATTCATTATTCAATAGGGCCCAAACTATCAAAAACCAGCGGTTTCAATGAACACACATTTCTTGGTAGAATCATGCAGGACTGAAATTTTTGATGTTTTTCTACTCCTCTCATGAGCCCAAACAAGTCTCTAAAAGCATGAGTTTGCAACTACTTTACTTTTGGAGAAAATTCAAAACATTCATTATTCAATAGAGCCCAATAGCAAAAACCAGCGTTTTGAATGAAGAATCACATTTCTTGGTAGAATCATGCAGGATTGAAATTTTTGATGGTTTTTTACTCCTCTCAACAGCCCAAACAAGTTTCTAAAGGGATGAGTTTGCAACTACTTTACTTTTGGAGAAAATTCAAAACATTCATTATTCAATAGGGCCCAAACTATCAAAAACCAGCGGTTTCAATGAACACACATTTCTTGGTAGAATCATGCAGGACTGACATTTTTGATGTTTTTCTACTCCTCTCATGAGCCCAAACAAGTCTCTAAAAGCATGAGTTTGCAACTACTTTACTTTTGGAGAAAATTCAAAACATTCATTATTCAATAGAGCCCAATAGCAAAAACCAGCGTTTTGAATGAAGAATCACATTTCTTGGTAGAATCATGCAGGATTGAAATTTTTGATGGTTTTTTACTCCTCTCAACAGCCCAAACAAGTTTCTAAAAGGATGAGTTTGCAACTGCTTTACTTTTGGAGAAAATTCAAAACATTCATTATTCAATAGGGCCCAAACTATCAAAAACCAGCGGTTTCAATGAACACACATTTCTTGGTAGAATCATGCAGGACTGAAATTTTTGATGTTTTTCTACTCCTCTCATGAGCCCAAACAAGTCTCTAAAAGCATGAGTTTGCAACTACTTCACTTTTGGAGAAAATTAAAAACATTCATTATTCAATAGAGCCCAATAGCAAAAACCAGCGTTTTGAATGAAGAATCACATTTCTTGGTAGAATCATGCAGGATTGAAATTTTTGATGGTTTTTTACTCCTCTCAACAGCCCAAACAAGTTTCTAAAAGGATGAGTTTGCAACTACTTTACTTTTGGAGAAAATTCAAAACATTCATTATTCAATAGGGCCCAAACTATCAAAAACCAGCGGTTTCAATGAACACACATTTCTTGGTAGAATCATGCAGGATTGAAATTTTTGATGTTTTTCTACTCTTCTCATGAGCCCAAACAAGTCTCTAAAAGCATGAGTTTGCAACTACTTTATTTTTGGAGAAAATTCAAAACATTCATTATTCAATAGAGCCCAATAGCAAAAACCAGCGTTTTGAATGAAGAATCACATTTCTTGGTAGAATCATGCAGGATTGAAATTTTTCATAGTTTTTTACTCCTCCCAACAGCCCAAACAAGTTTCTAAAAGGATGAGTTTGCAACTACTTTACTTTTGGAGAAAATTCAAAACATTCATTATTCAATAGGGCCCAAACTATCAAAAACCAGCGGTTTCAATGAACACACATTTCTTGGTAGAATCATGCAGGACTGAAATTTTTGATGTTTTTCTACTCCTCTCATGAGCCCAAACAAGTCTCTAAAAGCATGAGTTTGCAACTACTTTACTTTTGGAGAAAATTCAAAACATTCACTATTCAATAGAGCCCAATAGCAAAAATCAGGTTTTGAATGAAGCATCACATTTCTTGGTAAAATCATGCAGGATTGAAATTTTTGATGCTTTTTTACTCCTCTCAACAGCCCAAACAAGTTTCTAAAAGGATGAGTTTGCAACTACTTTACTTTTGGAGAAAATTCAAAACATTCATTATTCAATAGGGCCCAAACTATCAAAAACCAGCGGTTTCAATGAACACACATTTCTTGGTAGAATCACGCAGGACTGAAATTTTTGATGTTTTTCTACTCCTCTCATGAGCCCAAACAAGTCTCTAAAAGCATGAGTTTGCAACTACTTTACTTTTGGAGAAAATTCAAAACATTCATTATTCAATAGAGCCCAATAGCAAAAACCAGCGTTTTGAATGAAGAATCACATTTCTTGGTAGAATCATGCAGGATTGAATCATGCAGGATTTTGATGGTTTTTTACTCCTCTCATGAGCCCAAACAAGTCTCTAAAAGCATGAGTTTGCAACTACTTTACTTTTGGAGAAAATTCAAAACATTCATTATTCAATAGAGCCCAATAGCAAAAACCAGCGTTTTGAATGAAGAATCACATTTCTTGGTAGAATCATGCAGGATTGAAATTTTTGATGGTTTTTTACTCCTCTCAACAGCCCAAACAAGTTTCTAAAAGGATGAGTTTGCAACTACTTTACTTTTGGAGAAAATTCAAAACATTCATTATTCAATAGGGCCCAAACTATCAAAAACCAGCGGTTTCAATGAACACACATTTCTTGGTAGAATCATGCAGGACTGTGATTTTTTTGAAGTTTTTCTACTCCTCTCATGAGCCCAAACAAGTCTCTAAAAGCATGAGTTTGCAACTACTTTACTTTTGGAGAAAATTCAAAACATTCATTATTCAATAGAGCCCAATAGCAAAAACCAGCGTTTTGAATGAAGAATCACATTTCTTGGTAGAATCATGCAGGATTGAAATTTTTGATGGTTTTTTACTCCTCTCAACAGCCCAAACAAGTTTCTAAAAGGATGAGTTTGCAACTACTTTACTTTTGGAGAAAATTCAAAACATTCATTATTCAATAGGGCCCAAACTATCAAAAAACAGCGGTTTCAATGAACACACATTTCTTGGTAGAATCATGCAGGACTGAAATTTTTGATGTTTTTCTACTCCTCTCATGAGCCCAAACAAGTCTCTAAAAGCATGAGTTTGCAATTACTTCACTTTTGGAGAAAATTAAAAACATTCATTATTCAATAGAGCCCAATAGCAAAAACCAGCGTTTTGAATGAAGAATCACATTTCTTGGTAGAATCATGCAGGATTGAAATTTTTGATGGTTTTTTACTCCTCTCAACAGCCCAAACAAGTTTCTAAAAGGATGAGTTTGCAACTACTTTACTTTTGGAGAAAATTCAAAACATTCATTATTCAATAGGGCCCAAACTATCAAAAACCAGCGGTTTCAATGAACACACATTTCTTGGTAGAATCATGCAGGACTGAAATTTTTGATGTTTTTCTACTCCTCTCATGAGCCCAAACAAGTCCGTAAAGCATGAGTTTGCAACTACTTTACTTTTGGAGAAAATTCAAAACATTCATTATTCAATAGAGCCCAATAGCAAAAACCAGCGTTTTGAATGAAGAATCACATTTCTTGGTAGAATCATGCAGGATTGAAATTTTTGATGGTTTTTTACTCCTCTCAACAGCCCAAACAAGTTTCTAAAAGGATGAGTTTGCAACTACTTTACTTTTGGAGAAAATTCAAAACATTCATTATTCAATAGGGCCCAAACTATCAAAAACCAGCGGTTTCAATGAACACACATTTCTTGGTAGAATCATGCAGGACTGAAATTTTTGATGTTTTTCTACTCTTCTCATGAGCCCAAACAAGTATCTAAAAGCATGAGTTTGCAACTACTTTACTTTTGGAGAAAATTCAAAACATTCATTATTCAATAGGGCCCAAACTATCAAAAACCAGCGGTTTGAATGAACACACATTTCTTGATAGAATCATGCAGGACTGAAATTTGTGATGATTTTCTACTCCTCTCATGAGCCCAAACAAGTCTCTAAAAGCATGAGTTTGCAACTACTTTACTTTTGGAGAAAATTCAAAACATTCATTATTCAATAGAGCCCAATAGCAAAAACCAGCGTTTTGAATGAAGAATCACATTTCTTGGTAGAATCATGCAGGATTGAAATTTTTGATGGTTTTTTACTCCTCTCAACAGCCCAAACAAGTTTCTAAAAGGATGAGTTTGCAACTACTTTACTTTTGGAGAAAATTCAAAACATTCATTATTCAATAGGGCCCAAACTATCAAAAACCAGCGGTTTCAATGAACACACATTTCTTGGTAGAATCATGCAGGACTGAAATTTTTGATGTTTTTCTACGCCTCTCATGAGCCCAAACAAGTCTCTAAAAGCATGAGTTTGCAACTACTTTACTTTTGGAGAAAATTCAAAACATTCATTATTCAATAGAGCCCAATAGCAAAAACCAGCGTTTTGAATGAAGAATCACATTTCTTGGTAGAATCATGCAGGATTGAAATTTTTGATGGTTTTTTACTCCTCTCAACAGCCCAAACAAGTTTCTAAAAGGATGAGTTTGCAACTACTTTACTTTTGGAGAAAATTCAAAACATTCATTATTCAATAGGGCCCAAACTATCAAAAACCAGCGGTTTGAATGAACACATTTCTTGGTAGAATCATGCAGGACTGAAATTTTTGATGTTTTTCTACTCCTCTCATGAGCCCAAACAAGTCTCTAAAAGCATGAGTTTGCAACTACTTTACTTTTGGAGAAAATTCAAAACATTCACTATTCAATAGAGCCCAATAGCAAAAATCAGGTTTTGAATGAAGCATCACATTTCTTGGTAAAATCATGCAGGATTGAAATTTTTGATGCTTTTTTACTCCTCTCAACAGCCCAAACAAGTTTCTAAAAGGATGAGTTTGCAACTACTTTACTTTTGGAGAAAATTCAAAACATTCATTATTAAATAGGGCCCAAACTATCAAAAACCAGCGGTTTCAATGAACACACATTTCTTGGTAGAATCATGCAGGACTGAAATTTTTGATGTTTTTCTACTCCTCTCATGAGCCCAAACAAGTCTCTAAAAGCATGAGTTTGCAACTACTTTACTTTTGGAGAAAATTCAAAACATTCATTATTCAATAGAGCCCAATAGCAAAAACCAGCGTTTTGAATGAAGAATCACATTTCTTGGTAGAATCATGCAGGATTGAAATTTTTGATGGTTTTTTACTCCTCTCAACAGCCCAAACAAGTTTCTAAAAGGATGAGTTTGCAACTACTTTACTTTTGGAGAAAATTCAAAACATTCATTATTCAATAGAGCCCAATAGCAAAAACCAGCGTTTTGAATGAAGAATCACATTTCTTGGTAGAATCATGCAGGATTGAAATTTTTGATGGTTTTTTACTCCTCTCAACAGCCCAAACAAGTTTCTAAAAGGATGAGTTTGCAACTACTTTACTTTTGAAGAAAATTCAAAACATTCATTATTCAATAGGGCCCAAACTATCAAAAACCAGCGGTTTCAATGAACACACATTTCTTGGTAGAATCATGCAGGACTGAAATTTTTGATGTTTTTCTACTCCTCTCATGAGCCCAAACAAGTCTCTAAAAGCATGAGTTTGCAGCTACTTTACTTTTGGAGAAAATTCAAAACATTCATTATTCAATAGAGCCCAATAGCAAAAACCAGCGTTTTGAATGAAGAATCACATTTCTTGGTAGAATCATGCAGGATTGAAATTTTTGATGGTTTTTTACTCCTCTCAACAGCCCAAACAAGTTTCTAAAAGGATGAGTTTGCAACTACTTTACTTTTGGAGAAAATTCAAAACATTCATTATTCAATAGGGCCCAAACTATCAAAAACCAGCGGTTTCAATGAACACACATTTCTTGGTAGAATCATGCAGGACTGAAATTTTTGATGTTTTTCTACTCCTCTCATGAGCCCAAACAAGTCTCTAAAAGCATGAGTTTGCAACTACTTTACTTTTGGAGAAAATTCAAAACATTCATTATTCAATAGAGCCCAATAGCAAAAACCAGCGTTTTGAATGAAGAATCACATTTCTTGGTAGAATCATGCAGGATTGAAATTTTTGATGGTTTTTTACTCCTCTCAACAGCCCAAACAAGTTTCTAAAAGGATGAGTTTGCAACTACTTTACTTTTGGAGAAAATTCAAAACATTCATTATTCAATAGAGCCCAATAGCAAAAACCAGCGTTTTGAATGAAGAATCACATTTCTTGGTAGAATCATGCAGGATTGAAATTTTTGATGGTTTTTTACTCCTCTCAACAGCCCAAACAAGTTTCTAAAAGGATGAGTTTGCAACTACTTTACTTTTGAAGAAAATTCAAAACATTCATTATTCAATAGGGCCCAAACTATCAAAAACCAGCGGTTTCAATGAACACACATTTCTTGGTAGAATCATGCAGGACTGAAATTTTTGATGTTTTTCTACTCCTCTCATGAGCCCAAACAAGTCTCTAAAAGCATGAGTTTGCAGCTACTTTACTTTTGGAGAAAATTCAAAACATTCATTATTCAATAGAGCCCAATAGCAAAAACCAGCGTTTTGAATGAAGAATCACATTTCTTGGTAGAATCATGCAGGATTGAAATTTTTGATGGTTTTTTACTCCTCTCAACAGCCCAAACAAGTTTCTAAAAGGATGAGTTTGCAACTACTTTACTTTTGGAGAAAATTCAAAACATTCATTATTCAATAGGGCCCAAACTATCAAAAACCAGCGGTTTGAATGAACACATTTCTTGGTAGAATCATGCAGGACTGAAATTTTTGATGTTTTTCTACTCCTCTCATGAGCCCAAACAAGTCTCTAAAAGCATGAGTTTGCAACTACTTTACTTTTGGAGAAAATTCAAAACATTCACTATTCAATAGAGCCCAATAGCAAAAATCAGGTTTTGAATGAAGAATCACATTTCTTGGTAAAATCATGCAGGATTGAAATTTTTGATGGTTTTTTACTCCTCTCAACAGCCCAAACAAGTTTCTAAAAGGATGAGTTTGCAACTACTTTACTTTTGGAGAAAATTCAAAACATTCATTATTCAATAGGGCCCAAACTATCAAAAACCAGCGGTTTCAATGAACACACATTTCTTGGTAGAATCATGCAGGACTGAAATTTTTGATGTTTTTCTACTCCTCTCATGAGCCCAAACAAGTCTCTAAAAGCATGAGTTTGCAACTACTTTACTTTTGGAGAAAATTCAAAACATTCATTATTCAATAGAGCCCATTAGCAAAAACCAGCGTTTTGAATGAAGAATCACATTTCTTGGAAGAATCATGCAGGATTGAAATTTTTGATGGTTTTTTACTCCTCTCAACAGCCCAAACAAGTTTCTAAAAGGATGAGTTTGCAACTACTTTACTTTTGGAGAAAATTCAAAACATTCATTATTCAATAGGGCCCAAACTATCAAAAACCAGCGGTTTCAATGAACACACATTTCTTGGTAGAATCATGCAGGACTGAAATTTTTGATGTTTTTCTACTCCTCTCATGAGCACAAACAAGTCTCTAAAAGCATGAGTTTGCAACTACTTTAATTTTGGAGAAAATTCAAAACATTCATTATTCAATAGAGCCCAATAGCAAAAACCAGCGTTTTGAATGAAGAATCACATTTCTTGGTAGAATCATGCAGGATTGAAATTTTTGATGGTTTTTTACTCCTCTCAACAGCCCAAACAAGTTTCTAAAAGGATGAGTTTGCAACTACTTTACTTTTGGAGAAAATTCAAAACATTCATTATTCAATAGGGCCCAAACTATCAAAAACCAGCCGTTTCAATGAACACACATGTCTTGGTAGAATCATGCAGGACTGAAATTTTTGATGTTTTTCTTCTCCTCTCATGAGCCCAAACAAGTCTCTAAAAGCATGAGTTTGCAACTACTTTACTTTTGGAGAAAATTCAAAACATTCATTATTCAATAGAGCCCAATAGCAAAAATCAGGTTTTGAATGAAGAATCACATTTCTTGGTAAAATCATGCAGGATTGAAATTTTTGATGGTTTTTTACTTCTCTCAACAGCCCAAACAAGTTTCTAAAAGGATGAGTTTGCAACTACTTTACTTTTGGAGAAAATTCAAAACATTCATTATTCAATAGGGCCCAAACTATCAAAAACCAGCAGTTTGAATGAACACACATTTCTTGGTAGAATCATGCAGGACTGAAATTTTTGATGTTTTTCTACACCTCTCATGAGCTCAAACAAGTCTCTAAAAGCATGAGTTTGCAACTACTTTACTTTTGGAGAAAATTCAAAACATTCATTATTCAATAGAGCCCAATAGCAAAAACCAGCGTTTTGAATGAAGAATCACATTTCTTGGTAGAATCATGCAGGATTGAAATTTTTGATGGTTTTTTACTCCTCTCAACAGCCCAAACAAGTTTCTAAAAGGATGAGTTTGCAACTACTTTACTTTTGGAGAAAATTCAAAACATTCATTATTCAATAGGGCCCAATAGCAAAAACCAGCGGTTTCAATGAACACACATTTCTTGGTAGAATCATGCAGGACTGAAATTTTTGATGTTTTTCTACTCTTCTCATGAGCCCAAACAAGTATCTAAAAGCATGAGTTTGCAACTACTTTACTTTTGGAGAAAATTCAAAACATTCATTATTCAATAGGGCCCAAACTATCAAAAACCAGCGGTTTGAATGAACACACATTTCTTGATAGAATCATGCAGGACTGAAATTTGTGATGTTTTTCTACTCCTCTCATGAGCCCAAACAAGTCTCTAAAAGCATGAGTTTGCAACTACTTTACTTTTGGAGAAAATTCAAAACATTCATTATTCAATAGAGCCCAATAGCAAAAACCAGCGTTTTGAATGAAGAATCACATTTCTTGGTAGAATCATGCAGGATTGAAATTTTTGATGGTTTTTTACTCCTCTCAACAGCCCAAACAAGTTTCTAAAAGGATGAGTTTGCAACTACTTTACTTTTGGAGAAAATTCAAAACATTCATTATTCAATAGGGCCCAAACTATCAAAAACCAGCGGTTTGAATGAACACATTTCTTCGTAGAATCATGCAGGACTGAAATTTTTGATGTTTTTCTACTCCTCTCATGAGCCCAAACAAGTCTCTAAAAGCATGAGTTTGCAACTACTTTACTTTTGGAGAAAATTCAAAACATTCACTATTCAATAGAGCCCAATAGCAAAAATCAGGTTTTGAATGAAGCATCACATTTCTTGGTAAAATCATGCAGGATTGAAATTTTTGATGCTTTTTTACTCCTCTCAACAGCCCAAACAAGTTTCTAAAAGGATGAGTTTGCAACTACTTTACTTTTGGAGAAAATTCAAAACATTCATTATTCAATAGTGCCCAAACTATCAAAAACCAGCGGTTTCAATGAACACACATTTCTTGGTAGAATCATGCAGGACTGAAATTTTTGATGTTTTTCTACTCCTCTCATGAGCCCAAACAAGTCTCTAAAAGCATGAGTTTGCAACTACTTTACTTTTGGAGAAAATTCAAAACATTCATTATTCAATAGAGCCCAATAGCAAAAACCAGCGTTTTGAATGAAGAATCACATTTCTTGGTAGAATCATGCAGGATTGAAATTTTTGATGGTTTTTTACTCCTCTCATGAGCCCAAACAAGTCTCTAAAAGCATGAGTTTGCAACTACTTTACTTTTGGAGAAAATTCAAAACATTCATTATTCAATAGAGCCCAATAGCAAAAACCAGCGTTTTGAATGAAGAATCACATTTCTTGGTAGAATCATGCAGGATTGAAATTTTTGATGGTTTTTTACTCCTCTCAACAGCCCAAACAAGTTTCTAAAAGGATGAGTTTGCAACTACTTTACTTTTGGAGAAAATTCAAAACATTCATTATTCAATAGGGCCCAAACTATCAAAAACCAGCGGTTTCAATGAACACACATTTCTTGGTAGAATCATGCAGGACTGAAATTTTTGATGTTTTTCTACTCCTCTCATGAGCCCAAACAAGTCTCTAAAAGCATGAGTTTGCAACTACTTCACTTTTGGAGAAAATTAAAAACATTCATTATTCAATAGAGCCCAATAGCAAAAACCAGCGTTTTGAATGAAGAATCACATTTCTTGGTAGAATCATGCAGGATTGAAATTTTTGATGGTTTTTTACTCCTCTCAACAGCCCAAACAAGTTTCTAAAAGGATGAGTTTGCAACTACTTTACTTTTGGAGAAAATTCAAAACATTCATTATTCAATAGGGCCCAAACTATCAAAAACCAGCGGTTTCAATGAACACACATTTCTTGGTAGAATCATGCAGGACTGAAATTTTTGATGTTTTTCTACTCCTCTCATGAGCCCAAACAAGTCTCTAAAAGCATGAGTTTGCAACTACTTTACTTTTGGAGAAAATTCAAAACATTCATTATTCAATAGAGCCCAATAGCAAAAACCAGCGTTTTGAATGAAGAATCACATTTCTTGGTAGAATCATGCAGGATTGAAATTTTTGATGGTTTTTTACTCCTCTCAACAGCCCAAACAAGTTTCTAAAAGGATGAGTTTGCAACTACTTTACTTTTGGAGAAAATTCAAAACATTCATTATTCAATAGAGCCCAATAGCAAAAACCAGCGTTTTGAATGAAGAATCACATTTCTTGGTAGAATCATGCAGGATTGAAATTTTTGATGGTTTTTTACTCCTCTCAACAGCCCAAACAAGTTTCTAAAAGGATGAGTTTGCAACTACTTTACTTTTGAAGAAAATTCAAAACATTCATTATTCAATAGGGCCCAAACTATCAAAAACCAGCGGTTTCAATGAACACACATTTCTTGGTAGAATCATGCAGGACTGAAATTTTTGATGTTTTTCTACTCCTCTCATGAGCCCAAACAAGTCTCTAAAAGCATGAGTTTGCAGCTACTTTACTTTTGGAGAAAATTCAAAACATTCATTATTCAATAGAGCCCAATAGCAAAAACCAGCGTTTTGAATGAAGAATCACATTTCTTGGTAGAATCATGCAGGATTGAAATTTTTGATGGTTTTTTACTCCTCTCAACAGCCCAAACAAGTTTCTAAAAGGATGAGTTTGCAACTACTTTACTTTTGGAGAAAATTCAAAACATTCATTATTCAATAGGGCCCAAACTATCAAAAACCAGCGGTTTGAATGAACACATTTCTTGGTAGAATCATGCAGGACTGAAATTTTTGATGTTTTTCTACTCCTCTCATGAGCCCAAACAAGTCTCTAAAAGCATGAGTTTGCAACTACTTTACTTTTGGAGAAAATTCAAAACATTCACTATTCAATAGAGCCCAATAGCAAAAATCAGGTTTTGAATGAAGAATCACATTTCTTGGTAAAATCATGCAGGATTGAAATTTTTGATGGTTTTTTACTCCTCTCAACAGCCCAAACAAGTTTCTAAAAGGATGAGTTTGCAACTACTTTACTTTTGGAGAAAATTCAAAACATTCATTATTCAATAGGGCCCAAACTATCAAAAACCAGCGGTTTCAATGAACACACATTTCTTGGTAGAATCATGCAGGACTGAAATTTTTGATGTTTTTCTACTCCTCTCATGAGCCCAAACAAGTCTCTAAAAGCATGAGTTTGCAACTACTTTACTTTTGGAGAAAATTCAAAACATTCATTATTCAATAGAGCCCATTAGCAAAAACCAGCGTTTTGAATGAAGAATCACATTTCTTGGAAGAATCATGCAGGATTGAAATTTTTGATGGTTTTTTACTCCTCTCAACAGCCCAAACAAGTTTCTAAAAGGATGAGTTTGCAACTACTTTACTTTTGGAGAAAATTCAAAACATTCACTATTCAATAGAGCCCAATAGCAAAAATCAGGTTTTGAATGAAGAATCACATTTCTTGGTAAAATCATGCAGGATTGAAATTTTTGATGGTTTTTTACTCCTCTCAACAGCCCAAACAAGTTTCTAAAAGGATGAGTTTGCAACTACTTTACTTTTGGAGAAAATTCCAAACATTCATTATTCAATAGGGCCCAAACTATCAAAAACCAGCGGTTTCAATGAACACACATTTCTTGGTATAATCATGCAGGACTGAAATTTTTGATGTTTTTCTACTCCTCTCATGAGCCCAAACAAGTCTCTAAAAGCATGAGTTTGCAACTACTTTACTTTTGGAGAAAATTCAAAACATTCATTATTCAATAGAGCCCATTAGCAAAAACCAGCGTTTTGAATGAAGAATCACATTTCTTGGAAGAATCATGCAGGATTGAAATTTTTGATGGTTTTTTACTCCTCTCAACAGCCCAAACAAGTTTCTAAAAGGATGAGTTTGCAACTACTTTACTTTTGGAGAAAATTCAAAACATTCATTATTCAATAGGGCCCAAACTATCAAAAACCAGCGGTTTCAATGAACACACATTTCTTGGTAGAATCATGCAGGACTGAAATTTTTGATGTTTTTCTACTCCTCTCATGAGCCCAAACAAGTCTCTAAAAGCATGAGTTTGCAACTACTTTAATTTTGGAGAAAATTCAAAACATTCATTATTCAATAGAGCCCAATAGCAAAAACCAGCGTTTTGAATGAAGAATCACATTTCTTGGTAGAATCATGCAGGATTGAAATTTTTGATGGTTTTTTACTCCTCTCAACAGCCCAAACAAGTTTCTAAAAGGATGAGTTTGCAACTACTTTACTTTTGGAGAAAATTCAAAACATTAATTATTCAATAGGGCCCAAACTATCAAAAACCAGCAGTTTGAATGAACACATTATTTCTTGGTAGAATCATGCAGGACTGAAATTTTTGATGTTTTTCTACTCCTCTCATGAGCCCAAACAAGTCTCTAAAAGCATGAGTTTGCAACTACTTTACTTTTGGAGAAAATTCAAAACATTCACTATTCAATAGAGTCCAATAGCAAAAATCAGGTTTTGAATGAAGAATCACATTTCTTGGTAAAATCATGCAGGATTGAAATTTTTGATGGTTTTTTACTTCTCTCAACAGCCCAAACAAGTTTCTAAAAGGATGAGTTTGCAACTACTTTACTTTTGGAGAAAATTCAAAACATTCATTATTCAATAGGGCCCAAACTATCAAAAACCAGCAGTTTGAATGAACACACATTTCTTGGTAGAATCATGCAGGACTGAAATTTTTGATGTTTTTCTACACCTCTCATGAGCTCAAACAAGTCTCTAAAAGCATGAGTTTGCAACTACTTTACTTTTGGAGAAAATTCAAAACATTCATTATTCAATAGAGCCCAATAGCAAAAACCAGCGTTTTGAATGAAGAATCACATTTCTTGGTAGAATCATGCAGGATTGAAATTTTTGATGGTTTTTTACTCCTCTCAACAGCCCAAACAAGTTTCTAAAAGGATGAGTTTGCAACTACTTTACTTTTGGAGAAAATTCAAAACATTCATTATTCAATAGGGCCCAAACTATCAAAAACCAGCCGTTTCAATGAACACACATGTCTTGGTAGAATCATGCAGGACTGAAATTTTTGATGTTTTTCTTCTCCTCTCATGAGCCCAAACAAGTCTCTAAAAGCATGAGTTTGCAACTACTTTACTTTTGGAGAAAATTCAAAACATTCATTATTCAATAGAGCCCAATAGCAAAAATCAGGTTTTGAATGAAGAATCACATTTCTTGGTAAAATCATGCAGGATTGAAATTTTTGATGGTTTTTTACTTCTCTCAACAGCCCAAACAAGTTTCTAAAAGGATGAGTTTGCAACTACTTTACTTTTGGAGAAAATTCAAAACATTCATTATTCAATAGGGCCCAAACTATCAAAAACCAGCAGTTTGAATGAACACACATTTCTTGGTAGAATCATGCAGGACTGAAATTTTTGATGTTTTTCTACACCTCTCATGAGCTCAAACAAGTCTCTAAAAGCATGAGTTTGCAACTACTTTACTTTTGGAGAAAATTCAAAACATTCACTATTCAATAGAGCCCAATAGTAAAAATCAGGTTTTGAATGAAGAATCACATTTCTTGGTAAAATCATGCAGGATTGAAATTTTTGATGGTTTTTTACTCCTCTCAACAGCCCAAACAAGTTTCTAAAAGGATGAGTTTGCAACTACTTTACTTTTGGAGAAAATTCAAAACATTCATTATTCAATAGGGCCCAAACTATCAAAAACCAGCGGTTTCAATGAACACACATTTCTTGGTAGAATCATGCAGGACTGAAATTTTTGATGTTTTTCTACTCCTCTCATGAGCCCAAACAAGTCTCTAAAAGCATGAGTTTGCAACTACTTTACTTTTGGAGAAAATTCAAAACATTCATTATTCAATAGAGCCCAATAGCAAAAACCAGCGTTTTGAATGAAGAATCACATTTCTTGGTAGAATCATGCAGGATTGAAATTTTTGATGGTTTTTTACTCCTCTCAACAGCCGAAACAAGTTTCTAAAAGGATGAGTTTGCAACTACTTTACTTTTGGAGAAAATTCAAAACATTCATTATTCAATAGGGCCCAAACTATCAAAAACCAGCGGTTTGAATGAACACACATTTCTTGGTAGAATCATGCAGGACTGAAATTTTTGATGTTTTTCTACTCCTCTCATGAGCCCAAACAAGTCTCTAAAAGCATGAGTTTGCAACTACTTTACTTTTGGAGAAAATTCAAAACATTCATTATTCAATAGAGCCCAATAGCAAAAACCAGCGTTTTGAATGAAGAATCACATTTCTTGGTAGAATCATGCAGGATTGAAATTTTTGATGGTTTTTTACTCCTCTCAACAGCCCAAACAAGTTTCTAAAAGGATGAGTTTGCAACTACTTTACTTTTGGAGAAAATTCAAAACATTCATTATTCAATAGGGCCCAAACTATCAAAAACCAGCGGTTTCAATGAACACACATTTCTTGGTAGAATCATGCAGGACTGAAATTTTTGATGTTTTTCTACTCCTCTCATGAGCCCAAACAAGTCTCTAAAAGCATGAGTTTGCAACTACTTTACTTTTGGAGAAAATTCAAAACATTCATTATTCAATAGGGCCCAAACTATCAAAAACCAGCGGTTTCAATGAACACACATTTCTTGGTAGAATCATGCAGGACTGAAATTTTTGATGTTTTTCTTCTCCTCTCATGAGCCCAAACAAGTCTCTAAAAGCATGAGTTTGCAACTACTTTACTTTTGGAGAAAATTCAAAACATTCATTATTCAATAGAGCCCAATAGCAAAAACCAGCGTTTTGAATGAAGAATCACATTTCTTGGTAGAATCATGCAGGATTGAAATTTTTGATGGTTTTTTACTCCTCTCAACAGCCGAAACAAGTTTCTAAAAGGATGAGTTTGCAACTACTTTACTTTTGGAGAAAATTCAAAACATTCATTATTCAATAGGGCCCAAACTATCAAAAACCAGCGGTTTGAATGAACACACATTTCTTGGTAGAATCATGCAGGACTGAAATTTTTGATGTTTTTCTACTCCTCTCATGAGCCCAAACAAGTCTCTAAAAGCATGAGTTTGCAACTACTTTACTTTTGGAGAAAATTCAAAACATTCATTATTCAATAGAGCCCAATAGCAAAAACCAGCGTTTTGAATGAAGAATCACATTTCTTGGTAGAATCATGCAGGATTGAAATTTTTGATGGTTTTTTACTCCTCTCAACAGCCCAAACAAGTTTCTAAAAGGATGAGTTTGCAACTACTTTACTTTTGGAGAAAATTCAAAACATTCATTATTCAATAGGGCCCAAACTATCAAAAACCAGCGGTTTCAATGAACACACATTTCTTGGTAGAATCATGCAGGACTGAAATTTTTGATGTTTTTCTACTCCTCTCATGAGCCCAAACAAGTCTCTAAAAGCATGAGTTTGCAACTACTTTACTTTTGGAGAAAATTCAAAACATTCATTATTCAATAGGGCCCAAACTATCAAAAACCAGCGGTTTCAATGAACACACATTTCTTGGTAGAATCATGCAGGACTGAAATTTTTGATGTTTTTCTTCTCCTCTCATGAGCCCAAACAAGTCTCTAAAAGCATGAGTTTGCAACTACTTTACTTTTGGAGAAAATTCAAAACATTCATTATTCAATAGAGCCCAATAGCAAAAACCAGCGTTTTGAATGAAGAATCACATTTCTTGGTAGAATCATGCAGGATTGAAATTTTTGATGGTTTTTTACTCCTCTCAACAGCCCAAACAAGTTTCTAAAAGGATGAGTTTGCAACTACTTTACTTTTGGAGAAAATTCAAAACATTCATTATTCAATAGGGCCCAAACTATCAAAAACCAGCGGTTTCAATGAACACACATTTCTTGGTAGAATCATGCAGGACTGAAATTTTTGATGTTTTTCTACTCCTCTCATGAGCCCAAACAAGTCTCTAAAAGCATGAGTTTGCAACTACTTTACTTTTGGAGAAAATTCAAAACATTCATTATTCAATAGAGCCCAATAGCAAAAATCAGGTTTTGAATGAAGAATCACATTTCTTGGTAGAATCATGCAGGATTGAAATTTTTGATGGTATTTTACTCCTCTCCACAGCCCAAACAAGTTTCTAAAAGGATGAGTTTGCAACTACTTTACTTTTGGAGAAAATTCAAAACATTCATTATTCAATAGGGCCCAAAATATCAAAAACCAGCGGTTTGAATGAACACACATTTCTTGGTAGAATCGTGCAGGACTGAAATTTTTGATGTTTTTCTACTTCTCTCATGAGCCCAAACAAGTCTCTAAAAGGATGAGTTTGCAACTACTTTACTTTTGGAGAAAATTCAAAACATTCATTATTCAATAGAGCCCAATAGCAAAAACCAGCGTTTTGAATGAAGAATCACATTTCTTGGTAGAATCATGCAGGATTGAAATTTTTGATGGGTTTTTACTCCTTTCAACAGCCCAAATAAGTTTCTAAAAGGATGAGTTTGCAACTACTTTACTTTTGGAGAAAATTCAAAACATTCATTATTCAATAGGGCCCAAACTATCAAAAACCAGCCGTTTCAATGAACACACATGTCTTGGTAGAATCATGCAGGACTGAAAATTTTGATGTTTTTCTTCTCCTCTCATGAGCCCAAACAAGTCTCTAAAAGCATGAGTTTGCAACTACTTTACTTTTGGAGAAAATTCAAAACATTCATTATTCAATAGAGCCCAATAGCAAAAACCAGCGTTTTGAATGAAGAATCACATTTCTTGGTAGAATCATGCAGGATTGAAATTTTTGATGGTTTTTTACTCCTCTCAACAGCCCAAACAAGTTTCTAAAAGGATGAGTTTGCAACTACTTTACTTTTGGAGAAAATTCAAAACATTCATTATTCAATAGGGCCCAAACTATCGAAAACCAGCGGTTTGAATGAACACACATTTCTTGGTAGAATCATGCAGGACTGAAATTTTTGATGTTTTTCTACTCCTCTCATGAGCCCAAACAAGTCTCTAAAAGCATGAGTTTGCAACTACTTCACTTTTGGAGAAAATTCAAAACATTCATTATTCAATAGAGCCCAATAGCAAAAATCAGGTTTTGAATGAAGAATCACATTTCTTGGTAGAATCATGCAGGATTGAAATTTTTGATGGTTTTTTACTCCTCTCAACAGCCCAAACAAGTTTCTAAAAGGATGAGTTTGCAACTACTTTACTTTTGGAGAAAATTCAAAACATTCATTATTCGATAGGGCCCAAACTATCAAAAACCAGCGGTTTGAATGAACACACATTTCTTGGTAGAATCATGCAGGACTGAAATTTTTGATGTTTTTCTACTCCTCTCATGAGCCCAAACAAGTCTCTAAAAGCATGAGTTTGCAACTACTTTACTTTTGGAGAAAATTCAAAACATTCACTATTCAATAGAGCCCAATAGCAAAAATCAGGTTTTGAATGAAGAATCACATTTCTTGGTAAAATCATGCAGGATTGAAATTTTTGATGGTTTTTTACTCCTCTCAACAGCCCAAACAAGTCTCTAAAAGCATGAGTTTGCAACTACTTTACTTTTGGAGAAAATTCAAAACATTCATTATTCAATAGGGCCCAAACTATCAAAAACCAGCGGTTTCAATGAACACACATGTCTTGGTAGAATCATGCAGGACTGAAATTTTTGATGTTTTTCTACTCCTCTCATGAGCCCAAACAAGTCTCTAAAAGCATGAGTTTGCAACTACTTTACTTTTGGAGAAAATTCAAAACATTCATTATTCAATAGAGCCCAATAGCAAAAACCAGCGTTTTGAATGAAGAATCACATTTCTTGGTAGAATCATGCAGGATTGAAATTTTTGATGGTTTTTTACTCCTCTCAACAGCCCAAACAAGTTTCTAAAAGGATGAGTTTGCAACTACTTTACTTTTGGAGAAAATTCAAAACATTCATTATTCAATAGGGCCCAAACTATCAAAAACCAGCGGTTTCAATGAACACACATTTCTTGGTAGAATCATGCAGGACTGAAATTTTTGATGTTTTTCTACTCCTCTCATGAGCCCAAACAAGTCTCTAAAAGCATGAGTTTGCAACTACTTTACTTTTGGAGAAAATTCAAAACATTCTCTATTCAATAGAGCCCAATAGCAAAAATCAGGTTTTGAATGAAGAATCACATTTCTTGGTAAAATCATGCAGGATTGAAATTTTTGATGGTTTTTTACTCCTCTCAGCAGCCCAAACAAGTCTCTAAAAGCATGAGTTTGCAACTACTTTACTTTTGGAGAAAATTCAAAACATTCATTATTCAATAGGCCCCAAACTATCAAAAACCAGCGGTTTCAATGAACACACATTTCTTGGTAGAATCATGCAGGACTGAAATTTTTAATGTTTTTCTACTCCTCTCATGAGCCCAAACAAGTCTCTAAAAGCATGAGTTTGCAACTACTTTACTTTTGGAGAAAATTCAAAACATTCATTATTCAATAGAGCCCAATAGCAAAAACCAGCGTTTTGAATGAAGAATCACATTTCTTGGTAGAATCATGCAGGATTGAAATTTTTGATGGTTTTTTACTCCTCTCAACAGCCCAAACAAGTTTCTAAAAGGATGAGTTTGCAACTACTTTACTTTTGGAGAAAATTCAAAACATTCATTATTCAATAGAGCCCAATAGCAAAAACCAGCGTTTTGAATGAAGAATCACATTTCTTGGTAGAATCATGCAGGATTGAAATTTTTGATGGTTTTTTACTCCACTCAACAGCCCAAACAAGTTTCTAAAAGGATGAGTTTGCAACTACTTTACTTTTGAAGAAAATTCAAAACATTCATTATTCAATAGGGCCCAAACTATCAAAAACCAGCGGTTTCAATGAACACACATTTCTTGGTAGAATCATGCAGGACTGAAATTTTTGATGTTTTTCTACTCCTCTCATGAGCCCAAACAAGTCTCTAAAAGCATGAGTTTGCAACTACTTTACTTTTGGAGAAAATTCAAAACATTCATTATTCAATAGAGCCCAATAGCAAAAACCAGCGTTTTGAATGAAGAATCACATTTCTTGGTAGAATCATGCAGGATTGAAATTTTTGATGGTTTTTTACTCCTCTCAACAGCCCAAACAAGTTTCTAAAAGGATGAGTTTGCAACTACTTTACTTTTGGAGAAAATTCAAAACATTCATTATTCAATAGAGCCCAATAGCAAAAACCAGCGTTTTGAATGAAGAATCACATTTCTTGGTAGAATCATGCAGGATTGAAATTTTTGATGGTTTTTTACTCCTCTCAACAGCCCAAACAAGTTTCTAAAAGGATGAGTTTGCAACTACTTTACTTTTGAAGAAAATTCAAAACATTCATTATTCAATAGGGCCCAAACTATCAAAAACCAGCGGTTTCAATGAACACACATTTCTTGGTAGAATCATGCAGGACTGAAATTTTTGATGTTTTTCTACTCCTCTCATGAGCCCAAACAAGTCTCTAAAAGCATGAGTTTGCAGCTACTTTACTTTTGGAGAAAATTCAAAACATTCATTATTCAATAGAGCCCAATAGCAAAAACCAGCGTTTTGAATGAAGAATCACATTTCTTGGTAGAATCATGCAGGATTGAAATTTTTGATGGTTTTTTATTCCTCTCAACAGCCCAAACAAGTTTCTAAAAGGATGAGTTTGCAACTACTTTACTTTTGGAGAAAATTCAAAACATTCATTATTCAATAGGGCCCAAACTATCAAAAACCAGCGGTTTGAATGAACACATTTCTTGGTAGAATCATGCAGGACTGAAATTTTTGATGTTTTTCTACTCCTCTCATGAGCCCAAACAAGTCTCTAAAAGCATGAGTTTGCAACTACTTTACTTTTGGAGAAAATTCAAAACATTCACTATTCAATAGAGCCCAATAGCAAAAATCAGGTTTTGAATGAAGAATCACATTTCTTGGTAAAATCATGCAGGATTGAAATTTTTGATGGTTTTTTACTCCTCTCAACAGCCCAAACAAGTTTCTAAAAGGATGAGTTTGCAACTACTTTACTTTTGGAGAAAATTCAAAACATTCATTATTCAATAGGGCCCAAACTATCAAAAACCAGCGGTTTCAATGAACACACATTTCTTGGTAGAATCATGCAGGACTGAAATTTTTGATGTTTTTCTACTCCTCTCATGAGCCCAAACAAGTCTCTAAAAGCATGAGTTTGCAACTACTTTACTTTTGGAGAAAATTCAAAACATTCATTATTCAATAGAGCCCATTAGCAAAAACCAGCGTTTTGAATGAAGAATCACATTTCTTGGAAGAATCATGCAGGATTGAAATTTTTGATGGTTTTTTACTCCTCTCAACAGCCCAAACAAGTTTCTAAAAGGATGAGTTTGCAACTACTTTACTTTTGGAGAAAATTCAAAACATTCATTATTCAATAGGGCCCAAACTATCAAAAACCAGCGGTTTCAATGAACACACATTTCTTGGTAGAATCATGCAGGACTGAAATTTTTGATGTTTTTCTACTCCTCTCATGAGCCCAAACAAGTCTCTAAAAGCATGAGTTTGCAACTACTTTAATTTTGGAGAAAATTCAAAACATTCATTATTCAATAGAGCCCAATAGCAAAAACCAGCGTTTTGAATGAAGAATCACATTTCTTGGTAGAATCATGCAGGATTGAAATTTTTGATGGTTTTTTACTCCTCTCAACAGCCCAAACAAGTTTCTAAAAGGATGAGTTTGCAACTACTTTACTTTTGGAGAAAATTCAAAACATTAATTATTCAATAGGGCCCAAACTATCAAAAACCAGCGGTTTGAATGAACACATTATTTCTTGGTAGAATCATGCAGGACTGAAATTTTTGATGTTTTTCTACTCCTCTCATGAGCCCAAACAAGTCTCTAAAAGCATGAGTTTGCAACTACTTTACTTTTGGAGAAAATTCAAAACATTCACTATTCAATAGAGTCCAATAGCAAAAATCAGGTTTTGAATGAAGAATCACATTTCTTGGT
Organism: Dendrobates tinctorius; assembly: GCF_039654945.1. NCBI lineage: Eukaryota > Metazoa > Chordata > Amphibia > Anura > Dendrobatidae > Dendrobates > Dendrobates tinctorius. Next base: position 2,883,265 of record NW_027361956.1, read on the forward strand.
AAAATCATGCAGGATTGAAATTTTTGATGGTTTTTTACTTCTCTCAACAGCCCAAACAAGTTTCTAAAAGGATGAGTTTGCAACTACTTTACTTTTGGAGAAAATTCAAAACATTCATTATTCAATAGGGCCCAAACTATCAAAAACCAGCAGTTTGAATGAACACACATTTCTTGGTAGAATCATGCAGGACTGAAATTTTTGATGTTTTTCTACACCTCTCATGAGCTCAAACAAGTCTCTAAAAGCATGAGTTTGCAACTACTTTACTTTTGGAGAAAATTCAAAACATTCATTATTCAATAGAGCCCAATAGCAAAAACCAGCGTTTTGAATGAAGAATCACATTTCTTGGTAGAATCATGCAGGATTGAAATTTTTGATGGTTTTTTACTCCTCTCAACAGCCCAAACAAGTTTCTAAAAGGATGAGTTTGCAACTACTTTACTTTTGGAGAAAATTCAAAACATTCATTATTCAATAGGGCCCAAACTATCAAAAACCAGCCGTTTCAATGAACACACATGTCTTGGTAGAATCATGCAGGACTGAAATTTTTGATGTTTTTCTTCTCCTCTCATGAGCCCAAACAAGTCTCTAAAAGCATGAGTTTGCAACTACTTTACTTTTGGAGAAAATTCAAAACATTCATTATTCAATAGAGCCCAATAGCAAAAATCAGGTTTTGAATGAAGAATCACATTTCTTGGTAAAATCATGCAGGATTGAAATTTTTGATGGTTTTTTACTTCTCTCAACAGCCCAAACAAGTTTCTAAAAGGATGAGTTTGCAACTACTTTACTTTTGGAGAAAATTCAAAACATTCATTATTAAATAGGGCCCAAACTATCAAAAACCAGCAGTTTGAATGAACACACATTTCTTGGTAGAATCATGCAGGACTGAAATTTTTGATGTTTTTCTACACCTCTCATGAGCTCAAACAAGTCTCTAAAAGCATGAGTTTGCAACTACTTTACTTTTGGAGAAAATTCAAAACATTCACTATTCAATAGAGCCCAATAGTAAAAATCAGGTTTTGAATGAAGAATCACATTTCTTGGTAAAATCATGCAGGATTGAAATTTTTGATGGTTTTTTACTCCTCTCAACAGCCCAAACAAGTTTCTAAAAGGATGAGTTTGCAACTACTTTACTTTTGGAGAAAATTCAAAACATTCATTATTCAATAGGGCCCAAACTATCAAAAACCAGCGGTTTCAATGAACACACATTTCTTGGTAGAATCATGCAGGACTGAAATTTTTGATGTTTTTCTACTCCTCTCATGAGCCCAAACAAGTCTCTAAAAGCATGAGTTTGCAACTACTTTACTTTTGGAGAAAATTCAAAACATTCATTATTCAATAGAGCCCAATAGCAAAAACCAGCGTTTTGAATGAAGAATCACATTTCTTGGTAGAATCATGCAGGATTGAAATTTTTGATGGTTTTTTACTCCTCTCAACAGCCGAAACAAGTTTCTAAAAGGATGAGTTTGCAACTACTTTACTTTTGGAGAAAATTCAAAACATTCATTATTCAATAGGGCCCAAACTATCAAAAACCAGCGGTTTGAATGAACACACATTTCTTGGTAGAATCATGCAGGACTGAAATTTTTGATGTTTTTCTACTCCTCTCATGAGCCCAAACAAGTCTCTAAAAGCATGAGTTTGCAACTACTTTACTTTTGGAGAAAATTCAAAACATTCATTATTCAATAGAGCCCAATAGCAAAAACCAGCGTTTTGAATGAAGAATCACATTTCTTGGTAGAATCATGCAGGATTGAAATTTTTGATGGTTTTTTACTCCTCTCAACAGCCCAAACAAGTTTCTAAAAGGATGAGTTTGCAACTACTTTACTTTTGGAGAAAATTCAAAACATTCATTATTCAATAGGGCCCAAACTATCAAAAACCAGCGGTTTCAATGAACACACATTTCTTGGTAGAATCATGCAGGACTGAAATTTTTGATGTTTTTCTACTCCTCTCATGAGCCCAAACAAGTCTCTAAAAGCATGAGTTTGCAACTACTTTACTTTTGGAGAAAATTCAAAACATTCATTATTCAATAGGGCCCAAACTATCAAAAACCAGCGGTTTCAATGAACACACATTTCTTGGTAGAATCATGCAGGACTGAAATTTTTGATGTTTTTCTTCTCCTCTCATGAGCCCAAACAAGTCTCTAAAAGCATGAGTTTGCAACTACTTTACTTTTGGAGAAAATTCAAAACATTCATTATTCAATAGAGCCCAATAGCAAAAACCAGCGTTTTGAATGAAGAATCACATTTCTTGGTAGAATCATGCAGGATTGAAATTTTTGATGGTTTTTTACTCCTCTCAACAGCCCAAACAAGTTTCTAAAAGGATGAGTTTGCAACTACTTTACTTTTGGAGAAAATTCAAAACATTCATTATTCAATAGGGCCCAAACTATCAAAAACCAGCGGTTTCAATGAACACACATTTCTTGGTAGAATCATGCAGGACTGAAATTTTTGATGTTTTTCTACTCCTCTCATGAGCCCAAACAAGTCTCTAAAAGCATGAGTTTGCAACTACTTCACTTTTGGAGAAAATTCAAAACATTCATTATTCAATAGAGCCCAATAGCAAAAATCAGGTTTTGAATGAAGAATCACATTTCTTGGTAGAATCATGCAGGATTGAAATTTTTGATGGTTTTTTACTCCTCTCAACAGCCCAAACAAGTTTCTAAAAGGATGAGTTTGCAACTACTTTACTTTTGGAGAAAATTCAAAACATTCATTATTAAATAGGGCCCAAACTATCAAAAACCAGCGGTTTGAATGAACACACATTTCTTGGTAGAATCATGCAGGACTGAAATTTTTGATGTTTTTCTACTCCTCTCATGAGCCCAAACAAGTCTCTAAAAGCATGAGTTTGCAACTACTTTACTTTTGGAGAAAATTCAAAACATTCACTATTCAATAGAGCCCAATAGTAAAAATCAGGTTTTGAATGAAGAATCACATTTCTTGGTAAAATCATGCAGGATTGAAATTTTTGATGGTTTTTTACTCCTCTCAACAGCCCAAACAAGTTTCTAAAAGGATGAGTTTGCAACTACTTTACTTTTGGAGAAAATTCAAAACATTCATTATTCAATAGGGCCCAAACTATCAAAAACCAGCGGTTTCAATGAACACACATTTCTTGGTAGAATCATGCAGGACTGAAATTTTTGATGTTTTTCTACTCCTCTCATGAGCCCAAACAAGTCTCTAAAAGCATGAGTTTGCAACTACTTTACTTTTGGAGAAAATTCAAAACATTCATTATTCAATAGAGCCCAATAGCAAAAATCAGGTTTTGAATGAAGAATCACATTTCTTGGTAGAATCATGCAGGATTGAAATTTTTGATGGTATTTTACTCCTCTCCACAGCCCAAACAAGTTTCTAAAAGGATGAGTTTGCAACTACTTTACTTTTGGAGAAAATTCAAAACATTCATTATTCAATAGGGCCCAAAATATCAAAAACCAGCGGTTTGAATGAACACACATTTCTTGGTAGAATCGTGCAGGACTGAAATTTTTGATGTTTTTCTACTTCTCTCATGAGCCCAAACAAGTCTCTAAAAGGATGAGTTTGCAACTACTTTACTTTTGGAGAAAATTCAAAACATTCATTATTCAATAGAGCCCAATAGCAAAAACCAGCGTTTTGAATGAAGAATCACATTTCTTGGTAGAATCATGCAGGATTGAAATTTTTGATGGGTTTTTACTCCTTTCAACAGCCCAAATAAGTTTCTAAAAGGATGAGTTTGCAACTACTTTGCTTTTGGAGAAAATTCAAAACATTCATTATTCAATAGGGCCCAAACTATCAAAAACCAGCCGTTTCAATGAACACACATGTCTTGGTAGAATCATGCAGGACTGAAAATTTTGATGTTTTTCTTCTCCTCTCATGAGCCCAAACAAGTCTCTAAAAGCATGAGTTTGCAACTACTTTACTTTTGGAGAAAATTCAAAACATTCATTATTCAATAGAGCCCAATAGCAAAAACCAGCGTTTTGAATGAAGAATCACATTTCTTGGTAGAATCATGCAGGATTGAAATTTTTGATGGTTTTTTACTCCTCTCAACAGCCCAAACAAGTTTCTAAAAGGATGAGTTTGCAACTACTTTACTTTTGGAGAAAATTCAAAACATTCATTATTCAATAGGGCCCAAACTATCGAAAACCAGCGGTTTGAATGAACACACATTTCTTGGTAGAATCATGCAGGACTGAAATTTTTGATGTTTTTCTACTCCTCTCATGAGCCCAAACAAGTCTCTAAAAGCATGAGTTTGCAACTACTTCACTTTTGGAGAAAATTCAAAACATTCATTATTCAATAGAGCCCAATAGCAAAAATCAGGTTTTGAATGAAGAATCACATTTCTTGGTAGAATCATGCAGGATTGAAATTTTTGATGGTTTTTTACTCCTCTCAACAGCCCAAACAAGTTTCTAAAAGGATGAGTTTGCAACTACTTTACTTTTGGAGAAAATTCAAAACATTCATTATTCAATAGAGCCCAATAGCAAAAACCAGCGTTTTGAATGAAGAATCACATTTCTTGGTAGAATCATGCAGGATTGAAATTTTTGATGGTTTTTTACTCCACTCAACAGCCCAAACAAGTTTCTAAAAGGATGAGTTTGCAACTACTTTACTTTTGAAGAAAATTCAAAACATTCATTATTCAATAGGGCCCAAACTATCAAAAACCAGCGGTTTCAATGAACACACATTTCTTGGTAGAATCATGCAGGACTGAAATTTTTGATGTTTTTCTACTCCTCTCATGAGCCCAAACAAGTCTCTAAAAGCATGAGTTTGCAACTACTTTACTTTTGGAGAAAATTCAAAACATTCATTATTCAATAGAGCCCAATAGCAAAAACCAGCGTTTTGAATGAAGAATCACATTTCTTGGTAGAATCATGCAGGATTGAAATTTTTGATGGTTTTTTACTCCTCTCAACAGCCCAAACAAGTTTCTAAAAGGATGAGTTTGCAACTACTTTACTTTTGGAGAAAATTCAAAACATTCATTATTCAATAGAGCCCAATAGCAAAAACCAGCGTTTTGAATGAAGAATCACATTTCTTGGTAGAATCATGCAGGATTGAAATTTTTGATGGTTTTTTACTCCTCTCAACAGCCCAAACAAGTTTCTAAAAGGATGAGTTTGCAACTACTTTACTTTTGAAGAAAATTCAAAACATTCATTATTCAATAGGGCCCAAACTATCAAAAACCAGCGGTTTCAATGAACACACATTTCTTGGTAGAATCATGCAGGACTGAAATTTTTGATGTTTTTCTACTCCTCTCATGAGCCCAAACAAGTCTCTAAAAGCATGAGTTTGCAGCTACTTTACTTTTGGAGAAAATTCAAAACATTCATTATTCAATAGAGCCCAATAGCAAAAACCAGCGTTTTGAATGAAGAATCACATTTCTTGGTAGAATCATGCAGGATTGAAATTTTTGATGGTTTTTTATTCCTCTCAACAGCCCAAACAAGTTTCTAAAAGGATGAGTTTGCAACTACTTTACTTTTGGAGAAAATTCAAAACATTCATTATTCAATAGGGCCCAAACTATCAAAAACCAGCGGTTTGAATGAACACATTTCTTGGTAGAATCATGCAGGACTGAAATTTTTGATGTTTTTCTACTCCTCTCATGAGCCCAAACAAGTCTCTAAAAGCATGAGTTTGCAACTACTTTACTTTTGGAGAAAATTCAAAACATTCACTATTCAATAGAGCCCAATAGCAAAAATCAGGTTTTGAATGAAGAATCACATTTCTTGGTAAAATCATGCAGGATTGAAATTTTTGATGGTTTTTTACTCCTCTCAACAGCCCAAACAAGTTTCTAAAAGGATGAGTTTGCAACTACTTTACTTTTGGAGAAAATTCAAAACATTCATTATTCAATAGGGCCCAAACTATCAAAAACCAGCGGTTTCAATGAACACACATTTCTTGGTAGAATCATGCAGGACTGAAATTTTTGATGTTTTTCTACTCCTCTCATGAGCCCAAACAAGTCTCTAAAAGCATGAGTTTGCAACTACTTTACTTTTGGAGAAAATTCAAAACATTCATTATTCAATAGAGCCCATTAGCAAAAACCAGCGTTTTGAATGAAGAATCACATTTCTTGGAAGAATCATGCAGGATTGAAATTTTTGATGGTTTTTTACTCCTCTCAACAGCCCAAACAAGTTTCTAAAAGGATGAGTTTGCAACTACTTTACTTTTGGAGAAAATTCAAAACATTCACTATTCAATAGAGCCCAATAGCAAAAATCAGGTTTTGAATGAAGAATCACATTTCTTGGTAAAATCATGCAGGATTGAAATTTTTGATGGTTTTTTACTCCTCTCAACAGCCCAAACAAGTTTCTAAAAGGATGAGTTTGCAACTACTTTACTTTTGGAGAAAATTCAAAACATTCATTATTCAATAGGGCCCAAACTATCAAAAACCAGCGGTTTCAATGAACACACATTTCTTGGTATAATCATGCAGGACTGAAATTTTTGATGTTTTTCTACTCCTCTCATGAGCCCAAACAAGTCTCTAAAAGCATGAGTTTGCAACTACTTTACTTTTGGAGAAAATTCAAAACATTCATTATTCAATAGAGCCCATTAGCAAAAACCAGCGTTTTGAATGAAGAATCACATTTCTTGGAAGAATCATGCAGGATTGAAATTTTTGATGGTTTTTTACTCCTCTCAACAGCCCAAACAAGTTTCTAAAAGGATGAGTTTGCAACTACTTTACTTTTGGAGAAAATTCAAAACATTCATTATTCAATAGGGCCCAAACTATCAAAAACCAGCGGTTTCAATGAACACACATTTCTTGGTAGAATCATGCAGGACTGAAATTTTTGATGTTTTTCTACTCCTCTCATGAGCCCAAACAAGTCTCTAAAAGCATGAGTTTGCAACTACTTTAATTTTGGAGAAAATTCAAAACATTCATTATTCAATAGAGCCCAATAGCAAAAACCAGCGTTTTGAATGAAGAATCACATTTCTTGGTAGAATCATGCAGGATTGAAATTTTTGATGGTTTTTTACTCCTCTCAACAGCCCAAACAAGTTTCTAAAAGGATGAGTTTGCAACTACTTTACTTTTGGAGAAAATTCAAAACATTAATTATTCAATAGGGCCCAAACTATCAAAAACCAGCGGTTTGAATGAACACATTATTTCTTGGTAGAATCATGCAGGACTGAAATTTTTGATGTTTTTCTACTCCTCTCATGAGCCCAAACAAGTCTCTAAAAGCATGAGTTTGCAACTACTTTACTTTTGGAGAAAATTCAAAACATTCACTATTCAATAGAGTCCAATAGCAAAAATCAGGTTTTGAATGAAGAATCACATTTCTTGGTAAAATCATGCAGGATTGAAATTTTTGATGGTTTTTTACTTCTCTCAACAGCCCAAACAAGTTTCTAAAAGGATGAGTTTGCAACTACTTTACTTTTGGAGAAAATTCAAAACATTCATTATTCAATAGGGCCCAAACTATCAAAAACCAGCAGTTTGAATGAACACACATTTCTTGGTAGAATCATGCAGGACTGAAATTTTTGATGTTTTTCTACACCTCTCATGAGCTCAAACAAGTCTCTAAAAGCATGAGTTTGCAACTACTTTACTTTTGGAGAAAATTCAAAACATTCATTATTCAATAGAGCCCAATAGCAAAAACCAGCGTTTTGAATGAAGAATCACATTTCTTGGTAGAATCATGCAGGATTGAAATTTTTGATGGTTTTTTACTCCTCTCAACAGCCCAAACAAGTTTCTAAAAGGATGAGTTTGCAACTACTTTACTTTTGGAGAAAATTCAAAACATTCATTATTCAATAGGGCCCAAACTATCAAAAACCAGCCGTTTCAATGAACACACATGTCTTGGTAGAATCATGCAGGACTGAAATTTTTGATGTTTTTCTTCTCCTCTCATGAGCCCAAACAAGTCTCTAAAAGCATGAGTTTGCAACTACTTTACTTTTGGAGAAAATTCAAAACATTCATTATTCAATAGAGCCCAATAGCAAAAATCAGGTTTTGAATGAAGAATCACATTTCTTGGTAAAATCATGCAGGATTGAAATTTTTGATGGTTTTTTACTTCTCTCAACAGCCCAAACAAGTTTCTAAAAGGATGAGTTTGCAACTACTTTACTTTTGGAGAAAATTCAAAACATTCATTATTAAATAGGGCCCAAACTATCAAAAACCAGCAGTTTGAATGAACACACATTTCTTGGTAGAATCATGCAGGACTGAAATTTTTGATGTTTTTCTACACCTCTCATGAGCTCAAACAAGTCTCTAAAAGCATGAGTTTGCAACTACTTTACTTTTGGAGAAAATTCAAAACATTCACTATTCAATAGAGCCCAATAGTAAAAATCAGGTTTTGAATGAAGAATCACATTTCTTGGTAAAATCATGCAGGATTGAAATTTTTGATGGTTTTTTACTCCTCTCAACAGCCCAAACAAGTTTCTAAAAGGATGAGTTTGCAACTACTTTACTTTTGGAGAAAATTCAAAACATTCATTATTCAATAGGGCCCAAACTATCAAAAACCAGCGGTTTCAATGAACACACATTTCTTGGTAGAATCATGCAGGACTGAAATTTTTGATGTTTTTCTACTCCTCTCATGAGCCCAAACAAGTCTCTAAAAGCATGAGTTTGCAACTACTTTACTTTTGGAGAAAATTCAAAACATTCATTATTCAATAGAGCCCAATAGCAAAAACCAGCGTTTTGAATGAAGAATCACATTTCTTGGTAGAATCATGCAGGATTGAAATTTTTGATGGTTTTTTACTCCTCTCAACAGCCCAAACAAGTTTCTAAAAGGATGAGTTTGCAACTACTTTACTTTTGGAGAAAATTCAAAACATTCATTATTCAATAGGGCCCAAACTATCAAAAACCAGCGGTTTGAATGAACACACATTTCTTGGTAGAATCATGCAGGACTGAAATTTTTGATGTTTTTCTACTCCTCTCATGAGCCCAAACAAGTCTCTAAAAGCATGAGTTTGCAACTACTTTACTTTTGGAGAAAATTCAAAACATTCATTATTCAATAGAGCCCAATAGCAAAAACCAGCGTTTTGAATGAAGAATCACATTTCTTGGTAGAATCATGCAGGATTGAAATTTTTGATGGTTTTTTACTCCTCTCAACAGCCCAAACAAGTTTCTAAAAGGATGAGTTTGCAACTACTTTACTTTTGGAGAAAATTCAAAACATTCATTATTCAATAGGGCCCAAACTATCAAAAACCAGCGGTTTCAATGAACACACATTTCTTGGTAGAATCATGCAGGACTGAAATTTTTGATGTTTTTCTACTCCTCTCATGAGCCCAAACAAGTCTCTAAAAGCATGAGTTTGCAACTACTTTACTTTTGGAGAAAATTCAAAACATTCATTATTCAATAGGGCCCAAACTATCAAAAACCAGCGGTTTCAATGAACACACATTTCTTGGTAGAATCATGCAGGACTGAAATTTTTGATGTTTTTCTTCTCCTCTCATGAGCCCAAACAAGTCTCTAAAAGCATGAGTTTGCAACTACTTTACTTTTGGAGAAAATTCAAAACATTCATTATTCAATAGAGCCCAATAGCAAAAACCAGCGTTTTGAATGAAGAATCACATTTCTTGGTAGAATCATGCAGGATTGAAATTTTTGATGGTTTTTTACTCCTCTCAACAGCCCAAACAAGTTTCTAAAAGGATGAGTTTGCAACTACTTTACTTTTGGAGAAAATTCAAAACATTCATTATTCAATAGGGCCCAAACTATCAAAAACCAGCGGTTTCAATGAACACACATTTCTTGGTAGAATCATGCAGGACTGAAATTTTTGATGTTTTTCTACTCCTCTCATGAGCCCAAACAAGTCTCTAAAAGCATGAGTTTGCAACTACTTCACTTTTGGAGAAAATTCAAAACATTCATTATTCAATAGAGCCCAATAGCAAAAATCAGGTTTTGAATGAAGAATCACATTTCTTGGTAGAATCATGCAGGATTGAAATTTTTGATGGTTTTTTACTCCTCTCAACAGCCCAAACAAGTTTCTAAAAGGATGAGTTTGCAACTACTTTACTTTTGGAGAAAATTCAAAACATTCATTATTAAATAGGGCCCAAACTATCAAAAACCAGCGGTTTGAATGAACACACATTTCTTGGTAGAATCATGCAGGACTGAAATTTTTGATGTTTTTCTACTCCTCTCATGAGCCCAAACAAGTCTCTAAAAGCATGAGTTTGCAACTACTTTACTTTTGGAGAAAATTCAAAACATTCACTATTCAATAGAGCCCAATAGTAAAAATCAGGTTTTGAATGAAGAATCACATTTCTTGGTAAAATCATGCAGGATTGAAATTTTTGATGGTTTTTTACTCCTCTCAACAGCCCAAACAAGTTTCTAAAAGGATGAGTTTGCAACTACTTTACTTTTGGAGAAAATTCAAAACATTCATTATTCAATAGGGCCCAAACTATCAAAAACCAGCGGTTTCAATGAACACACATTTCTTGGTAGAATCATGCAGGACTGAAATTTTTGATGTTTTTCTACTCCTCTCATGAGCCCAAACAAGTCTCTAAAAGCATGAGTTTGCAACTACTTTACTTTTGGAGAAAATTCAAAACATTCATTATTCAATAGAGCCCAATAGCAAAAATCAGGTTTTGAATGAAGAATCACATTTCTTGGTAGAATCATGCAGGATTGAAATTTTTGATGGTATTTTACTCCTCTCCACAGCCCAAACAAGTTTCTAAAAGGATGAGTTTGCAACTACTTTACTTTTGGAGAAAATTCAAAACATTCATTATTCAATAGGGCCCAAAATATCAAAAACCAGCGGTTTGAATGAACACACATTTCTTGGTAGAATCGTGCAGGACTGAAATTTTTGATGTTTTTCTACTTCTCTCATGAGCCCAAACAAGTCTCTAAAAGGATGAGTTTGCAACTACTTTACTTTTGGAGAAAATTCAAAACATTCATTATTCAATAGAGCCCAATAGCAAAAACCAGCGTTTTGAATGAAGAATCACATTTCTTGGTAGAATCATGCAGGATTGAAATTTTTGATGGGTTTTTACTCCTTTCAACAGCCCAAATAAGTTTCTAAAAGGATGAGTTTGCAACTACTTTGCTTTTGGAGAAAATTCAAAACATTCATTATTCAATAGGGCCCAAACTATCAAAAACCAGCCGTTTCAATGAACACACATGTCTTGGTAGAATCATGCAGGACTGAAAATTTTGATGTTTTTCTTCTCCTCTCATGAGCCCAAACAAGTCTCTAAAAGCATGAGTTTGCAACTACTTTACTTTTGGAGAAAATTCAAAACATTCATTATTCAATAGAGCCCAATAGCAAAAACCAGCGTTTTGAATGAAGAATCACATTTCTTGGTAGAATCATGCAGGATTGAAATTTTTGATGGTTTTTTACTCCTCTCAACAGCCCAAACAAGTTTCTAAAAGGATGAGTTTGCAACTACTTTACTTTTGGAGAAAATTCAAAACATTCATTATTCAATAGGGCCCAAACTATCGAAAACCAGCGGTTTGAATGAACACACATTTCTTGGTAGAATCATGCAGGACTGAAATTTTTGATGTTTTTCTACTCCTCTCATGAGCCCAAACAAGTCTCTAAAAGCATGAGTTTGCAACTACTTCACTTTTGGAGAAAATTCAAAACATTCATTATTCAATAGAGCCCAATAGCAAAAATCAGGTTTTGAATGAAGAATCACATTTCTTGGTAGAATCATGCAGGATTGAAATTTTTGATGGTTTTTTACTCCTCTCAACAGCCCAAACAAGTTTCTAAAAGGATGAGTTTGCAACTACTTTACTTTTGGAGAAAATTCAAAACATTCATTATTCGATAGGGCCCAAACTATCAAAAACCAGCGGTTTGAATGAACACACATTTCTTGGTAGAATCATGCAGGACTGAAATTTTTGATGTTTTTCTACTCCTCTCATGAGCCCAAACAAGTCTCTAAAAGCATGAGTTTGCAACTACTTTACTTTTGGAGAAAATTCAAAACATTCACTATTCAATAGAGCCCAATAGCAAAAATCAGGTTTTGAATGAAGAATCACATTTCTTGGTAAAATCATGCAGGATTGAAATTTTTGATGGTTTTTTACTCCTCTCAACAGCCCAAACAAGTCTCTAAAAGCATGAGTTTGCAACTACTTTACTTTTGGAGAAAATTCAAAACATTCATTATTCAATAGGGCCCAAACTATCAAAAACCAGCGGTTTCAATGAACACACATGTCTTGGTAGAATCATGCAGGACTGAAATTTTTGATGTTTTTCTACTCCTCTCATGAGCCCAAACAAGTCTCTAAAAGCATGAGTTTGCAACTACTTTACTTTTGGAGAAAATTCAAAACATTCATTATTCAATAGAGCCCAATAGCAAAAACCAGCGTTTTGAATGAAGAATCACATTTCTTGGTAGAATCATGCAGGATTGAAATTTTTGATGGTTTTTTACTCCTCTCAACAGCCCAAACAAGTTTCTAAAAGGATGAGTTTGCAACTACTTTACTTTTGGAGAAAATTCAAAACATTCATTATTCAATAGGGCCCAAACTATCAAAAACCAGCGGTTTCAATGAACACACATTTCTTGGTAGAATCATGCAGGACTGAAATTTTTGATGTTTTTCTACTCCTCTCATGAGCCCAAACAAGTCTCTAAAAGCATGAGTTTGCAACTACTTTACTTTTGGAGAAAATTCAAAACATTCTCTATTCAATAGAGCCCAATAGCAAAAATCAGGTTTTGAATGAAGAATCACATTTCTTGGTAAAATCATGCAGGATTGAAATTTTTGATGGTTTTTTACTCCTCTCAGCAGCCCAAACAAGTCTCTAAAAGCATGAGTTTGCAACTACTTTACTTTTGGAGAAAATTCAAAACATTCATTATTCAATAGGGCCCAAACTATCAAAAACCAGCGGTTTCAATGAACACACATTTCTTGGTAGAATCATGCAGGACTGAAATTTTTGATGTTTTTCTACTCCTCTCATGAGCCCAAACAAGTCTCTAAAAGCATGAGTTTGCAACTACTTTACTTTTGGAGAAAATTCAAAACATTCATTATTCAATAGAGCCCAATAGCAAAAACCAGCGTTTTGAATGAAGAATCACATTTCTTGGTAGAATCATGCAGGATTGAAATTTTTGATGATTTTTTACTCCTCTCAAAAGCCCAAACAAGTTTCTAAAAGGATGAGTTTGCAACTACTTTACTTTTGGAGAAAATTCAAAACATTCATTATTCAATAGGGCCCAAACTATCAAAAACCAGCGGTTTCAATAAACACACATTTCTTGGTAGAATCATGCAGGACTGAAATTTTTGATGTTTTTCTACTCCTCTCATGAGCCCAAACAAGTCTCTAAAAGCATGAGTTTGCAACTACTTTACTTTTGGAGAAAATTCAAAACATTCATTATTCAATAGAGCCCAATAGCAAAAATCAGGTTTTGAATGAAGAATCACATTTCTTGGTAGAATCATGCAGGATTGAAATTTTTGATGGTTTTTTACTCCTCTCAACAGCCCAAACAAGTTTCTAAAAGGATGAGTTTGCAACTACTTTACTTTTGGAGAAAATTCAAAACATTCATTATTCAATAGGGCCCAAAATATCAAAAAACAGTGGTTTGAATGAACACACATTTCTTGGTAGAATCGTGCAGCACTGAAATTTTTGATGTTTTTCTACTCCTCTCATGAGCCCAAACAAGTCTCTAAAAGGATGAGTTTGCAACTACTTTACTTTTGGAGAAAATTCAAAACATTCATTATTCAATAGAGCCCAATAGCAAAAAACAGCGTTTTGAATGAAGAGTCACATTTCTTGGTAGAATCATGCAGGATTGAAATTTTTGATGGTTTTTTACTCCTCTCAACAGCCCAAACAAGTTTCTAAAAGGATGAGTTTGCAACTACTTTACTTTTGGAGAAAATTCAAAACATTCATTATTCAATAGAGCCCAATAGCAAAAACCAGCGTTTTGAATGAAGAATCACATTTCTTGGTAGAATCATGCAGGATTTAAATTTTTGATGGTTTTTTACTCCTCTCAACAGCCCAAACAAGTTTCTAAAAGGATGAGTTTGCAACTACTTTACTTTTGGAGAAAATTCAAAACATTCATTATTCAATAGGGCCCAAACTATCAAAAACCAGCGGTTTCAATGAACACACATTTCTTGGTAGAATCATGCAGGACTGAAATTTTTGATGTTTTTCTACTCCTCTCTTGAGCCCAAACAAGTCTCTAAAAGCATGAGTTTGCAACTACTTTACTTTTGGAGAAAATTCAAAACATTAACTATTCAATAGAGCCCAATAGCAAAAACCAGGTTTCAATGAACACACATTTCTTGGTAGAATCATGCAGGACTGAAATTTTTGATGTTTTTCTACTCCTCTCATGAGCCCAAACAAGTCTCTAAAAGCATGAGTTTGCAACTACTTTACTTTTGGAGAAAATTCAAAACATTCATTATTCAATAGAGCCCAATAGCAAAAACCAGCGTTTTGAATGAAGAATCACATTTCTTGGTAGAATCATGCAGGATTGAAATTTTTGATGATTTTTTACTCCTCTCAACAGCCCAAACAAGTTTCTAAAAGGATGAGTTTGCAACTACTTTACTTTTGGAGAAAATTCAAAACATTCATTATTCAATAGGGCCCAAACTATCAAAAACCAGCGGTTTCAATAAACACACATTTCTTGGTAGAATCATGCAGGACTGAAATTTTTGATGTTTTTCTACTCCTCTCATGAGCCCAAACAAGTCTCTAAAAGCATGAGTTTGCAACTACTTTACTTTTGGAGAAAATTCAAAACATTCATTATTCAATAGAGCCCAATAGCAAAAATCAGGTTTTGAATGAAGAATCACATTTCTTGGTAGAATCATGCAGGATTGAAATTTTTGATGGTTTTTTACTCCTCTCAACAGCCCAAACAAGTTTCTAAAAGGATGAGTTTGCAACTACTTTACTTTTGGAGAAAATTCAAAACATTCATTATTCAATAGGGCCCAAAATATCAAAAAACAGCGGTTTGAATGAACACACATTTCTTGGTAGAATCGTGCAGGACTGAAATTTTTGATGTTTTTCTACTCCTCTCATGAGCCCAAACAAGTCTCTAAAAGGATGAGTTTGCAACTAGTTTACTTTTGGAGAAAATTCAAAACATTCATTATTCAATAGAGCCCAATAGCAAAAAACAGCGTTTTGAATGAAGAGTCACATTTCTTGGTAGAATCATGCAGGATTGAAATTTTTGATGGTTTTTTACTCCTCTCAACAGCCCAAACAAGTTTCTAAAAGGATGAGTTTGCAACTACTTTACTTTTGGAGAAAATTCAAAACATTCATTATTCAATAGAGCCCAATAGCAAAAACCAGCGTTTTGAATGAAGAATCACATTTCTTGGTAGAATCATGCAGGATTTAAATTTTTGATGGTTTTTTACTCCTCTCAACAGCCCAAACAAGTTTCTAAAAGGATGAGTTTGCAACTACTTTACTTTTGGAGAAAATTCAAAACATTCATTATTCAATAGGGCCCAAACTATCAAAAACCAGCGGTTTCAATGAACACACATTTCTTGGTAGAATCATGCAGGACTGAAATTTTTGATGTTTTTCTACTCCTCTCTTGAGCCCAAACAAGTCTCTAAAAGCATGAGTTTGCAACTACTTTACTTTTGGAGAAAATTCAAAACATTAACTATTCAATAGAGCCCAATAGCAAAAATCAGGTTTTGAATGAAGAATCACATTTCTTGGTAAAATCATGAAGGATTGAAATTTTTGATGGTTTTTTACTCCTCTCAACAGCCCAAACAAGTTTCTAAAAGGATGAGTTTGCAACTACTTTACTTTTGGAGAAAATTCAAAACATTCATTATTCAATAGGGCCCAAACTATCAAAAACCAGCGGTTTCAATGAACACACATTTCTTGGTAGAATCATGCAGGACTGAAATTTTTGATGTTTTTCTTCTCCTCTCATGAGCCCAAACAAGTCTCTAAAAGCATGAGTTTGCAACTACTTTACTTTTGGAGAAAATTCAAAACATTCATTATTCAATAGAGCCCAATAGCAAAAACCAGCGTTTTGAATGAAGAATCACATTTCTTGGTAGAATCATGCAGGATTGAAATTTTTGATGGTTTTTTACTCCTCTCAACAGCCCAAACAAGTTTCTAAAAGGATGAGTTTGCAACTACTTTACTTTTGGAGAAAATTCAAAACATTCATTATTCAATAGGGCCCAAACTATCAAAAACCAGCGGTTTCAATGACCACACATTTCTTGGTAGAATCATGCAGGACTGAAATTTTTGATGTTTTTCTACTCCTCTCATGAGCCCAAACAAGTCTCTAAAAGCATGAGTTTGCAACTACTTTACTTTTGGAGAAAATTCAAAACATTCATTATTCAATAGAGCCCAATAGCAAAAACCAGCGTTTTGAATGAAGAATCACATTTCTTGGTAGAATCATGCAGGATTGAAATTTTTGATGGTTTTTTACTACTCTCAACAGCCCAAACAAGTTTCTAAAAGGATGAGTTTGCAACTACTTTACTTTTGGAGAAAATTCAAAACATTCATTATTCAATAGGGCCCAAACTATCAAAAACCAGCGGTTTCAATGAACACACATTTCTTGGTAGAATCATACAGGACTGAAATTTTTGATGTTTTTCTACTCCTCTCATGAGCCCAAACAAGTCTCTAAAAGCATGAGTTTGCAACTACTTTACTTTTGGAGAAAATTCAAAACATTCATTATTCAATAGAGCCCAATAGCAAAAACCAGCGTTTTGAATGAAGAATCACATTTCTTGGTAGAATCATGCAGGATTGAAATTTTTGATGGTTTTTTACTCCTCTCAACAGCCCAAACAAGTTTCTAAAAGGATGAGTTTGCTACTACTTTACTTTTGGAGAAAATTCAAAACATTCATTATTCAATAGGGCCCAAACTATCAAAAACCAGCGGTTTGAAAGAACACATTTCTTGGTAGAATCATGCAGGACTGAAATTTTTGATGTTTTTCTACTCCTCTCATGAGCCCAAACAAGTCTCTAAAAGCATGAGTTTGCAACTACTTTACTTTTGGAGAAAATTCAAAACATTCATTATTCAATAGGGCCCAAACTATCAAAAACCAGCGGTTTGAATGAACACACATTTCTTGGTAGAATCATGCAGGACTGAAATTTTTGATGTTTTTCTACTCCTCTCATGAGCCCAAACAAGTCTCTAAAAGCATGAGTTTGCAACTACTTTACTTTTGGAGAAAATTCAAAACATTCATTATTCAATAGAGCCCAATAGCAAAAACCAGCGTTTTGAATGAAGAATCACATTTCTTGGTAGAATCATGCAGGATTGAAATTTTTGATGGTTTTTTACTCCTCTCAACAGCCCAAACAAGTTTCTAAAAGGATGAGTTTGCAACTACTTTACTTTTGGAGAAAATTCAAAACATTCATTATTCAATAGGGCCCAAACTATCAAAAACCAGCCGTTTCAATGAACACACATGTCTTGGTAGAATCATGCAGGACTGAAATTTTTGATGTTTTTCTACTTATCTCATGAGCCCAAACAAGTCTCTAAAAGCATGAGTTTGCAACTACTTTACTTTTGGAGAAAATTCAAAACATTCATTATTCAATAGAGCCCAATAGCAAAAACCAGCGTTTTGAATGAAGAATCACATTTCTTGGTAGAATCATGCAGGATTGAAATTTTTGATGGTTTTTTACTCCTCTCAACAGCCCAAACAAGTTTCTAAAAGGATGAGTTTGCAACTACTTTACTTTTGGAGAAAATTCAAAACATTCATTATTCAATAGGGCCCAAAATATCAAAAAACAGCGGTTTGAATGAACACACATTTCTTGGTAGAATCGTGCAGGACTGAAATTTTTGATGTTTTTCTACTCCTCTCATGAGCCCAAACAAGTCTCTAAAAGGATGAGTTTGCAACTACTTTACTTTTGGAGAAAATTCAAAACATTCATTATTCAATAGAGCCCAATAGCAAAAAACAGCGTTTTGAATGAAGAGTCACATTTCTTGGTAGAATCATGCAGGATTGAAATTTTTGATGGTTTTTTACTCCTCTCAACAGCCCAAACAAGTTTCTAAAAGGATGAGTTTGCAACTACTTTACTTTTGGAGAAAATTCAAAACATTCATTATTCAATAGAGCCCAATAGCAAAAACCAGCGTTTTGAATGAAGAATCACATTTCTTGGTAGAATCATGCAGGATTTAAATTTTTGATGGTTTTTTACTCCTCTCAACAGCCC
This sequence comes from Dendrobates tinctorius, assembly GCF_039654945.1. Taxonomy (NCBI): domain Eukaryota; kingdom Metazoa; phylum Chordata; class Amphibia; order Anura; family Dendrobatidae; genus Dendrobates; species Dendrobates tinctorius. The sequence continues at coordinate 2,901,803 of NW_027361956.1, forward strand.
AAACAAGTTTCTAAAAGGATGAGTTTGCAACTACTTTACTTTTGGAGAAAATTCAAAACATTCATTATTCAATAGGGCCCAAACTATCAAAAACCAGCGGTTTCAATGAACACACATTTCTTGGTAGAATCATGCAGGACTGAAATTTTTGATGTTTTTCTACTCCTCTCTTGAGCCCAAACAAGTTTCTAAAAGCATGAGTTTGCAACTACTTTACTTTTGGAGAAAATTCAAAACATTAACTATTCAATAGAGCCCAATAGCAAAAATCAGGTTTTGAATGAAGAATCACATTTCTTGGTAAAATCATGAAGGATTGAAATTTTTGATGGTTTTTTACTCCTCTCAACAGCCCAAACAAGTTTCTAAAAGGATGAGTTTGCAACTACTTTACTTTTGGAGAAAATTCAAAACATTCATTATTCAATAGGGCCCAAACTATCAAAAACCAGCGGTTTCAATGAACACACATTTCTTGGTAGAATCATGCAGGACTGAAATTTTTGATGTTTTTCTTCTCCTCTCATGAGCCCAAACAAGTCTCTAAAAGCATGAGTTTGCAACTACTTTACTTTTGGAGAAAATTCAAAACATTCATTATTCAATAGAGCCCAATAGCAAAAACCAGCGTTTTGAATGAAGAATCACATTTCTTGGTAGAATCATGCAGGATTGAAATTTTTGATGGTTTTTTACTCCTCTCAACAGCCCAAACAAGTTTCTAAAAGGATGAGTTTGCAACTACTTTACTTTTGGAGAAAATTCAAAACATTCATTATTCAATAGGGCCCAAACTATCAAAAACCAGCGGTTTCAATGAACACACATTTCTTGGTAGAATCATGCAGGACTGAAATTTTTGATGTTTTTCTACTCCTCTCATGAGCCCAAACAAGTCTCTAAAAGCATGAGTTTGCAACTACTTTACTTTTGGAGAAAATTCAAAACATTCATTATTCAATAGAGCCCAATAGCAAAAACCAGCGTTTTGAATGAAGAATCACATTTCTTGGTAGAATCATGCAGGATTGAAATTTTTGATGGTTTTTTACTACTCTCAACAGCCCAAACAAGTTTCTAAAAGGATGAGTTTGCAACTACTTTACTTTTGGAGAAAATTCAAAACATTCATTATTCAATAGGGCCCAAACTATCAAAAACCAGTGGTTTCAATGAACACACATTTCTTGGTAAAATCATACAGGACTGAAATTTTTGATGTTTTTCTACTCCTCTCATGAGCCCAAACAAGTCTCTAAAAGCATGAGTTTGCAACTACTTTACTTTTGGAGAAAATTCAAAACATTCATTATTCAATAGAGCCCAATAGCAAAAACCAGCGTTTTGAATGAAGAATCACATTTCTTGGTAGAATCATGCAGGATTGAAATTTTTGATGGTTTTTTACTCCTCTCAACAGCCCAAACAAGTTTCTAAAAGGATGAGTTTGCTACTACTTTACTTTTGGAGAAAATTCAAAACATTCATTATTCAATAGGGCCCAAACTATCAAAAACCAGCGGTTTGAAAGAACACATTTCTTGGTAGAATCATGCAGGACTGAAATTTTTGATGTTTTTCTACTCCTCTCATGAGCCCAAACAAGTCTCTAAAAGCATGAGTTTGCAACTACTTTACTTTTGGAGAAAATTCAAAACATTCATTATTCAATAGGGCCCAAACTATCAAAAACCAGCGGTTTGAATGAACACACATTTCTTGGTAGAATCATGCAGGACTGAAATTTTTGATGTTTTTCTACTCCTCTCATGAGCCCAAACAAGTCTCTAAAAGCATGAGTTTGCAACTACTTTACTTTTGGAGAAAATTCAAAACATTCATTATTCAATAGGGCCCAAACTATCAAAAACCAGCGGTTTGAATGAACACACATTTCTTGGTAGAATCATGCAGGACTGAAATTTTTGATGTTTTTCTACTCCTCTCATGAGCCCAAACAAGTCTCTAAAAGCATGAGTTTGCAACTACTTTACTTTTGGAGAAAATTCAAAACATTCATTATTCAATAGGGCCCAAACTATCAAAAACCAGCGGTTTGAATGAACACACATTTCTTGGTAGAATCATGCAGGACTGAAATTTTTGATGTTTTTCTACTCCTCTCATGAGCCCAAACAAGTCTCTAAAAGCATGAGTTTGCAACTACTTTACTTTTGGAGAAAATTCAAAACATTCATTATTCAATAGAGCCCAATAGCAAAAACCAGCGTTTTGAATGAAGAATCACATTTCTTGGTAGAATCATGCAGGATTGAAATTTTTGATGGTTTTTTACTCCTCTCAACAGCCCAAACAAGTTTCTAAAAGGATGAGTTTGCAACTACTTTACTTTTGGAGAAAATTCAAAACATTCATTATTCAATAGGGCCCAAACTATCAAAAACCAGCCGTTTCAATGAACACACATGTCTTGGTAGAATCATGCAGGACTGAAATTTTTGATGTTTTTCTACTTATCTCATGAGCCCAAACAAGTCTCTAAAAGCATGAGTTTGCAACTACTTTACTTTTGGAGAAAATTCAAAACATTCATTATTCAATAGAGCCCAGTAGCAAAAACCAGCGTTTTGAATGAAGAATCACATTTCTTGGTAGAATCATGCAGGATTGAAATTTTTGATGGTTTTTTACTCCTCTCAACAGCCCAAACAAGTTTCTAAAAGGATGAGTTTGCAACTACTTTACTTTTGGAGAAAATTCAAAACATTCATTATTCAATAGGGCCCAAACTATCAAAAACCAGCGGTTTCAATGAACACACATTTCTTGGTAGAATCATGCAGGACTGAAATTTTTGATGTTTTTCTACTCCTCTCATGAGCCCAAACAAGTCTCTAAAAGCATGAGTTTGCAACTACTTTACTTTTGGAGAAAATTCAAAACATTCATTATTCAATAGAGCCCAATAGCAAAAACCAGCGTTTTGAATGAAGAATCACATTTCTTGGTAGAATCATGCAGGATTGAAATTTTTGATGGTTATTTACTCCTCTCAACAGCCCAAACAAGTTTCTAAAAGGATGAGTTTGCTACTACTTTACTTTTGGAGAAAATTCAAAACATTCATTATTCAATAGGGCCCAAACTATCAAAAACCAGCGGTTTGAAAGAACACATTTCTTGGTAGAATCATGCAGGACTGAAATTTTTGATGTTTTTCTACTCCTCTCATGAGCCCAAACAAGTCTCTAAAAGCATGAGTTTGCAACTACTTTACTTTTGGAGAAAATTCAAAACATTCATTATTCAATAGGGCCCAAACTATCAAAAACCAGCGGTTTGAATGTACACACATTTCTTGGTAGAATCATGCAGGACTGAAATTTTTGATGTTTTTCTACTCCTCTCATGAGCCCAAACAAGTCTCTAAAAGCATGAGTTTGCAACTACTTTACTTTTGGAGAAAATTCAAAACATTCATTATTCAATAGGGCCCAAACTATCAAAAACCAGCGGTTTGAATGAACACACATTTCTTGGTAGAATCATGCAGGACTGAAATTTTTGATGTTTTTCTACTCCTCTCATGAGCCCAAACAAGTCTCTAAAAGCATGAGTTTGCAACTACTTTACTTTTGGAGAAAATTCAAAACATTCATTATTCAATAGGGCCCAAACTATCAAAAACCAGCGGTTTGAATGAACACACATTTCTTGGTAGAATCATGCAGGACTGAAATTTTTGATGTTTTTCTACTCCTCTCATGAGCCCAAACAAGTCTCTAAAAGCATGAGTTTGCAACTACTTTACTTTTGGAGAAAATTCAAAACATTCATTATTCAATAGAGCCCAATAGCAAAAACCAGCGTTTTGAATGAAGAATCACATTTCTTGGTAGAATCATGCAGGATTGAAATTTTTGATGGTTTTTTACTCCTCTCAACAGCCCAAACAAGTTTCTAAAAGGATGAGTTTGCAACTACTTTACTTTTGGAGAAAATTCAAAACATTCATTATTCAATAGGGCCCAAACTATCAAAAACCAGCCGTTTCAATGAACACACATGTCTTGGTAGAATCATGCAGGACTGAAATTTTTGATGTTTTTCTACTTATCTCATGAGCCCAAACAAGTCTCTAAAAGCATGAGTTTGCAACTACTTTACTTTTGGAGAAAATTCAAAACATTCATTATTCAATAGAGCCCAGTAGCAAAAACCAGCGTTTTGAATGAAGAATCACATTTCTTGGTAGAATCATGCAGGATTGAAATTTTTGATGGTTTTTTACTCCTCTCAACAGCCCAAACAAGTTTCTAAAAGGATGAGTTTGCAACTACTTTACTTTTGGAGAAAATTCAAAACATTCATTATTCAATAGGGCCCAAACTATCAAAAACCAGCGGTTTCAATGAACACACATTTCTTGGTAGAATCATGCAGGACTGAAATTTTTGATGTTTTTCTACTCCTCTCATGAGCCCAAACAAGTCTCTAAAAGCATGAGTTTGCAACTACTTTACTTTTGGAGAAAATTCAAAACATTCACTATTCAATAGAGCCCAATAGCAAAAATCAGGTTTTGAATGAAGAATCACATTTCTTGGTAAAATCATGCAGGATTGAAATTTTTGATGGTTTTTTACTCCTCTCAACAGCCCAAACAAGTTTCTAAAAGGATGAGTTTGCAACTACTTTACTTTTGGAGAAAATTCAAAACATTCATTATTCAATAGGGCCCAAACTATCAAAAACCAGTGGTTTTAATGAACACACATTTCTTGGTAGAATCATGCAGGACTGAAATTTTTGATGTTTTTCTACTCCTCTCATGAGCCCAAACAAGTCTCTAAAAGCATGAGTTTGCAACTACTTTACTTTTGGAGAAAATTCAAAACATTGGGGGGCGTGGCCAGCGTCTGAGCTGAATGGAAGCCTGAGCTCTGAGCTCCTCCACAGGGCAGCCTGCCAAGCGCTATTAATAAGCGAATTATAAGCCAGGACTGGCTGAAAACTTGTGGGAACCTCCATAGACACCAGCGGTGCCCCCACATAATGGATCCACTTAATAGAAAAGCAGGAAAATCAAAAAATCTGGAGCGCTCTCCCCTCATGCTGAGGAGCCAAGATGGCGCCCGCCACACAGCAGCCACAGCCTGCAGCCCCAGCCTGAGTGGCGCACAGCGGGAGAGAACGCCACAGAGACTGAAACATGCAGTATTCAAGTCAGGGGGTAAGTCTGCCCCCATCCCTGCAAAAACCGCCGCTCCATATATTAAAGAAAGCGCTAAATCCAGTGTTAAAAGTAGCGCTGAGAAGAAGGAGGCAAAATATCGCGAGATTAACCGGGAAACAGACGGGATTGCGCAGCAAGTACGCAAATTGCGTACCTTAAGCAAAAATCTTGCGCAGCTTGTGAAATCTTACACAGCAGCAACGCTCACAGCTGCTATGGAGGCCACAAATACAATAAGGGCCTCCTCATCTTGTCCAGATATCTCCACCATTTCAGACACCCCTCTAACGCCACCACAGAGGGAACTGTCCCCTGCCTCACAAAATAGCTGCAGATTAAGCAGTAGCTCGGCTGAGCTGCAAAGTGAGACGCAGATGGAGGACTTCTGCACTCCAGATAACCCCATGCCTGAAAACATTTTACATGTTTTGACTGAGGTAGAGGCTACCAACAAAGCAGCTTCAGAATTGTTCATAAAAAATATGGTATGCCTTCTTGCAAAGACATTCCAAAAACAACTAGAGGGATATAATACAAACCTCCAAAACAATATAGACAGTCTGGGCCAGAGGGTGGATCACTTGGAGTCGGAAATGGAGGAGATAGTCCAGTTTCACAACAATTTGATAGACGAACATTATGCCTTAGAGAAAGAAGTTACCTTCCTAAAGTCAAGACTGATAGAACAAGAGGACAGGAGTAGGAGAAACAACCTTAAATTCAGAGGAATACCTGAGAATGTCAAGGACAGAGATCTTGATTCATATGTGCAAAAAATGCTCCATGCTATGCTCCCAGGTGCTTCCAAAGGAGACCTCTTAATAGAACGCATACACAGACTACCTAAGTCCAAATATGCCCCTGAAAGAGCTCCACGGGATGTTATTGCATTTTTTCACTATTTTCTGACAAAGGAGGACATTCTGAGGAAAAGCAAGCAGTCACCCATCTTACCAAGACCATATGAGGGTATTAAGATCTTTGCAGACTTTTCAAAAGCCACGTTGCAAAAAAGGAGAGACTTTTTCCCTATCACTGCACACCTAAGGGAGCACAGGGTGCTATACAGATGGGGCTTTCCTACAAAAATATTGGTCATGAAGGAAAACACTACTTTTGCCTTGTCTAACATTGATAACTGTGATAGATTCTTTCAGGACCTTGGTATTCCTCCAATGAAGAACTCATCTTTATCCTACAATCAAGAGAGGAGCAACTCTTCACAACAGCCAAGACGTTTGTCACAGTCCTGGACCACACAAAAGAAAAGATAATGGACTTGGTAGGTGTTGACCCTGGCTCTTGGCCTGAACTTTTATCCCCAAACACTAACCGAGAGATTTCTCTTGGTATCATTTCTTTTGAGAAATTCAACTTCCTTGTTAACAAGTTTGTTTTGTTTTAGGTTATTCCAGGTTATAACATGTTTCTATTCACAGGCACACCAGGCACTGACAACAAATTTCTAGAGAAGTACCACTCTTTTTGGATATATGTCCAGATGGACTATTCTATCTTATTGAGTTATTTAACACATTTCTTTCTTTTTGATATATTATGGAGTTGAAAATCCTATCATTTAATGTAAATGGGCTTAATAGTCCCTTTAAAAGGTATGCTTTGTGGAAGGAGATCAAAAGATTGAGAGCAAATGTTGCTATGATACAGGAAACCCACCTCCTGGAAACTGATAATAACAGATTTAAAAACAAAGATTATCCTCAGATTTTCTTCTCCAATAACGAGGGAGGGAAAAAAGCTGGGGTGGCCATTGCCTTCCACAAAGACCTACCAGTGGTTATTTCAGATGTTTATAAAGACAATAAAGGCAGATATTTAATCATCAATTTTACCTTGGAGGGAATGGAATACACTGTGGTTAATGTATACGCCCCTAATGTGAGACAAATTAGCTTTCTCAATAAAGTCAAAAGAAAATTATCTAAATTTAGCAAGGGACAAATCATATGGGGGGGAGACTTTAATTGTATTGTTGACCCAAGCACTGATTGCTCATCCTCTGCTCCATACTACAGAAGTGTGAATTTGGGGAAGTGGCTGAGCAATGCTAACCTACACGACAGTTGTAAAATATTGAACCCTAATTCTAGAGAATACACCAGATTCTGCCCACACAACAGATCTTATACCAAAATAGATCATATATTTACCAGTTTTTCCTTACTAGATTCGTATATAGATTTCCAAACTGGCCCCATCACATGGTCGGACCATGCTCCAATTTTATTAACATTACAGGTTTCCTCTTCGACTCAAAGACACTACAATTGGAGATATAGCAAATTTGTAGTAGACTCCCCAGATAATATAGCAACAATAAAAAACACTATAATGAATTATTTTAAAGAAAATGACTCCCAGGAAATCTCCCCTGAAACCTTATGGTTAGCACATAAGTGTGTCATTAGAGGCCAATTAGAGGTTAATTCAGATGGCCTCAAGACAAAAGAGGGAAAGAGAGAGCAAACAGAGGCTGTTACTAGAACAAATCAAAAAACTAGAAGACCAGGCCAAAGTGGAAAAAATTTTTACTAAATACAAGGAGTTATACTCCCTTAGATTGGAATTTAGAAATCTTCTCATAAACATTTACGAAAAAAAGACTCTGTTTAACAGGGCAGGGTTTTACATAAATAACAACAAAAACTCAAAAACTATGGCAAATAGATTCAAACCCATAAATAAAAAGCATTTAATTAAAAAACTTTCCCAGAACTTAGTGAATATAGAAAAGCCAAGGGACATAGCTTTGGCTTTTGAAAAATACTACTCAAACCTTTACAATATAGGAAAAAATGGGACTTATCCCCCTCCTACAGAGGAGATGATAGATAATTTCTTGGGAGGAGTAGAGTTGAGATCTCTGTCTTCTGAGCAAAGGGAAATGCTTGATGCACCCTTCTCTGAGGGAGAGGTGTCTCTGGCAATAAAAAATCTCAAATGTAATAAGGCTCCTGGTCCAGACGGATTCCCTGTGGAATATTATAAAACATTTCAGGAAAATCTGGTCCCCCACTTAACAAACACCCTAAATTTTATAAAATCAAAAGGAACATGTAGTGCAGATATGCTGAGAGCCACCATAGTGGTAATCCCCAAACCGGACAAAGATCCCACAAAGATAGAAAACTATAGACCCATATCCCTCCTGAACGCAGACATCAAGGTATATGCAAAAATACTGGCAGAAAGGGTGCAAGATGTTATCCAATATCTCATACATCCCGATCAAGTGGGTTTTGTAAAATTTAGACAGACTTCTGACAGTTCAAGAAGTGTCTTGCACCATATACACTTTTGTAACAAGAAAAAAATTCCAAGTCTGTTTGTGGCCCTTGATGCGGAGAAAGCTTTTGACCGCATCAATTGGACATATGCATTCGCAGTATTAAAGAGGATGGGTTTTGGTGAGGAGATGTTGAAAAGTGTTCAGGCTCTGTACTCCCAACCGTCTGCCTCTGTGCTGGTCAATAGCACGATGTCAGGGAAATTTGACATAACAAACGGAACAAGACAGGGATGCCCTCTGTCCCCAATTATTTTTATCCTGAGTCTGGAACCACTGGCTCAAAGGATAAGGGACTCGAGTGAGGTGAGGGGAGTACGGTTGGGAGATGTAGAGCACAAAATAAATTTATATGCAGACGATATCATACTTACACTGACAGATCCTGTTGAGTCATTGAAGGCGACTTGGGACATCATAGAGTTATTTGGTTCAATATCATATTATAAACTCAATGTAAAAAAGACTAACGTTTTGTCACTATTTGTTTCAGCCCCTATAAAACAGCAACTACAAGATAAGTACCCTTTTACTTGGGACTGCACTAAAATCCCGTATCTAGGAATTTGGCTCACAAGCGACCTTACACACACGAGTGAGGTAAACATGGATTGCCTTTTGAAATCTCTTGACACTAAGTTGGGAGAATTGTCAAAGACCCCAGCCACTTGGTTGGGAAGAATAGTACTATATAAAATGTTCTGCCTCCCAAAAGTGTTGTTTTTGTATAGGAATGTTCCTCTGCCTTTATCAATGCAACACATACAAAAATTAACTCATCAAATGAACAGATTTATTTGGAATAATAAAAAGCCTAGAGTAAAGAAACACACACTACTTAAATCTAGAGAAAATGGGGGGATAGCCCTTCCAGACTTAGAGGCATATTACTTTTCCACCACAACTGAATTGACAAAAATGTGGCTCACAGAACAGACAGAATTGGGATGGCCAAAAATTGAAAGAGATTTAATGCCTAATAAAGAACCGACACTTTATGTTTCCTATTTTCTTCTGCACAGAGGAGAGATTGGAGACATAGAAAACCCAATACTCAGAGCCTCTATGCAGAGTTGGTCACATATGTGCAGGAGAAGGTTTAATGTCTCCCCTGTTACAACCAAAAGACTGAGACTTCACTTTTTGGCACCTGTCAAGGTTTCTCTGAGACCCATGTTTGATAATTGGAAAACATTCCCCATTGCTTATGTGGATGATTTACTGGACAATAATAAAGTCATGCCTTTTGAGTTGGTCAAGGCTAAATTTAAAATCCCTAATACGGAATATATGAAATACCTCATACTCAAAGAGGAATATAATAAATTTAAGAGATATTTCTGCAAGATAGTTTTGGTCAACCATACCATTTATAATTTCCTAACCAGCACAACCCCCAGGCACAAGAGTTCTCTTAAACCCCTGTATAACTTCCTGACCGGCAAATACACCTTCTCTAAGGGTGGATGCTTTGAAAAATGGGAGACTACTCTGCAGAAGCAGATTTATGCCCCACAGTGGACATTATCTTTTAAAACTGCAGTGAGGTCTACAAATTGCATGAATATTCTGGAAACACATTACAAACTAGTGCACAGATATTACTTGACTCCAAACAGGATTAAATATTTTGGGGAAGGGGGATCTGATCTGTGTTGGCGGGGATGCGGATCTCAGGCTGACTTACTCCATATTTTCTGGGGATGCCCGGTACTGAAACCATACTGGCTTAAGGTCTCCAATTTGATTTCGATCATATGCAACTGGCGTGTTCAGTTGCACCCTGCCTTGGCCTTACTACTTATAGATATTTGCAGATTCAAAACAACAAAGTATTTGGTTGCCCACATTCTCATGTCTGCAATATACCTTATAGCGAAAGGTTGGAACAATAAGCAACCTCCGAACATTGCCACATTGATCATGTTGGTGGACAAACATTGTGTTTATGAAAAAATTCATTACATCAACAATATGTCAATAAAGTTATTTGACGACAGATGGCATAGATGGTTGAAACTCAAATCTAAGATAGAAGAAGAATTTATATCTTGATATCTTGATTTTTGCTCTTTATGTGTGCCAAAATTTCACATATATTTGTTGTTTGCCTGTGCTGTTGCAACTGTTTTTCAAATCTATTTCAATTAATGTTAATTGTACATACTTTAAATGATGATATGATGTTCAGATACCATATGATGATGTCCTGATGTACATTACCTTGACTCTATTCGAACATGATATATATGAGGTATGTTTATACATTTCTATTATTTTGAAAACTCAATAAAAATATTGTTTAAGAAAATTCAAAACATTCATTATTCAATATAGCCCAATAGCAAAAACCAGCGTTTTGAATGAAGAATCACATTTCTTGGTAGAATCATGCAGGATTGAAATTTTTGATGGTTTTTTACTCCTCTCAACAGCCCAAACAAGTTTCTAAAAGGATGAGTTTGCAACTACTTTACTTTTGGAGAAAATTCAAAACATTCATTATTCAATAGGGCCCAAACTATCAAAAACCAGCCGTTTCAATGAACACACATTTCTTGGTAGAATCATGCAGGACTGAAATTTTTTATGTTTTTCTACTCCTCTCATGAGCCCAAACAAGTCTCTAAAAGCATGAGTTTGCAACTACTTCACTTTTGGAGAAAATTCAAAACATTCATATTCAATAGAGCCCAATAGCAAAAACCAGCGTTTTGAATGAAGAATCACATTTCTTGGTAGAATCATGCAGGATTGAAATTTTTGATGGTTTTTTACTCCTCTCAACAGCCCAAACAAGTTTCTAAAAGGATGAGTTTGCAACTACTTTACTTTTGGAGAAAATTCAAAACATTCATTATTCAATAGAGCCCAAACTATCAAAAACCAGCGGTTTCAATGAACACACATTTCTTGGTAGAATCATGCAGGACTGAAATTTTTGATGTTTTTCTACTCCTCTCATGAGCCCAAACAAGTCTCTAAAAGCATGAGTTTGCAACTACTTTACTTTTGGAGAAAATTCAAAACATTCATTATTCAATAGAGCCCAATAGCAAAAACCAGCGTTTTGAATGAAGAATCACATTTCTTGGTAGAATCATGCAGGATTGAAATTTTTGATGGTTTTTTACTCCTCTCAACAGCCCAAACAAGTTTCTAAAAGGATGAGTTTGCTACTACTTTACTTTTGGAGAAAATTCAAAACATTCATTATTCAATAGGGCCCAAACTATCAAAAACCAGCGGTTTGAAAGAACACATTTCTTGGTAGAATCATGCAGGACTGAAATTTTTGATGTTTTTCTACTCCTCTCATGAGCCCAAACAAGTCTCTAAAAGCATGAGTTTGCAACTACTTTACTTTTGGAGAAAATTCAAAACATTCATTATTCAATATAGCCCAATAGCAAAAACCAGCGTTTTGAATGAAGAATCACATTTCTTGGTAGAATCATGCAGGATTGAAATTTTTTATGGTTTTTTACTCCTCTCAACAGCCCAAACAAGTTTCTAAAAGGATGAGTTTGCAACTACTTTACTTTTGGAGAAAATTCAAAACATTCATTATTCAATAGGGCCCAAACTATCAAAAACCAGCGGTTTCAATGAACACACATTTCTTGGTAGAATCATGCAGGACTGAAATTTTTGATGTTTTTCTACTCCTCTCATGAGCCCAAACAAGTCTCTAAAAGCATGAGTTTGCAACTACTTTACTTTTGGAGAAAATTCAAAACATTCATTATTCAATAGAGCCCAATAGCAAAAACCAGCGTTTTGAATGAAGAATCACATTTCTTGGTAGAATCATGCAGGATTGAAATTTTTGATGGTTTTTTACTCCTCTCAACAGCCCAAACAAGTTTCTAAAAGGATGAGTTTGCAACTACTTTACTTTTGGAGAAAATTCAAAACATTCATTATTCAATAGGGCCCAAACTATCAAAAACCAGCGGTTTCAATGAACACACATTTCTTGGTAGAATCATGCAGGACTGAAATTTTTGATGTTTTTCTACTCCTCTCATGAGCCCAAACAAGTCTCTAAAAGCATGAGTTTGCAACTACTTTACTTTTGGAGAAAATTCAAAACATTCATTATTCAATAGAGCCCAATAGCAAAAACCAGCGTTTTGAATGAAGAATCACATTTCTTGGTAGAATCATGCAGGATTGAAATTTTTGATGGTTTTTTACTCCTCTCAACAGCCCAAACAAGTTTCTAAAAGGATGAGTTTGCAACTACTTTACTTTTGGAGAAAATTCAAAACATTCATTATTCAATAGGGCCCAAACTATCAAAAACCAGCGGTTTCAATGAACACACATTTCTTGGTAGAATCATGCAGGACTGAAATTTTTGATGTTTTTCTACTCCTCTCATGAGCCCAAACAAGTCTCTAAAAGCATGAGTTTGCAACTACTTTACTTTTGGAGAAAATTCAAAACATTCATTATTCAATAGGGCCCAAACTATCAAAAACCAGCGGTTTGAATGAACACACATTTCTTGGTAGAATCATGCAGGACTGAAATTTTTGATGTTTTTCTACTCCTCTCATGAGCCCAAACAAGTCTCTAAAAGCATGAGTTTGCAACTACTTTACTTTTGGAGAAAATTCAAAACATTCATTATTCAATAGAGCCCAATAGCAAAAACCAGCGTTTTGAATGAAGAATCACATTTCTTGGTAGAATCATGCAGGATTGAAATTTTTGATGGTTTTTTACTCCTCTCAACAGCCCAAACAAGTTTCTAAAAGGATGAGTTTGCAACTACTTTACTTTTGGAGAAAATTCAAAACATTCATTATTCAATAGGGCCCAAACTATCAAAAACCAGCCGTTTCAATGAACACACATGTCTTGGTAGAATCATGCAGGACTGAAATTTTTGATGTTTTTCTACTCATCTCATGAGCCCAAACAAGTCTCTAAAAGCATGAGTTTGCAACTACTTTACTTTTGGAGAAAATTCAAAACATTCATTATTCAATAGAGCCCAATAGCAAAAACCAGCGTTTTGAATGAAGAATCACATTTCTTGGTAGAATCATGCAGGATTGAAATTTTTGATGGTTTTTTACTCCTCTCAACAGCCCAAACAAGTTTCTAAAAGGATGAGTTTGCAACTACTTTACTTTTGGAGAAAATTCAAAACATTCATTATTCAATAGGGCCCAAACTATCAAAAACCAGCGGTTTCAATGAACACACATTTCTTGGTAGAATCATGCAGGACTGAAATTTTTGATGTTTTTCTACTCCTCTCATGAGCCCAAACAAGTCTCTAAAAGCATGAGTTTGCAACTACTTTACTTTTGGAGAAAATTCAAAACATTCATTATTCAATAGAGCCCAATAGCAAAAACCAGCGTTTTGAATGAAGAATCACATTTCTTGGTAGAATCATGCAGGATTGAAATTTTTGATGGTTTTTTACTCCTCTCAACAGCCCAAACAAGTTTCTAAAAGGATGAGTTTGCAACTACTTTACTTTTGGAGAAAATTCAAAACATTCATTATTCAATAGGGCCCAAACTATCAAAAACCAGCGGTTTGAATGAACACACATTTCTTGGTAGAATCATGCAGGATTGAAATTTTTGATGGTTTTTTACTCCTCTCAACAGCCCAAACAAGTTTCTAAAAGGATGAGTTTGCAACTACTTTACTTTTGGAGAAAATTCAAAACATTCATTATTCAATAGGGCCCAAACTATCAAAAACCAGCGGTTTCAATGAACACACATTTCTTGGTAGAATCATGCAGGACTGAAATTTTTGATGTTTTTCTACTCCTCTCATGAGCCCAAACAAGTCTCTAAAAGCATGAGTTTGCAACTACTTTACTTTTGGAGAAAATTCAAAACATTCATTATTCAATAGAGCCCAATAGCAAAAACCAGCGTTTTGAATGAAGAATCACATTTCTTGGTAGAATCATGCAGGATTGAAATTTTTGATGGTTTTTTACTCCTCTCAACAGCCCAAACAAGTTTCTAAAAGGATGAGTTTGCAACTACTTTACTTTTGGAGAAAATTCAAAACATTCATTATTCAATAGGGCCCAAACTATCAAAAACCAGCCGTTTCAATGAACACACATGTCTTGGTAGAATCATGCAGGACTGAAATTTTTGATGTTTTTCTACTCATCTCATGAGCCCAAACAAGTCTCTAAAAGCATGAGTTTGCAACTACTTTACTTTTGGAGAAAATTCAAAACATTCATTATTCAATAGAGCCCAATAGCAAAAACCAGCGTTTTGAATGAAGAATCACATTTCTTGGTAGAATCATGCAGGATTGAAATTTTTGATGATTTTTTACTCCTCTCAACAGCCCAAACAAGTTTCTAAAAGGATGAGTTTGCAACTACTTTACTTTTGGAGAAAATTCAAAACATTCATTATTCAATAGGGCCCAAACTATCAAAAACCAGCCCTTTCAATGAACACACATGTCTTGGTAGAATCATGCAGGACTGAAATTTTTGATGTTTTTCTACTCATCTCATGAGCCCAAACAAGTCTCTAAAAGCATGAGTTTGCAACTACTTTACTTTTGGAGAAAATTCAAAACATTCATTATTCAATAGAGCCCAATAGCAAAAACCAGCGTTTTGAATGAAGAATCACATTTCTTGGTAGAATCATGCAGGATTGAAATTTTTGATGGTTTTTTACTCCTCTCAACAGCCCAAACAAGTTTCTAAAAGGATGAGTTTGCAACTACTTTACTTTTGGAGAAAATTCAAAACATTCATTATTCAATAGGGCCCAAACTATCAAAAACCAGCCGTTTCAATGAACACACATGTCTTGGTAGAATCATGCAGGACTGAAATTTTTGATGTTTTTCTACTCATCTCATGAGCCCAAACAAGTCTCTAAAAGCATGAGTTTGCAACTACTTTACTTTTGGAGAAAATTCAAAACATTCATTATTCAATAGAGCCCAATAGCAAAAACCAGCGTTTTGAATGAAGAATCACATTTCTTGGTAGAATCATGCAGGATTGAAATTTTTGATGGTTTTTTACTCCTCTCAACAGCCCAAACAAGTTTCTAAAAGGATGAGTTTGCAACTACTTTACTTTTGGAGAAAATTCAAAACATTCATTATTCAATAGGGCCCAAACTATCAAAAACCAGCGGTTTCAATGAACACACATTTCTTGGTAGAATCATGCAGGACTGAAATTTTTGATGTTTTTCTACTCCTCTCATGAGCCCAAACAAGTCTCTAAAAGCATGAGTTTGCAACTACTTTACTTTTGGAGAAAATTCAAAACATTCATTATTCAATAGAGCCCAATAGCAAAAACCAGCGTTTTGAATGAAGAATCACATTTCTTGGTAGAATCATGCAGGATTGAAATTTTTGATGGTTTTTTACTCCTCTCAACAGCCCAAACAAGTTTCTAAAAGGATGAGTTTGCAACTACTTTACTTTTGGAGAAAATTCAAAACATTCATTATTCAATAGGGCCCAAACTATCAAAAACCAGCGGTTTGAATGAACACACATTTCTTGGTAGAATCATGCAGGATTGAAATTTTTGATGGTTTTTTACTCCTCTCAACAGCCCAAACAAGTTTCTAAAAGGATGAGTTTGCAACTACTTTACTTTTGGAGAAAATTCAAAACATTCATTATTCAATAGGGCCCAAACTATCAAAAACCAGCGGTTTCAATGAACACACATTTCTTGGTAGAATCATGCAGGACTGAAATTTTTGATGTTTTTCTACTCCTCTCATGAGCCCAAACAAGTCTCTAAAAGCATGAGTTTGCAACTACTTTACTTTTGGAGAAAATTCAAAACATTCATTATTCAATAGAGCCCAATAGCAAAAACCAGCGTTTTGAATGAAGAATCACATTTCTTGGTAGAATCATGCAGGATTGAAATTTTTGATGGTTTTTTACTCCTCTCAACAGCCCAAACAAGTTTCTAAAAGGATGAGTTTGCAACTACTTTACTTTTGGAGAAAATTCAAAACATTCATTATTCAATAGGGCCCAAACTATCAAAAACCAGCCGTTTCAATGAACACACATGTCTTGGTAGAATCATGCAGGACTGAAATTTTTGATGTTTTTCTACTCATCTCATGAGCCCAAACAAGTCTCTAAAAGCATGAGTTTGCAACTACTTTACTTTTGGAGAAAATTCAAAACATTCATTATTCAATAGAGCCCAATAGCAAAAACCAGCGTTTTGAATGAAGAATCACATTTCTTGGTAGAATCATGCAGGATTGAAATTTTTGATGATTTTTTACTCCTCTCAACAGCCCAAACAAGTTTCTAAAAGGATGAGTTTGCAACTACTTTACTTTTGGAGAAAATTCAAAACATTCATTATTCAATAGGGCCCAAACTATCAAAAACCAGCCCTTTCAATGAACACACATGTCTTGGTAGAATCATGCAGGACTGAAATTTTTGATGTTTTTCTACTCATCTCATGAGCCCAAACAAGTCTCTAAAAGCATGAGTTTGCAACTACTTTACTTTTGGAGAAAATTCAAAACATTCATTATTCAATAGAGCCCAATAGCAAAAACCAGCGTTTTGAATGAAGAATCACATTTCTTGGTAGAATCATGCAGGATTGAAATTTTTGATGTTTTTTTACTCCTCTCAACAGCCCAAACAAGTTTCTAAAAGGATGAGTTTGCAACTACTTTACTTTTGGAGAAAATTCAAAACATTCATTATTCAATAGGGCCCAAACTATCAAAAACCAGCGGTTTCAATGAACACACATTTCTTGGTAGAATCATGCAGGATTGAAATTTTTGATGGTTTTTTACTCCTCTCAACAGCCCAAACAAGTTTCTAAAAGGATGAGTTTGCAACTACTTTACTTTTGGAGAAAATTCAAAACATTCATTATTCAATAGGTCACAAACTATCAAAAACCAGCGGTTTGAATGAACACATTTCTTGGTAGAATCATGCAGGACTGAAATTTTTGATGTTTTTCTACTCCTCTCATGAGCCCAAACAAGTCTCTAAAAGCATGAGTTTGCAACTACTTTACTTTTGGAGAAAATTCAAAACATTCACTATTCAATAGAGCCCAATAGCAAAAATCAGGTTTTGAATGAAGAATCACATTTCTTGGTAAAATCATGCAGGATTGAAATTTTTGATGGTTTTTTACTCCTCTCAACAGCCCAAACAAGTTTCTAAAAGGATGAGTTTGCAACTACTTTACTTTTGGAGAAAATTCAAAACATTCATTATTCAATAGAGCCCAATAGCAAAAACCAGCGTTTTGAATGAAGAATCAAATTTCTTGGTAGAATCATGCAGGATTGAAATTTTTGATGGTTTTTTACTCCTCTCAACAGCCCAAACAAGTTTCTAAAAGGATGAGTTTGCAACTACTTTACTTTTGGAGAAAATTCAAAACATTCATTATTCAATAGGGCCCAAACTATCAAAAACCAGCGGTTTCAATGAACACACATTTCTTGGTAGAATCATGCAGGACTGAAATTTTTGATGTTTTTCTACTCCTCTCATGAGCCCAAACAAGTCTCTAAAAGCATGAGTTTGCAACTACTTTACTTTTGGAGAAAATTCAAAACATTCATTATTCAATAGAGCCCAATAGCAAAAACCAGCGTTTTGAATGAAGAATCACATTTCTTGGTAGAATCATGCAGGATTGAAATTTTTGATGGTTTTTTACTCCTCTCAACAGCCCAAACAAGTTTCTAAAAGGATGAGTTTGCAACTACTTTACTTTTGGAGAAAATTCAAAACATTCATTATTCAATAGGGCCCAAACTATCAAAAACCAGCGGTTTCAATGAACACACATTTCTTGGTAGAATCATGCAGGACTGAAATATTTGATGTTTTTCTACTCCTCTCATGAGCCCAAACAAGTCTCTAAAAGCATGAGTTTGCAACTACTTTACTTTTGGAGAAAATTCAAAACATTCATTATTCAATAGAGCCCAATAGCAAAAACCAGCGTTTTGAATGAAGAATCACATTTCTTGGTAGAATCATGCAGGATTGAAATTTTTGATGGTTTTTTACTCCTCTCAACAGCCCAAACAAGTTTCTAAAAGGATGAGTTTGCAACTACTTTACTTTTGGAGAAAATTCAAAACATTCATTATTCAATAGGGCCCAAACTATCAAAAACCAGCGGTTTCAATGAACACATTTCTTGGTAGAATCATGCAGGACTGAAATTTTTGATGTTTTTCTACTCCTCTCATGAGCCCAAACAAGTCTCTAAATGAATGAGTTTGCAACTACTTTACTTTTGGAGAAAATTCAAAACATTCACTATTCAATAGAGCCCAATAGCAAAAATCAGGTTTTGAATGAAGAATCACATTTCTTGGTAAAATCATGCAGGATTGAAATTTTTGATGGTTTTTTACTCCTCTCAACAGCCCAAACAAGTTTCTAAAAGGATGAGTTTGCAACTACTTTACTTTTGGAGAAAATTCAAAACATTCATTATTCAATAGGGCCCAAACTATCAAAAACCAGCGGTTTCAATGAACACACATTTCTTGGTAGAATCATGCAGGACTGAAATTTTTGATGTTTTTCTACTCCTCTCATGAGCCCAAACAAGTCTCTAAAAGCATGATTTTGCAACTACTTTACTTTTGGAGAAAATTCAAAACATTCATTATTCAATAGAGCCCAATAGCAAAAACCAGCGTTTTGAATGAAGAATCACATTTCTAGGTAGAATCATGCAGTATTGAAATTTTTGATGGTTCTTTACTCCTCTCAACAGCCCAAACAAGTTTCTAAAAGGATGAGTTTGCAACTACTTTACTTTTGGAGAAAATTCAAAACATTCATTATTCAATAGGGCCCAAACTATCAAAAACCAGCGGTTTCAATGAACACACATTTCTTGGTAGAATCATGCAGGACTGAAATTTTTGATGTTTTTCTACTCCTCTCATGAGCCCAAACAAGTCTCTAAAAGCATGAGTTTGCAACTACTTTACTTTTGGAAAAAATTCAAAACATTCATTATTCAATAGAGCCCAATAGCAAAAACCAGCGTTTTGAATGAAGAATCACATTTCTTGGTAGAATCATGCAGGATTGAAATTTTTGATGGTTTTTTACTCCTCTCAACAGCCCAAACAAGTTTCTAAAAGGATGAGTTTGCAACTACTTTACTTTTGGAGAAAATTCAAAACATTCATTATTCAATAGGGCCCAAACTATCAAAAACCAGCGGTTTGAATGAACACATTTCTTGGTAGAATCATGCAGGACTGAAATTTTTGATGTTTTTCTACTCCTCTCATGAGCCCAAACAAGTCTCTAAAAGCATGAGTTTGCAACTACTTTACTTTTGGAGAAAATTCAAAACATTCACTATTCAATAGAGCCCAATAGCAAAAATCAGGTTTTGAATGAAGAATCACATTTCTTGGTAAAATCATGCAGGATTGAAATTTTTGATGGTTTTTTACTCCTCTCAACAGCCCAAACAAGTTTCTAAAAGGATGAGTTTGCAACTACTTTACTTTTGGAGAAAATTCAAAACATTCATTATTCAATAGGGCCCAAACTATCAAAAACCAGCGGTTTCAATGAACACACATTTCTTGGTAGAATCATGCAGGACTGAAATTTTTGATGTTTTTCTACTCCTCTCATGAGCCCAAACAAGTCTCTAAAAGCATGAGTTTGCAACTACTTTACTTTTGGAGAAAATTCAAAACATTCATTATTCAATAGAGCCCAATAGCAAAAACCAGCGTTTTGAATGAAGAATCACATTTCTTGGTAGAATCATGCAGGATTGAAATTTTTGATGGTTTTTTACTCCTCTCAACAGCCCAAACAAGTTTCTAAAAGGATGAGTTTGCAACTACTTTACTTTTGGAGAAAATTCAAAACATTCATTATTCAATAGGGCCCAAACTATCAAAAACCAGCGGTTTCAATGAACACATTTCTTGGTAGAATCATGCAGGACTGAAATTTTTGATGTTTTTCTACTCCTCTCATGAGCCCAAACAAGTCTCTAAAAGCATGAGTTTGCAACTACTTTACTTTTGGAGAAAATTCAAAACATTCATTATTCAATAGAGCCCAATAGCAAAAACCAGCGTTTTGAATGAAGAATCACATTTCTTGGTAGAATCATGCAGGATTGAAATTTTTGATGGTTTTTTACTCCTCTCAACAGCCCAAACAAGTTTCTAAAAGGATGAGTTTGCAACTACTTTACTTTTGGAGAAAATTCAAAACATTCATTATTCAATAGGGCACAAACTATCAAAAACCAGCGGTTTGAATGAACACATTTCTTGGTAGAATCATGCAGGACTGAAATTTTTGATGTTTTTCTACTCCTCTCATGAGCCCAAACAAGTCTCTAAAAGCATGAGTTTGCAACTACTTTACTTTTGGAGAAAATTCAAAACATTCACTGTTCAATAGAGCCCAATAGCAAAAATCAGGTTTTGAATGAAGAATCACATTTCTTGGTAAAATCATGCAGGATTGAAATTTTTGATGGTTTTTTACTCCTCTCAACAGCCCAAACAAGTTTCTAAAAGGATGAGTTTGCAACTACTTTACTTTTGGAGAAAATTCAAAACATTCATTATTCAATAGGGCCCAAACTATCAAAAACCAGCGGTTTCAATGAACACACATTTCTTGGTAGAATCATGCAGGACTGAAATTTTTGATGTTTTTCTACTCCTCTCATGAGCCCAAACAAGTCTCTAAAAGCATGAGTTTGCAACTACTTTACTTTTGGAAAAAATTCAAAACATTCATTATTCAATAGAGCCCAATAGCAAAAACCAGCGTTTTGAATGAAGAATCAAATTTCTTGGTAGAATCATGCAGGATTGAAATTTTTGATGGTTTTTTACTCCTCTCAACAGCCCAAACAAGTTTCTAAAAGGATGAGTTTGCAACTACTTTACTTTTGGAGAAAATTCAAAACATTCATTATTCAATAGGGCCCAAACTATCAAAAACCAGCGGTTTGAATGAACACATTTCTTGGTAGAATCATGCAGGACTGAAATTTTTGATGTTTTTCTACTCCTCTCATGAGCCCAAACAAGTCTCTAAAAGCATGAGTTTGCAACTACTTTACTTTTGGAGAAAATTCAAAACATGCATTATTCAATAGAGCCCAATAGCAAAAACCAGCGTTTTGAATGAAGAATCACATTTCTTGGTAGAATCATGCAGGATTGAAATTTTTGATGGTTTTTTACTCCTCTCAACAGCCCAAAAAAGTTTCTAAAAGGATGAGTTTGCAACTACTTTACTTTTGGAGAAAATTCAAAACATTCATTATTCAATAGGGCACAAACTATCAAAAACCAGAGGTTTGAATAAACACATTTCTTGGTAGAATCATGCAGGACTGAAATTTTTGATGTTTTTCTACTCCTCTCATGAGCCTAAACAAGTCTCTAAAAGCATGAGTTTGCAACTACTTTACTTTTGGAGAAAATTCAAAACATTCACTATTCAATAGAGCCCAATAGCAAAAATCAGGTTTTGAATGAAGAATCACATTTCTTGGTAAAATCATGCAGGATTGAAATTTTTGATGGTTTTTTACTCCTCTCAACAGCCCAAACAAGTTTCTAAAAGGATGAGTTTGCAACTACTTTACTTTTGGAGAAAATTCAAAACATTCATTATTCAATAGGGCCCAAACTATCAAAAACCAGCGGTTTCAATGAACACACATTTCTTGGTAGAATCATGCAGGACTGAAATTTTTGATGTTTTTCTACTCCTCTCATGAGCCCAAACAAGTCTCTAAAAGCATGAGTTTGCAACTACTTTACTTTTGGAGAAAATTCAAAACATTCATTATTCAATAGAGCCCAATAGCAAAAACCAGCGTTTTGAATGAAGAATCACATTTCTTGGTAGAATCATGCAGGATTGAAATTTTTGATGGTTTTTTACTCCTCTCAACAGCCCAAACAAGTTTCTAAAAGGATGAGTTTGCAACTACTTTACTTTTGGAGAAAATTCAAAACATTCATTATTCAATAGGGCCCAAACTATCAAAAACCAGCGGTTTCAATGAACACACATTTCTTGGTAGAATCATGCAGGACTGAAATTTTTGATGTTTTTCTACTCCTCTCATGAGCCCAAACAAGTCTCTAAAAGCATGAGTTTGCAACTACTTTACTTTTGGAGAAAATTCAAAACATTCATTATTCAATAGAGCCCAATAGCAAAAACCAGCGTTTTGAATGAAGAATCACATTTCTTGGTAGAATCATGCAGGATTGAAATTTTTGATGGTTTTTTACTCCTCTCAACAGCCCAAACAAGTTTCTAAAAGGATGAGTTTGCAACTACTTTACTTTTGGAGAAAATTCAAAACATTCATTATTCAATAGGGCCCAAACTATCAAAAACCAGCGGTTTCAATGAACACACATTTCTTGGTAGAATCATGCAGGACTGAAATATTTGATGTTTTTCTACTCCTCTCATGAGCCCAAACAAGTCTCTAAAAGCATGAGTTTGCAACTACTTTACTTTTGGAGAAAATTCAAAACATTCATTATTCAATAGAGCCCAATAGCAAAAACCAGCGTTTTGAATGAAGAATCACATTTCTTGGTAGAATCATGCAGGATTGAAATTTTTGATGGTTTTTTACTCCTCTCAACAGCCCAAACAAGTTTCTAAAAGGATGAGTTTGCAACTACTTTACTTTTGGAGAAAATTCAAAACATTCATTATTCAATAGGGCCCAAACTATCAAAAACCAGCGGTTTCAATGAACACATTTCTTGGTAGAATCATGCAGGACTGAAATTTTTGATGTTTTTCTACTCTCATGAGCCCAAACAAGTCTCTAAAAGCATGAGTTTGCAACTACTTTACTTTTGGAGAAAATTCAAAACATTCATTATTCAATAGAGCCCAATAGCAAAAATCAGGTTTTGAATGAAGAATCACATTTCTTGGTAAAATCATGCAGGATTGAAATTTTTGATGGTTTTTTACTCCTCTCAACAGCCCAAACAAGTTTCTAAAAGGATGAGTTTGCAACTACTTTACTTTTGGAGAAAATTCAAAACATTCATTATTCAATAGGGCCCAAACTATCAAAAACCAGCGGTTTCAATGAACACACATTTCTTGGTAGAATCATGCAGGACTGAAATTTTTGATGTTTTTCTACTCCTCTCATGAGCCCAAACAAGTCTCTAAAAGCATGAGTTTGCAACTACTTTACTTTTGGAGAAAATTCAAAACATTCATTATTCAATAGAGCCCAATAGCAAAAACCAGCGTTTTGAATGAAGAATCACATTTCTTGGTAGAATCATGCAGGATTGAAATTTTTGATGGTTTTTTACTCCTCTCAACAGCCCAAACAAGTTTCTAAAAGGATGAGTTTGCAACTACTTTACTTTTGGAGAAAATTCAAAACATTCATTATTCAATAGGGCCCAAACTATCAAAAACCAGCGGTTTCAATGAACACACATTTCTTGGTAGAATCATGCAGGACTGAAATTTTTGATGTTTTTCTACTCCTCTCATGAGCCCAAACAAGTCTCTAAAAGCATGAGTTTGCAACTACTTTACTTTTGGAGAAAATTCAAAACATTCATTATTCAATAGAGCCCAATAGCAAAAACCAGCGTTTTGAATGAAGAATCACATTTCTTGGTAGAATCATGCAGGATTGAAATTTTTGATGGTTTTTTACTCCTCTCAACAGCCCAAACAAGTTTCTAAAAGGATGAGTTTGCAACTACTTTACTTTTGGAGAAAATTCAAAACATTCATTATTCAATAGGGCCCAAACTATCAAAAACCAGCGGTTTCAATGAACACACATTTCTTGGTAGAATCATGCAGGACTGAAATATTTGATGTTTTTCTACTCCTCTCATGAGCCCAAACAAGTCTCTAAAAGCATGAGTTTGCAACTACTTTACTTTTGGAGAAAATTCAAAACATTCATTATTCAATAGAGCCCAATAGCAAAAACCAGCGTTTTGAATGAAGAATCACATTTCTTGGTAGAATCATGCAGGATTGAAATTTTTGATGGTTTTTTACTCCTCTCAACAGCCCAAACAAGTTTCTAAAAGGATGAGTTTGCAACTACTTTACTTTTGGAGAAAATTCAAAACATTCATTATTCAATAGGGCCCAAACTATCAAAAACCAGCGGTTTCAATGAACACATTTCTTGGTAGAATCATGCAGGACTGAAATTTTTGATGTTTTTCTACTCCTCTCATGAGCCCAAACAAGTCTCTAAAAGCATGAGTTTGCAACTACTTTACTTTTGGAGAAAATTCAAAACATTCATTATTCAATAGAGCCCAATAGCAAAAATCAGGTTTTGAATGAAGAATCACATTTCTTGGTAAAATCATGCAGGATTGAAATTTTTGATGGTTTTTTACTCCTCTCAACAGCCCAAACAAGTTTCTAAAAGGATGAGTTTGCAACTACTTTACTTTTGGAGAAAATTCAAAACATTCATTATTCAATAGGGCCCAAACTATCAAAAACCAGCGGTTTCAATGAACACACATTTCTTGGTAGAATCATGCAGGACTGAAATTTTTGATGTTTTTCTACTCCTCTCATGAGCCCAAACAAGTCTCTAAAAGCATGAGTTTGCAACTACTTTACTTTTGGAGAAAATTCAAAACATTCATTATTCAATAGAGCCCAATAGCAAAAACCAGCGTTTTGAATGAAGAATCAAATTTCTTGGTAGAATCATGCAGGATTGAAATTTTTGATGGTTTTTTACTCCTCTCAACAGCCCAAACAAGTTTCTAAAAGGATGAGTTTGCAACTACTTTACTTTTGGAGAAAATTCAAAACATTCATTATTCAATAGGGCCCAAACTATCAAAAACCAGCGGTTTGAATGAACACATTTCTTGGTAGAATCATGCAGGACTGAAATTTTTGATGTTTTTCTACTCCTCTCATGAGCCCAAACAAGTCTCTAAAAGCATGAGTTTGCAACTACTTTACTTTTGGAGAAAATTCAAAACATTCATTATTCAATAGAGCCCAATAGCAAAAACCAGCGTTTTGAATGAAGAATCACATTTCTAGGTAGAATCATGCAGGATTGAAATTTTTGATGGTTTTTTACTCCTCTCAACAGCCCAAACAAGTTTCTAAAAGGATGAGTTTGCAACTACTTTACTTTTGGAGAAAATTCAAAACATTCATTATTCAATAGGGCCCAAACTATCAAAAACCAGCGGTTTCAATGAACACACATTTTTTGGTAGAATCATGCAGGACTGAAATTTTTGATGTTTTTCTACTCCTCTCATGAGCCCAAACAAGTCTCTAAAAGCATGAGTTTGCAACTACTTTACTTTTGGAAAAAATTCAAAACATTCATTATTCAATAGAGCCCAATAGCAAAAACCAGCGTTTTGAATGAAGAATCACATTTCTTGGTAGAATCATGCAGGATTGAAATTTTTGATGGTTTTTTACTCCTCTCAACAGCCCAAACAAGTTTCTAAAAGGATGAGTTTGCAACTACTTTACTTTTGGAGAAAATTCAAAACATTCATTATTCAATAGGGCCCAAACTATCAAAAACCAGCGGTTTGAATGAACACATTTCTTGGTAGAATCATGCAGGACTGAAATTTTTGATGTTTTTCTACTCCTCTCATGAGCCCAAACAAGTCTCTAAAAGCATGAGTTTGCAACTACTTTACTTTTGGAGAAAATTCAAAACATTCACTATTCAATAGAGCCCAATAGCAAAAATCAGGTTTTGAATGAAGAATCACATTTCTTGGTAGAATCATGCAGGATTGAAATTTTTGATGGTTTTTTACTCCTCTCAACAGCCCAAACAAGTTTCTAAAAGGATGAGTTTGCAACTACTTTACTTTTGGAGAAAATTCAAAACATTCATTATTCAATAGGGCCCAAACTATCAAAAACCAGCGGTTTCAATGAACACACATTTCTTGGTAGAATCATGCAGGACTGAAATTTTTGATGTTTTTCTACTCCTCTCATGAGCCCAAACAAGTCTCTAAAAGCATGAGCTTGCAACTACTTTACTTTTGGAGAAAATTCAAAACATTCATTATTCAATAGAGCCCAATAGCAAAAACCAGCGTTTTGAATGAAGAATCACATTTCTTGGTAGAATCATGCAGGATTGAAATTTTTGATGGTTTTTTACTCCTCTCAACAGCCCAAACAAGTTTCTAAAAGGATGAGTTTGCAACTACTTTACTTTTGGAGAAAATTCAAAACATTCATTATTCAATAGGGCCCAAACTATCAAAAACCAGCGGTTTCAATGAACACACATTTCTTGGTAGAATCATGCAGGACTGAAATTTTTGATGTTTTTCTACTCCTCTCATGAGCCCAAACAAGTCTCTAAAAGCATGAGTTTGCAACTACTTTACTTTTGGAGAAAATTCAAAACATTCATTATTCAATAGAGCCCAATAGCAAAAACCAGCGTTTTGAATGAAGAATCACATTTCTTGGTAGAATCATGCAGGATTGAAATTTTTGATGGTTTTTTACTCCTCTCAACAGCCCAAACAAGTTTCTAAAAGGATGAGTTTGCAACTACTTTACTTTTGGAGAAAATTCAAAACATTCATTATTCAATAGGGCCCAAACTATCAAAAACCAGCGGTTTGAATGAACACATTTCTTGGTAGAATCATGCAGGACTGAAATTTTTGATGTTTTTCTACTCCTCTCATGAGCCCAAACAAGTCTCTAAAAGCATGAGTTTGCAACTACTTTACTTTTGGAGAAAATTCAAAACATTCATTATTCAATAGAGCCCAATAGCAAAAACCAGCGTTTTGAATGAAGAATCACATTTCTTGGTAGAATCATGCAGGATTGAAATTTTTGATGGTTTTTTACTCCTCTCAACAGCCCAAACAAGTTTCTAAAAGGATGAGTTTGCAACTACTTTACTTTTGGAGAAAATTCAAAACATTCATTATTCAATAGGGCACAAACTATCAAAAACCAGCGGTTTGAATGAACACATTTCTTGGTAGAATTATGCAGGACTGAAATTTTTGATGTTTTTCTACTCCTCTCATGAGCCCAAACAAGTCTCTAAGAGCATGAGTTTGCAACTACTTTACTTTTGGAGAAAATTCAAAACATTCACTATTCAATAGAGCCCAATAGCAAAAATCAGGTTTTGAATGAAGAATCACATATCACATTTCTTGGTAAAATCATGCAGGATTGAAATTTTTGATGGTTTTTTACTCCTCTCAACAGCCCAAACAAGTTTCTAAAAGGATGAGTTTGCAACTACTTTACTTTTGGAGAAAATTCAAAACATTCATTATTCAATAGGGCCCAAACTATCAAAAACCAGCGGTTTCAATGAACACACATTTCTTGGTAGAATCATGCAGGACTGAAATTTTTGATGTTTTTCTACTCCTCTCATGAGCCCAAACAAGTCTCTAAAAGCATGAGTTTGCAACTACTTTACTTTTGGAGAAAATTCAAAACATTCATTATTCAATAGAGCCCAATAGCAAAAACCAGCGTTTTGAATGAAGAATCAAATTTCTTGGTAGAATCATGCAGGATTGAAATTTTTGATGGTTTTTTACTCCTCTCAACAGCCCAAACAAGTTTCTAAAAGGATGAGTTTGCAACTACTTTACTTTTGGAGAAAATTCAAAACATTCATTATTCAATAGGGCCCAAACTATCAAAAACCAGCGGTTTCAATGAACACACATTTCTTGGTAGAATCATGCAGGACTGAAATTTTTGATGTTTTTCTACTCCTCTCATGAGCCCAAACAAGTCTCTAAAAGCATGAGTTTGCAACTACTTTACTTTTGGAGAAAATTCAAAACATTCATTATTCAATAGAGCCCAATAGCAAAAACCAGCGTTTTGAATGAAGAATCACATTTCTTGGTAGAATCATGCAGGATTGAAATTTTTGATGGTTTTTTACTCCTCTCAACAGCCCAAACAAGTTTCTAAAAGGATGAGTTTGCAACTACTTTACTTTTGGAGAAAATTCAAAACATTCATTATTCAATAGGGCCCAAACTATCAAAAACCAGCGGTTTCAATGAACACACATTTCTTGGTAGAATCATGCAGGACTGAAATATTTGATGTTTTTCTACTCCTCTCATGAGCCCAAACAAGTCTCTAAAAGCATGAGTTTGCAACTACTTTACTTTTGGAGAAAATTCAAAACATTCATTATTCAATAGAGCCCAATAGCAAAAACCAGCGTTTTGAATGAAGAATCACATTTCTTGGTAGAATCATGCAGGATTGAAATTTTTGATGGTTTTTTACTCCTCTCAACAGCCCAAACAAGTTTCTAAAAGGATGAGTTTGCAACTACTTTACTTTTGGAGAAAATTCAAAACATTCATTATTCAATAGGGCCCAAACTATCAAAAACCAGCGGTTTCAATGAACACATTTCTTGGTAGAATCATGCAGGACTGAAATTTTTGATGTTTTTCTACTCCTCTCATGAGCCCAAACAAGTCTCTAAAAGCATGAGTTTGCAACTACTTTACTTTTGGAGAAAATTCAAAACATTCATTATTCAATAGAGCCCAATAGCAAAAATCAGGTTTTGAATGAAGAATCACATTTCTTGGTAAAATCATGCAGGATTGAAATTTTTGATGGTTTTTTACTCCTCTCAACAGCCCAAACAAGTTTCTAAAAGGATGAGTTTGCAACTACTTTACTTTTGGAGAAAATTCAAAACATTCATTATTCAATAGGGCCCAAACTATCAAAAACCAGCGGTTTCAATGAACACACATTTCTTGGTAGAATCATGCAGGACTGAAATTTTTGATGTTTTTCTACTCCTCTCATGAGCCCAAACAAGTCTCTAAAAGCATGAGTTTGCAACTACTTTACTTTTGGAGAAAATTCAAAACATTCATTATTCAATAGAGCCCAATAGCAAAAACCAGCGTTTTGAATGAAGAATCAAATTTCTTGGTAGAATCATGCAGGATTGAAATTTTTGATGGTTTTTTACTCCTCTCAACAGCCCAAACAAGTTTCTAAAAGGATGAGTTTGCAACTACTTTACTTTTGGAGAAAATTCAAAACATTCATTATTCAATAGGGCCCAAACTATCAAAAACCAGCGGTTTCAATGAACACACATTTCTTGGTAGAATCATGCAGGACTGAAATTTTTGATGTTTTTCTACTCCTCTCATGAGCCCAAACAAGTCTCTAAAAGCATGAGTTTGCAACTACTTTACTTTTGGAGAAAATTCAAAACATTCATTATTCAATAGAGCCCAATAGCAAAAACCAGCGTTTTGAATGAAGAATCACATTTCTTGGTAGAATCATGCAGGATTGAAATTTTTGATGGTTTTTTACTCCTCTCAACAGCCCAAACAAGTTTCTAAAAGGATGAGTTTGCAACTACTTTACTTTTGGAGAAAATTCAAAACATTCATTATTCAATAGGGCCCAAACTATCAAAAACCAGCGGTTTCAATGAACACACATTTCTTGGTAGAATCATGCAGGACTGAAATATTTGATGTTTTTCTACTCCTCTCATGAGCCCAAACAAGTCTCTAAAAGCATGAGTTTGCAACTACTTTACTTTTGGAGAAAATTCAAAACATTCATTATTCAATAGAGCCCAATAGCAAAAACCAGCGTTTTGAATGAAGAATCACATTTCTTGGTAGAATCATGCAGGATTGAAATTTTTGATGGTTTTTTACTCCTCTCAACAGCCCAAACAAGTTTCTAAAAGGATGAGTTTGCAACTACTTTACTTTTGGAGAAAATTCAAAACATTCATTATTCAATAGGGCCCAAACTATCAAAAACCAGCGGTTTCAATGAACACATTTCTTGGTAGAATCATGCAGGACTGAAATTTTTGATGTTTTTCTACTCCTCTCATGAGCCCAAACAAGTCTCTAAAAGCATGAGTTTGCAACTACTTTACTTTTGGAGAAAATTCAAAACATTCATTATTCAATAGAGCCCAATAGCAAAAATCAGGTTTTGAATGAAGAATCACATTTCTTGGTAAAATCATGCAGGATTGAAATTTTTGATGGTTTTTTACTCCTCTCAACAGCCCAAACAAGTTTCTAAAAGGATGAGTTTGCAACTACTTTACTTTTGGAGAAAATTCAAAACATTCATTATTCAATAGGGCCCAAACTATCAAAAACCAGCGGTTTCAATGAACACACATTTCTTGGTAGAATCATGCAGGACTGAAATTTTTGATGTTTTTCTACTCCTCTCATGAGCCCAAACAAGTCTCTAAAAGCATGAGTTTGCAACTACTTTACTTTTGGAGAAAATTCAAAACATTCATTATTCAATAGAGCCCAATAGCAAAAACCAGCGTTTTGAATGAAGAATCACATTTCTTGGTAGAATCATGCAGGATTGAAATTTTTGATGGTTTTTTACTCCTCTCAACAGCCCAAACAAGTTTCTAAAAGGATGAGTTTGCAACTACTTTACTTTTGGAGAAAATTCAAAACATTCATTATTCAATAGGGCCCAAACTATCAAAAACCAGCGGTTTGAATGAACACATTTCTTGGTAGAATCATGCAGGACTGAAATTTTTGATGTTTTTCTACTCCTCTCATGAGCCCAAACAAGTCTCTAAAAGCATGAGTTTGCAACTACTTTACTTTTGGAGAAAATTCAAAACATTCATTATTCAATAGAGCCCAATAGCAAAAACCAGCGTTTTGAATGAAGAATCACA
This sequence comes from Dendrobates tinctorius, assembly GCF_039654945.1. Classification (NCBI taxonomy): domain Eukaryota; kingdom Metazoa; phylum Chordata; class Amphibia; order Anura; family Dendrobatidae; genus Dendrobates; species Dendrobates tinctorius. The sequence continues at coordinate 2,933,111 of NW_027361956.1, forward strand.
TTTCTAGGTAGAATCATGCAGGATTGAAATTTTTGATGGTTTTTTACTCCTCTCAACAGCCCAAACAAGTTTCTAAAAGGATGAGTTTGCAACTACTTTACTTTTGGAGAAAATTCAAAACATTCATTATTCAATAGGGCCCAAACTATCAAAAACCAGCGGTTTCAATGAACACACATTTCTTGGTAGAATCATGCAGGACTGAAATTTTTGATGTTTTTCTACTCCTCTCATTAGCCCAAACAAGTCTCTAAAAGCATGAGTTTGCAACTACTTTACTTTTGGAAAAAATTCAAAACATTCATTATTCAATAGAGCCCAATAGCAAAAACCAGCGTTTTGAATGAAGAATCACATTTCTTGGTAGAATCATGCAGGATTGAAATTTTTGATGGTTTTTTACTCCTCTCAACAGCCCAAACAAGTTTCTAAAAGGATGAGTTTGCAACTACTTTACTTTTGGAGAAAATTCAAAACATTCATTATTCAATAGGGCCCAAACTATCAAAAACCAGCGGTTTGAATGAACACATTTCTTGGTAGAATCATGCAGGACTGAAATTTTTGATGTTTTTCTACTCCTCTCATGAGCCCAAACAAGTCTCTAAAAGCATGAGTTTGCAACTACTTTACTTTTGGAGAAAATTCAAAACATTCACTATTCAATAGAGCCCAATAGCAAAAATCAGGTTTTGAATGAAGAATCACATTTCTTGGTAAAATCATGCAGGATTGAAATTTTTGATGGTTTTTTACTCCTCTCAACAGCCCAAACAAGTTTCTAAAAGGATGAGTTTGCAACTACTTTACTTTTGGAGAAAATTCAAAACATTCATTATTCAATAGGGCCCAAACTATCAAAAACCAGCGGTTTCAATGAACACACATTTCTTGGTAGAATCATGCAGGACTGAAATTTTTGATGTTTTTCTACTCCTCTCATGAGCCCAAACAAGTCTCTAAAAGCATGAGCTTGCAACTACTTTACTTTTGGAGAAAATTCAAAACATTCATTATTCAATAGAGCCCAATAGCAAAAACCAGCGTTTTGAATGAAGAATCACATTTCTTGGTAGAATCATGCAGGATTGAAATTTTTGATGGTTTTTTACTCCTCTCAACAGCCCAAACAAGTTTCTAAAAGGATGAGTTTGCAACTACTTTACTTTTGGAGAAAATTCAAAACATTCATTATTCAATAGGGCCCAAACTATCAAAAACCAGCGGTTTCAATGAACACACATTTCTTGGTAGAATCATGCAGGACTGAAATTTTTGATGTTTTTCTACTCCTCTCATGAGCCCAAACAAGTCTCTAAAAGCATGAGTTTGAAACTACTTTACTTTTGGAGAAAATTCAAAACATTCATTATTCAATAGAGCCCAATAGCAAAAACCAGCGTTTTGAATGAAGAATCACATTTCTTGGTAGAATCATGCAGGATTGAAATTTTTGATGGTTTTTTACTCCTCTCAACAGCCCAAACAAGTTTCTAAAAGGATGAGTTTGCAACTACTTTACTTTTGGAGAAAATTCAAAACATTCATTATTCAATAGGGCCCAAACTATCAAAAACCAGCGGTTTCAATGAACACATTTCTTGGTAGAATCATGCAGGACTGAAATTTTTGATGTTTTTCTACTCCTCTCATGAGCCCAAACAAGTCTCTAAAAGCATGAGTTTGCAACTACTTTACTTTTGGAGAAAATTCAAAACATTCATTATTCAATAGAGCCCAATAGCAAAAACCAGCGTTTTGAATGAAGAATCACATTTCTTGGTAGAATCATGCAGGATTGAAATTTTTGATGGTTTTTTACTCCTCTCAACAGCCCAAACAAGTTTCTAAAAGGATGAGTTTGCAACTACTTTACTTTTGGAGAAAATTCAAAACATTCATTATTCAATAGGGCACAAACTATCAAAAACCAGCGGTTTGAATGAACACATTTCTTGGTAGAATTATGCAGGACTGAAATTTTTGATGTTTTTCTACTCCTCTCATGAGCCCAAACAAGTCTCTAAAAGCATGAGTTTGCAACTACTTTACTTTTGGAGAAAATTCAAAACATTCACTATTCAATAGAGCCCAATAGCAAAAATCAGGTTTTGAATGAAGAATCACATTTCTTGGTAAAATCATGCAGGATTGAAATTTTTGATGGTTTTTTACTCCTCTCAACAGCCCAAACAAGTTTCTAAAAGGATGAGTTTGCAACTACTTTACTTTTGGAGAAAATTCAAAACATTCATTATTCAATAGGGCCCAAACTATCAAAAACCAGCGGTTTCAATGAACACACATTTCTTGGTAGAATCATGCAGGACTGAAATTTTTGATGTTTTTCTACTCCTCTCATGAGCCCAAACAAGTCTCTAAAAGCATGAGTTTGCAACTACTTTACTTTTGGAGAAAATTCAAAACATTCATTATTCAATAGAGCCCAATAGCAAAAACAAGCGTTTTGAATGAAGAATCAAATTTCTTGGTAGAATCATGCAGGATTGAAATTTTTGATGGTTTTTTACTCCTCTCAACAGCCCAAACAAGTTTCTAAAAGGATGAGTTTGCAACTACTTTACTTTTGGAGAAAATTCAAAACATTCATTATTCAATAGGGCCCAAACTATCAAAAACCAGCGGTTTCAATGAACACACATTTCTTGGTAGAATCATGCAGGACTGAAATTTTTGATGTTTTTCTACTCCTCTCATGAGCCCAAACAAGTCTCTAAAAGCATGAGTTTGCAACTACTTTACTTTTGGAGAAAATTCAAAACATTCATTATTCAATAGAGCCCAATAGCAAAAACCAGCGTTTTGAATGAAGAATCACATTTCTTGGTAGAATCATGCAGGATTGAAATTTTTGATGGTTTTTTACTCCTCTCAACAGCCCAAACAAGTTTCTAAAAGGATGAGTTTGCAACTACTTTACTTTTGGAGAAAATTCAAAACATTCATTATTCAATAGGGCCCAAACTATCAAAAACCAGCGGTTTCAATGAACACACATTTCTTGGTAGAATCATGCAGGACTGAAATTTTTGATGTTTTTCTACTCCTCTCATGAGCCCAAACAAGTCTCTAAAAGCATGAGTTTGCAACTACTTTACTTTTGGAGAAAATTCAAAACATTCATTATTCAATAGATCCCAATAGCAAAAACCAGCGTTTTGAATGAAGAATCACATTTCTTGGTAGAATCATGCAGGATTGAAATTTTTGATGGTTTTTTACTCCTCTCAACAGCCCAAACAAGTTTCTAAAAGGATGAGTTTGCAACTACTTTACTTTTGGAGAAAATTCAAAACATTCATTATTCAATAGGGCCCAAACTATCAAAAACCAGCGGTTTCAATGAACACACATTTCTTGGTAGAATCATGCAGGACTGAAATATTTGATGTTTTTCTACTCCTCTCATGAGCCCAAACAAGTCTCTAAAAGCATGAGTTTGCAACTACTTTACTTTTGGAGAAAATTCAAAACATTCATTATTCAATAGAGCCCAATAGCAAAAACCAGCGTTTTGAATGAAGAATCACATTTCTTGGTAGAATCATGCAGGATTGAAATTTTTGATGGTTTTTTACTCCTCTCAACAGCCCAAACAAGTTTCTAAAAGGAAGAGTTTGCAACTACTTTACTTTTGGAGAAAATTCAAAACATTCATTATTCAATAGGGCCCAAACTATCAAAAACCAGCGGTTTGAATGAACACATTTCTTGGTAGAATCATGCAGGACTGAAATTTTTGATGTTTTTCTACTCCTCTCATGAGCCCAAACAAGTCTCTAAAAGCATGAGTTTGCAACTACTTTACTTTTGGAGAAAATTCAAAACATTCACTATTCAATAGAGCCCAATAGCAAAAATCAGGTTTTGAATGAAGAATCACATTTCTTGGTAAAATCATGCAGGATTGAAATTTTTGATGGTTTTTTACTCCTCTCAACAGCCCAAACAAGTTTCTAAAAGGATGAGTTTGCAACTACTTTACTTTTGGAGAAAATTCAAAACATTCATTATTCAATAGGGCCCAAACTATCAAAAACCAGCGGTTTCAATGAACACACATTTCTTGGTAGAATCATGCAGGACTGAAATTTTTGATGTTTTTCTACTCCACTCATGAGCCCAAACAAGTCTCTAAAAGCATGAGTTTGCAACTACTTTACTTTTGGAGAAAATTCAAAACATTCATTATTCAATAGGGCCCAAACTATCAAAAACCAGCGGTTTGAATGAACACACATTTCTTGGTAGAATCATGCAGGACTGAAATTTTTGATGGTTTTCTACTCCTCTCATGAGCCCAAACAAGTCTCTAAAAGCATGAGTTTGCAACTACTTTACTTTTGGAGAAAATTCAAAACATTCACTATTCAATAGAGCCCAATAGCAAAAATCAGGTTTTGAATGAAGAATCACATTTCTTGGTAAAATCATGCAGGATTGAAATTTTTGATGGTTTTTTACTCCTCTCAACAGCCCAAACAAGTTTCTAAAAGGATGAGTTTGCAACTACTTTACTTTTGGAGAAAATTCAAAACATTCATTATTCAATAGGGCCCAAACTATCAAAAACCAGCGGTTTCAATGAACACACATTTCTTGGTAGAATCATGCAGGACTGAAATTTTTGATGTTTTTCTACTCCTCTCATGAGCCCAAACAAGTCTCTAAAAGCATGAGTTTGCAACTACTTTACTTTTGGAGAAAATTCAAAACATTCATTATTCAATAGAGCCCAATAGCAAAAACCAGCGTTTTGAATGAAGAATCACATTTCTTGGTAGAATCATGCAGGATTGAAATTTTTGATGTTTTTTACTCCTCTCAACAGCCCAAACAAGTTTCTAAAAGGATGAGTTTGCAACTACTTTACTTTTGGAGAAAATTCAAAACATTCATTATTCAATAGGGCCCAAACTATCAAAAACCAGCCGTTTCAATGAACACACATGTCTTGGTAGAATCATGCAGGACTGAAATTTTTGATGTTTTTCTACTCATCTCATGAGCCCAAACAAGTCTCTAAAAGCATGAGTTTGCAACTACTTTACTTTTGGAGAAAATTCAAAACATTCATTATTCAATAGAGCCCAATAGCAAAAACCAGCGTTTTGAATGAAGAATCACATTTCTTGGTAGAATCATGCAGGATTGAAATTTTTGATGGTTTTTTACTCCTCTCAACAGCCCAAACAAGTTTCTAAAAGGATGAGTTTGCAACTACTTTACTTTTGGAGAAAATTCAAAACATTCATTATTCAATAGGGCCCAAACTATCAAAAACCAGCGGTTTGAATGAACACATTTCTTGGTAGAATCATGCAGGACTGAAATTTTTGATGTTTTTCTACTCCTCTCATGAGCCCAAACAAGTCTCTAAAAGCATGAGTTTGCAACTACTTTACTTTTGGAGAAAATTCAAAACATTCATTATTCAATAGGGCCCAAACTATCAAAAACCAGCGGTTTGAATGAACACACATTTCTTGGTAGAATCATGCAGGACTGAAATTTTTGATGTTTTTCTACTCCTCTCATGAGCCCAAACAAGTCTCTAAAAGCATGAGTTTGCAACTACTTTACTTTTGGAGAAAATTCAAAACATTCATTATTCAATAGGGCCCAAACTATCAAAAACCAGCGGTTTCAATGAACACACATTTCTTGGTAGAATCATGCAGGATTGAAATTTTTGATGTTTTTCTACTCCTCTCATGAGCCCAAACAAGTCTCTAAAAGCATGAGTTTGCAACTACTTTACTTTTGGAGAAAATTCAAAACATTCATTATTCAATAGAGCCCAATAGCAAAAACCAGCGTTATGAATGAAGAATCACATTTCTTGGTAAAATCATGCAGGATTGAAATTTTTGATGGTTTTTTACTCCTCTCAACAGCCCAAACAAGTTTCTAAAAGGATGAGTTTGCAACTACTTTACTTTTGGAGAAAATTCAAAACATTCATTATTCAATAGGGCCCAAACTATCAAAAACCAGCGGTTTCAATGAACACACATTTCTTGGTAGAATCATGCAGGACTGAAATTTTTGATGTTTTTCTACTCCTCTCATGAGCCCAAACAAGTCTCTAAAAGCATGAGCTTGCAACTACTTTACTTTTGGAGAAAATTCAAAACATTCATTATTCAATAGAGCCCAATAGCAAAAACCAGCGTTTTGAATGAAGAATCACATTTCTTGGTAGAATCATGCAGGATTGAAATTTTTGATGGTTTTTTACTCCTCTCAACAGCCCAAACAAGTTTCTAAAAGGATGAGTTTGCAACTACTTTACTTTTGGAGAAAATTCAAAACATTCATTATTCAATAGGGCCCAAACTATCAAAAACCAGCGGTTTCAATGAACACACATTTCTTGGTAGAATCATGCAGGACTGAAATTTTTGATGTTTTTCTACTCCTCTCATGAGCCCAAACAAGTCTCTAAAAGCATGAGTTTGCAACTACTTTACTTTTGGAGAAAATTCAAAACATTCATTATTCAATAGAGCCCAATAGCAAAAACCAGCGTTTTGAATGAAGAATCACATTTCTTGGTAGAATCATGCAGGATTGAAATTTTTGATGGTTTTTTACTCCTCTCAACAGCCCAAACAAGTTTCTAAAAGGATGAGTTTGCAACTACTTTACTTTTGGAGAAAATTCAAAACATTCATTATTCAATAGGGCCCAAACTATCAAAAACCAGCGGTTTGAATGAACACATTTCTTGGTAGAATCATGCAGGACTGAAATTTTTGATGTTTTTCTACTCCTCTCATGAGCCCAAACAAGTCTCTAAAAGCATGAGTTTGCAACTACTTTACTTTTGGAGAAAATTCAAAACATTCATTATTCAATAGAGCCCAATAGCAAAAACCAGCGTTTTGAATGAAAAATCACATTTCTTGGTAGAATCATGCAGGATTGAAATTTTTGATGGTTTTTTACTCCTCTCAACAGCCCAAACAAGTTTCTAAAAGGATGAGTTTGCAACTACTTTACTTTTGGAGAAAATTCAAAACATTCATTATTCAATAGGGCACAAACTATCAAAAACCAGCGGTTTGAATGAACACATTTCTTGGTAGAATTATGCAGGACTGAAATTTTTGATGTTTTTCTACTCCTCTCATGAGCCCAAACAAGTCTCTAAAAGCATGAGTTTGCAACTACTTTACTTTTGGAGAAAATTCAAAACATTCACTATTCAATAGAGCCCAATAGCAAAAATCAGGTTTTGAATGAAGAATCACATTTCTTGGTAAAATCATGCAGGATTGAAATTTTTGATGGTTTTTTACTCCTCTCAACAGCCCAAACAAGTTTCTAAAAGGATGAGTTTGCAACTACTTTACTTTTGGAGAAAATTCAAAACATTCATTATTCAATAGGGCCCAAACTATCAAAAACCAGCGGTTTCAATGAACACACATTTCTTGGTAGAATCATGCAGGACTGAAATTTTTGATGTTTTTCTACTCCTCTCATGAGCCCAAACAAGTCTCTAAAAGCATGAGTTTGCAACTACTTTACTTTTGGAGAAAATTCAAAACATTCATTATTCAATAGAGCCCAATAGCAAAAACCAGCGTTTTGAATGAAGAATCAAATTTCTTGGTAGAATCATGCAGGATTGAAATTTTTGATGGTTTTTTACTCCTCTCAACAGCCCAAACAAGTTTCTAAAAGGATGAGTTTGCAACTACTTTACTTTTGGAGAAAATTCAAAACATTCATTATTCAATAGGGCCCAAACTATCAAAAACCAGCGGTTTCAATGAACACACATTTCTTGGTAGAATCATGCAGGACTGAAATTTTTGATGTTTTTCTACTCCTCTCATGAGCCCAAACAAGTCTCTAAAAGCATGAGTTTGCAACTACTTTACTTTTGGAGAAAATTCAAAACATTCATTATTCAATAGAGCCCAATAGCAAAAACCAGCGTTTTGAATGAAGAATCACATTTCTTGGTAGAATCATGCAGGATTGAAATTTTTGATGGTTTTTTACTCCTCTCAACAGCCCAAACAAGTTTCTAAAAGGATGAGTTTGCAACTACTTTACTTTTGGAGAAAATTCAAAACATTCATTATTCAATAGGGCCCAAACTATCAAAAACCAGCGGTTTCAATGAACACACATTTCTTGGTAGAATCATGCAGGACTGAAATTTTTGATGTTTTTCTACTCCTCTCATGAGCCCAAACAAGTCTCTAAAAGCATGAGTTTGCAACTACTTTACTTTTGGAGAAAATTCAAAACATTCATTATTCAATAGAGCCCAATAGCAAAAACCAGCGTTTTGAATGAAGAATCACATTTCTTGGTAGAATCATGCAGGATTGAAATTTTTGATGGTTTTTTACTCCTCTCAACAGCCCAAACAAGTTTCTAAAAGGATGAGTTTGCAACTACTTTACTTTTGGAGAAAATTCAAAACATTCATTATTCAATAGGGCCCAAACTATCAAAAACCAGCGGTTTCAATGAACACACATTTCTTGGTAGAATCATGCAGGACTGAAATATTTGATGTTTTTCTACTCCTCTCATGAGCCCAAACAAGTCTCTAAAAGCATGAGTTTGCAACTACTTTACTTTTGGAGAAAATTCAAAACATTCATTATTCAATAGAGCCCAATAGCAAAAACCAGCGTTTTGAATGAAGAATCACATTTCTTGGTAGAATCATGCAGGATTGAAATTTTTGATGGTTTTTTACTCCTCTCAACAGCCCAAACAAGTTTCTAAAAGGAAGAGTTTGCAACTACTTTACTTTTGGAGAAAATTCAAAACATTCATTATTCAATAGGGCCCAAACTATCAAAAACCAGCGGTTTGAATGAACACATTTCTTGGTAGAATCATGCAGGACTGAAATTTTTGATGTTTTTCTACTCCTCTCATGAGCCCAAACAAGTCTCTAAAAGCATGAGTTTGCAACTACTTTACTTTTGGAGAAAATTCAAAACATTCACTATTCAATAGAGCCCAATAGCAAAAATCAGGTTTTGAATGAAGAATCACATTTCTTGGTAAAATCATGCAGGATTGAAATTTTTGATGGTTTTTTACTCCTCTCAACAGCCCAAACAAGTTTCTAAAAGGATGAGTTTGCAACTACTTTACTTTTGGAGAAAATTCAAAACATTCATTATTCAATAGGGCCCAAACTATCAAAAACCAGCGGTTTCAATGAACACACATTTCTTGGTAGAATCATGCAGGACTGAAATTTTTGATGTTTTTCTACTCCTCTCATGAGCCCAAACAAGTCTCTAAAAGCATGAGTTTGCAACTACTTTACTTTTGGAGAAAATTCAAAACATTCATTATTCAATAGGGCCCAAACTATCAAAAACCAGCGGTTTGAATGAACACACATTTCTTGGTAGAATCATGCAGGACTGAAATTTTTGATGTTTTTCTACTCCTCTCATGAGCCCAAACAAGTCTCTAAAAGCATGAGTTTGCAACTACTTTACTTTTGGAGAAAATTCAAAACATTCACTATTCAATAGAGCCCAATAGCAAAAATCAGGTTTTGAATGAAGAATCACATTTCTTGGTAAAATCATGCAGGATTGAAATTTTTGATGGTTTTTTACTCCTCTCAACAGCCCAAACAAGTTTCTAAAAGGATGAGTTTGCAACTACTTTACTTTTGGAGAAAATTCAAAACATTCATTATTCAATAGGGCCCAAACTATCAAAAACCAGCGGTTTCAATGAACACACATTTCTTGGTAGAATCATGCAGGACTGAAATTTTTGATGTTTTTCTACTCCTCTCATGAGCCCAAACAAGTCTCTAAAAGCATGAGTTTGCAACTACTTTACTTTTGGAGAAAATTCAAAACATTCATTATTCAATAGAGCCCAATAGCAAAAACCAGCGTTTTGAATGAAGAATCACATTTCTTGGTAGAATCATGCAGGATTGAAATTTTTGATGGTTTTTTACTCCTCTCAACAGCCCAAACAAGTTTCTAAAAGGATGAGTTTGCAACTACTTTACTTTTGGAGAAAATTCAAAACATTCATTATTCAATAGGGCCCAAACTATCAAAAACCAGCGGTTTCAATGAACACACATTTCTTGGTAGAATCATGCAGGACTGAAATTTTTGATGTTTTTCTACTCCTCTCATGAGCCCAAACAAGTCTCTAAAAGCATGAGTTTGCAACTACTTTACTTTTGGAGAAAATTCAAAACATTCATTATTCAATAGAGCCCAATAGCAAAAACCAGCGTTTTGAATGAAGAATCACATTTCTTGGTAGAATCATGCAGGATTGAAATTTTTGATGGTTTTTTACTCCTCTCAACAGCCCAAAAAAGTTTCTAAAAGGATGAGTTTGCAACTACTTTACTTTTGGAGAAAATTTAAAACATTCATTATTCAATAGGGCCCAAACTATCAAAAACCAGCGGTTTGAATGAACACACATTTCTTGGTAGAATCATGCAGGACTGAAATTTTTGATGTTTTTCTACTCCTCTCATGAGCCCAAACAAGTCTCTAAAAGCATGAGTTTGCAACTACTTTACTTTTGGAGAAAATTCAAAACATTCATTATTCAATAGAGCCCAATAGCAAAAACCAGCGTTTTGAATGAAGAATCACATTTCTTGGTAGAATCATGCAGGATTGAAATTTTTGATGTTTTTTACTCCTCTCAACAGCCCAAACAAGTTTCTAAAAGGATGAGTTTGCAACTACTTTACTTTTGGAGAAAATTCAAAACATTCATTATTCAATAGGGCCCAAACTATCAAAAACCAGCCGTTTCAATGAACACACATGTCTTGGTAGAATCATGCAGGACTGAAATTTTTGATGTTTTTCTACTCATCTCATGAGCCCAAACAAGTCTCTAAAAGCATGAGTTTGCAACTACTTTACTTTTGGAGAAAATTCAAAACATTCATTATTCAATAGAGCCCAATAGCAAAAACCAGCGTTTTGAATGAAGAATCACATTTCTTGGTAGAATCATGCAGGATTGAAATTTTTGATGGTTTTTTACTCCTCTCAACAGCCCAAACAAGTTTCTAAAAGGATGAGTTTGCAACTACTTTACTTTTGGAGAAAATTCAAAACATTCATTATTCAATAGGGCCCAAACTATCAAAAACCAGCGGTTTGAATGAACACATTTCTTGGTAGAATCATGCAGGACTGAAATTTTTGATGTTTTTCTACTCCTCTCATGAGCCCAAACAAGTCTCTAAAAGCATGAGTTTGCAACTACTTTACTTTTGGAGAAAATTCAAAACATTCATTATTCAATAGGGCCCAAACTATCAAAAACCAGCGGTTTGAATGAACACACATTTCTTGGTAGAATCATGCAGGACTGAAATTTTTGATGTTTTTCTACTCCTCTCATGAGCCCAAACAAGTCTCTAAAAGCATGAGTTTGCAACTACTTTACTTTTGGAGAAAATTCAAAACATTCATTATTCAATAGAGCCCAATAGCAAAAACCAGCGTTTTGAATGAAGAATCACATTTCTTGGTAGAATCATGCAGGATTGAAATTTTTGATGGGTTTTTACTCCTCTCAACAGCCCAAACAAGTTTCTAAAAGGATGAGTTTGCAACTACAGGTGGGCGATGCTCACCAGGGAGATGGAAAAATAGCTTGCTCACTTCACTCCACGCATCATTTCAGTATCTGCAGTTCCTCTAAGAATGGTGCACTCACTCTCTTAAGCGGTTTCCAAAGACAGATTGAATTGAAATTGGGATATACAAGTAGTGTTTTCAAAGCATGATTTGAATGCTTTTTTCAAATGTCGTTGCTCTGTAATTAGTTTTTCTTGGTCCAAGTTGCACATTTCCAATTCCTTAGCCTTGATTTAACTTGACCAACTCTTCTACTACTACTACTACTACTACTACTCTTATTCATCTCTATATGGGAGGCATTGCACTGTATTCAATCTGTCAGTAAAATAACGATCTATCTTGGCCTTTGCTGCTTGGTAGGTACAGGTGTGACAAGCTGCAGTAAGCTGCTGCTACAAGCCACTAGAATACCGTCTGTCAGACAAGTGGACGTAGGCCGAACATTCAAATAACTCGCCAGATAAATCGTTGCTTTTCCATTTAATTCATAAATGAATTAATTCAAAATTGAACAGTAAATTTCCAAGTTGGAAGGCCACAAGAGGGGGACAATGTTTCAAAAACGAAACGACATATCATTGCATGAGGGATGTGGTAGGAATTGAATGCTTGAATTAAGACTGGGGAAGTACTGAGGGGAAGGGGCTGCAGGCCTTGTAGCAGGTGGGTGTGCAGAAATGTAGCTATCCAAAGCCAAACACATTACTGCAGCTTGTCATACCTGTACCTACCAAGCAGCAAAGGCCAAGATAGATCGTTATTTTACTGACAGATTGAATACAGTGCAATGCTTCCCATATAGAGGTGAGTAAGAGTAGTAGTAGTAGTAGAAGTAGTAGAAGAGTTGGTCAAGTTAAATCAAGGCTAAGGAATTGGAAATGTGCAACTTGAACCAAAAAAAACTAATTACAGAGCAACGACATTTGAAAAAAGCATTCAAATCATGCTTTGAAAACACTACTTGTGTATCCCGATTTCAATTCAATCTGTCTTTGGAGACCGCTTAAGAGTGTAAGTGCACCATTCTCAGAGGAACTGCAGATACTGAAATGATGCGTGGAGTGAAGTGAGCAAGCTATTTTTCCATCTCCCTGGCGAGAATCGCCCACCTGTCTGCTGAGGCTCCCTCAGCAGACTGAAGCTGACTACTACTGCGCAGCTGCTACAGACTGTGGGCTGCCCATTGTGACACGTGGTCCCATTGTGACACGTGGTCCCATTGTTCCAGGAATAGAACACATCCAAGCATTGTGTTCTATGAATGGCATGATTCCTATCACAGTGTTCCATGGATGGAACACATCCTATTTACTGCAGGCAAGCAGCGCACCTAGCTGCTGCTGCTGCTGCTGCTACAAGCCACTAGAATACCGTCTGTCAGACAGGTGGACGTAGGCCGAACATTCAAATAACTCGCCAAATAAATCGTTGCTTTTCCATTTAATTCATATATGAATTAATTCAAAATTGAACAGTAAACTTCAAAGTTGGAAGGCCACAAGAGGGGGACAATGTTTCAAAAATGAAACGACATATCATTGCATGAGGGATGTGGTAGGAATTGAATACTTGAATTAAGACTGGGGAAGAACTGAGGGGAAGGGGCTGCAGGCCTTGTAGCAGGTGGGTGTGCAGAAATGTAGCTATCCAAAGCCAAACACATTACTGCAGCTTGTCACACCTGTACCTACCAAGCAGCAAAGGCCAAGATAGATCGTTATTTTACTGACAGATTGAATACAGTGCAATGCCTCCCATATAGAGGTGAATAAAAGTAGTAGTAGAAGTAGTAGTAGTAGTAGTAGAAGAGTTGGTCAAGTTAAATCAAGGCTAAGGAATTGGAAATGTGCAACTTGGGCCAAGAAAAACTAATTACAGAGCAACGACATTTGAAAAAAGCATTCAAATCATGCTTTGAAAACACTACTTGTGTATCCCGATTTCAATTCAATCTGTCTTTGGAAACCGCTTAAGAGAGTGAGTGCACCATTCTCAGAGGAACTGCAGATACTGAAATGATGCGTGGAGTGAAGTGAGCAAGCTATTTTTCCATCTCCCTGGCGAGCATCGCCCACCTGTCTGCTGAGGCTCCCTCTGCAGACTGAAGCTGACTACTACTGCGCTGCTGCTACAGACTGTGGGCTGCCCATTGTGACACGTGGTCCCATTGTGACACGTGGTCCCATTGTTCCAGGAATAGAACACATCCAAGCATTGTGTTCTATGAATGGCATGATTCCTATCACAGTGTTTCATTGATGGAACACATCCTATTTACTGCAGGCAAGCAGCGCACCTAGCTGCTGCTGCTGCTGCTGCTACAAGCCACTAGAATACCGTCTGTCAGACAGGTGGACCTAGGCCGAACATTCAAATAACTCGCCAGATAAATCGTTGCTTTTCCATTTAATTCATATATGAATTAATTCAAAATTGAACAGTAAATTTCAAAGTTGGAAGGCCACAAGAGGGGGACAATGTTTCAAAAGTGAAACGACATATCATTGCATGAGGGATGTGGTAGGAATTGAATGCTTGAATTAAGACGGGGGAAGTACTGAGGGGAAGGGGCTGCAGGCCTTGTAGCAGGTGGGTGTGCAGAAATGTAGCTATCCAAAGCCAAACACATTACTGCAGCTTGTCACACCTGTACCTACCAAGCAGAAAAGGCCAAGATAGATCGTTATTTTACTGGCAGATTGAATACAGTGCAATGCCTCCCATATAGAGGTGAATAAGAGTAGTAGTAGTAGTAGTAGTAGTAGTAGTAGTAGAAGAGTTGGTCAAGTTAAATCAAGGCTAAGGAATTGGAAATGTGCAACTTGGACCAAGAAAAACTAATTACAGAGCAACGACATTTGAAAAAAGCATTCAAATCATGCTTTGAAAACACTACTTGTGTATCCCAATTTAAATTCAATCTGTCTTTGGAAACCGCTTAAGAGAGTGAGTGCACCATTCTCAGAGGAACTGCAGATACTGAAATGATGCGTGGAGTGAAGTGAGCAAGCTATTTTTCCATCTCCCTGGCGAGCATCGCCCACCTGTCTGCTGAGGCTCCCTCAGCAGACTGAAGCTGACTACTACTGAGCAGCTGCTACAGACTGTGGGCTGCCCATTGTGACACGTGGTCCCATTGTGACACGTGGCCCCATTGTTCCAGGAATAGAACACATCCAAGCATTGTGTTCTATGAATGGCATGATTCCTATCACAGTGTTCCATGGATGGAACACATCCTATTTACTGCAGGCAAGCAGCGCACCTAGCTGCTGCTGCTGCTGCTGTTTTTCTACTCCTCTCATGAGCCCAAACAAGACTCTAAAATGATGAGTTTGCAACTACTTTACTTTTGGAGAAAATTCAAAACATTCATTATTCAATAGGGCCCAAACTATCAAAAACCAGCGGTTTGAATGAACACATTTCTTGGTAGAATCATGCAGGACTGAAATTTTTGATGTTTTTCTACTCCTCTCATGAGCCCAAACAAGTCTCTAAAAGCATGAGTTTGCAACTACTTTACTTTTGGAGAAAATTCAAAACATTCATTATTCAATAGGGCCCAAACTATCAAAAACCAGCGGTTTGAATGAACACACATTTCTTGGTAGAATCATGCAGGACTGAAATTTTTGATGTTTTTCTACTCCTCTCATGAGCCCAAACAAGTCTCTAAAAGCATGAGTTTGCAACTACTTTACTTTTGGAGAAAATTCAAAACATTCATTATTCAATAGAGCCCAATAGCAAAAACCAGCGTTTTGAATGAAGAATCACATTTCTTGGTAGAATCATGCAGGATTGAAATTTTTGATGGGTTTTTACTCCTCTCAACAGCCCAAACAAGTTTCTAAAAGGATGAGTTTGCAACTACAGGTGGGCGATGCTCACCAGGGAGATGGAAAAATAGCTTGCTCACTTCACTCCACGCATCATTTCAGTATCTGCAGTTCCTCTAAGAATGGTGCACTCACTCTCTTAAGCGGTTTCCAAAGACAGATTGAATTGAAATTGGGATATACAAGTAGTGTTTTCAAAGCATGATTTGAATGCTTTTTTCAAATGTCGTTGCTCTGTAATTAGTTTTTCTTGGTCCAAGTTGCACATTTCCAATTCCTTAGCCTTGATTTAACTTGACCAACTCTTCTACTACTACTACTACTACTACTACTCTTATTCATCTCTATATGGGAGGCATTGCACTGTATTCAATCTGTCAGTAAAATAACGATCTATCTTGGCCTTTGCTGCTTGGTAGGTACAGGTGTGACAAGCTGCAGTAAGCTGCTGCTACAAGCCACTAGAATACCGTCTGTCAGACAAGTGGACGTAGGCCGAACATTCAAATAACTCGCCAGATAAATCGTTGCTTTTCCATTTAATTCATAAATGAATTAATTCAAAATTGAACAGTAAATTTCCAAGTTGGAAGGCCACAAGAGGGGGACAATGTTTCAAAAACGAAACGACATATCATTGCATGAGGGATGTGGTAGGAATTGAATGCTTGAATTAAGACTGGGGAAGTACTGAGGGGAAGGGGCTGCAGGCCTTGTAGCAGGTGGGTGTGCAGAAATGTAGCTATCCAAAGCCAAACACATTACTGCAGCTTGTCATACCTGTACCTACCAAGCAGCAAAGGCCAAGATAGATCGTTATTTTACTGACAGATTGAATACAGTGCAATGCTTCCCATATAGAGGTGAGTAAGAGTAGTAGTAGTAGTAGAAGTAGTAGAAGAGTTGGTCAAGTTAAATCAAGGCTAAGGAATTGGAAATGTGCAACTTGAACCAAAAAAAACTAATTACAGAGCAACGACATTTGAAAAAAGCATTCAAATCATGCTTTGAAAACACTACTTGTGTATCCCGATTTCAATTCAATCTGTCTTTGGAGACCGCTTAAGAGTGTAAGTGCACCATTCTCAGAGGAACTGCAGATACTGAAATGATGCGTGGAGTGAAGTGAGCAAGCTATTTTTCCATCTCCCTGGCGAGAATCGCCCACCTGTCTGCTGAGGCTCCCTCAGCAGACTGAAGCTGACTACTACTGCGCAGCTGCTACAGACTGTGGGCTGCCCATTGTGACACGTGGTCCCATTGTGACACGTGGTCCCATTGTTCCAGGAATAGAACACATCCAAGCATTGTGTTCTATGAATGGCATGATTCCTATCACAGTGTTCCATGGATGGAACACATCCTATTTACTGCAGGCAAGCAGCGCACCTAGCTGCTGCTGCTGCTGCTGCTACAAGCCACTAGAATACCGTCTGTCAGACAGGTGGACGTAGGCCGAACATTCAAATAACTCGCCAAATAAATCGTTGCTTTTCCATTTAATTCATATATGAATTAATTCAAAATTGAACAGTAAACTTCAAAGTTGGAAGGCCACAAGAGGGGGACAATGTTTCAAAAATGAAACGACATATCATTGCATGAGGGATGTGGTAGGAATTGAATACTTGAATTAAGACTGGGGAAGAACTGAGGGGAAGGGGCTGCAGGCCTTGTAGCAGGTGGGTGTGCAGAAATGTAGCTATCCAAAGCCAAACACATTACTGCAGCTTGTCACACCTGTACCTACCAAGCAGCAAAGGCCAAGATAGATCGTTATTTTACTGACAGATTGAATACAGTGCAATGCCTCCCATATAGAGGTGAATAAAAGTAGTAGTAGAAGTAGTAGTAGTAGTAGTAGAAGAGTTGGTCAAGTTAAATCAAGGCTAAGGAATTGGAAATGTGCAACTTGGGCCAAGAAAAACTAATTACAGAGCAACGACATTTGAAAAAAGCATTCAAATCATGCTTTGAAAACACTACTTGTGTATCCCGATTTCAATTCAATCTGTCTTTGGAAACCGCTTAAGAGAGTGAGTGCACCATTCTCAGAGGAACTGCAGATACTGAAATGATGCGTGGAGTGAAGTGAGCAAGCTATTTTTCCATCTCCCTGGCGAGCATCGCCCACCTGTCTGCTGAGGCTCCCTCTGCAGACTGAAGCTGACTACTACTGCGCTGCTGCTACAGACTGTGGGCTGCCCATTGTGACACGTGGTCCCATTGTGACACGTGGTCCCATTGTTCCAGGAATAGAACACATCCAAGCATTGTGTTCTATGAATGGCATGATTCCTATCACAGTGTTTCATTGATGGAACACATCCTATTTACTGCAGGCAAGCAGCGCACCTAGCTGCTGCTGCTGCTGCTGCTACAAGCCACTAGAATACCGTCTGTCAGACAGGTGGACCTAGGCCGAACATTCAAATAACTCGCCAGATAAATCGTTGCTTTTCCATTTAATTCATATATGAATTAATTCAAAATTGAACAGTAAATTTCAAAGTTGGAAGGCCACAAGAGGGGGACAATGTTTCAAAAGTGAAACGACATATCATTGCATGAGGGATGTGGTAGGAATTGAATGCTTGAATTAAGACGGGGGAAGTACTGAGGGGAAGGGGCTGCAGGCCTTGTAGCAGGTGGGTGTGCAGAAATGTAGCTATCCAAAGCCAAACACATTACTGCAGCTTGTCACACCTGTACCTACCAAGCAGCAAAGGCCAAGATAGATCGTTATTTTACTGGCAGATTGAATACAGTGCAATGCCTCCCATATAGAGGTGAATAAGAGTAGTAGTAGTAGTAGTAGTAGTAGTAGTAGAAGAGTTGGTCAAGTTAAATCAAGGCTAAGGAATTGGAAATGTGCAACTTGGACCAAGAAAAACTAATTACAGAGCAACGACATTTGAAAAAAGCATTCAAATCATGCTTTGAAAACACTACTTGTGTATCCCAATTTAAATTCAATCTGTCTTTGGAAACCGCTTAAGAGAGTGAGTGCACCATTCTCAGAGGAACTGCAGATACTGAAATGATGCGTGGAGTGAAGTGAGCAAGCTATTTTTCCATCTCCCTGGCGAGCATCGCCCACCTGTCTGCTGAGGCTTCCTCAGCAGACTGAAGCTGACTACTACTGAGCAGCTGCTACAGACTGTGGGCTGCCCATTGTGACACGTGGTCCCATTGTGACACGTGGCCCCATTGTTCCAGGAATAGAACACATCCAAGCATTGTGTTCTATGAATGGCATGATTCCTATCACAGTGTTCCATGGATGGAACACATCCTATTTACTGCAGGCAAGCAGCGCACCTAGCTGCTGCTGCTGCTGCTGTTTTTCTACTCCTCTCATGAGCCCAAACAAGACTCTAAAATGATGAGTTTGCAACTACTTTACTTTTGGAGAAAATTCAAAACATTCATTATTCAATAGGGCCCAAACTATCAAAAACCAGCGGTTTGAATGAACACTCACATTTCTTGGTAGAATCGTGCAGGACTGAAATTTATGATGTTTTTCTACTCCTCTCATGAGCCCAAACAAGTCTCTAAAAGGATGAGTTTGCAACTACTTTACTTTTGGAGAAAATTCAAAACATTCATTATTCAATAGAGCCCAATAGCAAAAACCAGCGTTTTGAATGAAGAATCACATTTCTTGGTAGAATCATGCAGGATTGAAATTTTTGATGGTTTTTTACTCCTCTCAACAGCGCAAACAAGTTTCTAAAAGGATGAGTTTGCAACTACTTTACTTTTGGAGAAAATTCAAAACATTCATTATTCAATAGGGCCCAAACTATCAAAAACCAGCGGTTTGAATGAACACTCACATTTCTTGGTACAATCGTGCAGGACTGAAATTTTTGATTTTTTTCTACTCCTCTCATGAGCCCAAACAAGACTCTAAAAGGATGAGTTTGCAACTACTTTACTTTTGGAGAAAATTCAAAACATTCATTATTCAATAGAGCCCAATAGCAAAAACCAGCGTTTTGAATGAAGAATCACATTTCTTGGTAGAATCATGCAGGATTGAAATTTTTGATGTTTTTCTACTCCTCTCATGAGCCCAAACAAGTCTCTAAAAGCATGAGTTTGCAACTACTTTACTTTTGGAGAAAATTCAATGAATGTCAATTGAATGTTTTGAATTTTCTCCAAAAGTAAAGTAGTTGCAAACTCATCCTTTTAGAGACTTGGTTTGGGCTCATGAGAGGAGTAGAAAAACTTCAAAAATTTCAGTCCTGCACGATTCTACCAAGAAATGTGAGTGTTCATTCAAACCGCTGGTTTTTGATAGTTTGGGCCCTATTGAATAATGAATGTTTTGAATTTTCTCCAAAAGTAAAGTAGTTGCAAACTCATCCTTTTAGAAACTTGTTTGGGCTGTTGAGAGGAGTAAAAAACCATCAAAAATTTCAATCCTGCATGATTCTACCAAGAAATGTGATTCTTCATTCAAACCGCTGGTTTTTGATATTTTGGGCCCTATTGAATAATGAATGTTTTGAATTTTCTCCAAAAGTAAAGTAGTTGCAAACTCATCCTTTTAGAAACTTGTTTGGGCTGTTGAGAGGAGTAAAAAACCATCAAAAATTTCAATCCTGCATGATTCTACCAAGAAATGTGATTCTTCTTTCAAAACGCTGGTTTTTGCTATTGGGCTCTATTGAATAATGAATGTTTTGAATTTTCTCCAAAAGTAAAGTAGATGCAAACTCATCCTTTTAGAGTCTTGGTTTGGGCTCATGAGAGGAGTAGAAAAACATCAAAAATTTCAGTCCTGCACGATTCTACCAAGTAATGTGAGTGTTCATTCAAACCGCTGGTTTTTGATTTTTTTTTACCCTATTGAATAATGAATGTTTTGAATTTTCTCCAAAAGTAAAGTAGTTGCAAACTCATCCTTTTAGAGACTTGTTTGTGCTCATGAGAGGAGTAGAAAAACATCAAACATTTCAGTCCTGCACGATTCTACCAAGAAATGTGAGTGTTCATTCAAACCGCTGGTTTTTGATATTTTGGGCCCTATTGAATAATGAATGTTTTGAATTTTCTCCAAAAGTAAAGTAGTTGCAAGCTCATGCTTTTAGAGACTTGTTTGGGCTCATGAGAGGAGTAGAAAAACATCAAAAATTTCAGTCCTACATGATTCTACCAAGAAATGTGTGTTCATTCAAACCGCTGGTTTTTGATATTTTGGGCCCTATTGAATAATGAATGTTTTGAATTTTCTCCAAAAGTAAAGTAGTTGCAAACTCATCCTTTTAGAAACTTGTTTGGGCTGTTGAGAGGAGTAAAATACCATCAAAAATTTCAATCCTGCATGATTCTACCAAGAAATGTGATTCTTCATTCAAAACGCTGATTTTTGCTATTGGGTTCTATTGAATAATTAATGTTTTGAATTTTCTCCAAAAGTAAAGTAGTTGCAAACTCATCCTTTTATAGACTTGTTTGGGCTCATGAGAGGAGTAGAAAAACATCAAAAATTTCAGTCCTGCACGATTGTACCAAGGAATGTGTGTTCATTCAAACCGCTGGTTTTTGATATTTAGGGCCCTATTGAATAATGAATGTTTTGAATTTTCTCCAAAAGTAAAGTAGTTGCAAACTCATCCTTTTAGAAACTTGTTTGGGCTGTTGAGAGGAGTAAAAAACCATCAAAAATTTCAATCCTGCATTTTCTACCAAGAAATGTGACTCTTCATTCAAAACGCTGGTTTTTGCTATTGGGCTCTATTGAATAATGAATGTTTTGAATTTTCTCCAAAAGTAAAGTAGTTGCAAACTCATCCTTTTAGAGTCTTGTTGGGGCTCATGAGAGGAGTAGAAAAACATCAAAAATTTCAGTCCTGCACGATTCTACCAAGAAATGTGAATGTTCCATCAAACCGCTGGTTTTTGATAGTTTGGGCCATACTGAATAATGAATGTTTTGAATTTTCTCCAAAAGTAAAGTAGTTGCAAACTCATCCTTTTAGAAACTTGTTTGGGCTGTTGAGAGGAGTAAAAAACCATCAAAAATTTCAATCCTGCATGATTCTACCAAGAAATGTGATTCTTCATTCAAAACGCTGATTTTTGCTATTGGGTTCTATTGAATAATGAATGTTTTGAATTTTCTCCAAAAGTAAAGTAGTTGCAAACTCATGCTTTTAGAGACTTGTTTAGGCACATGAGAGGAGTAGAAAAACATCAAAAATTTCAATCCTGCATGATTCTACCAAGAAATGTGAGTGTTCATTCAAACCGCTGGTTTTTGATATTTTGGGCCCTATTGAATAATGAATGTTTTTAATTTTCTCCAAAAGTAAAGTAGTTGCAAACTCATCCTTGTAGAAACTTGTTTGGGCTGTTGAGAGGAGTAAAAAACCATCAAAAATTTCAATCCTGCATGATTCTACCAAGAAATGTGATTCTTCATTCAAAACGCTGGTTTTTGCTATTGGGCTCTATTGAATAATGAATGTTTTGAATTTTCTCCAAAAGTAAAGTAGATGCAAACTCATCCTTTTAGAGTCTTGGTTTGGGCTCATGAGAGGAGTAGAAAAACATCAAAAATTTCAGTCCTGCACGATTCTACCAAGAAATGTGAGTGTTCATTCAAACCGCTGGTTTTTGATAGTTTGGGCCCTATTGAATAATGAATATTTTGAATTTTCTCCAAAAGTAAAGTAGTTGCAAACTCATCCTTTTGGAAACTTGTTTGGGCTGTTGAGAGGAGTAAAAAACCATCAAAAATTTCAATCCTGCATGATTCTACCAAGAAATGTGATTCTTCATTCAAAACGCTGATTTTTGCTACTGGGTTCTATTGAATAATGAATGTTTTGAATTTTCTCCAAAAGTAAAGTAGTTGCAAACTCATCCTTTTATAGACTTGTTTGGGCTCATGAGAGGAGTAGAAAAACATCAAAAATTTCAGTCCTGCACGATTCTACCAAGAAATGTGTGTTTATTCAAACCGCTGGTTTTTGATATTTTGGGCCCTATTGAATAATGAATGTTTTGAATTTTCTCCAAAAGTAAAGTAGTTGCAAACTTATCCTTTTAGAAACTTGTTTGGGCTGTTGAGAGGAGTAAAAAACCATCAAAAATTTCAATCCTGCATTTTCTACCAAGAAATGTGATTCTTCATTCAAAACGCTGGTTTTTGCTATTGGGCTCTATTGAATAATGAATGTTTTGATTTTTCTCCAAAAGTAAAGTAGTTGCAAACTCATCCTTTTAGAGTCTTGTTTGGGCTCATGAGAGGAGTAGAAAAACATCAAAAATTTCAGTCCTGCACGATTCTACCAAGAAATGTGAGTGTTCATTCAAACCGCTGGTTTTTGATAGTTTGGGCAATATTGAATAATGAATGTTTTGAATTTTCTCCAAAAGTAAAGTAGTTGCAAACTCATCCTTTTAGAAACTTGTTTGGGCTGTTGAGAGGAGTAAAAAACCATCAAAAATTTCAATCCTGCATGATTCTACCAAGAAATGTGATTCTTCATTCAAAACGCTGATTTTTGCTATTGGGTTCTATTGAATAATGAATGTTTTGAATTTTCTCCAAAAGTAAAGTAGTTGCAAACTCATGCTTTTAGAGACTTGTTTAGGCTCATGAGAGGAGTAGAAAAACATCAAAAATTTCAGTCCTGCACGATTCTACCAAGAAATGTGAGTGTTCATTCAAACCGCTGGTTTTTGATAGTTTGGGCCATATTGAATAATGAATGTTTTGAATTTTCTCCAAAAGTAAAGTAGTTGCAAACTCATCCTTTTAGAAACTTGTTTGGGCTGTTGAGAGGAGTAAAAAACCATCAAAAATTTCAATCCTGCATGATTCTACCAAGAAATGTGAGTGTTCATTCAAACCGCTGGTTTTTGATTTTTTTTTACCCTATTGAATAATGAATGTTTTGAATTTTCTCCAAAAGTAAAGTAGTTGCAAACTCATCCTTTTAGAAACTTGTTTGGGCTGTTGAGAGGAGTAAAAAACCATCAAAAATTTCAATCCTGCATTTTCTACCAAGAAATGTGATTCTTCATTGAAAACGCTGGTTTTTGCTATTGGGCTCTATTGAATAATGAATGTTTTGAATTTTCTCCAAAAGTAAAGTAGTTGCAAACTCATCCTTTTAGAGTCTTGTTTGGGCTCATGAGAGGAGTAGAAAAACATCAAAAATTTCAGTCCTGCACGATTCTACCAAGAAATGTGAGTGTTCATTCAAACCGCTGGTTTTTGATAGTTTGGGCCCTATTGAATAATGAATGTTTTGAATTTTCTCCAAAAGTAAAGTAGTTGCAAACTCATCCTTTTAGAAACTTATTTGGGCTGTTGAGAGGAGTAAAAAACCATCAAAAATTTCAATCCTGCATGATTCTACCAAGAAATGTGATTCTTCATTCAAAACGCTGATTTTTGCTATTGGGTTCTATTGAATAATGAATGTTTTGAATTTTCTCCAAAAGTAAAGTAGTTGCAAGCTCATGCTTTTAGAAACTTGTTTGGGCTCATGAGAGGAGTAGAAAAACATCAAAAATTTCAGTCCTGCACGATTCTACCAAGAAATGTGTGTTCATTCAAACCGCTGGTTTTTGATATTTTGGGCCCTATTGAATAATGAATGTTTTGAATTTTCTCCAAAAGTAAAGTAGTTGCAAACTCATCCTTTTAGAAACTTGTTTGGGCTGTTGAGAGGAGTAAAAAAACATCAAAAATTTCAATCCTGCATGATTCTACCAAGAAATGTGATTCTTCATTCAAAATGCTGGTTTTTGCTATTGGGCTCTATTGAATAATGAATGTTTTGAATTTTCTCCAAAAGTAAAGTAGTTGCAAACTCATCCTTTTAGAGACTTGTTTGTGCTCATGAGAGGAGTAGAAAAACATCAAAAATTTCAGTCCTGCACGATTCTACCAAGAAATGTGAGTGTTCATTCAAACCGCTGGTTTTTGATAGTTTGGGCCCTATTGAATAATGAATGTTTTGAATTTTCTCCAAAAGTAAAGTAGTTGCAAACTCATCCTTTTAGAAACTTGTTTGGGCTGTTGAGAGGAGTAAAAAACCATCAAAAATTTCAATCCTGCATGATTCTACCAAGAAATGTGATTCTTCATTCAAAACGCTGATTTTTGCTATTGGGTTCTATTGAATAATGAATGTTTTGAATTTTCTCCAAAAGTAAAGTAGTTGCAAGCTATTGCTTTTAGAGACTTGTTTGGGCTCATGCGAGGAGTAGAAAAACATCAAAAATTTCAGTCCTGCATGATTCTACCAAGAAATGTGTGTTCATTCAAACCGCTGGTTGTTGATATTTTGGGCCCTATTGAATAATGAATGTTTTGAATTTTCTCCAAAAGTAAAGTAGTTGCAAACTCATCCTTTTTGAAACTTGTTTGGGCTGTTGACAGGAGTAAAAAACCATCAAAAATTTCAATCCTGCATGATTCTACCAAGAAATGTGATTCTTCATTCAAAACGCTGATTTTTGCTATTGGGTTCTATTGAATAATGAATGTTTTGAATTTTCTCCAAAAGTAAAGTAGTTGCAAACTCATGCTTTTTTGTTTAAATATTTTTATTAAAGTTTCAAGTATAGAGGGAAAGGGTAAATGGACAAAGTAAAAAGTAGAGAACTCTACTCTACGTGTTACATCACACATTAAATAAAATTGTTTAATACAAGTAGTGTACATAAGAAACAAATATAATACATCGCTTGAATGCAATCCTCTCAAAAAAGGAACCAACATTGTCATATTGAGTTTACAGTAGAGTGTTAATTTATGTTATCTAAGAAAATTTCAAATTCCAAACATCCCATTTAGTGTGATATTTATGGAGAGTACCATTAATAAAGGCAAATCTTTTCTCCATAGAATTATGAGTCTGTAATTTTCCTAAAATATCAGCAAAAGAAGGTAAATTAGTTTTAAGCCACCAGAAAGCTATAGCATTTTTGGTCACCAAAAAAGTATGTATCATTACAAATCGAATAACAGGATTTATTTCTTCAGTGCCCAAAGAAAGTAATGCCATTTGTGGGGTGACCTTCACTGCGTTGTCAGAGAGAGTATTTATATGATTCGTAACTTCTTTCCACAATCTCTTCAATTTAGGACAGCTCCAGAAAATGTGGTACAGGTTACCTGGTAAACCACAATTCCTCCAGCATAGAGGGGAGTATTTATTATCTATATGAGCTAACCTAATCGGAGTGTAATGCCATCTAATTAAAGTTTTAAAGAAAGACTCCTGTAAAGTCGCAGAAATAGTAGATGCATTTGAAAACTTTATGGCCTTCCCCCATTGGTCTTCATCAAATTTTATGTTAAAATCCCTTTCCCATCTTTGAATGTATACATTTTTAAAGAGTTCGGTGTCATCATTAGGGTGGGAATATATGTTTTTAAGACTCCAAGTCGACTTAAGAGCAACATTTGCAAACATGGAGGCCACAATATCCGAATTCAAAGCTCTACTTGTCAAAAATTTCCGCAGAAGATCTTTCAGAAGTAGATAAGAGGTGAAATGTGTAGATGGGACATGAAATTTATTTTTAATTTCATTAAAGGGTAAAAAATTTTGTCCGTCCCATAAATCCCCTACCGTATTAATTTTAAAGCTGCACCACTCCTCTGGAACTGGACATTTATATATTTTTGATAATAATTTTAATGGGAATTTTTTCAAAATGCTTTTCCTGTCGTCGCCTTTCTTTAATTTTGTGAAACTCCTCCACATAGTCAGTATAGAATTTACAACAGGATGTTGATAAGTAATGATCGAAGGAGATAGCAGATCTTTAAAGAAAAAATCTGATATTGAACTAGTCCCACAATGTTCTAGCTCAAGGTCCAACCAAGCGGGAAGTGTTTTCGTATTTACATTATGGAACGCCCACAAGGCGGTCTTGAGAGGATGTCTCATCCAACTCTCCACGAGATACAAAAAAGAAAAAAGACAAAAAATTGCTGACCTCCAGAACCAAATTGCTTCAAAAGAAAAACAACAAAATTCCCTGTCTGCTCCATCCCATATTATCCATCTTGATATCCTGAAATTGAGACAGGCGTTAAGATCCGAAATTATTTCCGAGTACGAGTCCATTGTTAGAGCATCAAAATATAATCTGTATGCTTCAATTAACAAACCCACCAAATATATGACAAGTAAACTTAAACAAGCTTGCGTAAGTAGAAGGATTGTTAAAATCAAATCCCCTTCAGGAGAAATGAAACAACACCCCTCTGATATTACCGAAATATTTGCGGATTATTTCGAAACCCTCTATAATCTTAAAAAAGATCCCTTAGTTCATACTCCTAATCAAAAAGAGATTGACCTTTTTCTTTCTAAATTGACCCCTCCCCAACTAGATAATTTGGACCTAACTCTTTTAAATCAACCGTTTACTGTAGAAGAAATTGCCAAAACGATTGACAAACTTAAACTTAACAAATCCCCTGGCCCAGATGGGTTCACAAACGAATATCTCAAGTTTTTCTCCAACATTTTATCCCCGCACCTAAAATCTCTTTTTGACCACGCTTCTAGTATTGGATCGTTCCCCAAAGAAATGACGGAGGCAACTATCATTTTGATCCCCAAAGACATTAGAAACCCAGAAGAAGTTAAAAATTATCGTCCGATCTCTTTAATTAACACTGATATTAAAGTATATTCAAAAATTTTAGCGGATCGATTAAAGAATCTTTTACCTGATCTTGTTAAAAATGATCAAGTAGGGTTTGTCTCCGGAAGACAAGTAACAGACGGTACCAGAAGAATCTTGAACTTGTTTAACATAGCTAGCTCTAATAATCTCCCTTCACTATTTATCTCGTTGGATGCCCAAAAAGCTTTTGATAGGGTGAATTGGGATTATCTTAAAGCTACTTTACTAAAGTTTGGTTTTGACAATCGCTTTATAACATCTATATTTGCATTGTACTCTAATACTAATGCTAAAACCTATACTAATAATCACCTTTCTAGGAATTTCAACATCACTAATGGAACAAGACAGGTCTGCCCCCTTTCGCCCCTTTTATTTGCCTTGGCAGTCGAGCCCTTGGCGGAAATGATCAGAAAATGTACTGATATTTCGGGTTTTAAAACAAAAAATTATCATCACAAGTTAACCTTATTTGCTGACGACCTTATGTTATCAGTCACTGATCCGGCTAATTCACTTAACGCTTTAATCACCATTTTAGATGAGTTCTCTAAGGTCTCATATTTTAAAATAAATCCCCAAAAATCTAAAATAATACATTTTAATTTACGTCCCTCTGAAATTGAAGCCTTTAAAGAATTATCTGAATTTTACTGGGAAGATTTTGAACTAGAATACTTGGGGATAATTTTCCCTAAAGATTTGAAACTCATTGTTTCTAAGAATATGGAACATCTCAGTAAGAAAATCTTAAAAGACCTTTCTGGTTATAATAATTGCGATCTATCCCTGATGGGAAGAACCTTGGTAATAAAAACATATATTTTACCTAAAATTCTTTTTGTACTTATGAATTTACCTCTTACGATTCCCACTTCCCTTTTATTTAAAATCCAAAAAGCAATTAACCTTTTTATCTGGAAAGGGAAGAAACCTAGAGTTGCTACTGAAATTTTATATAAGAAAAAGAGTAATGGAGGCCTTGCACTCCCCAATATTCAAATCTATTTTCAAGCTTCTCTTATTCTTCAGAGTCAACAGTGGTTTTCTACGAAAACACTTCCCGCTTGGTTGGACCTTGAGCTAGAACATTATGGGACTAGTTCAATATCAGATTTTTTCTTTAAAGATCTGCTATCTCCTTCAATCATTACTTATCAACATCCTGTTGTGAATTCTATACTGACTATGTGGAGGAGTTTCACAAAATTAAAGAAAGGCGACGACAGGAAAAGCATTTTGAAAAAATTCCCATTAAAATTATTATCAAAAATATATAAATGTCCAGTTCCAGAGGAGTGGTGCAGCTTTAAAATTAATACGGTAGGGGATTTATGGGACGGACAAAATTTTTTACCCTTTAATGAAATTAAAAATAAATTTCATGTCCCGTCTACACATTTCACCTCTTATCTACTTCTGAAAGATCTTCTGCGGAAATTTTTGACTAGTAGAGCTTTGAATTCGGATATTGTGGCCTCCATGTTTGCAAATGTTGCTCTTAAGTCGACTTGGAGTCTTAAAAACATATATTCCCACCCTAATGACAACACCGAACTCTTTAAAAATGTATACATTCAAAGATGGGAAAGGGATTTTAACATAATAATAATAATCTTTATTTATAATAATAATCTTTATTTATATAGCGCCAACATATTCCGCAGCGCTTTACAGTTGAACAGTTTCAAACACAACAGTCATAAGTAACAACGTTAACAATACAATAATTAAAGCGAAATAAGACGACCCTGCTCGTGGAGCTTACAATCTACAATGAGGTGGGGGGGATACAAAGCACAGGTTTGTATTTACAATGATGTACTTACAATGACGGTCCAGCCATCTTCAGGGGGTGGGGGTTAGATGGAGATAGTGAATGGGCTACACACACACAAACATGACTTTGATTACTGAATGTGATAGGCCGCTCTGAACAAAAGTGTTTTGAGCGAGCGCCTAAAACTATGCAAATTGTGGATGGTCCTAATATTTTGGGGTAGAGCATTCCAGAGGATTGGCGCAGCACGGGAGAAGTCTTGGAGTCGGGAGTGGGAGGTACGGATTAGGGCAGAGATTAGTCGAAAGTCATTTGCAGAGCGCAGCGGTCGGTTAGGCCGATAGACAGAAATGAGGGAGGAGATGTAAGGGGGTGCCGCACTGTGGAGAGGTTTGTGGGTGAGAACAAGTACTTTGAATTGTACCCTGTAATGAATTGGCAGCCAGTGTAATGACTGGCGAAGAGCGGACGCGTCTGAGAAACGATTAGCCAGATGGACAACCCTGGCTGCTGCATTAAGGATAGACTGGAGAGGGGAGAGTCGAGTGAGAGGGAGGCCAATTAATAGAGCATTACAATAGTCTAGGCGGGAGTGGATCAGGGCGACAGTGAGAGTTTTTGTTGTTTCCATGGTGAGAAAAGGGCGGATTCTAGAGATGTTCTTTAGGTGTAAGCGGCATGAGCGGGCAAGAGATTGTATATGGGAGGTGAAGGAGAGATCGGAGTCGAACATAACACCCAGACAGCGCACCTGCTGTCGGGGTGTTATTATGGTGCCACCCACAGAGAGGGAAATGTCAGATTTAGGGAGGTTAGTAGATGGTGGGAGCAGAAGAAGTTCAGTTTTGGAGAGGTTGAGTTTCAGATAGAGAGCAGACATGATGTTGGAGACTGCAGACAGACAGTCAGTGGCGTTCTGTAGTACAGCGGAGGTAAGGTCAGGGGATGATGTGTACAGTTGTGTGTCATCAGCATAAAGATGGTACTGAAAGCCAAATCTGCTGATGGTCTGTCCAATTGGGGCTGTATAGAAGCCCCAAAATTAACATAAAATTTGATGAAGACCAATGGGGGAAGGCCATAAAGTTTTCAAATGCATCTACTATTTCTGCGACTTTACAGGAGTCTTTCTTTAAAACTTTAATTAGATGGCATTACACTCCGATTAGGTTAGCTCATATAGATAATAAATACTCCCCTCTATGCTGGAGGAATTGTGGTTTACCAGGTAACCTGTACCACATTTTCTGGAGCTGTCCTAAATTGAAGAGATTGTGGAAAGAAGTTACGAATCATATAAATACTCTCTCTGACAACGCAGTGAAGGTCACCCCACAAATGGCATTACTTTCTTTGGGCACTGAAGAAATAAATCCTGTTATTCGATTTGTAATGATACATACTTTTTTGGTGACCAAAAACGCTATAGCTTTCTGGTGGCTTAAAACTGATTTACCTTCTTTTGCTGATATTTTAGGTAAATTACGGACTCATAATTCTATGGAGAAAAGATTTGCCTTTATTAATGGTACTCTCCATATATATCACACTAAATGGGATGTTTGGAATTTGAAATTTTCTTAATTTATGTTATCTAACACTCTACTGTAAACTCAATATGACAATGTTGGTTCCTTTTTTGAGAGGATTGCATTCAAGCGATGTATTATATTTGTTTCTTATGTACACTACTTGTATTAAACAATTTTATTTAATGTGTGATGTAACACGTAGAGTAGAGTTCTCTACTTTTTACTTTGTCCATTTACCCTTTCCCTCTATACTTGAAACTTTAATAAAAATATTTAAACAAAAAAGCATGAGTTTGCAACTACTTTACTTTTGGAGAAAATTCAAAACATTCATTATTCAATAGAACCCAATAGCAAAAATCAGCGTTTTGAATGAAGAATCACATTTCTTGGTAGAATCATGCAGGATTGAAATTTTTGATGGTTTTTTACTCCTGTCAACAGCCCAAACAAGTTTCAAAAAGGATGAGTTTGCAACTACTTTACTTTTGGAGAAAATTCAAAACATTCATTATTCAATAGGGCCCAAAATATCAAAAACCAGCGGTTTGAATGAACACACATTTCTTGGTAGAATCATGCAGGACTGAAATTTTTGATGTTTTTCTACTCCTCTCATGAGCCCAAACAAGGCTCTAAAAGCAATAGCTTGCAACTACTTTACTTTTGGAGAAAATTCAAAACATTCATTATTCAATAGAACCCAATAGCAAAAATCAGCGTTTTGAATGAAGAATCACATTTCTTGGTAGAATCATGCAGGATTGAAATTTTTGATGTTTTTTTACTCCTCTCAACAGCCCAAACAAGTTTCTAAAAGGATGAGTTTGCAACTACTTTACTTTTGGAGAAAATTCAAAACATTCATTATTCAATAGGGCCCAAAATATCAAAAACCAGCGGTTTGAATGAACACACATTTCTTGGTAGAATCATGCAGGACTGAAATTTTTGATGTTTTTCTACTCCTCTCATGAGCACAAACAAGTCTCTAAAAGGATGAGTTTGCAACTACTTTACTTTTGGAGAAAATTCAAAACATTCATTATTCAATAGAGCCCAATAGCAAAAACCAGCGTTTTGAATGAAGAATCACATTTCTTGGTAGAATCATGCAGGATTGAAATTTTTGATGTTTTTTTACTCCTCTCAACAGCCCAAACAAGTTTCTAAAAGGATGAGTTTCCAACTACTTTACTTTTGGAGAAAATTCAAAACATTCATTATTCAATAGGGCCCAAAATATCAAAAACCAGCGGTTTGAATGAACACACATTTCTTGGTAGAATCATGCAGGACTGAAATTTTTGATGTTTTTCTACTCCTCTCATGAGCCCAAACAAGTCTCTAAAAGCATGAGCTTGCAACTACTTTACTTTTGGAGAAAATTCAAAACATTCATTATTCAATAGAACCCAATAGCAAAAATCAGCGTTTTGAATGAATAATCACATTTCTTGGTAGAATCATGCAGGATTGAAATTTTTGATGGTTTTTTACTCCTGTCAACAGCCCAAATAAGTTTCTAAAAGGATGAGTTTGCAACTACTTTACTTTTGGAGAAAATTCAAAACATTCATTATTCAATAGGGTAAAAAAAAATCAAAAACCAGCGGTTTGAATGAACACTCACATTTCTTGGTAGAATCGTGCAGGACTGAAATTTTTGATGTTTTTCTACTCCTCTCATGAGCCCAAACCAAGACTCTAAAAGGATGAGTTTGCATCTACTTTACTTTTGGAGAAAATTCAAAACATTCATTATTCAATAGAGCACAATAGCAAAAACCAGCGTTTTGAATGAAGAATCACATTTCTTGGTAGAATCATGCAGGATTGAAATTTTTGATGGTTTTTTACTCCTCTCAACAGCCCAAACAAGTTTCTAAAAGGATGAGTTTGCAACTACTTTACTTTTGGAGAAAATTCAAAACATTCATTATTCAATAGGGCCCAAAATATCAAAAACCAGCGGTTTGAATGAACACACATTTCTTGGTAGAATCATGCAGGACTGAAATTTTTGATGTTTTTCTACTCCTCTCATGAGCCTAAACAAGTCTCTAAAAGCATGAGTTTGCAACTACTTTACTTTTGGAGAAGATTCAAAACATTCATTATTCAATAGAACCCAATAGCAAAAATCAGCGTTTTGAATGAAGAATCACATTTCTTGGTAGAATCATGCAGGATTGAAATTTTTGATGGCTTTTTACTCCTCTCAACAGCCCAAACAAGTTTCTAAAAGGATGAGTTTGCAACTACTTTACTTTTGGAGAAAATTCAAAACATTCATTATTCAATATGGCCCAAACTATCAAAAACCAGCGGTTTGAATGAACACTCACATTTCTTGGTAGAATCATGCAGGACTGAAATTTTTGATGTTTTTCTACTCCTCTCATGAGCCCAAACAAGACTCTAAAAGGATGAGTTTGCAACTACTTTACTTTTGGAGAAAATTCAAAACATTCATTATTCAATAGAGCCCAATAGCAAAAACCAGCGTTTTGAATGAAGAATCACATTTCTTGGTAGAAAATGCAGGATTGAAATTTTTGATGGTTTTTTGCTCCTCTCAACAGCCCAAACAAGTTTCTAAAAGGATGAGTTTGCAACTACTTTACTTTTGGAGAAAATTCAAAACATTCATTATTCAATAGGGCCCAAACTATCAAAAAACAGCGGTTTGAATGAACACTCACATTTCTTGGTAGAATCGTGCAGGACTGAAATTTTTGATGTTTTTCTACTCCTCTCATGAGCACAAACAAGTCTCTAAAAGGATGAGTTTGCATCTACTTTACTTTTGGAGAAAATTCAAAACATTCATTATTCAATAGAACCCAATAGCAAAAATCAGCGTTTTGAATGAAGAATCACATTTGTTGGTAGAATCATGCAGGATTGAAATTTTTGATGGTTTTTTTACTCCTCTCAACAGCCCAAACAAGTTTCCAAAAGGATGAGTTTGCAACTACTTTACTTTTGGAGAAAATTCAAAACATTCATTATTCAATAGGGCCCAAACTATCAAAAACCAGCGGTTTGAATGAACACTCACATTTCTTGGTAGAATCGTGCAGGACTGAAATTTTTGATGTTTTTCTACTGCTCTCATGAGCACAAACAAGTCTCTAAAAGGATGAGTTTGCAACTACTTTATTTTTGGAGAAAATTCAAAACATTCATTATTCAATAGAGCCCAATAGCAAAAACCAGCGTTTTGAATGAAGAATCACATTTCTTGGTAGAATCATGCAGGATTGAAATTTTTGACGGTTTTTTACTCCTCTCAACAGCCCAAACAAGTTTCAAAAAGGATGAGTTTGCAACTACTTTACTTTTGGAGAAAATTCAAAACATTCATTATTCAATAGGGCCCAAAATATCAAAAACCAGCGGTTTGAATGAACACACATTTCTTGGTAGAATCATGCAGGACTGAAATTTTTGATGTTTTTCTACTCCTCTCATGAGCCCAAACAAGTCTCTAAAAGCATGAGCTTGCAACTACTTTACTTTTGGAGAAAATTCAAAACATTCATTATTCAATAGAACCCAATAGCAAAAATCAGAGTTTTGAATGAAGAATCACATTTCTTGGTAGAATCATGCAGGATTAAAATTTTTGATGGTTTTTTACTCCTCTCAACAGCCCAAACAAGTTTCAAAAAGGATGAGTTTGCAACTACTTTACTTTTGGAGAAAATTCAAAACATTCATTATTCAATAGGGCCCAAACTATCAAAAACCAGCGGTTTGAATGAACACTCACATTTCTTGGTAGAATCGCGCAGGACTGAAATTTTTGATGTTTTTCTACTCCGCTCATGAGCACAAACAAGTCTCTAAATGGATGAGTTTGCAACTACTTTACTTTTGGAGAAAATTCAAAACATTCATTATTCAATAGGGTAAAAAAAAATCAAAAACCAGCGGTTTGAATGAACACTCACATTTCTTGGTAGAATCGTGCAGGACTGAAATTTTTGATGTTTTTCTACTCCTCTCATGAGCCCAAGCCAAGACTCTAAAAGGATGAGTTTGCATCTACTTTACTTTTGGAGAAAATTCAAAACATTCATTATTCAATAGAGCCCAATAGCAAAAACCAGCGTTTTGAATGAAGAATCACATTTCTTGGTAGAATCATGCAGGATTGAAATTTTTGATGGTTTTTTACTCCTCTCAACAGCACAAACAAGTTTCTAAAAGGATGAATTTGCAACTACTTTACTTTTGGAGAAAATTCAAAACATTCATTATTCAATAGGGCCCAAAATATCAAAAACCAGCGGTTTGAATGAAGAATCACATTTCTTGGTAGAATCATGCAGGATTGAAATTTTTGATGGTTTTTTATTCCTCTCAACAGCCCTAACAAGTTTCTAAAAGGATGAGTTTGCAACTACTTTACTTTTGGAGAAAATTCAAAACATTCATTATTCAATAGGGCCCAAAATATCAAAAACCAGCGGTTTGAATGAACACACATTTCTTGGTAGAATCATGCAGGACTGAAAATTTTGATGTTTTTCTACTCCTCTCATGAGCCCAAACAAGTCTCTAAAAGCATGAGTTTGCAACTACTTTACTTTTGGAGAAAATTCAAAACATTCATTATTCAATAGAGCCTAATAGCAAAAATCAGGTTTTGAATGAAGAATCACATTTCTTGGTAGAATCATGCAGGATTGAAATTTTTGATGGTTTTTTACTCCTCTCAACAGCCCAAACAAGTTTCTAAAAGGATGAGTTTGCAACTACTTTACTTTTGGAGAAAATTCAAAACATTCATTATTCAATAGGGCCCAAACTATCAAAAACCAGCGGTTTGAATGAACACTCACATTTCTTGGTAGAATCGTGCAGGACTGAAATTTTTGATGTTTTTCTACTCCTCTCATGAGCCCAAACAAGTCTCTAAAAGGATGAGTTTGCAACTACTTTACTTTTGGAGAAAATTCAAAACATTCATTATTCAATAGAACCCAATAGCAAAAATCAGCGTTTTGAATGAAGAATCACATTTCTTGGTAGAATCATGCAGGATTGAAATTTTTGATGGTTTTTTACTCCTCTCAACAGCCCAAACAAGTTTCTAAAAGGATGAGTTTGCAACTACTTTACTTTTGGAGAAAATTCAAAACATTCATTATTCAATAGGGCCCAAACTATCAAAAACCAGCGGTTTGAATGAACACTCACATTTCTTGGTAGAATCGTGCAGGACTGAAATTTTTGATGTTTTTCTACTCCTCTAATGAGCCCAAACAAGTCTCTAAAAGGATGAGTTTGCAACTACTTTACTTTTGGAGAAAATTCAAAACATTCATTATTCAATAGAACCCAATAGCAAAAATCAGCGTTTTGAATGAAGAATCACATTTCTTGGTAGAATCATGCAGGATTGAAATTTTTGATGGTTTTTTACTCCTCTCAACAGCCCAAACAAGTTTCTAAAAGGATGAGTTTGCAACTACTTTACTTTTGGAGAAAATTCAAAACATTCTTTATTCAATAGGGCCCAAAATATCAAAAACCAGCGGTTTGAATGAACACACATTTCTTGGTAGAATCATGCAGGACTGAAATTTTTGATGGTTTTTTACTCCTCTCAACAGCCCAAACAAGTTTCTAAAAGGATGAGTTTGCAACTACTTTACTTTTGGAGAAAATTCAAAACATTCATTATTCAATAGGGACCAAAATATCAAAAACCAGCGGTTTGAATGAACACACATTTCTTGGTAGAATCATGCAGGACTGAAATTTTTGATGTTTTTCTACTCCTCTCATGAGCCCAAACAAGTCTCTAAAAGCATGAGCTTGCAACTACTTTACTTTTGGAGAAAATTCAAAACATTCATTATTCAATAGGGCCCAAACTATCAAAAACCAGCGGTTTGAATGAACACACATTTCTTGGTAGAATCATGCAGGACTGAAATTTTTGATGTTTTTCTACTCCTCTCATGAGCCCAAACAAGTCTCTAAAAGCATGAGTTTGCAACTACTTTACTTTTGGAGAAAATTCAAAACATTCATTATTCAATAGAGCCCAATAGCAAAAATCAGGTTTTGAATGAAGAATCACATTTCTTGGTAGAATCATGCAGGATTGAAATTTTTGATGGTTTTTTACTCCTCTCAACAGCCCAAACAAGTTTCTAAAAGGATGAGTTTGCAACTACTTTACTTTTGGAGAAAATTCAAAACATTCATTATTCAATAGGGCCCAAACTATCAAAAACCAGCGGTTTGAATGAACACTCACATTTCTTGGTAGAATCGTGCAGGACTGAAATTTTTGATGTTTTTCTACTCCTCTCATGAGCCCAAACCAAGTCTCTAAAAGGATGAGTTTGCAACTACTTTACTTTTGGAGAAAATT
The DNA here is from genome assembly GCF_039654945.1 of Dendrobates tinctorius. Taxonomy (NCBI): domain Eukaryota; kingdom Metazoa; phylum Chordata; class Amphibia; order Anura; family Dendrobatidae; genus Dendrobates; species Dendrobates tinctorius. The sequence continues at coordinate 2,970,007 of NW_027361956.1, forward strand.
CAAAACATTCAATTGACATTCATTGAATTTTCTCCAAAAGTAAAGTAGTTGCAAACTCATCCTTTTAGAGACTTGTTTGGGTTCATGAGAGGAGTAGAAAAACATCAAAAATTTCAGTCCTGCACGATTCTACCAAGAAATGTGTGTTCATTTAAACCGCTGGTTTTTGATATTTTGGGCCCTATTGAATAATGAATGTTTTGAATTTTCTCCAAAAGTAAAGTAGTTGCAAACACATCCTTTTAGAAACTTGTTTGGGCTTTTGAGAGGAGTAAAAAACCATCAAAAATTTCAATCCTGCATGATTCTACCAAGAAATGTGATTCTTCATTCAAAACGCTGGTTTTTGCTATTGGGCTCTAATGAATAATGAATGTTTTGAATTTTCTCCAAAAGTAAAGTAGTTGCAAACTCATCCTTTTAGAGACTTGTTTGGGCTCATGAGAGGAGTAGAAAAACATCAAAAATTTCAGTCCTGCACGATTCTACCAAGAAATGTGTGTTCATTCAAACCGCTGGTTTTTGATATTTTGGGCCCTATTGAATAATGAATGTTTTGAATTTTCTCCAAAAGTAAAGTAGTTGCAAACTCATCCTTTTAGAAACTTGTTTGTGCTGTTGAGAGGAGTAAAAAACCATCAAAAATTTAAATCCTGCATGATTCTACCAAGAAATGTGATTCTTCATTCAAAACGCTGGTTTTTGCTAGTGGGCTCTATTGAATAATGAATGTTTTGAATTTTCTCCAAAAGTAAAGTAGTTGCAAATTCATCCTTTTAGAGTCTTGTTTGGGCTCATGAGAGGAGTAGAAAAACAGCAGCAGCAGCAGCAGCAGCTAGGTGCGCTGCTTGCCTGCAGTAAATAGGATGTGTTCCATCCATGGAACACTGTGATAGGAATCATGCCATTCATAGAACACAATGCTTGGATGTGTTCTATTCCTGGAACAATGGGGCCACGTGTCACAATGGGACCACGTGTCACAATGGGCAGCCCACAGTCTGTAGCAGCTGCTCAGTAGTAGTCAGCTTCAGTCTGCTGAGGGAGCCTGAGCAGACAGGTGGGCGATGCTCGCCAGGGAGATGGAAAAATAGCTTGCTCACTTCACTCCACGCATCATTTCAGTATCTGCAGTTCCTCTGAGAATGGTGCACTCACTCTCTTAAGTGGTTTCCAAAGACAGATTGAATTTAAATTGGGATACACAAGTACTGTTTTCAAAGCATGATTTGAATGCTTTTTTCAAATGTCGTTGCTCTGTAATTAGTTTTTCTTGGTCCAAGTTGCACATTTCCAATTCCTTAGCCTTGATTTAACTTGACCAACTCTTCTACTACTACTACTACTACTCTTATTCACCTCTAAATGGGAGGCATTGCACTGTATTCAATCTGCCAGTAAAATAACGATGTATCTTGGCCTTTGCTGCTTGGTAGGTACAGGTGTGACAAGCTGCAGTAATGTGTTTGGCTTTGGATAGCTACATTTCTGCACAGCCACCTGCTACAAGGCCTGCATCCCCTTCCCCTCAGTACTTCCCCAGTCTTAATTCAAGCATTCAATTCCTACCACATCCCTCATGCAATGATATGTCGTTTCATTTTTGAAACATTGTCCCCCTCTTGTGGCCTTCCAACTTTGAAATTTACTGTTCAATTTTGAATTAATTCATATATGAATTAAATGGAAAAGCAACGATTTATCTGGCGAGTTATTTGAATGTTCGGCCTACGTCCACCTGTCTGACAGACGGTATTCTAGTGGCTTGTAGCAGCAGCAGCAGCAGCAGCTAGGTGCGCTGCTTGCCTGCAGTAAATAGGATGTGTTCCATCAATGGAACACTGTGATAGGAATCATGCCATTCATAGAACACAATGCTTGGATGTGTTCTATTCCTGGAACAATGGGACCACGTGTCACAATGGGACCACGTGTCACAATGGGCAGCCCACAGTCTGTAGCAGCTGCGCAGTAGTAGTCAGCTTCAGTCTGCTGAGGGAGCCTCAGCAGACAGGTGGGCGATGCTCGCCAGGGAGATGGAAAAATAGCTTGCTCACTTCACTCCACGCATCATTTCAGTATCTGCAGTTCCTCTGAGAATGGTGCACTCACTCTCTTAAGCGGTTTCCAAAGACAGATTGAATTGAAATCGGGATACACAAGTAGTGTTTTCAAAGCATGATTTGAATGCTTTTTTCAAATGTTGTTGCTCTGTAATTAGTTTTTCTTGGTCCAAGTTGCACATTTCCAATTCCTTAGCCTTGATTTAACTTGATCAACTCTTCTACTACTACTACTACTACTACTACTTCTACTACTACTCTTATTCACCTTTATATGGGAGGCATTGCACTGTATTCAATCTGTCAGTAAAATAACGATGTATCTTGGCCTTTGCTGCTTGGTAGGTACAGGTGTGACAAGCTGCAGTAATGTGTTTGGCTTTGGATAGCTACATTTCTGCACAGCCACCTGCTACAAGGCCTGCATCCCCTTCCCCTCAGTACTTCCCCAGTCTTAATTCAAGCATTCAATTCCTACCACATCCCTCATGTAATGATATGTCGTTTCATTTTTGAAACATTGTCCCCCTCTTGTGGCCTTCCAACTTTGAAGTTTACTGTTCAATTTTGAATTAATTCATATATGAATTAAATGGAAAAGCAACGATTTATTTGGCGAGTTATTTGAATGTTCGGCCTACGTCCACCTGTCTGACAGACGGTATTCTAGTGGCTTGTAGCAGCAGCAGCAGCAGCAGCTAGGTGCGCTGCTTGCCTGCAGAAAATAGGATGTGTTCCATCCATGGAACACTGTGATAGGAATCATGCCATTCATAGAACACAATGCTTGGATGTGTTCTATTCCTGGAACAATGGGACCACGTGTCACAATGGGACCACGTGTCACAATGGGCCGCCCACAGTCTGTAGCAGCTGCTCAGTAGTAGTCAGCTTCAGTCTGCTGAGGAAGCCTCAGCAGACAGGTGGGCGATGCTCGCCAGGGAGATGGAAAAATAGCTTGCTCTCTTCACTCCACACATCATTTCAGTATCTGCAGTTCCTTTGAGAATGGTGCACTCACTCTCTTAAGCGGTTTCCAAAGACAGATTGAATTGAAATCGGGATACACAAGTAGTGTTTTCAAAGCATGATTTGAATGCTTTTTTCAAATATCGTTGCTCTGTAATTAGTTTTTCTTGGTGCAAGTTGCACATTTACAATTACTTAGCCTTGATTTAACTTGACCAACTCTTCTACTACTACTACTACTACTACTCTTATTCACCTCTATATGGGAGGCATTGCACTGTATTCAATCTGTCAGTAAAATAACGATCTATCTTGGCCTTTGCTGCTTGGTAGGTACAGGTGTGACAAGCTGCAGTAATGTGTTTGGCTTTGGATAGCTACATTTCTGCACACCCACCTGCTACAAGGCCTGCAGCCCCTTCCCCTCAGTACTTCCCCAGTCTTAATTCAAGCATTCAATTCCTACCACATCCCTCATGCAATGATATGTCGTTTCGTTTTTGAAACATTGTCCCCCTCTTGTGGCCTTCCAACTTTGAAATTTACTGTTCAATTTTGAATTAATTCATATATGAATTAAATGGAAAAGCAACGATTTATCTGGCGAGTTATTTGAATGTTCGGCCTACGTCCACCTGTCTGACAGACGTTATTCTAGTGGCTTGTAGCAGCAGCAGCAGCTAGGTGCGCTGCTTGCCTGCAGTAAATAGGATGTGTTCCATTAATGGAACACTGTGATAGGAATCATGCCATTCATAGAACACAATTCTTGGATGTGTTCTATTCCTGGAACAATGGGACCACGTGTCACAATGGGACCACGTGTCACAATGGGCAGCCCACAGTCTGTAGCAGCTGCGCAGTAGTAGTCAGCTTCAGTCTGCTGAGGAAGCCTCAGCAGACAGGTGGGCGATGCTCGCCAGGGAGATGGAAAAATAGCTTGCTCACTTCACTCCACGCATGATTTCAGTATCTGCAGTTCCTCTGAGAATGGTGCACTCACTCTCTTAAGCTGTTTCCAAAGACAGATTGAATTGAAATCGGGATACACAAGTAGTGTTTTCAAAGCATGATTTGAATGCATTTTTCAAATGTCGTTGCTCTGTAATTAGTTTTTCTTGGTCCAAGTTGCACATTTCCAATTCCTTAGCCTTGATTTAACTTGACCAACTCTTCTACTACTACTACTACTACTACTACTACTACTACTACTACTACTCTTATTCACCTCTATATGGGAGGCATTGCACTGTATTCAATCTGTCAGTAAAATAACGATCTATCTTGGCCTTTGCTGCTTGGTAGGTACAGGTGTGACAAGCTGCAGTAATGTGTTTGGCTTTGGATAGCTACATTTCTGCACACCCACCTGCTACAAGGCCTGCAGCCCCTTCCCCTCAGTACTTCCCCAGTCTTAATTCAAGCATTCAATTCCTACCACATCCGTCATGCAATGATATGTCGTTTCATTTTTGAAACATTGTCCCCCTCTTGTGGCCTTCCAACTTTGAAATTTACTGTTCAATTTTGAATTAATTTATATATGAATTAAATGGAAAAGCAACGATTTATCTGGCGAGTTATTTGAATGTTCGGCCTACGTCCACCTGTCTGACAGACGGTATTCTAGTGGCTTGTAGCAGCAGCAGCAGCAGCAGCTAGGTGCGCTGCTTGCCTGCAGTAAATAGGATGTGTTGCATCCATGGAACACTGTGATAGGAATCATGCCATTCATAGAACACAATGCTTGGATGTGTTCTATTCCTGGAACAATGGGACCACGTGTCACAATGGGACCACGTGTCACAATGGGCAGCCCACAGTCTGTAGCAGCTGCGCAGTAGTAGTCAGCTTCAGTCTGCTGAGGGAGCCTCAGCAGACAGGTGGGCGATGCTCGCCAGGGAGATGGAAAAATAGCTTGCTCACTTCACTCCACGCATCATTTCAGTATCTGCAGTTCCTCTGAGAATGGTGCACTCACTCTCTTAAGCGGTTTCCAAAGACAGATTGAATTGAAATTGGGATACACAAGTAGTGTTTTCAAAGCATGATTTGAATGCTTTTTTCAAATGTCGTTGCTCTGTAGTTAGTTTTTCTTGGTGCAAGTTGCACATTACCAATTCCTTAGCCTTGATTTAACTTGACCAACTCTTCTACAACTACTACTACTACTACTACTACTCTTATTCACCTCTATATGGGAGGCATTGCACTGTATTCAATCTGTCAGTAAAATAACGATCTATCTTGGCCTTTGCTGCTTGGTAGGTACAGGTGTGACAAGCTGCAGTAATGTGTTTGGCTTTGGATAGCTACATTTCTGCACACCCACCTGCTACAAGGCCTGCAGCCCCTTCCCCTCAGTACTTCCCCAGTCTTAATTCAAGCATTCAATTCCTACCACATCCCTCATGCAATGATATGTCGTTTCATTTTTGAAACATTGTCCCCCTCTTGTGGCCTTCCAACTTTGAAATTTACTGTTCAATTTTGAATTAATTCATATATGAATTAAATGGAAAAGCAACGATTTATCTGGCGAGTTATTTGAATGTTCGGCCTACGTCCACCTGTCTGACAGACGGTATTCTAGTGGCTTGTAGCAGCAGCAGCAGCAAGGTGCGCTGCTTGCCTGCAGTAAATAGGATGTGTTCCATCAATGGAACACTGTGATAGGAATCATGCCATTCATAGAACACAATGCTTGGATGTGTTCTATTTCTGGAACAATGGGACCACGTGACACAATGGGACCACGTGTCACAATGGGCAGCCCACAGTCTGTAGCAGCTGCGCAGTAGTAGTCAGCTTCAGTCTGCTGAGGGAGCCTCAGCAGACAGGTGGGCGATGCTCGCCAGGGAGATGGCAAAATAGCTTGCTCACTTCACTCCACGCATCATTTCAGTATCTGCAGTTCTTCTGAGAATGGTGCACTCACTCTCTTAAGCGGTTTCCAAAGACAGACTGAATTGAAATCGGGATACACAAGTAGTGTTTTCAAAGCATGATTTGAATGCTTTTTTCAAATGTCGTTGCTCTGTAATTAGTTTTTCTTGGTCCAAGTTGCACATTTCCAATTCCTTAGCCTTGATTTAACTTGACCAACTCTTCTACTACTACTAATACTACTACTATTACTCGAGTTACTCGAGTTACTCGCTCGAGTTATTTACGTCCACCTGTGTAACAGACGGTATTCTAATGGCTTGCAGCAGCAGTAGCAGCAGCAGCTAGGTGCGCTGCTTGCCTGCAGTAAATAGGATGTGTTCCATCCATGGAACACTGTGATAGGAATCATGCCATTCATAGAACACAATGCTTGGATGTGTTCAATTCCTGGAACAATGGGACCACGTGTCACAATGGGACCACGTGTCACAATGGGCAGCCCACAGTCTGTAGCAGCTGCGCAGTAGTAGTCAGCTTCAGTCTGCTGAGGGAGCCTCAGCAGACAGGTGGGCGATGCTCGCCAGGGAGATGGAAAAATAGCTTGCTCACTAAACTCCACGCATCATTTCAGTATCTGCAGTTCCTCTGAGAATGGTGCACTCACTCTCTAAAGCGGTTTCCAAAGACAGATTGAATTGAAATTGGGATACACAAGTAGTGTTTTCAAAGCATGATTTGAATGCTTTTTTCAAATGTCGTTGCTCTGTAATTAGTTTTTCTTGGTCCAAGTTGCACATTTCCAATTCCTTAGCCTTGATTTAACTTGACCAACTCTTCTACTACTACTACTACTACTACTACTACTACTACTACTACTACTACTCTTATTCACCTCTATATGGGAGGCATTGCACTGTATTCAATCTGTCAGTAAAATAACGATCTATCTTGGCCTTTGCTGCTTGGTAGGTACAGGTGTGACAAGCTGCAGTAATGTGTTTGGCTTTGGATAGCTACATTTCTGCACACCCACCTGCTACAAGGCCTGCAGCCCCTTCCCCTCAGTACTTCCCCAGTCTTAATTCAAGCATTCAATTCCTACCACATACCTCATGCAATGATATGTCGTTTCATTTTTGAAACATTGTCCCCCTCTTGTGGCCTTCCAACTTTGAAATTTACTGTTCAATTTTGAATTAATTCATATATGAATTAAATGGAAAAGCAACGATTTATCTGGCGAGTTATTTGAATGTTCGGCCTACGTCCACCTGTCTGACAGACGGTATTCTAGTGGCTTGTAGCAGCAGCAGCAGCAGCAGCAGCAGCTAGGTGCGCTGCTTGCCTGCAGTAAATAGGATGTGTTCCATCCATGGAACACTGTGATAGGAATCATGCCATTCATAGAACACAATGCTTGGATGTGTTCTATTCCTGGAACAATGGGACCACGTGTCACAATGGGACCACGTGTCACAATGGGCCGCCCACAGTCTGTAGCAGCTGCTCAGTAGTAGTCAGCTTCAGTCTGCTGAGGGAGCCTCAGCAGACAGGTGGGCGATGCTCGCCAGGGAGATGGAAAAATAGCTTGCTCACTTCACTCCACACATCATTTCAGTATCTGCAGTTCCTTTGAGAATGGTGCACTCACTCTCTTAAGCGGTTTCCAAAGACAGATTGAATTGAAATCGGGATACACAAGTAGTGTTTTCAAAGCATGATTTGAATGCTTTTTTCAAATGTCGTTGCTCTGTAATTAGTTTTTCTTGGTCCAAGTTGCACATATCCAATTCCTTAGCCTTGATTTAACTTGACCAACTCTTCTACTACTACTACTACTACTACTACTACTACTACTCTTATTCACCTCTATATGGGAGGCATTGCACTGTGTTCAATCTGTCAGTAAAATAACGATCTATCTTGGCCTTTGCTGCTTGGTAGGTACAGGTGTGACAAGCTGCAGTAATGTGTTTGGCTTTGGATAGCTACATTTCTGCACACCCACCTGCTACAAGGCCTGCAGCCCCTTCCCCTCAGTACTTCCCCAGTCTTAATTCAAGCATTCAATTCCTACCACATCCCTCATGCAATGATATGTCGTTTCGTTTTTGAAACATTGTCCCCCTCTTGTGGCCTTCCAACTTTGAAATTTACTGTTCAATTTTGAATTAATTCATATATGAATTAAATGGAAAAGCAACGATTTATCTGGCGAGTTATTTGAATGTTCGGCCTACGTCCACCTGTCTGACAGACGTTATTCTAGTGGCTTGTAGCAGCAGCAGCAGCTAGGTGCGCTGCTTGCCTGCAGTAAATAGGATGTGTTCCATTAATGGAACACTGTGATAGGAATCATGCCATTCATAGAACACAATTCTTGGATGTGTTCTATTCCTGGAACAATGGGACCACGTGTCACAATGGGACCACGTGTCACAATGGGCAGCCCACAGTCTGTAGCAGCTGCGCAGTAGTAGTCAGCTTCAGTCTGCTGAGGGAGCCTCAGCAGACAGGTGGGCGATGCTCGCCAGGGAGATGGAAAAATAGCTTGCTCACTTCACTCCACGCATGATTTCAGTATCTGCAGTTCCTCTGAGAATGGTGCACTCACTCTCTTAAGCGGTTTCCAAAGACAGATTGAATTGAAATCGGGATACACAAGTAGTGTTTTCAAAGCATGATTTGAATGCATTTTTCAAATGTCGTTGCTCTGTAATTAGTTTTTCTTGGTCCAAGTTGCACATTTCCAATTCCTTAGCCTTGATTTAACTTGACCAACTCTTCTACTACTACTACTACTACTACTACTACTACTACTACTACTACTCTTATTCACCTCTATATGGGAGGCATTGCACTGTATTCAATCTGTCAGTAAAATAACGATCTATCTTGGCCTTTGCTGCTTGGTAGGTACAGGTGTGACAAGCTGCAGTAATGTGTTTGGCTTTGGATAGCTACATTTCTGCACACCCACCTGCTACAAGGCCTGCAGCCCCTTCCCCTCAGTACTTCCCCAGTCTTAATTCAAGCATTCAATTCCTACCACATCCGTCATGCAATGATATGTCGTTTCATTTTTGAAACATTGTCCCCCTCTTGTGGCCTTCCAACTTTGAAATTTACTGTTCAATTTTGAATTAATTTATATATGAATTAAATGGAAAAGCAACGATTTATCTGGCGAGTTATTTGAATGTTCGGCCTACGTCCACCTGTCTGACAGACGGTATTCTAGTGGCTTGTAGCAGCAGCAGCAGCAGCAGCTAGGTGCGCTGCTTGCCTGCAGTAAATAGGATGTGTTGCATCCATGGAACACTGTGATAGGAATCATGCCATTCATAGAACACAATGCTTGGATGTGTTCTATTCCTGGAACAATGGGACCACGTGTCACAATGGGACCACGTGTCACAATGGGCAGCCCACAGTCTGTAGCAGCTGCGCAGTAGTAGTCAGCTTCAGTCTGCTGAGGGAGCCTCAGCAGACAGGTGGGCGATGCTCGCCAGGGAGATGGAAAAATAGCTTGCTCACTTCACTCCACGCATCATTTCAGTATCTGCAGTTCCTCTGAGAATGGTGCACTCACTCTCTTAAGCGGTTTCCAAAGACAGATTGAATTGAAATTGGGATACACAAGTAGTGTTTTCAAAGCATGATTTGAATGCTTTTTTCAAATGTCGTTGCTCTGTAGTTAGTTTTTCTTGGTGCAAGTTGCACATTACCAATTCCTTAGCCTTGATTTAACTTGACCAACTCTTCTACAACTACTACTACTACTACTACTACTCTTATTCACCTCTATATGGGAGGCATTGCACTGTATTCAATCTGTCAGTAAAATAACGATCTATCTTGGCCTTTGCTGCTTGGTAGGTACAGGTGTGACAAGCTGCAGTAATGTGTTTGGCTTTGGATAGCTACATTTCTGCACACCCACCTGCTACAAGGCCTGCAGCCCCTTCCCCTCAGTACTTCCCCAGTCTTAATTCAAGCATTCAATTCCTACCACATCCCTCATGCAATGATATGTCGTTTCATTTTTGAAACATTGTCCCCCTCTTGTGGCCTTCCAACTTTGAAATTTACTGTTCAATTTTGAATTAATTCATATATGAATTAAATGGAAAAGCAACGATTTATCTGGCGAGTTATTTGAATGTTCGGCCTACGTCCACCTGTCTGACAGACGGTATTCTAGTGGCTTGTAGCAGCAGCAGCAGCAAGGTGCGCTGCTTGCCTGCAGTAAATAGGATGTGTTCCATCAATGGAACACTGTGATAGGAATCATGCCATTCATAGAACACAATGCTTGGATGTGTTCTATTTCTGGAACAATGGGACCACGTGACACAATGGGACCACGTGTCACAATGGGCAGCCCACAGTCTGTAGCAGCTGCGCAGTAGTAGTCAGCTTCAGTCTGCTGAGGGAGCCTCAGCAGACAGGTGGGCGATGCTCGCCAGGGAGATGGCAAAATAGCTTGCTCACTTCACTCCACGCATCATTTCAGTATCTGCAGTTCTTCTGAGAATGGTGCACTCACTCTCTTAAGCGGTTTCCAAAGACAGACTGAATTGAAATCGGGATACACAAGTAGTGTTTTCAAAGCATGATTTGAATGCTTTTTTCAAATGTCGTTGCTCTGTAATTAGTTTTTCTTGGTCCAAGTTGCACATTTCCAATTCCTTAGCCTTGATTTAACTTGACCAACTCTTCTACTACTACTAATACTACTACTATTACTCGAGTTACTCGAGTTACTCGCTCGAGTTATTTACGTCCACCTGTGTAACAGACGGTATTCTAATGGCTTGCAGCAGCAGTAGCAGCAGCAGCTAGGTGCGCTGCTTGCCTGCAGTAAATAGGATGTGTTCCATCCATGGAACACTGTGATAGGAATCATGCCATTCATAGAACACAATGCTTGGATGTGTTCAATTCCTGGAACAATGGGACCACGTGTCACAATGGGACCACGTGTCACAATGGGCAGCCCACAGTCTGTAGCAGCTGCGCAGTAGTAGTCAGCTTCAGTCTGCTGAGGGAGCCTCAGCAGACAGGTGGGCGATGCTCGCCAGGGAGATGGAAAAATAGCTTGCTCACTAAACTCCACGCATCATTTCAGTATCTGCAGTTCCTCTGAGAATGGTGCACTCACTCTCTAAAGCGGTTTCCAAAGACAGATTGAATTGAAATTGGGATACACAAGTAGTGTTTTCAAAGCATGATTTGAATGCTTTTTTCAAATGTCGTTGCTCTGTAATTAGTTTTTCTTGGTCCAAGTTGCACATTTCCAATTCCTTAGCCTTGATTTAACTTGACCAACTCTTCTACTACTACTACTACTACTACTACTACTACTACTACTACTACTCTTATTCACCTCTATATGGGAGGCATTGCACTGTATTCAATCTGTCAGTAAAATAACGATCTATCTTGGCCTTTGCTGCTTGGTAGGTACAGGTGTGACAAGCTGCAGTAATGTGTTTGGCTTTGGATAGCTACATTTCTGCACACCCACCTGCTACAAGGCCTGCAGCCCCTTCCCCTCAGTACTTCCCCAGTCTTAATTCAAGCATTCAATTCCTACCACATACCTCATGCAATGATATGTCGTTTCATTTTTGAAACATTGTCCCCCTCTTGTGGCCTTCCAACTTTGAAATTTACTGTTCAATTTTGAATTAATTCATATATGAATTAAATGGAAAAGCAACGATTTATCTGGCGAGTTATTTGAATGTTCGGCCTACGTCCACCTGTCTGACAGACGGTATTCTAGTGGCTTGTAGCAGCAGCAGCAGCAGCAGCAGCAGCTAGGTGCGCTGCTTGCCTGCAGTAAATAGGATGTGTTCCATCCATGGAACACTGTGATAGGAATCATGCCATTCATAGAACACAATGCTTGGATGTGTTCTATTCCTGGAACAATGGGACCACGTGTCACAATGGGACCACGTGTCACAATGGGCCGCCCACAGTCTGTAGCAGCTGCTCAGTAGTAGTCAGCTTCAGTCTGCTGAGGGAGCCTCAGCAGACAGGTGGGCGATGCTCGCCAGGGAGATGGAAAAATAGCTTGCTCACTTCACTCCACACATCATTTCAGTATCTGCAGTTCCTTTGAGAATGGTGCACTCACTCTCTTAAGCGGTTTCCAAAGACAGATTGAATTGAAATCGGGATACACAAGTAGTGTTTTCAAAGCATGATTTGAATGCTTTTTTCAAATGTCGTTGCTCTGTAATTAGTTTTTCTTGGTCCAAGTTGCACATATCCAATTCCTTAGCCTTGATTTAACTTGACCAACTCTTCTACTACTACTACTACTACTACTACTACTACTACTCTTATTCACCTCTATATGGGAGGCATTGCACTGTGTTCAATCTGTCAGTAAAATAACGATCTATCTTGGCCTTTGCTGCTTGGTAGGTACAGGTGTGACAAGCTGCAGTAATGTGTTTGGCTTTGGATAGCTACATTTCTGCACACCCACCTGCTACAAGGCCTGCAGCCCCTTCCCCTCAGTACTTCCCCAGTCTTAATTCAAGCATTCAATTCCTACCACATCCCTCATGCAATGATATGTCGTTTCGTTTTTGAAACATTGTCCCCCTCTTGTGGCCTTCCAACTTTGAAATTTACTGTTCAATTTTGAATTAATTCATATATGAATTAAATGGAAAAGCAACGATTTATCTGGCGAGTTATTTGAATGTTCGGCCTACGTCCACCTGTCTGACAGACGTTATTCTAGTGGCTTGTAGCAGCAGCAGCAGCTAGGTGCGCTGCTTGCCTGCAGTAAATAGGATGTGTTCCATTAATGGAACACTGTGATAGGAATCATGCCATTCATAGAACACAATTCTTGGATGTGTTCTATTCCTGGAACAATGGGACCACGTGTCACAATGGGACCACGTGTCACAATGGGCAGCCCACAGTCTGTAGCAGCTGCGCAGTAGTAGTCAGCTTCAGTCTGCTGAGGGAGCCTCAGCAGACAGGTGGGCGATGCTCGCCAGGGAGATGGAAAAATAGCTTGCTCACTTCACTCCACGCATGATTTCAGTATCTGCAGTTCCTCTGAGAATGGTGCACTCACTCTCTTAAGCGGTTTCCAAAGACAGATTGAATTGAAATCGGGATACACAAGTAGTGTTTTCAAAGCATGATTTGAATGCATTTTTCAAATGTCGTTGCTCTGTAATTAGTTTTTCTTGGTCCAAGTTGCACATTTCCAATTCCTTAGCCTTGATTTAACTTGACCAACTCTTCTACTACTACTACAACTACTACTACTACTACTACTACTACTACTCTTATTCACCTCTATATGGGAGGCATTGCACTGTATTCAATCTGTCAGTAAAATAACGATCTATCTTGGCCTTTGCTGCTTGGTAGGTACAGGTGTGACAAGCTGCAGTAATGTGTTTGGCTTTGGATAGCTACATTTCTGCACACCCACCTGCTACAAGGCCTGCAGCCCCTTCCCCTCAGTACTTCCCCAGTCTTAATTCAAGCATTCAATTCCTACCACATCCGTCATGCAATGATATGTCGTTTCATTTTTGAAACATTGTCCCCCTCTTGTGGCCTTCCAACTTTGAAATTTACTGTTCAATTTTGAATTAATTTATATATGAATTAAATGGAAAAGCAACGATTTATCTGGCGAGTTATTTGAATGTTCGGCCTACGTCCACCTGTCTGACAGACGGTATTCTAGTGGCTTGTAGCAGCAGCAGCAGCAGCAGCTAGGTGCGCTGCTTGCCTGCAGTAAATAGGATGTGTTGCATCCATGGAACACTGTGATAGGAATCATGCCATTCATAGAACACAATGCTTGGATGTGTTCTATTCCTGGAACAATGGGACCACGTGTCACAATGGGACCACGTGTCACAATGGGCAGCCCACAGTCTGTAGCAGCTGCGCAGTAGTAGTCAGCTTCAGTCTGCTGAGGGAGCCTCAGCAGACAGGTGGGCGATGCTCGCCAGGGAGATGGAAAAATAGCTTGCTCACTTCACTCCACGCATCATTTCAGTATCTGCAGTTCCTCTGAGAATGGTGCACTCACTCTCTTAAGCGGTTTCCAAAGACAGATTGAATTGAAATTGGGATACACAAGTAGTGTTTTCAAAGCATGATTTGAATGCTTTTTTCAAATGTCGTTGCTCTGTAGTTAGTTTTTCTTGGTGCAAGTTGCACATTACCAATTCCTTAGCCTTGATTTAACTTGACCAACTCTTCTACAACTACTACTACTACTACTACTACTCTTATTCACCTCTATATGGGAGGCATTGCACTGTATTCAATCTGTCAGTAAAATAACGATCTATCTTGGCCTTTGCTGCTTGGTAGGTACAGGTGTGACAAGCTGCAGTAATGTGTTTGGCTTTGGATAGCTACATTTCTGCACACCCACCTGCTACAAGGCCTGCAGCCCCTTCCCCTCAGTACTTCCCCAGTCTTAATTCAAGCATTCAATTCCTACCACATCCCTCATGCAATGATATGTCGTTTCATTTTTGAAACATTGTCCCCCTCTTGTGGCCTTCCAACTTTGAAATTTACTGTTCAATTTTGAATTAATTCATATATGAATTAAATGGAAAAGCAACGATTTATCTGGCGAGTTATTTGAATGTTCGGCCTACGTCCACCTGTCTGACAGACGGTATTCTAGTGGCTTGTAGCAGCAGCAGCAGCAGCAGCAAGGTGCGCTGCTTGCCTGCAGTAAATAGGATGTGTTCCATCAATGGAACACTGTGATAGGAATCATGCCATTCATAGAACACAATGCTTGGATGTGTTCTATTTCTGGAACAATGGGACCACGTGACACAATGGGACCACGTGTCACAATGGGCAGCCCACAGTCTGTAGCAGCTGCGCAGTAGTAGTCAGCTTCAGTCTGCTGAGGGAGCCTCAGCAGACAGGTGGGCGATGCTCGCCAGGGAGATGGCAAAATAGCTTGCTCACTTCACTCCACGCATCATTTCAGTATCTGCAGTTCTTCTGAGAATGGTGCACTCACTCTCTTAAGCGGTTTCCAAAGACAGACTGAATTGAAATCGGGATACACAAGTAGTGTTTTCAAAGCATGATTTGAATGCTTTTTTCAAATGTCGTTGCTCTGTAATTAGTTTTTCTTGGTCCAAGTTGCACATTTCCAATTCCTTAGCCTTGATTTAACTTGACCAACTCTTCTACTACTACTAATACTACTACTATTACTCGAGTTACTCGAGTTACTCGCTCGAGTTATTTACGTCCACCTGTGTAACAGACGGTATTCTAATGGCTTGCAGCAGCAGTAGCAGCAGCAGCTAGGTGCGCTGCTTGCCTGCAGTAAATAGGATGTGTTCCATCCATGGAACACTGTGATAGTAATCATGCCATTCATAGAACACAATGCTTGGATGTGTTCAATTCCTGGAACAATGGGACCACGTGTCACAATGGGACCACGTGTCACAATGGGCAGCCCACAGTCTGTAGCAGCTGCGCAGTAGTAGTCAGCTTCAGTCTGCTGAGGGAGCCTCAGCAGACAGGTGGGCGATGCTCGCCAGGGAGATGGAAAAATAGCTTGCTCACTAAACTCCACGCATCATTTCAGTATCTGCAGTTCCTCTGAGAATGGTGCACTCACTCTCTAAAGCGGTTTCCAAAGACAGATTGAATTGAAATTGGGATACACAAGTAGTGTTTTCAAAGCATGATTTGAATGCTTTTTTCAAATGTCGTTGCTCTGTAATTAGTTTTTCTTGGTCCAAGTTGCACATTTCCAATTCCTTAGCCTTGATTTAACTTGACCAACTCTTCTACTACTACTACTACTACTACTACTACTACTCTTATTCACCTCTATATGGGAGGCATTGCACTGTATTCAATCTGTCAGTAAAATAACGATCTATCTTGGCCTTTGCTGCTTGGTAGGTACAGGTGTGACAAGCTGCAGTAATGTGTTTGGCTTTGGATAGCTACATTTCTGCACACCCACCTGCTACAAGGCCTGCAGCCCCTTCCCCTCAGTACTTCCCCAGTCTTAATTCAAGCATTCAATTCCTACCACATACCTCATGCAATGATATGTCGTTTCATTTTTGAAACATTGTCCCCCTCTTGTGGCCTTCCAACTTTGAAATTTACTGTTCAATTTTGAATTAATTCATATATGAATTAAATGGAAAAGCAACGATTTATCTGGCGAGTTATTTGAATGTTCGGCCTACGTCCACCTGTCTGACAGACGGTATTCTAGTGGCTTGTAGCAGCAGCAGCAGCAGCAGCAGCAGCAGCTAGGTGCGCTGCTTGCCTGCAGTAAATAGGATGTGTTCCATCCATGGAACACTGTGATAGGAATCATGCCATTCATAGAACACAATGCTTGGATGTGTTCTATTCCTGGAACAATGGGACCACGTGTCACAATGGGACCACGTGTCACAATGGGCCGCCCACAGTCTGTAGCAGCTGCTCAGTAGTAGTCAGCTTCAGTCTGCTGAGGGAGCCTCAGCAGACAGGTGGGCGATGCTCGCCAGGGAGATGGAAAAATAGCTTGCTCACTTCACTCCACACATCATTTCAGTATCTGCAGTTCCTTTGAGAATGGTGCACTCACTCTCTTAAGCGGTTTCCAAAGACAGATTGAATTGAAATCGGGATACACAAGTAGTGTTTTCAAAGCATGATTTGAATGCTTTTTTCAAATGTCGTTGCTCTGTAATTAGTTTTTCTTGGTCCAAGTTGCACATATCCAATTCCTTAGCCTTGATTTAACTTGACCAACTCTTCTACTACTACTACTACTACTACTACTACTACTACTACTCTTATTCACCTCTATATGGGAGGCATTGCACTGTGTTCAATCTGTCAGTAAAATAACGATCTATCTTGGCCTTTGCTGCTTGGTAGGTACAGGTGTGACAAGCTGCAGTAATGTGTTTGGCTTTGGATAGCTACATTTCTGCACACCCACCTGCTACAAGGCCTGCAGCCCCTTCCCCTCAGTACTTCCCCAGTCTTAATTCAAGCATTCAATTCCTACCACATCCCTCATGCAATGATATGTTGTTTCATTTTTGAAACATTGTCCCCCTCTTGTGGCCTTCCAACTTTGAAATTTACTGTTCAATTTTGAATTAATTCATATATGAATTAAATGGAAAAGCAACGATTTATCTGGCGAGTTATTTGAATGTTCGGCCTACGTCCACCTGTCTGACAGACGGTATTCTAGTGGCTTGTAGCAGCAGCATCAGCAGCAGCTAGGTGCGCTGCTTGCCTGCAGTAAATAGGATGTGTTCCATCCATGGAACACTGTGATAGGAATCATGCCATTCATAGAACACAATTCTTGGATGTGTTCTATTCCTGGAACAATGGAACAACGTGTCACTATGGGACCACGTGTCACAATGGGCAGCCCACAGTCTCTAGCAGCTGCGCAGTAGTAGTCAGCTTCAGTCTGCTGAGGGAGCCTCAGCAGACAGGTGGGCGATGCTCGCCAGGGAGATGGAAAAATAGCTTGCTCACTTCACTCCACGCATCATTTCAGTATCTGCAGTTCCTCTGAGAATGGTGCACTCACTCTCTTAAGCGGTTTCCAAAGACAGATTGAATTGAAATCGGGATACACAAGTAGTGTTTTCAAAGCATGATTTGAATGCTTTTTTCAAATGTCGTTGCTCTGTAATTAGTTTTTCTTGGTCCAAGTTGCACATTTCCAATTCCTTAGCCTTGATTTAACTTGACCAACTCTTCTACTACAACTACTACTACTACTACTACTACTCTTATTCACCTCTATATGGGAGGCATTGCACTGTATTCAATCTGTCAGTAAAATAACGATCTATCTTGGCCTTTGCTGCTTGGTAGGTACAGGTATGACAAGCTGCGGTAATGTGTTTGGCTTTGGATAGCTACATTTCTGCACACCCACCTGCTACAAGGCCTGCAGTCCCTTCCCCTCAGTATTTCCCCAGTCTTAATTCAAGCATTCAATTCCTACCACATCCCTCATGCAATGATATGTCGTTTCATTTTTGAAACATTGTCCCCCTCTTGTGGCCTTCCAACTTTGAAATTTACTGTTCAATTTTGAATTAATTCATATATCAATTAAATGGAAAAGCAACGATTTATCTGGCGAGTTATTTGAATGTTCGGCCTACGTCCACCTGTCTGACAGACGGTATTCTAGTGGCTTGTAGCAGCAGCAGCAGCAGCTAGGTGCGCTGCTTGCCTGCAGTAAATAGGATGTGTTCCATCCATGGCACACTGTGATAGGAATCATGCCATTCATAGAACACAATGCTTGGATGTGTTCTATTCCTGGAACAATGGGACCACGTGTCACAATGGGACCACGTGTCACAATGGGCAGCCCACAGTCTGTAGCAGCTGCGCAGTAGTAGTCAGCTTCAGTCTGCTGAGGGAGCCTCAGCAGACAGGTGGGAGATGCTCGCCAGGGAGATGGAAAAATAGCTTGCTCACTTCACTCCACACATCATTTCAGTATCTGCAGTTCCTCTGAGAATGTTGCACTCACTCTCTTAAGCAGTTTCCAAAGACAGATTGAATTGAAATTGGGATACACAAGTAGTGTTTTCAAAGCATGATTTGAATGCTTTTTTCAAATGTCGTTGCTCTGTAATTAGTTTATCTTGGTCCAAGTTGCACATTTCCAATTCCTTAGCCTTGATTTAACTTGACCAACTCTTCTACTACTACTACTACTACTACTACTACTACTCTTATTCACCTCTATATGGGAGGCATTGCACTGTATTCAATTTGTCAGTAAAATAACGATCTATCTTGGCCTTTGCCGCTCGGTAGGTACCGTTGTGACAAGCTGCAGTAATGTGTTTGGCTTTGGATAGCTACCTTTCTGCACACCCACCTGCTACAAGGCCTGCAGCCCCTTCCCCTCAGTACTTCCCCAGTCTTAATTCAAGCATTCAATTCCTACCACATCCCTCATGCAATGATATGTCGTCTCACTTTTGAAACATTGTCCCCCTCTTGTGGCCTTCCAACTTTGAAATTTACTGTTCAATTTTGAATTAATTCATATATGAATTAAATGGAAAAGCAACGATTTATCTGGCGAGTTATTTGAATGTTCGGCCTACGTCCACCTGTCTGACAGACGGTATTCTAGTGGCTTGTAGCAGCAGCAGCAGCAGCTAGGTGCGCTGCTTGCCTACAGTAAATAGGATGTGTTCCATCCATGGAACACTGTGATAGGAATCATGCCATTCATAGAACACAATGCTTGGATGTGTTCTATTCCTGGAACAATGGGACCACGTGTCACAATGGGACCACGTGTCACAATGGGCAGCCCACAGTCTGTAGCAGCTGCGCAGTAGTAGTCAGCTTCAGTCTGCTGAGGGAGCCTCAGCAGACAGGTGGGCGATGCTTGCCAGGGAGATGGAAAAATAGCTTGCTCACTTCACTCCACACATCATTTCAGTATCTGCAGTTCCTCTGAGAATGGTGCACTCACTCTCTTAAGCGGTTTCCAAAGACAGATTGAATTGAAATCGGGATACACAAGTAGTGTTTTCAAAGAATGATTTGAATGCTTTTTTCAAATGTCGTTGCTCTGTAATTAGTTTTTCTTGGTCCAAGTTGCACATTTCCAATTCCTTAGCCTTGATTTAACTTGACCAACTCTTCTACTACTACTACTACTACTACTACTACTACTCTTATTCACCTCTATATGGGAGGCATTGCACTGTATTCAATCTGTCAGTAAAATAACGATCTATCTTGGCCTTTGCTGCTTGGTAGGTACAGGTGTGACAAGCTGCAGTAATGTGTTTGGCTTTGGATAGCTACATTTCTGCACACCCACCTGCTACAAGGCCTGCAGCCCCTTCCCCTCAGTACTTCCCCAGTCTTAATTCAAGCATTCAATTCCTACCACATCCCTCTTGCAATGATATGTCGTTTCGTTTTTGAAACATTGTCAACCTCTTGTGGCCTTCCAACTTTGTAATTTACTGTTCAATTTTGAATTAATTCATATATGAATTAAATGGAAAAGCAACGATTTATCTGGCGAGTTATTTGAATGTTCGGCCTACGTCCACCTCTCTGACAGACGGTATTCTAGTGGCTTGTAGCAGCAGCAGCAGCAGCTAGGTGCGCTGCTTGCCTGCAGTGAATAGGATGTGTTCCATCCATGGAACACTGTGATAGGAATCATGCCATTCATAGAACACAATGCTTGGATGTGTTCTATTCCTGGAACAATGGGACCACGTGTCACAATGGGACCACGTGTCACAATGGGCAGCCCACAGTCTGTAGCAGCTGCGCAGTAGTAGTCATCTTCAGTCTGCTGAGGGAGCCTCAGCAGACAGGTGGGCGATGCTCGCCAGGGAGATGGAAAAATAGCTTGCTCACTTCACTCCACGCATCATTTCAGTATCTGCAGTTCCTCTGAGAATGGTGCACTCACTCTCTTAAGCGGTTTCCAAAGACAGATTGAATTGAAATCGGGATACACAAGCAGTGTTTTCAAAGCATGATTTGAATGCATTTTTTCAAATGTCGTTGCTCTGTAATTAGTTTTTCTTGGTCCAAGTTGCACATTTCCAATTCCTTAGCCTTGATTTAACTTGACCAACTCTTCTACTACTACTACTACTACTCTTATTCACCTCTATATGGGAGGCATTGCACTGTATTCAATCTGTCAGTAAAATAACGATCTATCTTGGCCTTTGCTGCTTGATAGGTACAGGTGTGACAAGCTGCAGTAAAGTGTTTGGCTTTGGATAGCTACATTTCTTCACACCCACCTGCTACAAGGCCTGCAGCCCCTTCCCCTCAGTACTTCCCCAGTCTTAATTCAAGCATTCAATTCCTACCACATACCTCATGCAATGATATGTCGTTTCATTTTTGAAACATTGTCTCCCTCTTGTGGCCTTCCAACTTTGAAATTTACTGTTCAATTTTGAATTAATTCATATATGAATTAAATGGAAAAGCAACAATTTATCTGGCGAGTTATTTGAATGTTCGGCCTACGTCCACCTGTCTGACAGACGGTATTCTAGTGGCTTCTAACAGCAGTAGTAGCAGCAGCAGCTAGGTGCGCTGCTTGCCTGCAGTAAATAGGATGTGTTCCATCCATGGAACACTGTGATAGGAATCATGCCATTCATAGAACACAATGCTTGGATGTGTTCTATTCCTGGAACAATGGGACCACGTGTCACAATGGGACCACGTGTCACAATGGGCAGCCCACAGTCTTTAGCAGCTGCACAGTAGTAGTCAGCTTCAGTCTGCTGAGGGAGCCTCAGCAGACAGGTGGGCGATGCTCGTCAGGGAGATGGAAAAAGAGCTTGCTCACTTCACTCCACGCATCATTTCAGTATCTGCAGTTCCGCTGAGAATGGTGCACTCACTCTCTTAAGCGGTTTCCAAAGACAGATTGAATTGAAGTCGGGATACACAAGTAGTGTTTTCAAAGCATGATTTGAATGCTTTTTTCAAATGTCGTTGCTCTGTAATTAGTTTTTCTTGGTCCAAGATGCACATTTCCAATTCCTTAGCCTTGATTTAACTTGACCAACTCTTCTACTACTACTACTCTTATTCACCTCTATATGGGAGGCATTGCACTGTATTCAATCTGTCAGTAAAATAACGATCTATCTTGGCCTTTGCTGCTTGGTAGGTACAGGTGTGACAAGCTGCAGTAATGTGTTTGGCTTTGGATAGCTACATTTCTGCACACCCACCTGCTACAAGGCCTGCAGCCCCTTCCCCTCAGTACTTCCCCAGTCTTAATTCAAGCATTCAATTCCTACCACATCCCTAATGCAATGATATGTCGTTTCATTTTTAAACATTGTCTTCCTCTTGTGGCCTTCCAACTTTGAAATTTACTGTTCAATTTTGAATTAATTCATATATGAATTAAATGGAAAAGCAACAATTTATCTGGCGAGTTATTTGAATGTTCGGCCTACGTCCACCTGTCTGACAGACGGTATTCTAGTGTCTTGTAGCAGCAGCAGCAGCAGCAGCAGCTAGGTGCCCTGCTTGCCTACAGTAAATAGGATGTGTTCCATCCATGGAACACTGTGATAGGAATCATGCCATTCATAGAACACAATGCATGGATGTGTTCTATTCCTGGAACAATGGGACCACGTGTCACAATGGGACCACGTGTCACAATGGGCAGCCCACAGTCTGTAGCAGCTGCGCAGTAGTAGTCAGCTTCAGTCTGCTGAGGGAGCCTCAGCAGAAAGGTGGGCGATGCTCGCCAGGGAGATGGAAAAAGAGCTTTCTCACTTCACTCCACGCATCATTTCAGTATCTGCAGTTCCTCTGAGAATGGTGCACTCACTCTCTTAAGCGGTTTCCAAAGACAGATTGAATTGAAATCGGGATACACAAGTAGTGTTTTCAAAGCATGATTTGAATGCTTTTTTCAAATGTCGTTGCTCTGTAATTAGTTTTTCTTGGCCCAAGTTGCACATTTCCAATTCCTTAGCCTTGATTTAACTTGACCAACTCTTCTACTGCTACTACTACTACTACTACTACTCTTATTCACCTCTATATGGGAGGCATTGCACTGTATTCAATCTGTCAGTAAAATAACGATCTATCTTGGCCTTTGCTGCTTGGTAGGTACAGTTGTGACAAGCTGCAGTAATGTGTTTGGCTTTGGATAGCTACATTTCTGCACACCCACCTGCTACAAGGCCTGCAGCCCCTTCCCCTCAGTACTTCCCCAGTCTTAATTCAAGCATTCAATTCCTACCACATCCCTCATGCAATGATATGTCGTTTCATTTTTGAAACATTGTCCCCCTCTTGTGGCCTTCCAACTTTGAAATTTACTGTTCAATTTTGAATTAATTTATATATGAATTAAATGGAAAAGCAACGATTTATCTGGCGAGTTATTTGAATGTTCGGCCTACGTCCACCTGTCTGACAGACGGTAATCTAGTGGCTTGTAGCAGCAGCAGCAGCAGCTAGGTGCGCTGCTTGCCTGCAGTAAATAGGATGTGTTCCATCAATGGAACACTGTGATAGGAATCATGCCATTCATAGAACACAATGCTTGGATGTGTTCTATTCCTGGAACAATGGGGCCACGTGTCACAATGGGACCACGTGTCACAATGGGCAGCCCACAGTCTGTAGCAGCTGCGCAGTAGTAGTCAGCTTCAGTCTGCTGAAGGAGCCTCAGCAGACAGGTGGGCGATGCTCGCCAGGGAGATGGAAAAATAGCTTGCTCACTTCACTCCACGCATCATTTCAGTATCTGCAGTTCCTCTGAGAATGGTGCACTCACTCTCTTAAGCAGTTTCCAAAGACAGATTGAATTGAAATCGGGATACACAAGTAGTGTTTTCAAAGCATGATTTGAATGCTTTTTTCAAATGTCGTTGCTCTGTAATTAGTTTTTCTTGGTCCAAGTTGCACATTTCCAATTCCTTAGCCTTGATTTAACTTGACCAACTCTTCTACTACTACTACTACTTCTACTCTTATTCACCTCTATATGGGAGGCATTGCACTGTATTCAATATGTCAGTAAAATAACGATCTATCTTGGCCTTTGCTGCTTGGTAGGTACAGGTGTGACAAGCTGCAGTAATGTGTTTGGCTTTGGATAGCTACATTTCTGCACACCCACCTGCTACCAGGCCTGCAGCCCCTTCCCCTCAGTACTTCCCCAGTCTTAATTCAAGCATTCAATTCCTACCACATCCCTCATGCAATGATATGTCGTTTCATTTTTGAAACATTGCCCCCCTCTTGTGGCCTTCCAACTTTGAAATTTACTGTTCAATTTTGAATTAATTCATATATGAATTTAATTGAAAAGCAACGATTTATCTGGTGAGTTATTTGAATGTTCGGCCTACGTCCACCTGTCTGACAGACGGTATTCTAGTGGCTTGTAGCAGCAGCAGCAGCAGCAGCAGCTAGGTGCGCTGCTTGCCTGCAGTAAATAGGATGTGTTCCATCCATGGAACACTGTGATAGGAATCATGCCATTCATAGAACACAATGCTTGGATGTGTTCTATTCCTGGAACAATGGGACCACGTGTGACAATGGGACCACGTGTCACAATGGGCAGCCCACAGTCTGTAGCAGCTGCGCAGTAGTAGTCAGCTTCAGTCTGCTGAGGGAGCCTCAGCAGACAGGTGGGCGATGCTCGCCAGGGAGATGGAAAAATAGCTTGCTCACTTCACTCCACGCATCATTTCAGTATCTGTAGTTCCTCTGAGAAAGGTGCACTCACTCTCTTAAGCGGTTTCCAAAGACAGATTGAATTGAAATCGGGATACACAAGTAGTGTTTTCAAAGCATGATTTGAATGCTTTTTTCAAATGTCGTTGCTCTGTAATTAGTTTTTCTTGGTCCAAGTTGCACATTTCCAATTCCTTAGCCTTGATTTAACTTGACCAACTCTTCTACTACTACTACTACTACTACTACTACTACTACTACTACTCTTATTCACCTCTATATGGGAGGCATTGCACTGTATTCAATCTGTCAGTAAAATAACGATCTATCTTGGCCTTTGCTGCTTGGTAGGTACAGGTGTGACAAGCTGCAGTAATGTGTTTGGCTTTGGATAGCTACATTTCTGCACACCCACCTGCTACAAGGCCTGCAGCCCCTTCCCCTCAGTACTTCCCCAGTTTTAATTCAAGCATTCAATTCCTGCCACATCCCTCATGCAATGATATGTCGTTTCATTTTTGAAACATTGTCCCCCTCTTGTGGCCTTCCAACTTTGAAATTTACTGTTCAATTTTGAATTAATTCATATATGAATTAAATGGAAAAGCAACGATTTATCTGGCGTGTTATTTGAATGTTCGGCCTACGTCCACCTGTCTGACAGACGGTATTCTAGTGGCTTGTAGAAGCAGCAGCAGCAGCTAGGTGCGCTGCTTGCCTGCAGTAAATAGGATGTGTTCCATCCATGGAACACTGTGATAGGAATCATGCCATTCATAGAACACAATGCTTGGATGTGTTCTATTCCTGGAACAATGGGGCCACGTGTCACAATGGGACCACGTGTCACAATGGGCAGCCCACAGTCTGTATCAGCTGCGCAGTAGTAGTCAGCTTCAGTCTGCTGAGGGAGCCTCAGCAGACAGGTGGGCGATGCTCGCCAGGGAGATGGAAAAATAGCTTGCTCACTTCACTCCACGCATCATTTCAGTATCTGCAGTTCCTCTGAGAATGGTGCACTCACTCTCTTAAGCGGTTTCCAAAGACAGATTGAATTGAAATCGGGATACACAAGTAGTGTTTTCAAAGCATGATTTGAATGCTTTTTTCAAATGTCGTTGCTCTGTAATTAGTTTTTCTTGGTCCAAGTTGCACATTTCCAATTCCTTAGCCTTGATTTAACTTGACCAACTCTTCTACTACTACTACTACTACTACTACTACTCTTATTCACCTCTATATGGGAGGCATTGCACTGTATTCAATCTGTCAGTAAAATAACGATCTATCTTGGCCTTTGCTGCTTGGTAGGTACAGGTGTGACAAGCTGCAGTAATGTGTTTGGCTTTGGATAGCTACATTTCTGCACACCCACCTGCTACAAGGCCTGCAGCCCCTTCCCCTCAGTACTTCCCCAGTCTTAATTCAAGCATTCAATTCCTACCACATCCCTCATGCAATGATATGTCGTTTCATTTTTGAAACATTGTCCCCCTCTTGTGGCCTTCCAACTTTGAAATTTACTGTTCAATTTTGAATTAATTCATATATGAATTAAATGGAAAAGCAACGATTTATCTGGCGAGTTATTTGAATGTTCGGCCTACGTCCACCTGTCTGACAGACGGTATTCTAGTGGCTTGTAGCAGCAGCAGCAGCAGCAGCTAGGTGCGCTGCTTGTCTGCAGTAAATAGGATATGTTCCATCCATGGAACACTGTGATAGGAATCATGCCATTCATAGAACACAATGCTTGGATGTGTTCTATTCCTGGAACAATGGGACCACGTGTCACAATGGGACCACGTGTCACAATGGGCAGCCCACAGTCTGTAGCAGCTGCGCAGTAGTAGTCAGCTTCAGTCTGCTGAGGGAGCCTCAGCAGACAGGTGGGCGATGCTCGCCAGGGAGATGGAAAAATAGCTTGTTAACTTCACTCCACGCATCATTTCAGTATCTGCAGTTCCTCTGAGAATGGTGCACTCACTCTCTTAAGCGGTTTCCAAAGACAGATTGAATTGAAATCGGGATACACAAGTAGTGTTTTCAAAGCATTATTTGAATGCTTTTTTCAAATGTCGTTGCTCTGTAATTAGTTTTTCTTGGTCCAAGTTGCACATTTCCAATTCCTTAGCCTTGATTTAACTTGACCAACTCTTCTACTACTACTACTACTACTACTACTACTACTACTACTACTACTACTACTCTTATTCACCTCTATATGGGAGGCATTGCACTGTATTCAATCTGTCATTAAAAGAACAATCTATCTTGGCCTTTGCTGCTTGGTAGGTACAGGTGTGACAAGCTGCAGTAATGTGTTTGGCTTTGGATATCTACATTTCTGCACACCCACCTGCTACAAGGCCTGCAGCCCCTTCCCCTCAGTACTTCCCCAGTCTTAATTCATGCATTCAATTCCTACCACATCCCTCATGCAATGATATGTCGTTTCATTTTTGAAATATTGTCCCCCTCTTGTGGCCTTCCAACTTTGAAATTTACTGTTCAATTTTGAATTAATTAATATATGAATTAAAAGGAAAAGCAACGATTTATCTGGCGAGTTATTTGAATGTTCGGCCTACGTCCACCTGTCTGACAGACGGTATTCTAGTGGCTTGTAGCAGCAGCAGCTGCAGCAGCAGCTAGGTGCGCTCCTTGCCTGCAGTAAATAGGATGTGTTCCATCCATGGAACACTGTGATAGGAATTATGCCATTCATAGAACACAATGCTTGGATGTGTTCTATTCCTGGAACAATGGGACCACGTGTCACAATGGGACCACGTGTCACAATGGGCAGCCCACAGTCTGTAGCAGCTGCGCAGTAGTAGTCAGCTTCAGTCTGCTGAGGGAGCCTCAGCAGACAGGTGGGCGATGCTCGCCAGGGAGATGGAAAAAGAGCTTGCTCACTTCACTCCACGCATCATTTCAGTATCTGCAGTTCCCCTGAGAATGGTGCACTCACTCTCTTAAGCGATTTCCAAAGACAGATTGAATTCAAATCGGGATACACAAGTAGTGTTTTCAAAGCATGATTTGAATGCTTTTTTCAAATGTCGTTGCTCTGTAATTAGTTTTTCTTGGTCCAAGTTGCACATTTCCAATTCCTTAGCCTTGATTTAACTTGATCATATCTTCTACTACTACTACTACTACTACTACTACTCTTATTCACCTCTATATGGGAGGCATTGCACTGTATTCAATCTGTCAGTAAAATAACGATCTATCTTCTCCTTTGCTGCTTGGTAGGTACAGGTGTGACAAGCTGCAGTAATATGTTTGGCTTTGGATAGCTACATTTCTGCACACCCACCTGCTACAAGGCCTGCAGCCCCTTCCCCTCAGTACTTCCCCAGTCTTAATTCATGCATTCAATTCCTACCACATCCCTCATGCAATGACATGTCGTTTCATTTTTGAAATATTGTCCCCCTCTTGTGGCCTTCCAACTTTGAAATTTACTGTTCAATTTTGAATTAATTAATATATGAATTAAATGGAAAAGCAACGATTTATCTGGCGAGTTATTTGAAGGTTCGGCCTACGTCCACCTGTCTGACAGACGGTATTCTAGTGGCTTGAAGCAGCAGCAGCAGCTAGGTGCGCTGCTTGACTGCAGTAATTAGGATGTGTTCCATCCATGGAACACTGTGATAGGAATCATGCCATTCATAGAACACAATGCTTGGATGTGTTCTATTCCTGGAACAATGGGACCACGTGTCTCAATGGGACCACGTGTCACAATGGGCAGCCCACAATCTGTAGCAGCTGCGCAGTAGTAGTCAGCTTCAGTCTGCTGAGGGAGCCTCAGCAGACAGGTGGGCGATGCTCGCCAGGGAGATGGAAAAATAGCTTGCTCACTTCACTCCACGCATCATTTCAGTATCTGCAGTTCCTCTGAGAATGGTGCACTCACTCTCTTAAGCGGTTTCCAAAGACAGATTGAATTGAAATCGGGATACACAAGTAGTGTTTTCAAAGCATGATTTGAATGCTTTTTTCAAATGTCGTTGCTCTGTAATTAGTTTTTCTTGGTCCAAGTTGCACATTTCCAATTCCTTAGCCTTGATTTAACTTGACCAACTCTTATACTACTACTACTACTACTCTTATTCACCTCTATATGGGAGGCATTGCACTGTATTCAATCTGTCAGTAAAATAACGATCTATCTTGGCCTTTGCTGCTTGGTAGGTACAGGTGTGACAAGCTGCAGTAATGTGTTTGGCTTTGGATAGCTACATTTCTGCACACCCACCTGCTACAAGGCCTGCAGCCCCTTCCCCTCAGTACTTCCCCAGTCTTAATTCAAGAATTCAATTCCTACCACATCCCTCATGCAATGATATGTCGTTTCATTTTTGAAACATTGTCCCCCTCTTGTGGCCTTCCAACTTTGAAATTTACTGTTCAATTTTGAATTAATTCATATATGAATTAAATGGAAAAGCAACGATTTATCTGGTGAGTTATTTGAATGTTCGGCCTACGTCCACCTGTCTGACAGACGGTATTCTAGTGGCTTGTAGCAGCAGCAGCAGCAGCAGCTAGGTGCGCTGCTTGCCTGCAGTAAATAGGATGTGTTCCATCCATGGAACACTGTGATAGGAATCATGCCATTCATAGAACACAATGCTTGGATGTGTTCTATTCCTGGAACAATGGGACCGCGTGTCACAATGGGACCACGTGTCACAATGGGCAGCCCACAGTCTGTAGCAGCTGCGCAGTAGTAGTCAGCTTCAGTCTGCTGAGGCAGCCTCAGCAGACAGGTGGGCGATGCTCGCCAGGGAGATGGAAAAATAGCTTGCTCACTTCACTCCACGCATCATTTCAGTATCTGCAGTTCCTCTGAGAATGGTGCACTCACTCTCTTAAGCGGTTTCCAAAGACAGATTGAATTGAAATCGGGATACACAAGTAGTGTTTTCAAAGCATGATTTGAATGCTTTTTTCAAATGTCGTTGCTCTGTAATTAGTTTTTCTTGGTCCAAGTTGCACATTTCCAATTCCTTAGCCTTGATTTAACTTGACCAACTCTTCTTCTACTACTACTATTCTTATTCACCTCTATATGGGAGGCATTGCACTGTATTCAATCTGTCAGTAAAATAACGATCTATCTTGGCCTTTGCTGCTTGGTAGGTACAGGTGTGACAAGCTGCAGTAATGTGTTTGGCTTTGGATAGCTACATTTCTGCACACCCACCTGCTACAAGGCCTGCAGCCCCTTCCCCTCAGTACTTCCCCAGTCTTAATTCAAGCATTCAATTCCTACCACATCCCTCATGTAATGATATGTCGTTTCATTTTTGAAACATTGTCCCCCTCTTGTGGCCTTCCAACTTTGAAATTTACTGTTCAATTTTGAATTAATTCATATATGAATTAAATGGAAAAGCAACGATTTATCTGGCGAGTTATTTGAATGTTCGGCCTACGTCCACCTGTCTGACAGACGGTATTCTAGTGGCTTGTAGCAGCAGCAGCAGCAGCAGCTAGGTGCGCTGCTTGCCTGCAGTAAATAGGATGTGTTCCATCCATGGAACACTGTGATAGGAATCATGCCATTCATAGAACACAATGCTTGGATGTGTTCTATTCCTGGAACAATGGGACCACGTGTCACAATGGGACCACGTGTCACAATGGGCAGCCCACAGTCTGTAGCAGCTGCACAGTAGTAGTCAGCTTCAGTCTGCTGAGGGAGCCTCAGCAGACAGGTGGGTGATGCTCGCCAGGGAGATGGAAAAAGAGCTTGCTCACTTCAATCCACGCATCATTTCAGTATCTGCAGTTCCTTTGAGAATGGTGCACTCACTCTCTTAAGCGGTTTCCAAAGACAGATTGAATTGAAATCGGGATACACAAGTAGTGTTTTCAAAGCATGATTTGAATGCTTTTTTCAAATGTCGTTGCTCTGTAATTAGTTTTTCTTGGTCCAAGTTGCACATTTCCAATTCCTTAACCTTGATTTAACTTGACCAACTCTTCTACTACTACTACTACTACTACTACTACTACTACTACTACTCTTATTCACCTCTATATGGGAGGCATTGCACTGTATTCAATCTGTCAGTAAAATAACGATCTATCTTGGCCTTTGCTGCTTGGTAGGTACAGGTGTGACAAGCTGCAGTAATGTGTTTGGCTTTGGATAGCTACATTTCTTCACACCCACCTGCTACAAGGCCTGCAGCCCCTTCCCCTCAGTACTTCCCCAGTCTTAATTCAAGCATTCAATTCCTACAACATCCCTCATGCAATGATATGTCGTTTCATTTTTGAAACATTGTCCCCCTCTTGTGGCCTTCCAACTTTGAAATTTACAGTTCAATTTTGAATTAATTCATATATGAATTAAATGGAAAAGCAACGATTTATCTGGCGAGTTATTTGAATGTTCGGCCTACGTCCACCTGTCTGACAGACGGTATTCTAGTGGCTTGTAACAGCAGTAGTAGCAGCAGCAGCTAGGTGCGCTGCTTGCCTGCAGTAAATAGGATGTGTTCCATCCATGGAACACTTTGATAGGAATCATGCCATTCATAGAACACAATGCTTGGATGTGTTCTATTCCTGGAACAATGGGACCACGTGTCACAATGGGACCACGTGTCACAATGGGCAGCCCACAGTCTGTAGCAGCTGCACAGTAGTAGTCAGCTTCAGTCTGCTGAGGGAGCCTCAGCAGACAGGTGGGCGATGCTCGCCAGGGAGATGGAAAAAGAGCTTGCTCACTTCACTCCACGCATCATTTCAGCATCTGCAGTTCCGCTGAGAATGGTGCACTCACTCTCTTAAGCGGTTTCCAAAGACAGATTAAATTGAAGTCGGGATACATAAGTAGTGTTTTCAAAGCATGATTTGAATGCTTTTTTCAAATGTCGTTGCTCTGTAATTAGTTTTTCTTGGTCCAAGTTGCACATTTCCAATTCCTTAACCTTGATTTAACTTGACCAACTCTTCTACTACTACTACTACTACTACTACTACTACTACTACTCTTATTCACCTCTATATGGGAGGCATTGCACTGTATTCAATCTGTCAGTAAAATAACGATCTATCTTGGCCTTTGCTGCTTGGTAGGTACAGGTGTGACAAGCTGCAGTAATGTGTTTGGCTTTGGATAGCTACATTTCTGCACAGCCAACTGCTACAAGGCCTGCAGCCCCTTCCCCTCAGTACTTCCCCAGTCTTAATTCAAGCATTCAATTCCTACCACATCCCTCATGCAATGATATGTCGTTTCATTTTTGAAACATTGTCTCCCTCTTGTGGCCTTCCAACTTTGAAATTTACTGTTCAATTTTGAATTAATTCATATATGAATTAAATGGAAAAGCAACGATTTATCTGGCGAGTTATTTGAATGTTCGGCCTACGTCAACCTGTCTGACAGACGGTATTCTAGTGTCTTGTAGCAGCAGCAGCAGCAGCTAGGTGCCCTGCTTGCCTGCACTAAATATGATGTGTTCCATCCATGGAACACTGTGATAGGAATCATGCCATTCATAGAACACAATGCGTGGATGTGTTCTATTCCTGGAACAATGGGACCACGTGTCACAATGGGACCACGTGTCACAATGGGAAGCCCACAGTCTGTAGCAGCTGCGCAGTAGTAGTCAGCTTCAGTCTGCTGAGGGAGCCTCAGCATACAGGTGGGCGATGCTCGCCAGGGAGATGGAAAAAGAGCTTGCTTACTTCACTCCACGCATCATATCAGTATCTGCAGTTCCTCTGAGAATGGAGCACTCACTCTCTTAAGCGGTTTCCAAAGACAGATTGAATTGAAATCGGGATACACGAGTAGTGTTTTCAAAGCATGATTTGAATGCTTTTTTCAAATGTCGTTGCTCTGTAATTAGTTTTTCTTGGTCCAAGTTGCACATTTCCAATTCCTTAGCCTTGATTTAACTTGACCAACTCTTCTACTACTACTACTACTACTACTACTACTACTCTTATTCACCTCTATATAGGAGGTATTGCACTGTATTCAATCTGTCAGTAAAATAACGATCCATCTTGGCCTTTGCTGCTTGGTAGGTACAGGTGTGACAAGCTGCATTAATGTGTTTGGCTTTGGATAGCTACATTTCTGCACACCCACCTGATACAAGGCCTGCAGCCCCCTTCCCCTCAGTACTTCCCCAGTCTTAACCCCTTTCTGCCATCCGACGTACTATCCCGTCCACGGTACCCGGGCCCGTATGACCGGGGACGGGATAGTACGTCGGCGCGATCAGCGGCGCCCACGTGGTGAGCGCCGCTGATCGCGACCGAGTGTCAGCTAATTATCATAGCTGACACCCGGCACAATGTGTCAGGGGCGGTCACGGACCGCCCCCGACACGTTAACCCCTTGCACACCGCGATCAAACACGATCGCGGTGTACCGGGGGTTAAAGGAAAGCATCGGCAGTGAGGGGGCTCCCTCCGTGCTTCCCTGAGCCCCCCACGGCAGCGCAATGTGCAGCGCTGCTGCGGGGGACTCCCTCCCTCCAGGCCCCCGAATCCAAGATGGCGATGGGGGCCTTCGGGGGCCTGCGGAAGCTGGCTTCCTCAGTGCCTGCAAAGCGCAGGCATGAGGAAGCCTTCTGCAGTGCCTGTGTCAGATCGCTGATCTGTCACAGTGATCTGTGATGTGACAGATCAGCAATCTGTCACAGGACAGTGATGTCCCACCTGGGGCTATTTAATAAAGTAAAAAAAAAAATAAAAAAAAGTGTAAAAATAATAAAAAAAAAATCGCCAAATAAATTAGAAAAAAAAAAAAAATTCCCCCAATAAATCCATTTTTTGGAAATAATAATAAAAAAAAAAACAATAAAAGTACACATATTAGGTATTGTCGCGTCCGTAACGACCCGCCCTATAAAACTGTCCCATTAGTTAACCCCTTTAGCGAACCCCTTAAAAAATAAAAATAAAAAGCGAAGAAAAAAATAATGATTTATTATCATACCGCCAAACAAAAAGTGTAATAACGCGCGATCAAAAAGACGCATATAAATATCCATGGTACCGCTGAAAACGTCATCTTGTCCCGCAAAAAACAAGCCACCACACAGCATCATCAGCGAAAAAATAAAAAAGTTATAGCTCGCTGAATAAAGCAATGCAAAAATAATTATTTTTTATATAAAATAGTTTTCATTGCATAAAACCGACAAAAACATAAAAAACGACGTAAATGAGGTATCGCTGTAACCGTACTGACCCAAAGAATAAAACCGCTTTATCAATTTTACCGCACGCGGAACGGTGTAAACGCACCCCCCCCAAAAGAAATTCATGAAACGCTGGTTCTTGTTCATTCTGCGTCACAAAAATCGGAATAAAAAGCGATCAAAAAATTTCACGTGCCCGAAAATGGTACCAATAAAAACGTCAACTCGTCCCGCAAAAAATAAGACCTCACATGACTCGGTGGGTCAAAATACGGAAAAATTATAGCTCTCAATATGTGGTGATGCAAAAACTATTTTTACAATAAAAAGCGTCTTTTAGCGTGCGACAGCCGCCAAACATAAAAACCGCCATAAATAGTAAATCAAACCCCCCGTTGTCACCCCCTTAGTTAGGGAAAAATAATAAAATAAAAAAAATGTATTTATTTCCATTTTTCCATTAGGGTTAGGGCTAGGGCTAGGGTTAGGGCTAGGTTAGGGTTAGGGTAGGGTTAGGGCTAGGGGTGTGTTGGGGTAGGGTTAGGGCTAGGGTTAGGGTAGGGTTAGGGTTAGGGCTAGGGTTAGGGCTAGGGTTAGGGGCGTGTTGGGGTTCGGGTTGGAGTTAGAATTGGGGGTTTCCACTGTTTGGGCACATCAGGGGCTCTCCAAATGCAACATGGCGTCTGATCTCAATTCCAGCCAATTCTGAGTTGAAAAAGTCAAATGGTGCTCCTTCCCTTCCAAGCTCTGCTATGCGCCCAAACAGTGTTTTACCCCCACATGTAGGGTATCAGCCTACTCAGGACAAATTGCAAAACAATTTTTGGGGTCCAATTTCTCCTGTTACCCTTAGGAAAATAAAAAATTGGGGGCAAAAATATCATTTTTGTGGAAAAAAATGATTTTTTTATTTTCACGTCCGAGTGTTATAAACTTCTGTGAAGCACTTGGGGTTCAAAGTGCTCACCACACATCTAGATAAGTTCCGTGGGGGGTCTAGTGTCCGAAATGGGGTCACTTGTGGGGAGTTTCAATAGTTTAGGTACATCAGGGTCTCTCCAAACGCACATGACACCCGCAGACCATTCCATCAAAGTCTGCATTCCAAAACGTCACTGCTTCCCTTCCGAGCCCCGACGTGTGTCCATACAGTAGTTTTCTCCCACATATGGGGTGTCAGCGTACTCAGGACAAATTGGACAACAACTTTTGGGGTCCAATTTCTCCTGTTACCCTTGGGAAAATGAAAAAATTGGGGACTAATTGATCATGTTTCTGGAAAAAATATGATTTTTTTATTTTCATGCCCGGGCATTATAAACTTCTGTGAAGCCCTTGGGGGTTCAAAGCGCTCACCACACATCTAGATAAGTCCCTTAGGGGGTCTCGTTTCCAAAATGGGGTCACTTGTGGGGGTTTCCACTGTTTAGGTACATTAGGGGCTCTCCAAAGGCAACATGACACCCGCAGACCATTCCATCAAAGTCTGCATTCCAAAACGTCACTACTTCCCTTCCGAGCCCTGACATGTGTCCATACAGTAGTTTTATCCCACATATGGGGTGTCAGCATACTCAGGACAAATTGGACAACAACTTTTGGGGTTCAATTTCTCCTGTTACCCTTGGGAAAATAAAAAAATTGGGGACTAATTGATCATGTTTGTGGAAAAAATATGATTTTTTTATTTTCATGCCCTGGCATTATAAACTTCTGTGAAGCCCTTGGGGGTTCAAAGTGCTCACCTCACATCTAGATACGTTCCTTAGTGGGTCTAGTTTTCAAAATGGGGTCATTTGTGGGGGGTTTCCACTGTTTAGGTACATTAGGGGCTCTCCAAAGGCAACATGACACCCGCAGACCATTCCATCAAAGTCTGCATTCCAAAACGTCACTACTTCCCTTCCGAGCCCCGACGTGTGCAAATACAGTAGTTTTCTCCCACATATGGGGTATCAGCATACTCAGGACAAATTGGACAACAACTTTTGGGGTCCAATTTCTCCTGGTACCCTTGGGAAAATAAAACAAAGGTGACTAAAAGATCATGTTTGTGGAAAAAATACGAATTTTTTATTTTCACGCCCGGGCGTTGTAAACTTCTGTGAAGCACTGGGGGGTTCAAAGTGCTCACCACACATCTAGATAAGTTCCTTGGGGGGTCTAGTATACAAAATGGTGTCATTTGTGGGGGGTTTCCACTGTTTAGGTACATTAGGGGCTCTCCAAAGGCAACATGGCACCCGCAGACCATTCCATCAAAGTCTGCATTCCAAAACGTCACTACTTCCCTTCCGAGCCCCGACGTGTGCCCATACAGTAGTTTTCTCCCACATATGGGGTATCAGCATACTCAGGACAAATTGGACAACAACTTTTGGGGTCCAATTTCTCCTGGTACCCTTGGGAAAATAAAAAAATGGTGACTAAAAGATCATGTTTGTGGAAAAAATACGAATTTTTTATTTTCACGCCCGGGTGTTATAAACTTCTGTGAAGCACTGGGGGGGTCAAAGTGCTCACCACACATCTAGATAAGTTCCTTATGGGGTCTAGTTTCCAAAATGGTGTCATTTGTGGGGGGTTTCCACTGTTTTGGTACATCAGGGGTTTTCCAAACGCGACATCGTGTCCGATCTCAATTCCAGCCAAAAACGTCAAATGGCGCTGCTTCCCTTCCGAGCTCTGCCATGCGCCCAAATAGTGGTTTACCCCCACATGTGGGGTATCAGCGTACTCAGGACAAATTGCACAATAACTTTTAGGGTCCTGTTACCCTTGGAAAAATAAGAATTGAGGGTGAAAAGATCATTTTTGTGGAAAAAATATGATTTTTTAATTGTATGGCTTTATGTTATAAACTTCTGTGAAGCCCATGGGGGTTCAAAGTTCTCACCACACATCTAGATAAGTTCCTTAGGGGGTCTAGTTTCCAAAATGGTGTCATTTGTGGGGGGGTTCCACTGTTTTGGTACATCAGGAGTTTTCCAAACGCGACATGGTGTCCGATCTCAATTACAGCCAAAAACGTCAAATGGCGCTGCTTCCCTTCCGAGCTCTGCCATGCGCCCAAATAGTGGTTTACCCCCACATGTGGGGTATCAGCGTACTCAGGACAAATTGCACAATAACTTTTAGGGTCCTATTACCCTTGGAAAAATAAGAATTGAGGGTGAAAAGATCATTTTTGTGGAAAAAATATGATTTTTTAATTGTATGGCTTTATGTTATAAACTTCTGTGAAGCCCATGGGGGTTCAAAGTTCTCACCACACATCTAGATAAGTTCCTTATGGGGTCTAGTTTCCAAAATGGTGTCATTTGTGGGGGGGTTACACTGTTTTGGTACATCAGGAGTTTTCCAAACGCGACATGGTGTCCGATCTCAATTCCAGCCAAAAACGTCAAATGGCGCTGCTTCCCTTCCGAGCTCTGCCATGCGCCCAAATAGTGGTTTACCCCCACATGTGGGGTATCAGCGTACTCAGGACAAATTGCACAATAACTTTTAGGGTCCTGTTACCCTTGGGAAAATAAAAATTGGGGTGAAAAGATCATTTTTGTGGAAAAAATATGATTTTTTAATTGTACCGCTGTACGTTATAAACTTCTGTAAAGCCCTTGTGGGTTCAAAGTTCTCACCACATATCTAGATAAGTTCCTTGGGGGTCTAGTTTCCAAAATGGGGTCACTTGTAGGGGGTTTCCACTGTTTAGGTACATCAGGGACTCTCCAAACGTGACATGGCGTCCAATCTGAATTCCAGCCAATTTTGCATTGAAAAAGTCAAACGGCGCTCCTTCCATTCTGAGCTCTGCCATGCGCCGAAACAGTCGTCCCCCCCCACATATCAGGTATCTGCGTACTCAGGACAAATTGCACAATAACTTTTGCAGTTCAATTTCTCCTGTTACCCTTGGTAAAATAAAAAAAATTGAACCTGAAGTATTTTTTTTATGAAAAAAAGTTAGATGTTCATTTTTTTTTAAATATTCAAAAAAATTCCTGTGACGCACCTAAAGGGTTAATAAACTTCTTGAATGTGGTTTTGAGCACCTTAAGGGGTGCAGTTTTTAGAATGGTGTCACTTTTGGGTATTTTCTATCATATAGACCCCTCAAAGTGGCTTCAAATGTGATGTGGTCCGTAAAAATAAAATGGTGTTGTAAAAATGAGAAATCGCTGGTCAACTTTTAACCCTTATAACTTCCTAACAAAAAAAATTTTGGTTCCAAAATTGTGCTGATGTAAAGTAAACATGTGGGAAATGTTAGTTATCAAGTATTTTTGTGTGCCGTATCTCTGTGATTTAAGGGCATAAAAATTCAAAGTTGGAAAATTGCGAAATTTTCAAAATTTTTGCCAAATTTCCGTTTTTCTCACAAATAAACGCAAGTTATTTGAATGAAATTTTACCACTAACATGAAGTACAATATGTCACGAGAAAACAATGTCAGAAACACCGGGATACATGGAAGCGTTCCAGAGTTATGACCTCATAAAGGTACAGTGGTCAGAATTGTAAAAATTGGCCCGGTCATGAACGTGCAAACCACCCTTGGGGGTGAAGGGGTTAATTCAAGCATTCAATTCCTACCACATCCCTCATGCAATGATATGTCGTTTCATTTTTGAAACATTGTCCCCCTCTTGTGGCCTTCCAACTTTGAAATTTACTGTTCAATTTTGAAATAATTCATATATGAATTAAATGGAAAAGCAACGATTTATCTGGCGAGTTATTTGAATGTTCGGCCTACGTCCACCTGTCTGACAGACGGTATTCTAGTGGCTTGTAGCAGCAGCAGCAGCTAGGTGCGCTGCTTGCCTGCAGTAAATAGGATGTGTTCCATCCATGGAACACTGTGATAGGAATCATGCCATTCATAGAACACAATGCTTGGATGTGTTCTATTCCTGGAACAATGGGACCACGTGTCACAATGGGACCACGTGTCACAATGGGCAGCCCACAGTCTGTAGCAGCTGTGCAGTAGTAGTCAGCTTCAGTCTGCTGAGGGAGCCTCAGCAGACAGGTGGGCGATGCTCGCCAGGGAGATGGAAAAATAGCTTGCTCACTTCACTCCACGCATCATTTCAGTATCTGCAGTTCCTCTGAGAATGGTGCACTCACTCTCTTAAGCGGTTTCCAAAGACAGATTGAATTGAAATTGGGATACACAAGTAGTGTTTTCAAAGCATGATTTGAATGTTTTTTTCAAATGTCGTTGCTCTGTAATTAGTTTTTCTTGGTCCAAGTTGCACATTTCCAATTCCTTAGCCTTGATTTAACGTGACCAACTCTTCTACTACTACTACTATTACTACTACTACTACTACTACTACTCTTATTCACCTCTATATGGGAGGCATTGCACTGTATTCAATCTGTCAGTAAAATAACGATCTATCTTGGCCTTTGCTGCTTGGTAGGTACAGGTGTGACAAGCTGCAGTAATGTGTTTGGCTTTGGATAGCTACATTTCTGCACAGCCACCTGCTACAAGGCCTGCAGCCCCTTCCCCTCAGTACTTCCCCAGTCTTAATTCAAGCATTCAATTCCTACCACATCCCTCATGCAATGATATGTCGCTTCATTTTTGAAACATTGTCCCCCTCTTGTGGCCTTCCAACTTTGAAATTTACTGTTCAATTTTCAATTAATTCATATATGAATTAAATGGAAAAGCAAAGATTTATCTGGCGAGTTATTTGAATGTTTGGCCTACGTCCACCTGTCTGACAGACGGTATTCTAGTGGCTTGTAGCAGTAGCAGCAGCAGCAGCAGCTAGGTGCGCTGCTTGCCTGCAGTAAATAGGATGTGTTCCATCCATGGAACACTGTGATAGGAATCATGCCATTCATAGAACACAATGCTTGGAGGTGTTCTATTCCTGGAACAATGGGACCACGTGTCACAATGGGACCACGTGTCACAATGGGCAGCCCACAGTCTGTAGCAGCTGCGCAGTAGTAGTCAGCTTCAGTCTGCTGAGGGAGCCTCAGCAGACAGGTGGGCGATTCTCGCCAGGGAGATGGAAAAAGAGCTTGCTCACTTCACTACACGCATCATTTCAGTATCTGCAGTTCCTATGAGAATGGTGCACTCACTCTCTTAAGCGGTTTCCAAAGACAGATTGAATTGAAGTCGGGATACACAAGTAGTGTTTTCAAAGCATGATTTGAATGCTTTTTTCAAATGTCGTTGCTCTGTAATAAGTTTTTCTTGGTCCAAGTTGCACATTTCCAATTCCTTAGCCTTGATTTAACTTGACCAACTCTTCTACTACTACTACTACTACTACTACTATTACTACTACTACTACTACTACTCTTATTCACCTCTATATGGGAGGCATTGCACTGTATTCAATCTGTCAGTAAAATAACGATCTATCTTGGCCTTTGCTGCTTGGTAGGTATAGGTGTGACAAGCTGCAGTAATGTGTTTGGCTTTGGATAGCTACATTTCTGCACACCCACCTGCTACAAGGCCTGCAGCCCCTTCCCCTCAGTACTTCCCCAGTCTTAATTCAAGCATTTAATTCCTACCACATCCTTCATGCAATGATATGTCGTTTCATTTTTGAAACATTGTCCCCCTCTTGTGGCCTTCCAACTTTGAAATTTACTGTTCAATTTTGAATTAATTCATATATGAATTAAATGGAAAAGCAACGATTTATCTGGCGAGTTATTTGAATGTTCGGCCTACGTCCACCTGTCTGACAGACGGTATTCTAGTGGCTTGTAGCAGCAGCAGCAGCAGCAGTAGCAGCTAGGTGCGCTGCTTGCCTGCAGTAAATAGGATGTGTTACATCCATGGAACACTGTGATAGGAATCATGCCATTCATAGAACACAATGCTTGGATGTGTTCTATTCCTGGAACAATGGGACCACGTGTCACAATGGGACCACGTGTCACAATGGGCAGCCCACAGTCTGTAGCAGCTGCGCAGTAGTAGTCAGCTTCAGTCTGCTGAGGGAGCCTCAGCAGACAGGTGGGCGATTCTCGCCAGGGAGATGGAAAAAGAGCTTGCTCACTTCACTCCACGCATCATTTCAGTATCTGCAGTTCCTCTGAGAATGGTGCACTCAATCTCTTAAAGGGAAGGTGCCGCAATTTTATATAATTTGCAAAAAAATAGTAAGTTACAAAACATGTTGTTTCAGCAAATGTACTAACCAGGATTTATGGTTTGTTTGTAATAATGTTTTCATGTAGCCACTGGGCGCTGACATCTTGATTTGCAGATCTGTGGAGGACTCATACAGTCTGCAAATATGGCCGTCCCTGCACATAGGAAACTGCGGTCGGCTTCCGACCGCACATTGCAGCCTCAGTAGCAGAGAACTGG
The DNA here is from genome assembly GCF_039654945.1 of Dendrobates tinctorius. Classification (NCBI taxonomy): domain Eukaryota; kingdom Metazoa; phylum Chordata; class Amphibia; order Anura; family Dendrobatidae; genus Dendrobates; species Dendrobates tinctorius. The sequence continues at coordinate 3,010,765 of NW_027361956.1, forward strand.
GCACGCCCCTGTGGGCTGCACCATTCACTGCTGTAGGTGTGGCTGGGCGCCATTTTACTGTAGCCCAGTGCTATCTGCTGAGCTCCACTTACCCTCTATCACAGGACCACTTGTGGCATAACGGGTCCTGTGTTGTGAGGAGAGGCTGAAGAAAAGCAGAAGGTGGTCAGCAGAGGAGAGAAGCGCTCACTGGAGCCGGAGGATGGAGAGTGGTGAGTGCGGGTGACTTTCATCTATGCTCCTCTGTACTGCTTACTCCAGGCTCAGCCCTGTGCTTCCTGCTCCAGCGTCCTCCTGCTCTGTCTCCGCCTCCTCACTCACAGCCCCAGTGATCTCCGGTAATCTGACACCTTTGCTTTTATGGCTGTCTGAGGAGGACAGTGACTTATACAGCCCATAGTCTTGTGTATAATTGGGGGGGCTGGAAGTTTCACCAGTGTGGGCATATCTGTAATACTGTCTGCTGAGCCGTGTATCTAATCCTCTCCTGTGTGATACTGCCTGCTGAGCCGTGCATCTAATCCTCTTCTGTGTGATACTGCCTGCTGAGTCGTGCATCTAATCCTCTTCTGTGTGATACTGCCTGCTGAGCCGTGTATCTAATCCTCTCCTGTGTGATACTGCCTGCTGAGCCGTGTATCTAACCCTATCCTGTGTGATACTGCCTGCTGAGCCGTGTATCTAATCCTCTCCTGTGTGATACTGACTGCTGAGCCGTGTATCTAATCCTCTCCTGTGTGATACTGACTGCTGAGCCGTGTATGTAATCCTATCCTGTGTGATACTGTATTCTGAGCCGGGTATCTAATCCTCTCCTGTGTGATACTTTCTGCTGAGCCGTGTATCTAATCCTCTCCTGTGTGATACTGTCTGCTGAGCCGTGTATCTAATCCTCTCCTGTGTGATACTGTCTGCTGAGCTGTGTATCTAATCCTATCCTGTGTGATACTGTATTCTGAGCCGGGTATCTAATCCTCTCCTGTGTGATACTTTCTGCTGAGCCGTGTATCTAATCCTCTCCTGTGTGATACTGTCTGCTGAGCCATGTATCTAATCCTCTCCTGTGTGATACTGTCTGCTGAGCTGTGTATCTAATCCTATCCTGAGTGATACTGTATTCTGAGCCGGGTATCTAATCCTCTCCTGTGTGATACTTTCTGCTGAGCCGTGTATCTAATCCTCTCCTGTGTGATACTGACTGCTGAGCCGTGTATCTAATCCTCTCCTGTGTGATACTGACTGCTGAGCCGTGCATCTAATCCTCTTCTGTGTGATACTGCCTGCTGAGCCGTGCATCTAATCCTCTTCTGTGTGATACTGCCTGCTGAGCCGTGTATCTAATCCTCTCCTGTGTGATACTGCCTGCTGAGCCGTGTATCTAATCCTCTCCTGTGTGATACTGACTGCTGAGCCGTGTATGTAATCCTATCCTGTGTGATACTGACTGCTGAGCCGTGTATCTAATCCTATCCTGTGTGATACTGTATTCTGAGCCGTGTATCTAATCCTCTCCTGTGTGATGCTGCCTGCTGAGCCATGTATCTAATCCTATCCCATGTGATACTGCCTGCTGAGCCGTGTATCTAATCCTCTCCTGTGTGATGCTGCCTGCTGAGCCGTGTATCTAATCCTATCCCGTGTGATACTGCTCTCCTGAAATACTCTGTGCTGCTGTCACTCTGCTCCCAGAATCCTTGCTGCCTGCCATCCTCGGTGACCGAAGACCCCATTCCTCTCCTCAGATCCCGTCCTGGCGATGTGTGAAACCGAGGGGACAGGGGCCTGATGTATGGTGGAAGGAGCAGGGCGACAGCAGCACAGAGTATTTCAGGAGAGCAGTGTGTGCTGGTCTGTGGGGGGCGCCCTGTTCGGTGCCAGGGATTGTACAAAGAGCGCTGTGATTTATTCACATGGATGAACCGTCTGCTTGTCTGCTCCACAGAAATCCAGGAAACATGTCTGCTGATTGATGGCCTGTTGTGATCCAGACTTTACATGCAAAGACAGTCAGTAACTTTGCAAGCCCCATCAAAATGGCTGCTCACTGTGTCTATAGATGTCATAGGTTTTTGTGCCAGATTTCAGTAGCTGCTCCCCCTAGTGTTAACAAGTGGAAATGCCAAACTTTTTAAAATTATTTTTCATATTTTGCAAAATTAAAAACAAACGATAATATTTTTTAAGAAAATGTAAACATTCTTTACATTTTTTCAATTGCTGAAAAAAAATTTTTTGGATGGCACCTTCCCTTTAAGCGGTTTCCAAAGACAGATTGAATTGAAGTCGGGATACACAAGTAGTGTTTTCAAAGCATGATTTGAATGCTTTTTTCAAATGTCGTTGCTCTGTAATAAGTTTTTCTTGGTCCAAGTTGCACATTTCCAATTCCTTAGCCTTGATTTAACTTGACCAACTCTTCTACTACTACTACTACTACTACTCTTATTCACCTCTATATGGGAGGTATTGCACTGTATTCAATCTGTCAGTAAAATAACGATCTATCTTGGCCTTTGCTGCTTGGTAGGTACAGGTGTGACAAGCTGCAGTAATGTCTTTGCCTTTGGATAGCTACATTTCTGCACACCCACCTTCTACAAGGCCTGCAGCCCCTTCCCCTCAGTACTTCCCCAGTCTTAATTCAAGCATTCAATTCCTACCACATCCCTCATGCAATGATATGTCGTTTCATTTTTGAAACATTGTCCCCCTCTTGTGGCCTTCCAACTTTGAAATTTACTGTTCAATTTTGAATTAATTCATATATGAATTAAATGGAAAAGCAACGATTTATCTGGCGAGTTATTTGAATGTTCGGCCTACGTCCACCTGTCTGACAGACGGTATTCTAGTGGCTTGTAGCAGTAGCAGCAGCAGCAGCTAGGTGCGCTGCTTGCCTGCAGTAAATAGGATGTGTTCCATCCATGGAACACTGTGATAGGAATCATGCCATTCATAGAACACAATGCTTGGATGTGTTCTATTCCTGGAACAATGGGACCACGTGTCACAATGGGACAACGTGTCACAATGGGCAGCCCACAGTCTGTAGCAGCTGCTTGGATGTGTTCTATTCCTGGAACAATGGGACCACGTGTCACAATGGGACAACGTGTCACAATGGGCAGCCCACAGTCTGTAGCAGCTGCTTGGAGAAAATTCAAAACATTCATTACTCAATAGGGCCCAAACTATCAAAAACCAGCGGTTTGAATGAACACTCACATTTCTTGGTAGAATCGTGCAGGACTGAAATTTTTGATGTTTTTCTACTCCTCTCATGAGCACAAACAAGTCTCTAAAAGGATGAGTTTGCAACTACTTTACTTTTGGAGAAAATTCAAAACATTCATTATTCAATAGAGCCCAAAAGCAAAAACCAGCGTTTTGAATGAAGAATCACATTTCTTGGTAGAATATGCAGGATTGAAATTTTTGATGGTTTTTTACTCCTCTCAACAGCCCAAACAAGTTTCTAAAAGGATGAGTTTGCAACTACTTTACTCTTGGAGAAAATTCAAAACATTCATTATTCAATAGGGCCCAAAATATCAAAAACCAGCGGTTTGAATGAACACACATTTCTTGGTAGAATCATGCAGTACTGAAATTTTTGATGTTTTTCTACTCCTCTCATGAGCCCAAACAAGTCTATAAAGCATGAGCTTGCAACTACTTTACTTTTGGAGAAAATTCAAAACATTCATTATTCAATAGAACCCAATAGCAAAAATCAGCGTTTTGAATGAAGAATCACATTTCTTGGTAGAATCATGCAGGATTGAAATTTTTGATGGTTTTTTACTCCTGTCAACAGCCCAAACAAGTTTCTAAAAGGATGAGTTTGCAACTACTTTACTTTTGGAGAAAATTCAAAACATTCATTATTCAATAGGGCCCAAACTATCAAAAACCAGCGGTTTGAATGAACACTCACATTTCTTGGTAGAATCGTGCAGGACCTAAATTTTTGATGTTTTTCTACTCCTCTCATGACCACAAACAAGTCTCTAAAAGGATGAGTTTGCAACTACTTTACTTTTGGAGAAAATTCAAAACATTCATTATTCAATAGAGCCCAATAGCAAAAATCAGGTTTTGAATGAAGAATCACATTTCTTGGTAGAATCATGCAGGATTTAAATTTTTGATTCTATTTTACTCCTCTCAACAGCCCAAACAAGTTTCTAAAAGGATGAGTTTGCAACTACTTTACTTTTGGAGAAAATTCAAAACATTCATTATTCAATAGGGCCCAAAATATCAAAAACCAGCGGTTTGAATGAACACTCACATTTCTTGGTAGAATCGTGCAGGACTGAAATTTTGGATGTTTTTCTACTCCTCTCATGAGCCCAAACCAAGACTCTAAAAGGATGAGTTTGCAACTACTTTACTTTTGGAGAAAATTCAAAACATTCATTATTCAATAGAGCCCAATAGCAAAAATCAGGTTTTGAATGAAGAATCACATTTCTTGGTAGAATCATGCAGGATTGAAATTTATGATGGTTTTTTACTCCTCTCAACAGCCCAAACAAGTTTCTAAAAGGATGAGTTTGCAACTACTTTACTTTTGGAGAAAATTCAAAACATTCATTATTCAATAGGGCCCAAAATATCAAAAAACAGCCGTCTGAATGAACACTCACATTTCTTGTTAGAATCTTGCAGGACTGAAATTTTTGATGTTTTTCTACTCCTCTCATGAGCCCAAACCAAGACTCTAAAAGGATGAGTTTGCAACTACTTTACTTTTGGAGAAAATTCAAAACATTCATTATTCAATAGAGCCCAATAGCAAAAACCAGCGTTTTGAATGAAGAATCACATTTCTTGGTACAATCATGCAGGACTGAAATTTTTGATGGTTTTTTACTCCTCTCAACAGCCCAAACAAGTTTCTAAAAGGATGAGTTTGCAACTACTTTACTTTTGGAGAAAATTCAAAACATTCATTATTCAATAGGGCCCAAAATATCAAAAACCAGCGGTTTGAATGAACACTCATTTCTTGGTAGAATCATGCAGGACTGAAATTTTTGATGTTTTTCTACTCCTCTCATGAGCCCAAACAAGTCTCTAAAAGCATGAGTTTGCAACTACTTTACTTTTGGAGAAAATTCAAAACATTCATTATTCAATAGAAACCAATAGCAAAAATCAGCGTTTTGAATGAAGAATCACATTTCTTGGTAGAATCATGCAGGATTGAAATTTTTGAAGGTTTTTTACTCCTGTCAACAGCCAAAACAAGTTTCAAAAAGGATGAATTTGCAACTACTTTACTTTTGGAAAAAATTCAAAATATTCATTATTCAATAGGGCCCAAAATATCAAAAACCAGCGGTTTGAATGAACACACATTTCTTGGTAGAATCATGCAGGACTGAAATTTTTGATGTTTTTCTACTCCTCTCATGAGCCCAAACAAGTCTCTAAAAGCATGAGCTTGCAACTACTTTACTTTTGGAGAAAATTCAAAACATTCATTATTCAATAGAACCCAATAGCAAAAATCAGCGTTTTGAATGAAGAATCACATTTCTTGGTAGAATCATGCAGGATTGAAATTTTTGATGGTTTTTTTACTCCTCTCAACAGCCCAAACAAGTTTCTAAAAGGATAAGTTTGCAACTACTTTACTTTTGGACAAAATTCAAAACATTCATTATTCAATAGGGCCCAAACTATCAAAAACCAGCGGTTTGAATGAACACTCACATTTCTTGGTAGAATCGTGCAGGACTGAAATTTTTGATGTTTTTCTACTCCTCTCATGAGCACAAACAAGTCTCTAAAAGAATGAGTTTGCAACTACTTTACTTTTGAAGAAAATTCAAAACATTCATTATTCAATAGAGCCCAATAGCAAAAACCAGCTTTTGAATGAAGAATCACATTTCTTGGTAGAATCATGCAGGATTGAAATTTTTGATGGTTTTTTACTCCTCTCAACAGCCCAAACAAGTTTCTAAAAGGATGAGTTTGCAACTACTTTACTTTTCGAGAAAATTCAAAACATTCATTATTCAATAGGGCCCAAAATATCAAAAACCAGAGGTTTGAATGAAGAATCACATTTCTTGGTAGAATCATGCAGGATTGAAATTTTTGATGGTTTTTTACTCCTCTCAACAGCCCAAACAAGTTTCTAAAATGATGAGTTTGCAACTACTTTACTTTTGGAGAAAATTCAAAACATTCATTATTCAATAGGGCCCAAAATATCAAAAACCAGCGGTATGAATGAACACACATTTCTTGGTAGAATCATGCAGGACTGAAATTTTTGATGTTTTTCTACTCCTCTCATGAGCCCAAACAAGTCTCTAAAAGCATGAGTTTGCAACTACTTTACTTTTGGAGAAAATTCAAAACATTCATTATTCAATAGAACCCAATAGCAAAAATCAGGTTTTGAATGAAGAATCACATTTCTTGGTAGAATCATGCAGGATTGAAATTTTTGATGGTTTTTTACTCCTCTCAACAGCCCAAACAAGTTTCTAAAAGGATGAGTTTGCAACTACTTTACTTTTGGAGAAAATTCAAAACATTCATTATTCAATAGGGCCCAAACTATCAAAAACCAGCGGTTTGAATGAACACTCACATTTCTTGGTAGAATCGTGCAGGACTGAAATTTTTGATGTTTTTCTACTCCTCTCATGAGCACAAACAAGTCTCTAAAAGGATGAGTTTGCAACTACTTTACTTTTGGAGAAAATTCAAAACATTCATTATTCAATAGAGCCCAATAGCAAAAACCAGCGTTTTGAATGAAGAATCACATTTCTTGGTAGAAAATGCAGGATTGAAATTTTTGATGGTTTTTTACTCCTCTCAACAGCCCAAACAAGTTTCTAAAAGGATGAGTTTGCAACTACTTTACTTTTGGAGAAAATTCAAAACATTCATTATTCAATAGGGCCCAAAATATCAAAAACCAGCGGTTTGAATGAACACACATTTCTTGGTAGAATCATGCAGGACTGAAATTTTTGATGTTTTTCTACTCCTCTCATGAGCCCAAACAAGTCTCTAAAAGCATGAGTTTGTAACTACTTTACTTTTGGAGAAAATTCAAAACATTCATTATTCAATAGAGCCCAATAGCAAAAATCAGGTTTTGAATGAAGAATCACATTTCTTGGTAGAATCATGCAGGATTGAAATTTTTGATGGTTTTTTTACTCCTCTCAACAGCCCAAACAAGTTTCTAAAAGGATGAGTTTGCAACTACTTTACTTTTGGAGAAAATTCAAAACATTCATTATTCAATAGAGCCCAATAGCAAAAACCAGCGTTTTGAATGAAGAATCACATTTCTTGGTACAATCATGCAGGACTGAAATTTTTGATGGTTTTTTACTCCTCTCAACAGCCCAAACAAGTTTCTAAAAGGATGAGTTTGCAACTACTTTACTTTTGGAGAAAATTCAAAACATTCATTATTCAATAGGGCCCAAAATATCAAAAACCAGCGGTTTGAATGAACACTCATTTCTTGGTAGAATCATGCAGGACTGAAATTTTTGATGTTTTTCTACTCCTCTCATGAGCCCAAACAAGTCTCTAAAAGCATGAGTTTGCAACTACTTTACTTTTGGAGAAAATTCAAAACATTCATTATTCAATAGAAACCAATAGCAAAAATCAGCGTTTTGAATGAAGAATCACATTTCTTGGTAGAATCATGCAAGATTGAAATTTTTGAAGTTTTTTTACTCCTCTCAACAGCCCAAACAAGTTTCTAAAAGGATAAGTTTGCAACTACTTTACTTTTGGAGAAAATTCAAAACATTCATTATTCAATAGGGCCCAAACTATCAAAAACCAGCGGTTTGAATGAACACTCACATTTCTTGGTAGAATCGTGCAGGACTGAAATTTTTGATGTTTTTCTACTCCTCTCATGAGCACAAACAAGTCTCTAAAAGAATGAGTTTGCAACTACTTTACTTTTGGAGAAAATTCAAAACATTCATTATTCAATAGAGCCCAATAGCAAAAACCAGCTTTTGAATGAAGAATCACATTTCTTGGTAGAATCATGCAGGATTGAAATTTTTGATGGTTTTTTACTCCTCTCAACAGCCCAAACAAGATTCTAAAAGGATGAGTTTGCAACTACTTTACTTTTCGAGAAAATTCAAAACATTCATTATTCAATAGGGCCCAAAATATCAAAAACCAGAGGTTTGAATGAAGAATCACATTTCTTGGTAGAATCATGCAGGATTGAAATTTTTGATGGTTTTTTACTCCTCTCAACAGCCCAAACAAGTTTCTAAAATGATGAGTTTGCAACTACTTTACTTTTGGAGAAAATTCAAAACATTCATTATTCAATAGGGCCCAAAATATCAAAAACCAGCGGTATGAATGAACACACATTTCTTGGTAGAATCATGCAGGACTGAAATTTTTGATGTTTTTCTACTCCTCTCATGAGCCCAAACAAGTCTCTAAAAGCATGAGTTTGCAACTACTTTACTTTTGAAGAAAATTCAAAACATTCATTATTCAATAGAACCCAATAGCAAAAATCAGGTTTTGAATGAAGAATCACATTTCTTGGTAGAATCATGCAGGATTGAAATTTTTGATGGTTTTTTACTCCTCTCAACAGCCCAAACAAGTTTCTAAAAGGATGAGTTTGCAACTACTTTACTTTTGGAGAAAATTCAAAACATTCATTATTCAATAGGGCCCAAACTATCAAAAACCAGCGGTTTGAATGAACACTCACATTTCTTGGTAGAATCGTGCAGGACTGAAATTTTTGATGTTTTTCTACTCCTCTCATGAGCACAAACAAGTCTCTAAAAGGATGAGTTTGCAACTACTTTACTTTTGGAGAAAATTCAAAACATTCATTATTCAATAGAGCCCAATAGCAAAAACCAGCGTTTTGAATGAAGAATCACATTTCTTGGTAGAAAATGCAGGATTGAAATTTTTGATGGTTTTTTACTCCTCTCAACAGCCCAAACAAGTTTCTAAAAGGATGAGTTTGCAACTACTTTACTTTTGGAGAAAATTCAAAACATTCATTATTCAATAGGGCCCAAAATATCAAAAACCAGCGGTTTGAATGAACACACATTTCTTGGTAGAATCATGCAGGACTGAAATTTTTGATGTTTTTCTACTCCTCTCATGAGCCCAAACAAGTCTCTAAAAGCATGAGTTTGCAACTACTTTACTTTTGGAGAAAATTCAAAACATTCATTATTCAATAGAGCCCAATAGCAAAAATCAGGTTTTGAATGAAGAATCACATTTCTTGGTAGAATCATGCAGGATTGAAATATTTGATGGTTTTTTTCTCCTCTCAACAGCCCAAACAAGTTTCTAAAAGGATGAGTTTGCAACTACTTTACTTTTGGAGAAAATTCAAAACATTCATTATTCAATAGGGCCCAAACTATCAAAAACCAGTGGTTTGAATGAACACTCACATTTCTTGGTAGAATCGTGCAGGACTGAAATTTTTGATGTTTTTCTACTCCTCTCATGAGCCCAAACAAGTCTCTAAAAGGATGAGTTTGCAACTACTTTACTTTTGGAGAAAATTCAAAACATTCATTATTCAATAGAACCCAATAGCAAAAATCAGCGTTTTGAATGAAGAATCACATTTCTTGGTAGAATCATGCAGGATTTAAATTTTTGATGGTTTTTTACTCCTCTCAACAGCCCAAACAAGTTTCTAAAAGGATGAGTTTGCAACTACTTTACTTTTGGAGAAAATTCAAAACATTCATTATTCAATAGGGCCCAAAATATCACAAACTAGCGGTTTGAATGAACACACATTTCTTGGTAGAATCATGCAGGACTGACATTTTTGATGTTTTTCTACTCCTCTCATGAGCCCAAACAAGTCTCTAAAAGCATGAGCTTGCAACTACTTTACTTTTGGAGAAAATTCAAAACATTCATTATTCAATAGAACCCAATAGCAAAAACCAGCGTTTTGAATGAAGAATCACATTTCTTGGTAGAATCATGCAGGATTGAAATTTTTGATGGTTTTTTACTCCTCTCAACAGCCCAAACAAGTTTCTAAAAGGATGAGTTTGCAACTACTTTACTTTTGCAGAAAATTCAAAACATTCATTATTCAATAGGGCCCAAAATATCAAAAACCAGCGGTTTGAATGAACACATATTTCTTGGTAGAATCATGCAGGACTGAAATTTTTGATGTTTTTCTACTCCTCTCATGAACCCAAACAAGTCTCTAAAAGCATGAGTTTGCAACTACTTTACTTTTGGAGAAAATTCAAAACATTCATTATTCAATAGAGCCCAATAGCAAAAATCAGGTTTTGAATGAAGAATCACATTTCTTGGTAGAATCATGCAGGATTGAAATTTTTGATGGTTTTTTACTCCTCTCATGAGCCCAAACAAGTCTCTAAAAGCATGAGCTTGCAACTACTTTACTTTTGGAGAAAATTCAAAACATTCATTATTCAATATAACCCAATAGCAAAAATCAGCGTTTTGAATGAATAATCACATTTCTTGGTAGAATCATGCAGGATTGAAATTTTTGATTCTTTTTTAATCCTCTCAACAGCCCAAACAAGTTTCTAAAAGGATGAGTTTGCAACTACTTTACTTTTGGAGAAAATTCAAAACATTCATTATTCAATAGGGCCCAAAATATCAAAAACCAGCGGTTTGAATGAACACTCACATTTCTTGGTAGAATCGTGCAGGACTGAAATTTTTGATGTTTTTCTACTCTCATGAGCCCAAACCAAGACTCTAAAAGGATGAGTTTGCAACTTCTTTACTTTTGGAGAAAATTCAAAACATTCATTATTCAATAGAGCCCAATAGCAAAAACCAGCGTTTTGAATGAAGAATCACATTTCTTGGTAGAATCATGCAGGATTGAAATTTTTGATGGTTTTTTACTCCTCTCAACAGCCCAAACAAGTTTCTAAAAGGATGAGTTTGCAACGACTTTACTTTTGGAGAAAATTCAAAACATTCATTATTCAATAGAGCCCAAAATATCAAAAACCAGCGGTTTGAATGAACACACATTTCTTGGTAGAATCATGCAGGACTGAAATTTTTGATGTTTTTCTACTCCTCTCATGAGCCCAAACAAGTCTCTAAAAGCATGAGTTTGCGGAAGGGGTGTGGCCTGGAGCTCGATGTAGGAGGACACTTGAGCTCAGAGCTCCCATGAAGCCTATCTACAAAGCGACATAATTGCTTAAGAAGACTCTTATTCATCAGAAGACCTTTGGAATTGGATTCTTATCTTTATTGTGAACATTTTGACACCTCCCTGGAAGAAATCCGCTGTTTACTTAAGGAATTACAGCCTTTAGAAGTGAGTGGTGAGGAGAGAGCCGCTGTTGACTCAACAGGTTTCCCCTGTACTTAGCCGCGGGTACCGCCATTGTTTACATCAGAGGTATGAACTGGAGGAGATCCTGTGTGATGGCTGCTGAGCCCCTGATCTGACGCTGAAGGAGCCTCGGTGTTCCTGAGTCGATAGAGGTCCGCTGTCGACGCTGTTGGATACTGGGCTCTGCGCAGCTTGCCGCCGCTCAGCTGCAGAGGAGTAAAGGAGCTGGCGCTGCTGGAGAGCGACGCGGCGGGTGTTGGCAGGCACGAAGCCGCAAGGAAGAGGCTGTCATCAAAGAAAGTAGAGGTGGCTCTGGTCCTTCTTGGGTGCCTCGGCTGAAGCTGTCACTGACTGAGTGTTGCATTGGTGAGTGCGGAGAAGAAGGGGAGCGCCGCGTCTGATTTTAAAACTGTTTGGCGGGAGAGCTGCTGGAGCTTAGCGGCGGTCTAGGAGGAGAAGCCCACTGCTGGGGATATCTTTAACAGAAAGAATTTGGAATTGCCCACGCTTTTTCTGTGCTGATCGGAGGTCATTGCCTGGAGACCGAGCTCTGCGCAGCTTGCCGCCGCTCAGCTGCAGAGGAGTAAAGGAGCTGGCGGTGCTGGAGAGTGTCGCGGCGGGAGCTGGCGGGCACGAAGCTGCAAGGAAGAAGCTGTCATCAAAGAGGGTGGAGGTGGATCTGGTCCTTATTGGGTGCCTCGGCTGAGGCTGTCATTGACTGATTGTCACATCGAGTTCGACCCTTTAACACGCTAAGGGGCTTAGAGACGGCTACATTTATACAAGAAGAAGCAGAGGAGATTTAGTGAAATTTGACTATGGTTTTGGCGGTCACTTGATTACTATCCAACGGTGACCTGAAGGAAGGAGCATCGTTGACCCCTACTACTTGGAGAATATTACACTCGTTGGGTGAGATGGAATCTGTTGCTCTCTGAACTTATTGTTAGTCTCTTGGGGATGGTGAAATCTTAATTATTTGTAAATTGGAATAGGGATAGTAATATAGGGGAGAGTATCTGAATATTGTTATATCAATAAGACTGTTTGTGTATTGCTGAAGTGCATCCTTGAGTTAGATGAGACTTACATGGAGATTGTCTCTTGTGCCTTGTTTTGATGACATATTAAAGCATTAGAAGAAGATATTTAAGGGAATAACTAATCTATACATTCCTAGACGGGAAGATATAGAGCTTATACTGTCTTATTCTGAATCCTACTGATTGTATGCTCTTCTCTTCTCTGTCTATAACATTTAAGGCACCTGAGGTTATATAGGTAGTGTTTGGACAGGAGTGTATGAGGTGCTGTTGTTTTATATAAGCCTACGTTACGGAGGACAAGACGTCTCTATTGCTTTGTTGAATTATCAAAATTGAAGGGGTTACATTACTACTCTATTTAAGTCTTTATTCTTATCTTAGTTTGCGATTTACAAACCCTGCTGAAACTGTAATAAAGTTCAACTTAATTACAATGATAATAAAACAGGGGTGGCATATACAGGAACATTTAAGGGTATAGCGCATTTCCTTTACTCTTGTTTCGGTATACTCTAATTATGGCATCTAATTTGAAATCTAAATTGCCTACTAGTAAAAACCAGAAATCTACGAGCGCTTCAAATCAGAAAATTTACACTGAATCTGTTAATCTATTAAGTCCAATTAAATCTAGATCCCCTCTAAAAAGGGAGGAAGCTATCTCATCTAGACACATGCCTCACGGTTTATCTAATAAGGCTACTCAGCAGGACTCAGATCAAAAAATTATATCTTCTGACCCCCGTACTCTATCTTTCACATCTTCTCAAGTTTTTGATAATAAAGGTGCCTCAAAACTTTCTTTTCAGGATGAGGAAAGTAAAATGGATTTATCCAAATCTCATAAGAGAAGAATTCCAGAAGGTGAAACTGTGAGAACAGAGGCAGCAGATTTAGATTCTAATACTTCATCTGATGACTATTCTCCAAATAGTACCCCAGTTAAACAACTCTCTAAAAAAGGCTGTCCGGAGTCGTCTTCTACTGATTTTCTGACTCCCCATGACTTTGACTTTAAAACACTGTTGAACTCTGATAGGCGAGTCACTGAGGGTTTGCTTGCTGGCTTCCTCATATCCTTCCAGGAATCCACCAATCAAGCTAATCAATTCATGTATAAATCTATCAATGCAATCAATGCGTCGATTAAAACGGGATTTGATTCTCACAGGAAGGATATGCAGGAGATTAGTGAAAAATTCTCTCAAAGATTTGAACTGAATGAGAAAAGATTGTCAAAGGTTGAAAATAGAACAGATGAGTTAGTAAAGCAAAACTCAGATTTAAAAGCCGAACTTTTATCCGTGAGGTCCAAGTTAACGGACTTAGAGGACCGGAGTAGACGGAACAACGTCAAGATTAGGGGGATACCTGAAAGCGTGATACAGAAAGACCTTTCAGATTACACTAAAGCTACGCTTAAAAAGGCTTTGCCGTCCTTAACTGATTTACAATTGATAATTGATAGGATTCACCGCCTGCCCCGCCCAAAGAATGTACCAATGGATAAGCCGAGGGATACGATACTTCACTTTCACTTTTTTGAAACTAAAGAAATGATACTAAGATATATTAGAGAGAAGGGCTCTCTACCTCCCCCTAATAATCATTTAAAATTCTTCTCTGATTTCTCAAAGTCAACTATGGAAGCTAGAAAATTGTTTAATCAAGATACTAATGCTCTCAGGGAAATGGGGATTCCATATAAATGGGGCTTTCCAACAAAGTTACTTGTGTCACATAGGGGTAAAATTGTCCCCTTCTTTACTCCAAAGGAAGCTTTAGACTTTATACGCTTTCTAGATGAGGATCCTTCTAACAAAGATACTGGTTGAATAGGGATATATCTCTCATTGGTCTTTGTATTATTTACATTTGACATTTGACAAAATATCAATGGCTTCATGGGTTCTCGCCACTTTGGCTTTTTTTTTTTTTTAAGTACCCAAAAAAAGGAGATTATCACGTTCCGTGATTAACTCCAGGAGGACTCTTTAAGTTTGTTTATTTGTTTGTTATATTTTTTTTTTTTTTTTCTTTTTGTTGTTTCATTCGCCTTTTCTAGACATATACATTTTATTGAATTCAGCTAATAAGAGTAAGCAATCCTAAATATATATAAGATAATTTACTCTAATAAAAAAGGAAAGAGATTATCATGAGAATTAAAATCCTTTCACACAATGTTAAAGGACTGAACAGTCCCCATAAGCGCTATATAACTTCGAGAGAAATAAGACGGCTTCAAGCGGATGTCTCTTGTTTACAAGAGGTCAAATTAATAAAAGATATACATCCAACCTTTCAGCATAAAGATTTTCCATATATTTTTAAATCCCTCAATAATAATAAAAAAAGTGCGGGAGTTATAACCATTATAAATACGAATATTCCCTTCCAATTAATTGAAGAACATCCCGACACCCAGGGAAGATTTCACATCCTCATATGTAAGTTAAATTTTAACCTTTGTACAATCGTGAATATATATGCCCCAAATAATGGTCAGATCTCTTTTTTTAATAAATTAATGCAGAAGATTGACGAAGTTAAAAAAGGTGACCTCATGCTAATAGGGGACTTCAATCTAGTTCCCGATAGAGAAATTGACTCATCATCTTCTGCTACTTCTAAATCAGGCCGATCTCTGAAAAATTGGATAAAACAAAATGAGATGTATGACATTTTCAGATGTCTAAATACCACCTCTAGAGAATTTACATATTACTCAGATATATATAAGACATCTTCCAGAATAGACTTATTTCTAACCAATGTCTTTTCTATCACAAAATTTAAGAAAATTGAAATTCTTGAGAAGTCTTTTTCCGACCACGCCCCTGTGCTGGCAGTATTTGAATCAGGCCCTCCAGTAGCAAACACTTTTCTTTGGAAGGTTAATCCTACCCTACTACGTACCCCAAAGTATAGAAATATAATTACCGAAACTATTGATAATTATTTTAAAGAAAACTCTTCAGATAGTATTGATCCCTTTACATTATGGAACGCCCACAAGGCGGTCTTGAGAGGATGTCTCATCCAACTCTCCACGAGATACAAAAAAGAAAAAAGACAAAAAATTGCTGACCTCCAGAACCAAATTGCTTCAAAAGAAAAACAACAAAATTCCCTGTCTGCTCCATCCCATATTATCCATCTTGATATCCTGAAATTGAGATAGGCGTTAAGATCCGAAATTATTTCCGAGTACGATTCCATTGTTAGAGCATCAAAATATAATCTGTATGCTTCAATTAACAAACCCACCAAATATATGACAAGTAAACTTAAACAAGCTCGCGTAAGTAGAAGGATTGTTAAAATCAAATCCCCTTCAGGAGAAATGAAACAACACCCCTCTGATATTACCGAAATATTTGCGGATTATTTCGAAACCCTCTATAATCTTAAAAAAGATCCCTTAGTTCATACTCCTAATCAAAAAGAGATTGACCTTTTTCTTTCTAAATTGACCCTTCCCCAACTAGATAATTTGGACCTAACTCTTTTAAATCAACCGTTTACTGTAGAAGAAATTGCCAAAACGATTGACAAACTTAAACTTGTCCCCTGGCCCAGATGGGTTCACAACCGAATATCTCAAGTTTTTCTCCAACATTTTATCCCCGCACCTAAAATCTCTTTTTGACCACGCTTCTAGTATTGGATCGTTCCCCAAAGAAATGACGGAGGCAACTATCATTTTGATCCCCAAAGACATTAGAAACCCAGAAGAAGTTAAAAATTATCGTCCGATCTCTTTAATTAACACTGATATTAAAGTATATTCAAAAATTTTAGCGGATCGATTAAAGAATCTTTTACCTGATCTTGTTAAAAATGATCAAGTAGGGTTTGTCTCCGGAAGACAAGTAACAGACGGTACCAGAAGAATCTTGAACTTGTTTAACATAGCTAGCTCTAATAATCTCCCTTCACTATTTATCTCGTTGGATGCCCAAAAAGCTTTTGATAGGGTGAATTGGGATTATCTTAAAGCTACTTTACTAAAGTTTGGTTTTGACAATCGCTTTATAACATCTATATTTGCATTGTACTCTAATACTAATGCTAAAACCTATACTAATAATCACCTTTCTAGGAATTTCAACATCACTAATGGAACAAGACAGGGCTGCCCCCTTTCGCCCCTTTTATTTGCCTTGGCAGTCGAGCCCTTGGCGGAAATGATCAGACAATGTACTGATATTTCGGGTTTTAAAACAAAAAATTATCATCACAAGTTAACCTTATTTGCTGACGACCTTATGTTATCAGTCACTGATCCGGCTAATTCACTTAACGCTTTAATCACCATTTTAGATGAGTTCTCTAAGGTCTCATATTTTAAAATAAATCCCCAAAAATCTAAAATAATACATTTTAATTTACGTCCCTCTGAAATTGAAGCCTTTAAAGAATTATCTGAATTTTACTGGGAAGATTTTGAACTAGAATACTTGGGGATAATTTTCCCTAAAGATTTGAAACTCATTGTTTCTAAGAATATGGAACATCTCAGTAAGAAAATCTTAAAAGACCTTTCTGGGTATAATAATTGCGATCTATCCCTGATGGGAAGAACCTTGGTAATAAAAACATATATTTTACCTAAAATTCTTTTTGTACTTAGGAATTTACCTCTTATGATTCCCACTTCCCTTTTATTTAAAATCCAAAAAGCAATTAACCTTTTTATCTGGAAAGGGAAGAAACCTAGAGTTGCTACTGAAATTTTATATAAGAAAAAGAGTAATGGAGGCCTTGCACTCCCCAATATTCAAATCTATTTTCAAGCTTCTCTTATTCTTCAGAGTCAACAGTGGTTTTCTACGAAAACACTTCCCGCTTGGTTGGACCTTGAGCTAGAACATTATGGGACTAGTTCAATATCAGATTTTTTCTTTAAAGATCTGCTATCTCCTTCGATCATTACTTATCAACATCCTGTTGTAAATTCTATACTGACTATGTGGAGGAGTTTCACAAAATTAAAGAAAGGCGACGACAGGAAAAGCATTTTGAAAAAATTCCCATTAAAATTATTATCAAAAATATATAAATGTCCAGTTCCAGAGGAGTGGTGCAGCTTTAAAATTAATACGGTAGGGGATTTATGGGACGGACAAAATTTTTTACCCTTTAATGAAATTAAAAATAAATTTCATGTCCCGTCTACACATTTCACCTCTTATCTACTTC
Organism: Dendrobates tinctorius; assembly: GCF_039654945.1. NCBI lineage: Eukaryota > Metazoa > Chordata > Amphibia > Anura > Dendrobatidae > Dendrobates > Dendrobates tinctorius. Next base: position 3,028,399 of record NW_027361956.1, read on the forward strand.
TGAAAGATCTTCTGCGGAAATTTTTGACTAGTAGAGCTTTGAATTCGGATATTGTGGCCTCCATGTTTGCAAATGTTGCTCTTAAGTCGACTTGGAGTCTTAAAAACATATATTCCCACCTTAATGACGACACCGAACTCTTTAAAAATGTATACATTCAAAGATGGGAAAGGGATTTTAACATAAAATTTGATGAAGACCAATGGGGGAAGGCCATAAAGTTTTCAAATGCATCTACTATTTCTGCGACTTTACAGGAGTCTTTCTTTAAAACTTTAATTAGATGGCATTACACTCTGATTAGGTTAGCTCATATAGATAATAAATACTCCCCTCTATGCTGGAGGAATTGTGGTTTACCAGGTAACCTGTACCACATTTTCTGGAGCTGTCCTAAATTGAAGAGATTGTGGAAAGAAGTTACGAATCATATAAATACTCTCTCTGACAACGCAGTGAAGGTCACCCCACAAATGGCATTACTTTCTTTGGGCACTGAAGAAATAAATCCTGTTATTCGATTTGTAATGATACATACTTTTTTGGTGACCAAAAACGCTATAGCTTTCTGGTGGCTTAAAACTGATTTACCTTCTTTTGCTGATATTTTAGGTAAATTACGGACTCATAATTCTATGGAGAAAAGATTTGCCTTTATTAATGGTACTCTCCATAAATATCACACTAAATGGGATGTTTGGAATTTGAAATTTTCTTAATTTATGTTATCTAACACTACTGTAAACTCAATATGACAACGTTGGTTCCTTTTTTGAGAGGATTGCATTCAAGCGATGTATTATATTTGTTTCTTATGTACACTACTTGTATTAAACAATTTTATTTAATGTGTGATGTAACACGTAGAGTAAAGTTCTCTACTTTTTACTTTGTCCATTTACCCTTTCCCTCTATACTTGAAACTTTAATAAAAATATTTAAACAAAAAAGCATGAGTTTGCAACTACTTTACTTTTGGAGAAAATTCAAAACATTCATTATTCAATAGGGCCCAAAATATCAAAAACCAGCAGTTTGAATGAACACACATTTCTTGGTAGAATCATGCAGGAGTGAAATTTTTGATGTTTTTCTACTCCTCTCATGAGCCCAAACAAGTCTCTAAAAGCAATAGCTTGCAACTACTTTACTTTTGGAGAAAATTCAAAACATTCATTATTCAATAGGGCCCAAAATATCAAAAACCAGCAGTTTGAATGAACACACATTTCTTGGTAGAATCATGCAGGACTGAAATTTTTGATGTTTTTCTACTCCTCTCATGAGCACAAACAAGTCTCTAAAAGCATGAGTTTGCAACTACTTTACTTTTGGAGAAAATTCAAAACATTCATTATTCAATAGAGCCCAATAGCAAAAACCAGCGTTTTGAATGAAGAATCACATTTCTTGGTAGAATCATGCAGGATTGAAATTTTTGATGTTTTTTACTCCTCTCAACAGCCCAAACAAGTTTCTAAAAGGATGAGTTTGCAACTACTTTACTTTTGGAGAAAATTCAAAACATTCATTATTCAATAGGGCCCAAAATATCAAAAACCAGCGGTTTGAATGAACACACATTTCTTGGTAGAATCATGCAGGACTGAAATTTTTGATGTTTTTCTACTCCTCTCATGAGCCTAAACAAGTCTCTAAAAGCATGAGTTTGCAACTACTTTACTTTTGGAGAAAATTCAAAACATTCATTATTCAATAGAACCCAATAGCAAAAATCAGCGTTTTGAATGAAGAATCACATTTCTTGGTAGAATCATGCAGGATTGAAATTTTTTATGGTTTTTTACTCCTCTCAACAGCCCAAACAAGTTTCTAAAAGGATGAGTTTGCAACTACTTTACTTTTGGAGAAAATTCAAAACATTCATTATTCAATGTGGCCCAAACTATCAAAAACCAGCGGTTTGAATGAACACTCACATTTCTTGGTAGAATCGTGCAGGACTGAAATTTTTGATGTTTTTCTACTCCTCTCATGAGCCCAAACAAGTCTCTAAAAGGATGAGTTTGCAACTACTTTACTTTTGGAGAAAATTCAAAACATTCATTATTCAATAGAGCCCAATAGCAAAAACCAGCGTTTTGAATGAAGAATCACATTTCTTGGTAGAAAATGCAGGATTGAAATTTTTGATGGTTTTTTACTCCTCTCAACAGCCCAAACAAGTTTCTAAAAGGATGAGTTTGCAACTACTTTACTTTTGGAGAAAATTCAAAACATTCATTATTCAATAGGGCCCAAAATATCAAAAACCAGCGGTTTGAATGAACACACATTTCTTGGTAGAATCGTGCAGGACTGAAATTTTTGATGTTTTTCTACTCCTCTCATGAGCCCAAACAAGTCTCTAAAAGCATGAGTTTGCAACTGCTTTACTTTTGGAGAAAATTCAAAACATTCATTATTCAATAGAACCCAATAGCAAAAATCAGCGTTTTGAATCACATTTCTTGGTAGAATCATGCAGGATTGAAATTTTTGATGGTTTTTTACTCCTCTCCACAGCCCAAACAAGTTTCTAAAAGGATGAGTTTGCAACTACTTTACTTTTGGAGAAAATTCAAAACATTCATTATTCAATAGGGCCCAAACTATCAAAAACCAGCGGTTTGAATGAACATTCACATTTCTTGGTAGAATCGTGCAGGACTGAAATTTTTGATGTTTTTCTACTCCTCTCAAGAGCACAAACAAGTCTCTAAAAGGATGAGTTTGCAACTACTTTACTTTTGGAGAAAATTCAAAACATTCATTATTCAATAGGGTAAAAAAAAATCAAAAACCAGCGGTTTGAATGAACACTCACATTTCTTGGTAGAATCGTGCAGGACTGAAATTTTTGATGTTTTTCTACTCCTCTCATGAGCCCAAACCAAGACTCTAAAAGGATGAGTTTGCATCTACTTTACTTTTGGAGAAAATTCAAAACATTCATTATTCAATAGAGCCCAATAGCAAAAACCAGCGTTTTGAATGAAGAATCACATTTCTTGGTAGAATCATGCAGGATTGAAATTTTTGATGGTTTTTTACTCCTCTCAACAGCCCAAACAAGTTTCTAAAAGGATGAGTTTGCAACTACTTTACTTTTGGTGAAAATTCAAAACATTCATTATACAATAGGGCCCAAAATATCAAAAACCAGCGGTTTGAATGAACACACATTTCTTGGTAGAATCATGCAGGACTGAAATTTTTGATGGTTTTTTACTCCTCTCAACAGCCCAAACAAGTTTCTAAAAGGATGAGTTTGCAACTACTTTACTTTTGGAGAAAATTCAAAACATTCAATATTCAATAGGGCCCAAAATATCAAAAACCAGCGGTTTGAATGAACACACATTTCTTGGTAGAATCATGCAGGACTGAAATTTTTGATGTTTTTCTACTCCTCTCATGAGCCCAAACAAGTCTCTAAATGCATGAGCTTGCAACTACTTTACTTTTGGAGAAAATTCAAAACATTCATTATTCAATAGGGCCCAAACTATCAAAAACCAGCGGTTTGAATGAACACTCACATTTCTTGGTAGAATTGTGCAGGACTGAAATTTTTGATGTTTTTCTACTCCTCTCATGAGCCCAAACAAGTCTCTAAAAGTATGAGTTTGCAACTACTTTACTTTTGTAGAAAATTCAAAACATTCATTATTCAATAGAGCCCAATAGCAAAAATCAGGTTTTGAATGAAGAATCACATTTCTTGGTAGAATCATGCAGGATTGAAATTTTTGATGGTTTTTTACTCCTCTCAACAGCCCAAACAAGTTTCTAAAAGGATGAGTTTGCAACTACTTTACTTTTGGAGAAAATTCAAAACATTCATTATTCAATAGGGCCCAAACTATCAAAAACCAGCGGTTTGAATGAACACTCACATTTCTTGGTAGAATCGTGCAGGACTGAAATTTTTGATGTTTTTCTACTCCTCTCATGAGCCCAAACCAAGTCTCTAAAAGGATGAGTTTGCAACTACTTTACTTTTGGAGAAAATTCAAAACATTCAATTGACATTCATTGAATTTTCTCCAAAAGTAAAGTAGTTGCAAACTCATCCTTTTAGAGACTTGTTTGGGCTCATGAGAGGAGTAGAAAAACATCAAAAATTTCAGTCCTGCACGATTCTACCAAGAAATGTGTGTTCATTCAAACCGCTGGTTTTTGATATTTTGGGCCCTATTGAATAATGAATGTTTTGAATTTTTTCCAAAAGTAAAGTAGTTGCAAACTCATCCTTTTAGAAACTTGTTTGGGCTTTTGAGAGGAGTAAAAAACCATCAAAAATTTCAATCCTGCATGATTCTACCAAGAAATGTGATTCTTCATTCAAAACGCTGGTTTTTGCTATTGGGCTCTATTGAATAATGAATGTTTTGAATTTTCTCCAAAAGTAAAGTAGTTGCAAACTTATCCTTTTAGAGTCTTGTTTGGGCTCATGAGAGGAGTAGAAAAACATCAAAAATTTCAGTCCTGCACGATTCTACCAAGAAATATGAGTGTTCATTCAAACCGCTGGTTTTTGATAGTTTGGGCCCTATTGAATAATGAATGTTTTGAATTTTCTCCAAAAGTAAAGTAGTTGCAAACTCATCCTTTTAGAAACTTGTTTGGGCTGTTGAGAGGAGTAAAAAACCATCATAAATTTCAATCCTGCATGATTCTACCAAGAAATGTGATTCTTCATTCAAAACGCTGGTTTTTGCTATTGGGCTCTATTGAATAATGAATGTTTTGAATTTTCTCCAAAAGTAAAGTAGTTGCAAACTCATCCTTTTAGAGTCTTGTTTGGGCTCATGAGAGGAGTAGAAAAAAAGCAGCAGCAGCAGCAGCAGCTAGGTGCGCTGCTTGCCTGCAGTAAATAGGATGTGTTCCATCCATGTAACACTGTGATAGGAATCATGCCATTCATAGAACACAATGCTTGGATGTGTTCTATTCCTGGAACAATGGGGCCACGTGTCACAATGGGACCACGTGTCACAATGGGCAGCCCACAGTCTGTAGCAGCTGCGCAGTAGTAGTCAGCTTCAGTCTGCTGAGGGAGCCTCAGCAGACAGGTGGGCGATGCTCGCCAGGGAGATGGAAAAATAGCTTGCTCTCTTCACTCCACGCATCATTTCAGTATCTGCAGTTCCTCTGAGAATGGTGCACTCACTCTCTTAAGCAGTTTCCAAAGACAGATTGAATTGAAATCGGGATACACAAGTAGTGTTTTCAAAGCATGATTTGAATGCTTTTTTCAAATGTCGTTGCTCTGTAATTAGTTTTTCTTGGTCCAAGTTGCACATTTCCAATTCCTTAGCCTTGATTTAACTTGACCAACTCTTCTACTACTACTACTACTACTACTACTACTACTACTACTACTACTACTGCTACTACACTTATTCACCTCTATATGGGAGGCATTGCACTGTATTCAATCTGTCAGTAAAATAACGATCTATCTTGGCCTTTGCTGCGTGGTAGGTACAGTTGTGACAAGCTGCAGTAATGTGTTTGGCTTTGGATAGCTACATTTCTGCACACCCACCTGCTACAAGGCCTGCAGCCCCTTCCCCTCAGTACTTCCCCAGTCTTAATTCAAGCATTCAATTCCTACCACATCCCTCATGCAATGATATGTCGTTTCATTTTTGAAACATTGTCCCCCTCTTGTGGCCTTCCAACTTTGAAATTTACTGTTCAATTTTGAATTAATTTATATATGAATTAAATGGAAAAGCAACGATTTATCTGGCGAGTTATTTGAATGTTCGGCCTACGTCCACCTGTCTGACAGACGGTATTCTAGTGGCTTGTAGCAGCAGCAGCAGCAGCTAGGTGCGCTGCTTGCCTGCAGTAAATAGGATGTGTTCCATCCATGGAACACTGTGATAGGAATCATGCCATTCATAGAACACAATGCTTGGATGTGTTCTATTCCTGGAACAATGGGACCACGTGTCACAATGGGACCACGTGTCACAATGGGCCGCCCACAGTCTGTAGCAGCTGCGCAGTAGTATTCAGCTTCAGTCTGCTGAGGGAGCCTCAGCAGACAGGTGGGCGATGCTCGCCAGGGAGGTGGAAAAATAGCTTGCTCACTTCACTCCACACATCATTTCAGTATCTGCAGTTCCTCTGAGAATGGTGCACTCACTCTCTTAAGCGGTTTCCAAAGACAGATTGAATTGAAATCGGGATACACAAGTAGTGTTTTCAAAGCATGATTTGAATGCTTTTTTCAAATGTCGTTGCTCTGTAATTAGTTTTTCTTGGTCCAAGTTGCACATTTCCAATTCCTTAGCCTTGATTTAACTTGACCAACTCTTCTACTACTACAACTACTACTACTACTCTTATTCACCTCTATATGGGAGGCATTGCACTGTATTCAATCTGTCAGTAAAATAACGATCTATCTTGGCCTTTGCTGCTTGGTAGGTACAGGTGTGACAAGCTGCAGTAATGTGTTTGGCTTTGGATAGCTACATTTCTGCACACCCACCTGCTACAAGGCCTGCAGCCCCTTCCCCTCAGTACTTCCCCAGTCTTAATTCAAGCATTCAATTCCTACCACATCCCTCATGCAATGATATGTCGTTTCATTTTTGAAACATTGTCCCCCTCTTGTGGCCTTCCAACTTTGAAATTTACTGTTCAATTTTGAATTAATTCATATATGAATTAAATGGAAAAGCAACGATTTATCTGGCTAGTTATTTGAATGTTCGGCCTACGTCCACCTGTCTGACAGACGGTATTCTAGTGGCTTGTAGCAGCAGCAGCAGCAGCAGCTAGGTGCGCTGCTTGCCTGCAGTAAATAGGATGTGTTCCATCCATGGAACACTGTGATAGGAATCATGCCATTCATAGAACACAATGCTTGGATGTGTTCTATTCCTGGAACAATGGGACCACGTGTCACAATGGGACCACGTGTCACAATGGGCCGCCCACAGTCTGTAGCAGCTGCGCAGTAGTAGTCAGCTTCAGTCTGCTGAGGGAGCCTCAGCAGAGAGGTGGGCGATGCTCGCCAGGGAGATGGAAAAATAGCTTGCTCACTTCACTCCACGCATCATTTCAGTATCTGCAGTTCCTTTGAGAATGGTGCACTCACTCTTAAGCGGTTTCCAAAGACAGATTGAATTGAAATCGGGATACACAAGTAGTGTTTTCAAAGCATGATTTGAATGCTTTTTTCAAATGTCGTTGCTCTGTAATTAGTTTTTCTTGGTCCAAGTTGCACATTTCCAATTCCTTAGCCTTGATTTAACTTGATCAACTCTTCTACTACTACTACTACTACACTTATTCACCTCTATATGGGAGGCATTGCACTGTATTCAATCTGTCAGTAAAATAACGATCTATCTTGGCCTTTGCTGCTTGGTAGGTACAGGTGTGACAAGCTGCAGTAATGTGTTTGGCTTTGGAAAGCTACATTTCTGCACACCCACCTGCTACAAGGCCTGCAGCCCCTTCCCCTCAGTACTTCCCCAGTCTTAATTCAAGCATTCAATTCCTACCACATCCCTCATGCAATGATATGTCGTTTCATTTTTGAAACATTGTCCCCCTCTTGTGGCCTTCCAACTTTGAAATTTACTGTTCAATTTTGAATTAATTCATATATGAATTAAATGGAAAAGCAACGGTTTATCTGGCGAGTTATTTGAATGTTCGGCCTACGTCCACCTGTCTGACAGACGGTATTCTAGTGGCTTGTAGCAGCAGCAGCAGCAGCAGCAGCTAGGTGCGCTGCTTGCCTGCAGTAAATAGGATGTGTTCCATCCATGGAACACTGTGATAGGAATCATGCCTTTCAAAGAACACAATGCTTGGATGTGTTCTATTCCTGGAACAATGGGGCCACGTGTCACAATGGGACCACGTGTCACAATGGGCAGCCCACAGTCTGTAGCAGCTGCGCAGTAGTAGTCAGCTTCAGTCTGCTGAGGGAGCCTCAGCAGACAGGTGGGCGATGCTCGCCAGGGAGATGGAAAAATAGCTTGCTCACTTCACTCCACGCATCATTTCAGTATCTGCAGTTCCTCTGAGAATGGTGCACTCACTCTCTTAAGCGGTTTCCAAAGACAGATTGAATTGAAATTGGGATACACAAGTAGTGTTTTCAAAGCATGATTTGAATGCTTTTTTCAAATGTCGTTGCTCTGTAATTAGTTTTTCTTGGTCCAAGTTGCACATTTCCAATTCCTTAGCCTTGATTTAACTTGACCAACTCTTCTACTACTACTACTACTCTTATTCACCTCTATATGGGAGGCATTGCACTGTATTCAATCTGTCAGTAAAATAACGATCTATCTTGGCCTTTGCTGCTTGGTAGGTACAGGTATGACAAGCTGCGGTAATGTGTTTGGCTTTGGATAGCTACATTTCTGCACACCCACCTGCTACAAGGCCTGCAGCCCCTTCCCCTCAGTACTTCCCCAGTCTTAATTCAAGCATTCAATTCCTACCACATCCCTCATGCAATGATATGTCATTTCATTTTTGAAACATTGTCCCCCTCTTGTGGCCTTCCAACTTTGAAATTTACTGTTCAATTTTGATTTAATTCATATATGAATTAAATGGAAAAGCAACGATTTATCTGGCGAGTTATTTGAATGTTCGGCCTACGTCCACCTGTCTGACAGACGGTATTCTAGTGGCTTGTAGCAGCAGCAGCAGCAGCTAGGTGCGCTGCTTGCCTGCAGTAAATAGGATGTGTTCCATCCATGGAGCACTGTGATAGGAATCATGCCATTCATAGAACACAATGCTTGGATGTGTTCTATTCCTGAAACAATGGGACCACGTGTCACAATGGGACCACGTGTCACAATGGGCAGCCCACAGTCTGTAGCAGCTGCGCAGTAGTAGTCAGCTTCAGTCTGCTGAGGGAGCCTCAGCAGACAGGTGGGCGATGCTTGCCAGGGAGATGGAAAAATAGCTTGCTCACTTCACTCCACGCATCATTTCAGTATCTGCAGTTCCTCTGAGAATGGTGCACTCACTCTCTTAAGCGGTTTCCAAAGACAGATTGAATTGAAATTGGGATACACAAGTAGTGTTTTCAAAGCATGATTTGAATGCTTTTTTCAAATGTCGTTGCTCTGTAGTTAGTTTTTCTTGGTCCAAGTTGCACATTTCCAATTCCTTAGCCTTGATTTAACTTGACCAACTCTTCTACTACTACTACTACTACTCTTATTCACCTCTATATGGGAGGCATTGCACTGTATTCAATCTGTCAGTAAAATAACGATCTATCTTGGCCTTTGCTGCTTGGTAGGTACAGGTGTGACAAACTGCAGTAATGTGTTTGGCTTTGGAAAGCTACATTTCTGCACACCCACCTGCTACAAGGCCTGCAGCCCCTTCCCCTCAGTACTTCCCCAGTCTTAATTCAAGCATTCAATTCCTACCACATCCCTCATGCAATGATATGTCGTTTCATTTTTGAAACATTGTCCCCCTCTTGTGGCCTTCCAACTTTGAAATTTACTGTTCAATTTTGAATTAATTCATATATGAATTAAATGGAAAAGCAACGATTTATCTGGCGAGTTATTTGAATGTTCGGCCTACGTCCACCTGTCTGACAGACGGTATTCTAGTGGCTTGTAGCAGCAGCAGCAGCTAGGTGCGCTGCTTGCCTGCAGTAAATAGGATGTGTTCCATCCATGGAACACTGTGATAGGAATCATGCCATTCACAGAACACAATGCTTGGATGTGTTCTATTCCTGGAACAATGGGGCCACGTGTCACAATGGGACCACGTGTCACAATGGGCAGCCCACAGTCTGTAGCAGCTGCGCAGTAGTAGTCAGCTTAAGTCTGCTGAGGGAGCCTCAGCAGACAGGTGGGCGATGCTCGCCCGGGAGATGGAAAAATAGCTTGCTCACTTCACTCCACGCATCATTTCAGTATCTGCAGTTCCTCTGAGAATGGTGCACTCACTCTCTTAAGCGGTTTCCAAAGACAGATTGAATTGAAATTGGGATACACAAGTAGTGTTTTCAAAGCATGATTTGAATGCTTTTTTCAAATGTCGTTGCTCTGTAATTAGTTTTTCTTGGTCCAAGTTGCACATTTCCAATTTCTTAGCCTTGATTTAACTTGATCAACTCTTCTACTACTACTACTACTACTACTACTACTACTACTACTACTACTACTACTCTTATTCACCTCTATATGGGAGGCATTGCACTGTATTCAATCTGTCAGTAAAATAACGATCTATCTTGGCCTTTGCTGCTTGGTAGGTACAGGTGTGACAAGCTGCAGTAATGTGTTTGGCTTTGGATAGCTACATTTCTGCACACCCACCTGCTACAAGGCCTGCAGCCCCTTCCCCTCAGTACTTCCCCAGTCTTAATTCAAGCATTCAATTCCTACCACATCCCTCATGCAATGATATGTCGTTTCATTTTTGAAACATTGTCCCCCTCTTGTGGCCTTCCAACTTTGAAATTTACTGTTCAATTTTGAATTAATTCATATATGAATTAAATGGAAAAGCAACGATTTATCTGGCGAGTTATTTGAATGTTCGGCCTACGTCCACCTGTCTGACAGACGGTATTCTAGTGGCTTGTAGCAGCAGCAGCAGCAGCTAGGTGCGCTGCTTGCCTGCAGTAAATAGGATGTGTTCCATCCATGGAACACTGTGATAGGAATCATGCCATTCATAGAACACAATGCTTGGATGTGTTCTATTCCTGGAACAATGGGACCACGTGTCACAATGGGACCACGTGTCACAATGGGCAGCCCACAGTCTGTAGCAGCTGCGCAGTAGTAGTCAGCTTCAGTCTGCTGAGGGAGCCTCAGCAGACAGGTGGGCGATGCTCGCCAGGGAGATGGAAAAATAGCTTGCTCACTTCACTCCACGCATCATTTCAGTATCTGCAGTTCCTCTGAGAATGGTGCACTCACTCTCTTAAGCGGTTTCCAAAGACAGACTGAATTGAAAATGGGATACACAAGTAGTATTTTCAAAGCATGATTTGAATGCTTTTTTCAAATGTCGTTGCTCTGTAATTAGTTTTTCTTGGTCCAAGTTGCACATTTCCAATTCCTTAGCCTTGATTTAACTTGACCAACTCTTCTACTACTACTACTACTACTACTCTTATTCACCTCTATATGGGAGGCATTGCACTGTATTCAATCTGTCAGTAAAATAACGATCTATCTTGGCCTTTGCTGCTTGGTAGGTACAGGTGTGACAAGCTGCAGTAATGTGTTTGGCTTTGGATAGCTACATTTCTGCACACCCACCTGCTACAAGGCCTGCAGCCCCTTCCCCTCAGTACTTCCCCAGTCTTAATTCAAGCATTCAATTCCTACCACATCCCTCATGCAATGATATGTCGTTTCATTTTTGAAACATTGCCCCCCTCTTGTGGCCTTCCAACTTTGAAATTTACTGTTCAATTTTGAATTAATTCATATATGAATTAAATTGAAAAGCAACGATTTATCTGGTGAGTTATTTGAATGTTCGGCCTACGTCCACCTGTCTGACAGACGGTATTCTAGTGGATTGTAGCAGCAGCAGCAGCAGCTAGGTGCGCTGCTTGCCTGCAGTAAATAGGATGTGTTCCATCCATGGAACACTGTGATAGGAATCATGTCATTCATAGAACACAATGCTTGGATGTGTTCTATTCCTGGAACAATGGGACCACGTGTCACAATGGGACCACGTGTCACAATGGGCAGCCCACAGTCTGTAGCAGCTGCGCAGTAGTAGTCAGCTTCAGTCTGCTGAGGGAGCCTCAGCAGACAGGTGGGCGATGCTCGCCATGGAGATGGAAAAATAGCTTGCTCACTTCACTCCACGCATCATTTCAGTATCTGCAGTTCCTCTGAGAATGGTGCACTCACTCTCTTAAGCAGTTTCCAAAGACAGATTGAATTGAAATCGGGATACACAAGTAGTGTTTTCAAAGCATGATTTGAATGCTTTTTTCAAATGTCGTTGCTCTGTAATTAGTTTTTCTTGGTCCAAGTTGCACATTTCCAATTCCTTAGCCTTGATTTAACTTGACCAACTCTTCTACTACTACTACTACTACTACTACTACTACTACTACTCTTATTCACCTCTATATGGGAGGCATTGCACTGTATTCAATCTGTCAGTAAAATAACGATCTATCTTGGCCTTTGCTGCTTGGTAGGTACAGGTGTGACAAGCTGCAGTAATGTGTTTGGCTTTGGATAGCTACATTTCTGCACACCCACCTGCTACAAGGCCTGCAGCCCCTTCCCCTCAGTACTTCCCCAGTCTTAATTCAAGCATTCAATTCCTACCACATCCCTCATGCAATGATATGTCGTTTCACTTTTGAAACATTGTGCCCCTCTTGTGGCCTTCCAACTTTAAAATTTACAGTTCAATTTTGAATTAATTCATATATGAATTAAATGGAAAAGCAACGATTTATCTGGCGAGTTATTTGAATGTTCGGCCTACGTCCACCTGTCTGACAGACGGTATTCTAGTGGCTTGTAGAAATCAGCAGCAGCAGCAGCTAGGTGCGCTGCATGCCTGCAGTAAATAGGATGTGTTCCATCCATGGAACACTGTGATAGGAATCATGCCATTCATAGAACACAATGCTTGGATGTGTTCTATTCCTGGAACAATGGGACCACGTGTCACAATGGGACCACGTGTCACAATGGGCAGCCCACAGTGTGTAGCAGCTGCGCAGTAGTAGTCAGCTTCAGTCTGCTGAGGGAGCCTCAGCAGACAGGTGGGCGATGCTCGCCAGGGAGATGGAAAAATATCTTGCTCACTTCACTCCACGCATCATTTCAGTATCTGCAGTTCCTCTGACAATGGTGCACTCACTCTCTTAAGCGGTTTCCAAAGACAGATTGAATTGAAATCGGGATACACAAGTAGTGTTTTCAAAGCATGATTTGAATGCTTTTTTCAAATGTCGTTGCTCTGTAATTAGTTTTTCTTGGTCCAAGTTGCACATTTCCAATTCCTTAGCCTTGATTTAACTTGACCAACTCTTCTACTACTACTACTACTACTCTTATTCACCTCTATATGGGAGGCATTGCACTGTATTCAATCTGTCAGTAAAATAACGATCTATCTTGGCCTTTGCTGCTTGGTAGGTACAGGTGTGACAAGCTGCAGTAATGTGTTTGGCTTTGGATAGCTACATTTCTGCACACCCACCTGCTACAAGGCCTGCAGCCCCTTCCCCTCAGTACTTCCCCAGTCTTAATTCAAGCATTCAATTCCTACCACATCCCTCATGCAATGATATGTCGTTTCATTTTTGAAACATTGCCCCCCTCTTGTGGCCTTCCAACTTTGAAATTTACTGTTCAATTTTGAATTAATTCATATATGAATTAAATTGAAAAGCAACGATTTATCTGGTGAGTTATTTGAATGTTCGGCCTACGTCCACCTGTCTGACAGACGGTATTCTAGTGGATTGTAGCAGCAGCAGCAGCAGCTAGGTGCGCTGCTTGCCTGCAGTAAATAGGATGTGTTCCATCCATGGAACACTGTGATAGGAATCATGCCATTCATAGAACACAATGCTTGGATGTGTTCTTTTCCTGGAACAATGGGACCACGTGTCACAATGGGACCACGTGTCACAATGGGCAGCTCACAGTCTGTAGCAGCTGCGCAGTAGTAGTCAGCTTCAGTCTGCTGAGGGAGCCTCAGCAGACAGGTGGGCGATGCTCGCCATGGAGATGGAAAAATAGCTTGCTCACTTCACTCCACGCATCATTTCAGTATCTGCAGTTCCTCTGAGAATGGTGCACTCACTCTCTTAAGCAGTTTCCAAAGACATATTGAATTGAAATCGAGATACACAAGTAGTGTTTTCAAAGCATGATTTGAATGCTTTTTTCAAATGTCGTTGCTCTGTAATTAGTTTTTCTTGGTCCAAGTTGCACATTTCCAATTCCTTAGCCTTGATTTAACTTGACCAACTTTTCTACTACTACTACTACTACTACTCTTATTCACCTCTATATGGGAGGCATTGCACTGTATTCAATCTGTCAGTAAAATAACGATCTATCTTGGCCTTTGCTGCTTGGTCGGTACAGGTGTGACAAGCTGCAGTAATGTGTTTGGCTTTGGATAGCTACATTTCTGCACACCCACCTGCTACAAGGCCTGCAGCCCCTTCCCCTCAGTACTTCCCCAGTCTTAATTCAAGCATTCAATTCCTACCACATCCCTCATGCAATGATATGTCGTTTCATTTTTGAAACATTGTCCCCCTCTTGTGGCCTTCCAACTTTGAAATTTACTGTTCAATTTTGAATTAATTCATATATGAATTAAATGGAAAAGCAACGATTTATCTGGCGAGTTATTTGAATGTTCGGCCTACGTCCACCTGTCTGACAGACGGTATTCTAGTGGCTTGTAGCAGCAGCAGCAGCAGCAGCAGCTAGGTGCGCTGCTTGCCTGCAGTAAATAGGATGTGTTCCATCCATGGAACACTGTGATAGGAATCATGCCATTCATAGAACACAATGCTTGGATGTGTTCTATTCCTGGAACAATGGGACCACGTGTCACAATGGGACCACGTGTCACAATGGGCAGCCCACAGTCTGTAGCAGCTGCGCAGTAGTAGTCAGCTTCAGTCTGCTGAGGGAGCCTCAGCAGACAGGTGGGCGATGCTCGCCAGGGAGATGGAAAAATAGCTTGCTCACTTCACTCCACGCATCATTTCAGTATCTGCAGTTCCTCTGAGAATGGTGCACTCACTCTCTTAAGCGGTTTCCAAAGACAGATTGAATTGAAATTGGGATAGACAAGTAGTGTTTTCAAAGCATGATTTGAATGCTTTTTTCAAATGTCGTTGCTCTGTAATTAGTTTTTCTTGGTCCAAGTTGCACATTTCCAATTCCTTAGCCTTGATTTAACTTGACCAACTCTTCTACTACTACTACTACTACTACTCTTATTCACCTCTATATGGGAGGCATTGCACTGTATTCAATTTGTCAGTAAAATAACGATCTATCTTGGCCTTTGCTGCTTGGTAGGTACAGGTGTGACAAGCTGCAGTAATGTGTTTGGCTTTGGATAGCTACATTTCTGCACACCCACCTGCTACAAGGCCTGCAGCCCCTTCCCCTCAGTACTTCCCCAGTCTTAATTCAAGCATTCAATTCCTACCACATCCCTCATGCAATGATATGTCGTTTCATTTTTGAAACATTGTCCCCCTCTTGTGGCCTTCCAACTTTGAAATTTACTGTTCAATTTTGAATTAATTCATATATGAATTAAATGGAAAAGCAACGATTTATCTGGCGAGTTATTTTAATGTTCGGCCTACGTCCACCTGTCTGACAGACGGTATTCTAGTGGCTTGTAGCAGCAGCAGCAGCAGCAGCTAGGTGCGCTGCTTGCCTGCAGTAAATAGTATGTGTTCCATCCATGGAACACTGTGATAGGAATCATGCCATTCATAGAACACAATGCTTGGATGTGTTCTATTCCTGGAACAATGGGACCACGTGTCACAATGGGACCACGAGTCACAACGGGCAGCCCACAGTCTGTAGCAGCTGCGCAGTAGTAGTCAGCTTCAGTCTGCTGAGGGAGCCTCAGCAGACAGGTGGGCGATGCTCGCCAGGGAGATGGAAAAATAGCTTGCTCACTTCACTCCACGCATCATTTCAGTATCTGCAGTTCCTCTGAGAATGGTGCACTCACTCTCTAAAGCGGTTTCCAAAGACAGATTGAATTGAAATCGGGATACACAAGTAGTGTTTTCAAAGCATGATTTGAATGCTTTTTTCAAATGTCGTTGCTCTGTAATTAGTTTTTCTTGGTCCAAGTTGCACATTTCCAATTCCTTAGCCTTGATTTAACTTGACCAACTCTTCTACTACTACTACTACTACTACTCTTATTCACCTCTATATGGGAGGCATTGCACTGTATTCAATCTGTCAGTAAAATAACGATCTATCTTGGCCTTTGCTGCTTGGTACGTACAGTTGTGACAAGCTGCAGTAATGTGTTTGGCTTTGGATAGCTACATTTCTGCACACCCACCTGCTACAAGGCCTGCAGCCCCTTCCCCTCAGTACTTCCCCAGTCTTAATTCAAGCATTCAATTCCTACCACATCCCTCATGCAATGATATGTCGTTTCATTTTTGAAAAATTGTCCCCCTCTTGTGGCCTTCCAACTTTGAAATTTACTGTTCAATTTTGAATTAATTTATATATGAATTAAATGGAAAAGCAGCGATTTATCTGGCGAGTTATTTGAATGTTCGGCCTACGTCCACCTGTCTGACAGACGGTATTCTAGTGGCTTGTAGCAGCAGCAGCAGCAGCTAGGTGCGCTGCTTGCCTGCAGTAAATAGGATGTGTTCCATCCATGGAACACTGTGATAGGAATCATGCCATTCATAGAACACAATGCTTGGATGTGTTCTATTCCTGGAACAATGGGACCACGTGTCACAATGGGACCACGTGTCACAATGGGTCGCCCACAGTCTGTAGCAGCTGCGCAGTAGTAGTCAGCTTCAGTCTGCTGAGGGAGCCTCAGCAGACAGGTGGGCGATGCTCGCCAGGGAGATGGAAAAATAGCTTGCTCACTTCACTCCACACATCATTTCAGTATCTGCAGTTCCTCTGAGAATGGTGCACTCACTCTCTTAAGCGGTTTCCAAAGACAGATTGAATTGAAATCGGGATACACAAGTAGAGTTTTCAAAGCATGATTTGAATGCTTTTTTCAAATGTCGTTGCTCTGTAATTAGTTTTTCTTGGTCCAAGTTGCACATTTCCAATTCCTTAGCCTTGATTTAACATGACCAACTCTTCTACTACTACTACTACTACTACTACTACTCTTATTCACCTCTATATGGGAGGCATTGCACTGTATTCAATCTGTCAGTAAAATAATGATCTATCTTGGCCTTTGCTGCTTGTTAGGTACAGGTGTGACAAGCTGCAGTAATGTGTTTGGCTTTGGATAGCTACATTTCTGCACACCCACCTGCTACATGGCCTGCAGCCCCTTCCCCTCAGTACTTCCCCAGTCTTAATTCAAGCATTCAATTCCTACTACATCCCTCTTGCAATGATATGTCGTTTCATTTTTGAAACATTGTCCCCCTCTTGTGGCCTTCCAACTTTGAAATTTACTGTTCAATTTTGAATTAATTCATATATGAATTAAATGGAAAAGCAACGATTTATCTGGCTAGTTATTTGAATGTTCTGCCTACATCCACCTGTCTGACAGACGGTATTCTAGTGGCTTGTAGCAGCAGCAGCAGCAGCAGCAGCTAGGTGCGCTGCTTGCCTGCAGTAAATAGGATGTGTTCCATCCATGGAACACTGTGATACGAATCATGCCATTCATAGAACACAATGCTTGGATGTGTTCTATTCCTGGAACAATGGGACCACGTGTCACAATGGGACCACGTGTCACAATGGGCAGCCCACAGTCTGTAGCAGCTGCGCAGTAGTAGTCAGCTTCAGTCTGCTGAGGGAGCCTCAGCAGACAGGTGGGCGATGCTCGCCAGGGAGATGGAAAAATAGCTTGCTCACTTCACTCCATGCATCATTTCAGTATCTGCAGTTCCTCTGAGAATGGTGCACTCAATCTCTTAAGCGGTTTCCAAAGACAGATTGAATTGAAATCGGGATACACAAGTAGTGTTTTCAAAGCATGATTTGAATGCTTTTTTCAAATGTCGTTGCTCTGTAATTAGTTTTTCTTGGTCCAAGTTGCACATTTCCAATTCCTTAGCCTTGATTTAACTTGACCAACTCTTCTACTACTACTACTCTTATTCAACTCTATATGGGAGGCATTGCACTGTATTCAATCTGTCAGTAAAATTACAATCTATCTTGGCCTTTGCTGCTTGGTAGGTACAGTTGTGACAAGCTGCAGTAATGTGTTTGGCTTTGGATAGCTACATTTCTGCACACCCACCTGCTACAAGGCCTGCAGCCCCTTCCCCTCAGTACTTCCCCAGTCTTAATTCAAGCATTCAATTCCTACCACATCCCTCATGCAATGATATGTCGTTTCATTTTTGAAACATTGTCCCCCTCTTGTGGCCTTCCAACTTTGAAATTTACTGTTCAATTTTGAATTAATTCATATATGAATTAAATGGAAAAGCAACGATTTATCTGGCGAGTTATTTGAATGTTCGGCCTACGTCCACCTGTCTGACAGACGGTATTCTAGTGGCTTGTAGCAGCAGCAGCAGCAGCTAGGTGCGCTGCTTGCCTGCAGTAAATAGGATGTGTTCCATCCATGGAACACTGTGATAGGAATCATGCCATTCATAGAACACAATGCTTGGATGTGTTCTATTCCTGGAACAATGGGACCACGTGTCACAATGGGACCACGTGTCACAATGGGCAGCCCACAGTCTGTAGCAGCTGCGCAGTAGTAGTCAGCTTCAGTCTGCTGAGGGAGCCTCAGCAGACAGGTGGGCGATGCTCGCCAGGGAGATGGAAAAATAGCTTGCTCACTTCACTCCACGCATCATTTCAGTATCTGCAGTTCCTCTGAGAATGGTGCACTCACTCTCTTAAGCGGTTTCCAAAGACAGATTGAATTGAAATCGGGATACACAAGTATTGTTTTCAAAGCATGATTTGAATGCTTTTTTCAAATGTCGTTGCTCTGTAATTAGTTTTTCTTGGTCCAAGTTGCACATTTCCAATTCCTTAGCCTTGATTTAACTTGACCAACTCTTCTACTACTACTACTCTTATTCACCTCTATATGGGAGGCATTGCACTGTATTCAATCTGTCAGTAAAATAACGATCTATCTTGGCCTTTGCTGCTTGGTAGGTACAGGTGTGACAAGCTGCAGTAATGTGTTTGGCTTTGGATAGCTACATTTCTGCACACCCACCTGCTACAAGGCCTGCAGCCCCTTCCCCTCAGTACTTCCCCAGTCTTAATTCAAGCATTCAATTCCTACCACATCCCTCTTGCAATGATATGTCGTTTCGTTTTTGAAACATTGTCAACCTCTTGTGGCCTTCCAACTTTGAAATTTACTGTTCAATTTTGAATTAATTCATATATGAATTAAATGGAAAAGCAACGATTTATCTGGTGAGTTATTTGAATGTTCGGCCTACGTCCACCTGTCTGACAGACGGTATTCTAGTGGCTTGTAGCAGCAGCAGCAGCAGCAGCAGCTAGGTGCGCTGCTTGCCTGCAGTAAATAGGATGTGTTCCATCCATGGAACACTGTGATAGGAATCATGCCATTCAAAGAACACAATGCTTGGATGTGTTCTATTCCTGGAACAATGGGACCACGTGTCACAATGGGACCACGTGTCACAATGGGCAGCCCACAGTCTGTAGCAGCTGCGCAGTAGTAGTCAGCTTCAGTCTGCTGAGGGAGCCTCAGCAGACAGGTGGGCGATGCTCGCCAGGGAGATGGAAAAATAGCTTGCTCACTTCACTCCACACATCATTTCAGTATCTGCAGTTCCTCTGAGAATGGTGCACTCACTCTCTTAAGCGGTTTCCAAAGACAGATTGAATTGAAATTGGGATAGACAAGTAGTGTTTTCAAAGCATGATTTGAATGCTTTTTTCAAATGTCGTTGCTCTGTAATTAGTTTTTTTTGGTCCAAGTTGCACATTTCCAATTCCTTAGCCTTGATTTAACTTGACCAACTCTTGTACTACTACTACTACTACTACTACTCTTATTCACCTCTATATGGGAGGCATTGCACTGTATTCAATCTGTCAGTAAAATAACGATCTATCTTGGCCTTTGCTGCTTGGTAGGTACAGGTGTGATAAGCTGCAGTAATGTGTTTGGCTTTGGATAGCTACATTTCTGCACACCCACCTGCTACAAGGCCTGTAGCCCCTTCCCCTCAGTACTTCCCCAGTCTTAATTCAAGCATTCAATTCCTACCACATCCCTCATGCAATGATCTGTCGTTTCATTTTTGAAACATTGTCCCCCTCTTGTGGCCTTCCAACTTTGAAATTTACTGTTCAATTTTGAATTAATTCATATATGAATTAAATGGAAAAGCAACGATTTATCTGGTGAGTTATTTGAATGTTCGGCCTACGTCCACCTGTCTGACAGACGGTATTCTAGTGGCTTGTAACAGTAGAAGCAGCAGCAGCTAGGTGCGCTGCTTGCCTGCAGTAAATAGGATGTGTTCCATCCATGGAACACTGTGATAGGAATCATGCCATTCATAGAACACAATGCTTGGATGTGTTCTATTCCTGGAACAATGGGGCCATGTGTCGCAATGGGACCACGTGTCACAATGGGCAGCCCACAGTCTGTAGCAGCTGCGCAGTAGTAGTCAGCTTTAGTCTGCTGAGGGAGCCTCAGCAGACAGGTGGGCGATGCTCGCCAGGGAGATGGAAAAATAGCTTGCTCACTTCACTCCACGCATCATTTCAGTATCTGCAGTTCCTCTGAGAATGGTGCACTCACTCTCTTAAGCGGTTTCCAAAGACAGATTGAATTGAAATCGGGATACACAAGTAGTGTTTTCAAAGCATGATTTGAATGCTTTTTTCAAATGTCGTTGCTCTGTAATTAGTTTTTCTTGGTCCAAGTTGCACATTTCCAATTCCTTAGCCTTGATTTAACTTGACCAACTCTTCTACTACTACTACTACTACTCTTATTCACCTCTATATGGGAGGCATTGCACTGTATTCAATCTGTCAGTAAAATAACGATCTATCTTGGCCTTTGCTGCTTAGTAGGTACAGGTGTGACAAGCTGAAGTAATGTGTTTGGCTTTGGATAGCTACATTTCTGCACACCCACCTGCTACAAGGCCTGCAGCCCCTTCCCCTCAGTACTTCCCCAGTCTTAATTCAAGCATTCAATTCCTACCACATCCCTCATGCAATGAAATGTCGTTTCATTTTTGAAACATTGTCCCCCTCTTGTGGCCTTCCAACTTTGAAATTTACTGTTCAATTTTGAATTAATTCATATATGAATTAAATGGAAAAGCAACGATTTATCTGGCGAGTTATTTGAATGTTCGGCCTACGTCCACCTGTCTGACAGACGGTATTCTAGT
Organism: Dendrobates tinctorius; assembly: GCF_039654945.1. Taxonomy (NCBI): domain Eukaryota; kingdom Metazoa; phylum Chordata; class Amphibia; order Anura; family Dendrobatidae; genus Dendrobates; species Dendrobates tinctorius. The sequence goes on from NW_027361956.1 coordinate 3,049,529, forward strand.
GGCTTGTAGCAGCAGCAGCAGCTAGGTGCGCTGCTTCCCTGCAGTAAATAGGATGTGTTCCATCCATGGAACACTGTGATAGGAATCATGCCATTCATAGAACACAATGCTTGGATGTGCTCTATTCCTGGAACAATGGGACCACGTGTCACAATGGGACCACGTGTCACAATGGGCAGCCCACAGTCTGTAGCAGCTGCGCAGTAGTAGTCAGCTTCAGTCTGCTGAGGGAGCCTCAGCAGACTGGTGGGCGATGCTCGCCAGGGAGATGGAAAAATAGCTTGCTCACTTCACTCCACGCATCATTTCAGTATCTGCAGTTCCTCTGAGAATGGTGCACTAACTCTCTTAAGCGGTTTCCAAAGACAGATTGAATTGAAATTGGGATAGACAAGTAGTGTTTTCAAAGCATGATTTGAATGCTTTTTTCAAATGTCGTTGCTCTGTAATTAGTTTTTCAGTGTCCAAGTTGCACATTTCCAATTCCTTAGCCTTGATTTGACTTGACCAACTCTTCTACTACTACTACTACTACTACTACTCTTATTCACCTCTATATGGGAGGCATTGCACTGTATTCAATCTGTCAGTAAAATAACGATCTATCTTGGCCTTTGCTGCTTGGTAGGTACAGGTGTGACAAGCTGCAGTAATGTGTTTGGCTTTGGATAGCTACATTTCTACACACCCACCTGCTACAAGGCCTGCAGCCCCTTCCCCTCAGTACTTCCCCAGTCTTAATTCAAGCATTCAATTCCTACCATATCCCTCATGCAATGATATGTCGTTTCGTTTTTGAAACATTGTCCCCCTCTTGTGGCCTTCCAACTTTGAAATTTACTGTTCAATTTTGAATTAATTCATATATGAATTAAATGGAAAAGCAACGATTTATCTGGCGAGTTATTTGAATGTTCAGCCTACGTCCAACTGTCTGACAGACGGTATTCTAGTGGCTTGTAGCAGCAGCAGCAGCTAGGTGCGCTGCTTGCCTGCAGTAAATAGGATGTGTTCCATCCATGGAACACTGTGATAGGAATCATGCCATTCATAGAACACAATGCTTGGATGTGTTCTATTCCTGGAACAATGGGACCACGTGTCACAATGGGACCACATGTCACAATGGGCAGCCCACAGTCTGTAGCAGCTGCGCAGTAGTAGTCAGCTTCAGTCTGCTGAGGGAGCCTCAGCAGACAGGTGGGCGATGCTCGCCAGGGAGATGGAAAAATAGCTTGCTCATTTCACTCCACACATCATTTCAGTATCTGCAGTTCCTCTGAGAATGGTGCACTCACTCTCTTAAGCGGTTTCCAAAGACAGATTGAATTGAAATCGGGATAGACAAGTAGTGTTTTCAAAGCATGATTTGAATGCTTTTTTCAAATGTCGTTGCTCTGTAATTAGTTTTTCTTGGTCCAAGTTGCACATTTCCAATTCCTTAGCCTTGATTTAACTTGACCAACTCTTCTACTACTACTACTACTACTACTACTCTTATTCACCTCTATATGGGAGGCATTGCACTGTATTCAATCTGTCAGTAAAATAACGATCTATCTTGGCCTTTGCTGCTTGATAGGTACAGGTGTGACAAGCTGCAGTAATGTGTTTGGCTTTGGATAGCTACATTTCTGCACACCCACCTGCTATAAGGCCTGCAGCCCCTTCCCCTCAGTACTTCCCCAGTCTTAATTAAAGCATTCAATTCCTACCAAATCCCTCATGCAATGATATGTCGTTTCGTTTTTGAAACATTGTCCCCCTCTTGTGGCCTTCCAACTTTGAAATTTACTGTTCAATTTTGAATTAATTCATATATGAATTAAATGGAAAAGCAACGATTTATCTGGCTAGTTATTTGAATGTTCGGCCTACGTCCAACTGTCTGACAGACGGTATTCTAGTGGCTTGTAGCAGCAGCAGCAGCAGCAGCAGCAGCAGCTAGGTGCGCTGCTTGCCTGCAGTAAATAGGATGTGTTCCATCCATGGAACACTGTGATAGGAATCATGCCATTCATAGAACACAATGCTTGGATGTGTTCTATTCCTGGAACAATGGGACCACGTGTCACAATGGGCAACCCACAGTCTGTAGCAGCTGCGCAGTAGTAGTCAGCTTCAGTCTGCTGAGGGAGCCTCAGCAGACAGGTGGGCGATGCTCGCCAGGGAGATAGAAAAATAGCTTGCTCACTTCACTCCACACATCATTTCAGTATCTGCAGTTCCTCTGAGAATGGTGCACTCACTCTCTTAAGCGGTTTCCAAAGACAGATTGAATTGAAATCGGAATACACAAGTAGTGTTTTCAAAGCATGATTTGAATGCTTTTTTCAAATGTCGTTGCTCTGTAATTAGTTTTTCTTGGTCCAAGCTGCACATTTCCAATTCCTTAGCCTTGATTTAACTTGACCAACTCTTCTACTACTACTATTACTACTACTACTACTCTTATTCACCTCTATATGGGAGGCATTGCACTGTATTCAAACTGTCAGTAAAATAACGATCTATCTTGGCCTTTGCTGCTTAGTAGGTACAGGTGTGACAAGCTGCAGTAATGTGTTTGGCTTTGGATAGCTACATTTCTGCACACCCACCTGCTACAAGGCCTGCAGCCCCTTCCCCTCAGTACTTCCCCAGTCTTAATTCAAGCATTCAATTCCTACCACATCCCTCATGCAATGATATGTCGTTTCGTTTTTGAAACATTGTCCCCCTCTTGTGGCCTTCCAACTTTGAAATTTACTGTTCAATTTTGAATTAATTCATATATGAATTAAATGGAAAAGCAACGATTTATCTGGCGAGTTATTTGAATGTTCGGCCTACGTCCACCTGTCTGACAGACGGTATTCTAGTGGCTTGTATCAGCAGCAGCAGCAGCTAGGTGCGCTGCTTGCCTGCAGTAAATAGGATGTGTTCCATCCATGGAACACTGTGATAGGAATCATGCCATTCATAGAACACAATGCTTGGATGTGTTCTATTCCTGAAACAATGGGACCACGTGTCACAATGGGACCACGTGTCACAATGGGCAGCCCACAGTCTGTAGCAGATGCGCAGTAGTAGTCAGCTTCAGTCTGCTGAGGGAGCCTCAGCAGACAGGTGGGCGATGCTCGCCAGGGAGATGGAAAAATAGCTTGCTCACTTCACTCCACGCATCATTTCAGTATCTGCAGTTCCTCTGAGAATGGTGCACTCACTCTCTTAAGCGGTTTCCAAAGACAGATTGAATTGAAATTGGGATACACAAGTAGTGTTTTCAAAGCATGATTTGAATGCTTTTTTCAAATGTCTTTGCTCTGTAATTAGTTTTTCTTGGTCCAAGTTGCACATTTCCAATTCCTTAGCCTTGATTTAACTTGACCAACTCTTCTACTACTACTACTACTACTACAACTACTACTCTTATTCACCTCTATATGGGAGGCATTGCACTGTATTCAATCTGTCAGTAAAATAACGATCTATCTTGGCCTTTGCTGCTTGGTAGGTACAGGTGTGACAAGCTGCAGTAATGTGTTTGGCTTTGGAAAGCTACATTTCTGCACACCCACCTGCTAAAAGGCCTGCAGCCCCTTCCCCTCAGTACTTCCCCAGTCTTAATTCAAGCATTCAATTCCTACCACATCCCTCATGCAATGATATGTCGTTTCGTTTTTGAAACATTGTCCCCCTCTTGTGGCCTTCCAACTTTGAAATTTACTGTTCAATTTTGAATTAATTCATATATGAATTAAATGGAAAAGCAACGATTTATCTGGCGAGTTATTTGAATGTTCGGCCTACGTCCACCTGTCTGACAGACTGTATTCTAGTGGCTTGTAGGTGCGCTGCTTGCCTGCAGTAAATAGGATGTGTTCCATCCATGGAACACTGTGATAGGAATCATGCCATTCATAGAACACAATGCTTGGATGTGTTCTATTCCTGGAACAATGGGGCCACGTGTCACATCGGGACCACGTGTCACAATGGGCAGCCCACAGTCTGTAGCAGCTGCGCAGTAGTAGTCAGCTTAAGTCTGCTGAGGGAGCCTCAGCAGACAGGTGGGCGATGCTCGCCAGGGAGATGGAAAAATAGCTTGCTCACTTCACTCCACGCATCATTTCAGTATCTGCAGTTCCTCTGAGAATGGTGCACTCACTCTCTTAAGCGGTTTCCAAAGACAGATTGAATTGAAATTGGGATACACAAGTAGTGTTTTCAAAGCATGATTTGAATGTTTTTTTCAAATGTCGTTGCTCTGTAATTAGTTTTTCTTGGTCCAAGTTGCACATTTCCAATTCCTTAGCCTTGATTTAACTTGACCAACTCTTCTACTACTACTACTACTACTACTACTACTACTACTACTACTACTCTTATTCACCTCTATATGGGAGGCATTGCACTGTATTCAATCTGTCAGTAAAATAACGATCTATCTTGGCCTTTGCTGCTTGGTAAGTACAGGTGTGACAAGCTGCAGTAATGTGTTTGACTTTGGATAGCTACATTTCTGCACACCCACCTGCTACAAGGCCTGCAGCCCCTTCCCCTCAGTACTTCCCCAGTCTTAATTCAAGCATTCAATTCCTACCACATCCCTCATGCAATGATATGTCGTTTCATTTTTGAAACATTGTCCCCCTCTTGTGGCCTTCCAACTTTGAAATTTACTGTTCAATTTTGAATTAATTCATATATGAATTAAATGGAAAAGCAACGATTTATCTGGCGAGTTATTTGAATGTTCGGCCTACGTCCACCTGTCTGACAGACTGTATTCTAGTGGCTTGTAGCAGCAGCAGCAGCTAGGTGCGCTGCTTGCCTGCAGTAAATAGGATGTGTTCCATCCATGGAACACTGTGAGAGGAATCATGCCATTCATAGAACACAATGCTTGGATGTGTTCTATTCCTGGAACAATGGGACCACGTGTCACAATGGGACCACGTGTCACAATGGGCAGCCCACAGTCTGTAGCAGCTGCGCAGTAGTAGTCAGCTTCAGTCTGCTGAGGGAGCCTCAGCAGACAGGTGGGCGATGCTCGCCAGGGAGATGGAAAAATAGCTTGCTCACTTCACTCCACGCATCATTTCAGTATCTGCAGTTCCTCTGAGAATGGTGCACTCACTCTCTTAAGCGGTTTCCAAAGACAGACTGAATTGAAAATGGGATACACAAGTAGTGTTTTCAAAGCATGATTTGAAAGCTTTTTTCAAATGTCGTTGCTCTGTAATTAGTTTTTCTTGGTCCAAGTTGCACATTTCCAATTCCTTTGCCTTGATTTAACTTGACCAACTCTTCTTCTATTACTACTACTACTACTACTACTCTTATTCACCTCTATATGGGAGGCATTGCACTGTATTCAATCTGTCAGTAAAATAACGATCTATCTTGGCCTTTGCTGCTTGGTAGGTACAGGTGTGACAAGCTGCAGTAATGTGTTTGGCTTTGGATAGCTACATTTCTGCACACCCACCTGCTACAAGGCCTGCAGCCACTTCCCCTCAGTACTTCCCCAGTCTTAATTCAAGCATTCAATTCCTACCACATCCCTCATGCAATGATATGTCGTTTCATTTTTGAAACATTGTCCCCCTCTTGTGGCCTTCCAACTTTGAAATTTACTGTTCAATTTTGAATTAATTTATATATGTATTAAAAGGAAAAGCAACGATTTATCTGGCGAGTTATTTGAATGTTCGGCCTACGTCCACCTGTCTGACAGACGGTATTCTAGTGGCTTGTAGCAGCAGCAGCAGCAGCAGCTAGGTGCGCTGCTTGCCTGCAGTAAATAGGATGTGTTCCATCCATGGAACACTGTGATAGGAATCATGCCATTCATAGAACACAATGCTTGGATGTGTTCTATTCCTGGAACAATGGGACCACGTGTCACAATGGGACCACGTGTCACAATGGGCCGCCCACAGTCTGTAGCAGCTGCGCAGTAGTAGTCAGCTTCAGTCTGCTGAGGGAGCCTCAGCAGACAGGTGGGCGATGCTCGCCAGGAAGATGGAAAAATAGCTTGCTCACTTCACTCCACACATCATTTCAGTATCTGCAGTTCCTCTGAGAATGGTGCACTCACTCTCTTAAGCGGTTTTCAAAGACAGATTGAATTGAAATCGGGATACACAAGTAGTGTTTTCAAAGGATGATTTGAATGCTTTTTTCAAATGTCGTTGCTCTGTAATTAGTTTTTCTTGGTCCAAGTTGCACATTTCCAATTCCTTAGCCTTGATTTAACTTGACCAACTCTTCTACTACTACTACTACTACTACTACTACTACTACTACTACTCTTATTCACCTCTATATGGGAGGCATTGCACTGTATTCATTCTGTCAGTAAAATAACGATCTATCTTGGCCTTTGCTGCTTGGTAGGTACAGGTGTGACAAGCTGCAGTAATGTGTTTGGCTTTGGATAGCTACATTTCTGCACACCCACCTGCTACAAGGCCTGCAGCCCCTTCCCCTCAGTGTTTCCCCAGTCTTAATTCAAGCATTCAATTCCTACCACATCCCTCATGCAATGATATGTCGTTTCGTTTTTGAAACATTGTCCCACTCTTGTGGCCTTCCAACTTTGAAATTTACTGTTCAATTTTGAATTAATTCATATATGAATTAAATGGAAAAGCAACGATTTATCTGGTGAGTTATTTGAATGTTCGGCCTACGTCCACCTGTCTGACAGACGGTATTCTAGTGGCTTGTAGCAGCAGCAGCAGCAGCAGCAGCAGCTAGGTGCGCTGCTTGCCTGCAGTAAATAGGATGTGTTCCATCCATGGAACACTGTGATAGGAATCATGCCATTCATAGAACACAATTCTTGGATGTGTTCTATTCCTGGAACAATGGGACCACGTGTCACAATGGGACCACGTGTCACAATGGGCAGCCCACAGTCTGTAGCAGCTGCGCAGTAGTAGTCAGCTTCAGTCTGCTGAGGGAGCCTCAGCAGACAGGTGGGCGATGCTCGTCAGGGAGATGGAAAAATAGCTTGCTCACTTCACTCCACGCATCATTTCAGTATCTGCAGTTCTTCTGAGAATGGTGCACTCACTCTTAAGCGGTTTCCAAAGACAGATTGAATTGAAATCGGGATACACAAGTAGTGTTTTCAAAGCATGATTTGAATGCTTTTTTCAAATGTCGTTGCTCTGTAATTAGTTTTTCTTGGTCCAAGTTGCACATTTCCAATTCCTTAGCCTTGATTTAACTTGATCAACTCTTCTACTACTACTACTACTACTACTACTACTCTTATTCACCTCTATATGGGAGGCATTGCACTGTATTCAATCTGTCAGTAAAATAACGATCTATCTTGGCCTTTGCTGCTTGGTAGGTACAGGTGTGACAAGCTGCAGTAATGTGTTTGGCTTTGGAAAGCTACATTTCTGCACACCCACGTGCTACAAGGCCTGCAGCCCCTTCCCCTCAGTACTTCCCCAGTCTTAATTCAAGCATTCAATTCCTACCACATCCCTCATGCAATGATATGTCGTTTCATTTTTGAAACATTGTCCCCCTCTTGTGGCCTTCCAACTTTGAAATTTACTGTTCAATTTTGAATTAATTCATATATGAATTAAATGGAAAAGCAACGATTTATCTGGCGAGTTATTTGAATGTTCGGCCTACGTCCACCTGTCTGACAGACGGTATTCTAGTGGCTTGTAGAAGCAGCAGCAGCTATGTGCGCTGCTTGCCTGCAGTAAATAGGATGTGTTCCATCCATGGAACACTGTGATAGGAATCATGCCATTCATAGAACACAATGCTTGGATGTGTTCTATTCCTGGAACAATGGGACCACGTGTCACAATGGGACCACGTGTCACAATGGGCAGCCCACAGTCTGTAGCAGCTGCGCAGTAGTAGTCAGCTTCAGTCTGCTGAGGGAGCCTCAGCAGACAGGTGGGCGATGCTCGCCAGGGAGATGGAAAAATAGCTTGCTCACTTCACTCCACGCATCATTTCAGTATCTGCAGTTCCTCTGAGAATGGTGCACTCAATCTCTTAAGCGGTTTCCAAAGACATATTGAATTGAAATTGGGATACACAAGTAGTGTTTTCAAAGCATGATTTGAATGCTTTTTTCAAATGTCGCTGCTCTGTAATTAGTTTTTCTTGGTCCAAGTTGCACATTTCCAATTCCTTAGCCTTGATTTAACTTGACCAACTCTTCTACTACTACTACTACTACTCTTATTCACCTCTATATGGGAGGCATTGGACTGTATTCAATCTGTCAGTAAAATAACGATCTATCTTGGCCTTTGCTGCTTGGTAGGTACAGGTGTGACAAGCTGCAGTAATGTGTTTGGCTTTGGATAGCTACATTTCTGCACACCCATCTGCTACAAGGCCTGCAGCCCCTTCCCCTCAGTACTTCCCCAGTCTTAATTCAAGCATTCAATTCCTACCACATCCCTCATGCAATGATATGTCGTTTCATTTTTGAAACATTGCCCCCCTCTTGTGGCCTTCCAACTTTGAAATTTACTGTTCAATTTTGAATTAATTCATATATGAATTAAATGGAAAAGCACCGATTTATCTGGCGAGTTATTTGAATGTTCGGCCTACGTCCACCTGTCTGACAGACGGTATTCTAGTGGCTTGTAGCAGCAGCAGCAGCAGCTAGGTGCGAGGCTTGCCTGCAGTAAATAGGATGTGTTCCATCCATGGAACACTGTGATAGGAATCATGCCATTCATAGAACACAATGCTTGGATGTGTTCTATTCCTGGAACAATGGGACCACGTGTCACAATGGGACCACGTGTCACAATGGGCAGCCCACAGTCTGTAGCAGCTGCGCAGTAATAGTCAGCTTCAGTCTGCTGAGGGAGCCTAAGCAGACAGGTGGGCGATGCTCGCCAGGGACATGGAAAAATAGCTTGCTCACTTCACTCCACGCATCATTTCAGTATCTGCAGTTCCTCTGAGAATGGTGCACTCACTCTCTTAAGCAGTTTCCAAAGAAAGATTGAATTGAAATCGGGATAAACAAGTAGTGTTTTCAAAGCATGATTTGAATGCATTTTTCAAATGTCGTTGCTATGTAATTAGTTTTTCTTGGTCCAAGTTGCACATTTCCAATTCCTTAGCCTTGATTTAACTTGACCAACTCTTCTACTACTACTACTACTACTACTACTACTACTACTCTTATTCACCTCTATATGGGAGGCATTGCACTGTATTCAATCTGTCAGTAAAATAACGATCTATCTTGGCCTTTGCTGCTTGGTAGGTACAGTTGTGACAAGCTGCAGTAATGTGTTTGGCTTTGAATAGCTACATTTCTGCACACCCACCTGCTACAAGGCCTGCAGCCCCTTCCCCTCAGTACTTCCCCAGTCTTAATTCAAGCATTCAATTCCTACCACATTCCTCATGCAATGATATGTCGTTTCGTTTTTGAAACATTGTCCCCCTCTTGTGGCCTTCCAACTTTGAAATTTACTGTTCAATTTTGAATTAGTTTATATATGAATTAAATGGAAAAGCAACGATTTATCTGGCGAGTTATTTGAATGTTCGGCCTACGTCCACCTGTCTGACAGACGGTATTCTAGTGGCTTGTAGCAGCAGCAGCAGCAGCAGCAGCTAGGTGCGCTGCTTGCATGCAGTAAATAGGATGTGTTCCATCCATGGAACACTGTGATAGGAATCATGCCATTCATAGAACACAATGCTTGGATGTGTTCTATTCCTGGAACAATGGGACCACGTGTCACAATGGGACCACGTGTCACAATGGGTCGCCCACAGTCTGTAGCAGCTGCGCAGTAGTAGTCAGCTTCAGTCTGCTGAGGGAGCCTCAGCAGACAGGTGGGCGATGCTCGCCAGGGAGATGGAAAAATAGCTTGCTCACTTCACTCCACACATCATTTCAGTATCTGCAGTTCCTCTGAGAATGGTGCACTCACTCTCTTAAGCGGTTTCCAAAGACAGATTGAATTGAAATCGGGATACACAAGTAGAGTTTTCAAAGCATGATTTGAATGCTTTTTTCAAATGTCGTTGCTCTGTAATTAGTTTTTCTTGGTCCAAGTTGCACATTTCCAATTCCTTAGCCTTGATTTAACTTGACCAACTCTTCTACTACTACTACTACTACTACTACTACTACTACTACTACTCTTATTCACCTCTATATGGGAGGCATTGCACTGTATTCAATCTGTCAGTAAAATAATGATCTATCTTGGCCTTTGCTGCTTGGTAGGTACAGGTGTGACAAGCTGCAGTAATGTGTTTGGCTTTGGATAGCTACATTTCTGCACACCCACCTGCTACAAGGCCTGCAGCCCCTTCCCCTCAGTACTTCCCCAGTCTTAATTCAAGCATTCAATTCCTACCACATTCCTCATGCAATGATATGTCGTTTCATTTTTGAAACATTGTACCCCTCTTGTGGCCTTCCAACTTTGAAATTTACTGTTCAATTTTGAATTAATTCATATATGAATTAAATGGAAAAGCAACGATTTATCTGGCTAGTTATTTGAATGTTCGGCCTACGTCCACCTGTCTGACAGACGGTATTCTAGTGGCTTGTAGCAGCAGCAGCTAGGTGCGCTGCTTGCCTGCAGTAAATAGGATGTGTTCCATCCATGGAACACTGTGATAGGAATCATGCCATTCATAGAACACAATTCTTGGATGTGTTCTATTCCTGGAACAATGGGACCACGTGTCACAATGGGACCACGTGTCACAATGGGCAGCCCACAGTCTGTAGCAGCTGCGCAGTAGTAGTCAGCTTCAGTCTGCTGAGGGAGCCTCAGCAGACAGGTGGGCGATGCTCGCCAGGGAGATGGAAAAATAGCTTGCTCACTTCACTCCACGCATCATTTCAGTATCTGCAGTTCCTCTGAGAATGGTGCACTCACTCTCTTAAGCGGTTTCCAAAGACAGATTGAATTGAAATCGGGATACACAAGTAGTGTTTTCAAAGCATGATTTGAATGCTTTTTTCAAATGTCGTTGCTCTGTAATTAGTTTTTCTTGGTCCAAGTTGCACATTTCCAATTCCTTAGCCTTGATTTAACTTGACCAACTCTTCTACTACTACTACTACTACTACTCTTATTCACCTCTATATGGGAGGCATTGCACTGTATTCAATCTGTCAGTAAAATAACGATCTATCTTGGCCTTTGCTGCTTGGTAGGTACAGGTGTGACAAGCTGCAGTAATGTGTTTGGCTTTGGATAGCTACATTTCTGCACACCCACCTGCTACAAGGCCTGCAGCCCCTTCCCCTCAGTACTTCCCCAGTCTTAATTCAAGCATTCAATTCCTACCACATCCCTCATGCAATGATATGTCGTTTCATTTTTGAAACATTGTCCCCCTCTTGTGGCCTTCCAACTTTGAAATTTACTGTTCAATTTTGAATTAATTCATATATGAATTAAATGGAAAAGCAACGATTTATCTGGCGAGTTATTTGAATGTTCGGCCTACGTCCACCTGTCTGACAAGACGGTATTCTAGTGGCTTGTAGCAGCAGCAGCAGCAGCAGCAGCAGCAGCTAGGTGCGCTGCTTGCCTGCAGTAAATAGGATGTGTTCCATCCATGGAACACTGTGATAGGAATCATGCCATTCATAGAACACAATGCTTGGATGTGTTCTATTCCTGGAACAATGGGACCACGTGTCACAATGGGACCACGTGTCACAATGGGCAGCCCACAGTCTGTAGCAGCTGCGCAGTAGTAGTCAGCTTCAGTCTGCTGAGGGAGCCTCAGCAGACAGGTGGGCGATGCTCGCCAGGGAGATGGAAAAATAGCTTGCTCACTTCACTCCACGCATCATTTCAGTATCTGCAGTTCCTCTGAGAATGGTGCACTCACTCTCTTAAGCGGTTTCCAAAGACAGATTGAATTGAAATCGGGATACACAAGTAGTGTTTTCAAAGCATGATTTGAATGCTTTTTTCAAATGTCGTTGCTCTGTAATTAGTTTTTCTTGGTCCAAGTTGCACATTTCCAATTCCTTAGCCTTGATTTAACTTGACCAACTCTTCTACTACTACTACTACTACTATTCTTATTCACCTCTTTATGGGAGGCATTGCACTGTATTCAATTTGTCAGTAAAATAACGATCTATCTTGGCCTTTGCTGCTTGGTAGGTACAGGTGTGACAAGCTGCGGTAATGTGTTTGGCTTTGGATAGCTACATTTCTGCACACCCACCTGCTACAAGGCCTGCAGCCCCTTCCCCTCAGTACTTCCCCAGTCTTAATTCAAGCATTCAATTCCTACCACATCCCTCATGCAATGATATGTCGTTTCATTTTTGAAACATTGTCCCCCTCTTGTGGCCTTCCAACTTTGAAATTTACTGTTCAATTTTGAATTAATTCATATATGAATTAAATGGAAAAGCAAAGATTTATCTGGCGAGTTATTTGAATGTTCGGCCTACGTCCACCTGTCTGACAGACGGTATTCTAGTGGCTTGTAGCAGCAGCAGCAGCTAGGTGCGCTGCTTGCCTGCAGTAAATAGGATGTGTTCCATCCATGGAACACTGTGATAGGAATCATGCCATTCATAGAACACAATGCTTGGATGTGTTCTATTCCTGGAACAATGGGACCACGTGTCACAATGGGACCACGTGTCACAATGGGCAGCCCACAGTCTGTAGCAGCTGCGCAGTAGTAGTCAGCTTCAGTCTGCTGAGGGAGCCTCAGCAGACAGGTGGGCGATGCTCGCCAGGGAGATGGAAAAATAGCTTGCTCACTTCACTCCACGCATCATTTCAGTATCTGCAGTTCCTCTGAGAATGGTGCACTCACTCTCTTAAGCAGTTTCCAAAGACAGATTGAATTGAAATCGGGATACACAAGTAGTGTTTTCAAAGCATGATTTGAATGCTTTTTTCAAATGTCGTTGCTCTGTAATTAGTTTTTCTTGGTCCAAGTTGCACATTTCCAATTCCTTAGCCTTGATTTAACTTGACCAACTCTTCTACTACTACTACCACTACTACTACTACTCTTATTCACCTCTATATGGGAGGCATTGCACTGTATTCAATTTGTCAGTAAAATAACGATCTATCTTGGCCTTTGCTGCTTGGTAGGTACAGTTGTGACAAGCTGCAGTAATGTGTTTGGCTTTGGATAGCTACATTTCTGCACACCCACCTGCTACAAGGCCAGCAGCCCCTTCCCCTCAGTACTTCCCCAGTCTTAATTCAAGCATTCAATTCCTACCACATCCCTCATGCAATGATATGTCGTTTCATTTTTGAAACATTGTCCCCCTCTTGTGGCCTTCCAACTTTGAAATTTACTGTTCAATTTTGAATTAATTTATATATGAATTAAATGGAAAAGCAACGATTTATCTGGCGAGTTATTTGAATGTTCGGCCTACGTCCACCTGTCTGACAGACGGTATTCTAGTGGCTTGTAGCAGCAGCAGCAGCAGCAGCTAGGTGCGCTGCTTGCCTGCAGTAAATAGGATGTGTTCCATCCATGGAACACTGTGATAGGAATCATGCCATTCATAGAACACAATGCTTGGATGTGTTCTATTCCTGGAACAATGGGACCACGTGTCACAATGGGACCACGTGTCACAATGGGTCGCCCACAGTCTGTAGCAGCTGCGCAGTAGTAGTCAGCTTCAGTCTGCTGAGGGAGCCTCAGCATACAGGTGGGCGATGCTCGCCAGGGAGATGGAAAAATAGCTTGCTCACTTCACTCCACGCATCATTTCAGTATCTGCAGTTCCTCTGAGAATGGTGCACTCACTCTCTTAAGCAGTTTCCAAAGACAGATTGAATTGAAATCGGGATACACAAGTAGTGTTTTCAAAGCATGATTTGAATGCTTTTTTCAAATGTCGTTGCTCTGTAATTAGTTTTTCTTGGTCCAAGTTGCACATTTCCAATTCCTTAGCCTTGATTTAACTTGACCAACTCTTCTACTACTACTACTTCTACTACTACTACTCTTATTCACCTCTATATGGGAGGCATTGCACTGTATTCAATCTGTCAGTTAAATAATGATCTATCTTGGCCTTTGCTGCTTGGTAGGTACAGGTGTGACAAGCTGCAGTAATGTGTTTGGCTTTGGATAGCTACATTTCTGCACACCCACCTGCTACAAGGCCTGCAGCCCCTTCCCCTCAGTACTTCCCCAGTCTTAATTCAAGCATTCAATTCCTACTACATCCCTCTTGCAATGATATGTCGTTTCGTTTTTGAAACATTGTACCCCTCTTGTGGCCTTCCAACTTTGACATTTACTGTTCAATTTTGAATTAATTCATATATGAATTAAATGGAAAAGCAACGATTTATCTGGCTAGTTATTTGAATGTTCGGCCTACGTCCACCTGTCTGACAGACGGTATTCTAGTGGCTTGTAGCAGCAACAGCTAGGTGCGCTGCTTGCCTGCAGTAAATAGGATGTGTTCCATCCATGGAACACTGTGATATGAATCATGCCATTCATAGAACACAATTCTTGGATGTGTTCTATTCCTGGAACAATGGGACCACGTGTCACAATGGGACCACGTGTCACAATGGGCAGCCCACAGTCTGTAGCAGCTGCGCAGTAGTAGTCAGCTTCAGTCTGCTGAGGGAGCCTCAGCAGACAGGTGGGCGATGCTCGCCAGGGAGATGGAAAAATAGCTTGCTCACTTCACTCCACGCATCATTTCAGTATCTGCAGTTCCTCTGAGAATGGTGCACTCACTCTCTTAAGCGGTTTCCAAAGACAGATTGAATTGAAATCGGGATACACAAGTAGTGTTTTCAAAGCATGATTTGAATGCTTTTTTCAAATGTCGTTGCTCTGTAATTAGTTTTTCTTGGTCCAAGTTGCACATTTCCAATTCCTTAGCCTTGATTTAACTTGACCAACTCTTCTACTACTACTACTACTACTACTACTACTACTACTACTACTACTACTACTACTACTCTTATTCACCTCTATATGGGAGGCATTGCACTGTATTCAATCTGTCAGTAAAATAACGATCTATCTTGGCCTTTGCTGCTTGGTAGGTACAGGTGTGACAAGCTGCAGTAATGTGTTTGGCTTTGGATAGCTACATTTCTGCACACCCACCTGCTACAAGGCCTGCAGCCCCTTCCCCTCAGTACTTCCCCAGTCTTAATTCAAGCATTCAATTCCTACCACATCCCTCATGCAATGATATGTCGTTTCATTTTTGAAACATTGTCCCCCTCTTGTGGCCTTCCAACTTTGAAATTTCCTGTTCAATTTTGAATTAATTCATATATGAATTAAATGGAAAAGCAACGATTTATCTGGCGAGTTATTTGAATGTTCGGCCTACGTCCACCTGTCTGACAGACGGTATTCTAGTGGCTTGTAGCAGCAGCAGCAGCAGCAGCTAGGTGCGCTGCTTGCCTGCAGTAAATAGGATGTGTTCCATCCATGGAACACTGTGATAGGAATCATGCCAGTCATAGAACACAATGCTTGGATGTGTTCTATTCCTGGAACAATGGGACCACGTGTCACAATGGGACCACGTGTCACAATGGGCAGCCCACAGTCTGTAGCAGCTGCGCAGTAGTAGTCAGCTTCAGTCTGCTGAGGGAGCCTCAGCAGACAGGTGGGCGATGCTCGCCAGGGAGATGGAAAAATAGCTTGCTCACTTCACTCCATGCATCATTTCAGTATCTGCAGTTCCTCTGAGAATGGTGCACTCAATCTCTTAAGCGGTTTCCAAAGGCAGATTGAATTGAAATCGGGATACACAAGTAGTGTTTTCAAAGCATGATTTGAATGCTTTTTTCAAATGTCGTTGTTCTGTAATTAGTTTTTCTTGGTCTAAGTTGCACATTTCCAATTCCTTAGCCTTGATTTAACTTGACCAACTCTTCTACTACTACTACTCTTATTCACCTCTATATGGGAGGCATTGCACTGTATTCAATCTGTCAGTAAAATAACAATCTATCTTGGCCTTTGCTGCTTGGTAGGTACAGGTATGACAAGCTGCGGTAATGTGTTTGGCTTTGGATAGCTACATTTCTGCACACCCACCTGCTACAAGGCCTGCAGCCCCTTCCCCTCAGTACTTCCCCAGTCTTAATTCAAGCATTCAATTCCTACCACATCCTTCATGCAATGATATGTCGTTTCATTTTTGAAACATTGTCCCCCTCTTGTGGCCTTCCAAGTTTGAAATTTACTGTTCAATTTTGAATTAATTCATATATGAATTAAATGGAAAAGCAACAATTTATCTGGCGAGTTATTTGAATGTTCGGCCTACGTCCACCTGTCTGACAGACGGTATTCTAGTGGCTTGTAGCAGCAGCAGCAGCAGCAGCTAGGTGCGCTGCTTGCCTGTAGTAAATAGGATGTGTTCCATCAATGGAACACTGTGATAGGAATCATGCCATTCATAGAACACAATGCTTGGATGTGTTCTATTCCTGGAACAATGGGACCACGTGTCACAATGGGACCACGTGTCACAATGGGCAGCCCACATTCTGTAGCAGCTGCGCAGTAGTAGTCAGCTTCAGTCTGCTGAGGGAGCCTCAGCAGACAGGTGGGCGATGCTCGCCAGGGAGATGGAAAAATAGCTTGCTCACTTCACTCCACGCATCATTTCAGTATCTGCAGTTCCTCTGAGAATGGTGCACTCACTCTCTTAAGCGGTTTCCAAAGACAGATTGAATTGAAATCGGGATAGACAAGTAGTGTTTTCAAAGCATGATTTGAATGCTTTTTTCAAATGTCGTTGCTCTGTAATTAGTTTTTCTTGGTCCAAGTTGCACATTTCCAATTCCTTAGCCTTGATTTAACGTGACCAACTCTTCTACTACTACTACTACTACTACTCTTATTCACCTCTATATGGGAGGCATTGCACTGTATTCAATCTGTCAGTAAAATAACGATCTATCTTGGCCTTTGCTGCTTGGTAGGTACAGGTGTGACAAGCTGCAGTAATGTGTTTGGCTTTGGATTGCTACATTTCTGCACACCCACCTGCTACATAGCCTCCAGCCCCTTCCCCTCAGTACTTCCACAGTCTTAATTCAAGCATTCAATTCCTACCACATCCCTCATGCAATGATATGTCGTTTCATTTTTGAAACATTGTCCCCCTCTTGTGGCCTTCCAACTTTGAAATTTACTGTTCAATTTTGAATTAATTCATATATGAATTAAATGGAAAAGCAACGATTTATCTGGCGAGTTATTTGAATGTTTGGCCTACGTCCACCTGTCTGACAGACGGTATTCTAGTGGCTTGTAGCAGCAGCAGCAGCAGCAGCATCTAGGTGCGCTGCTTGCCTGCAGTAAATAGGATGTGTTCCATCAATGGAACACTGTGATAGGAATCATGCCATTCATAGAACACAATGCTTGGATGTGTTCTATTCCTGGAACAATGGGACCACGTGTCACAATGGGCAGCCCACAGTCTGTAGCAGCTGCGCAGTAGTAGTCAGCTTCAGTCTGCTGAGGGAGCCTCAGCAGACAGGTGGGCGATGCTCGCCAGGGACATGGAAAAATAGCTTGCTCACTTCACTCCACACATCATTTCAGTATCTGCAGTTCCTTTGAGAATGGTGCACTCACTCTCTTAAGCGGTTTACAAAGACAGATTGAATTGAAATCGGGATACACAAGTAGTGTTTTCAAAGCATGATTTGAATGCTTTTTTCAATGTCGTTGCTCTGTAATTAGTTTTTCTTGGTCCAAGTTGCACATTTCCAATTCCTTAGCCTTGATTTAACTTGACCAACTCTTATACTACTACTACTACTACTACTACTACTACTCTTATTCACCTCTATATGGGAGGCATTGCACTGTATTCAATCTGTCAGTAAAATAACGATCTATCTTGGCCTTTGCTGCTTGGTAGGTACAGGTGTGACAAGCTGCAGTAATGTGTTTGGCTTTGGATAGCTACATTTCTGCACACCCACCTGCTACAAGGCCTGCAGCCCCTTCCCCTCAGTACTTCCCCAGTCTTAATTCAAGCATTCAATTCCTACCACATCCCTCATGCAATGATATGTCGTTTAATTTTTGAAACATTGTCCCCCTCTTGTGGCCTTCCAACTTTGAAATTTCCTGTTCAATTTTGAATTAATTCATATATGAATTAAATGGAAAAGCAACGATTTATCTGGCGAGTTATTTGAATGTTCGGCCTACGTCCACCTGTCTGACAGACGGTATTCTAGTGGCTTGTAGCAGCAGCAGCAGCAGCAGCAGCTAGGTGCGCTGCTTTCCTGCAGTAAATAGGATGTGTTCCATCCATGGAACACTGTGATAGGAATCATGCCATTCATAGAACACAATGCTTGGATGTGTTCTATTCCTGGAACAATGGGACCACGTGTCACAATGGGACCACGTGTCACAATGGGCAGCCCACAGTCTGTAGCAGCTGCGCAGTAGTATTCAGCTTCATTCTGCTGAGGGAGCCTCAGCAGACAGGTGGGCGATGCTCGCCAGGGAGATGGAAAAATAGCTTGCTCACTTCACTCCACGCATCATTTCATTATCTGCAGTTCCTCTGAGAATGGTGCACTCACTCTCTTAAGCGGTTTCCAAAGACAGATTGAATTGAAATCGGGATACACAAGTAGTGTTTTCAAAGCATGATTTGAATGCTTTTTTCAAATGTCGTTGCTCTGTAATTAGTTTTTCTTGGTCCAAGTTGCACATTTCCAATTCCTTAGCCTTGATTTAACTTGACCAACTCTTCTACTACTACTACTACTACTACTACTACTACTACTACTACTACTACTACTCTTATTCACCTCTATATGGGAGGCATTGCACTGTATTCAATCTGTCAGTAAAATAACGATCTATCTTGGCCTTTGCTGCTTGGTAGGTACAGGTGTGACAAGCTGCAGTAATGTGTTTGGCTTTGGATAGCTATATTTCTGCACACCCACCTGCTACAAAGCCTGCAGCCCCTTCCCCTCAGTACTTCCCCAGTCTTAATTCAAGCATTCAATTCCTACCACATCCCTCATGCAATGATATGTCGTTTCATTTTTGAAACATTGTCCCCTTCTTGTGGCCTTCCAACTTTGAAATTTACTGTTCAATTTTGAATTAATTCATATATGAATTAAATGGAAAAGCAACGATTTATCTGGTGAGTTATTTGAATGTTCGGCCTACGTCCACCTGTCTGACAGACGGTATTCTAGTGGCTTGAAGCAGCAGCAGCTAGGTGCGCTGCTTGCCTGCAGTAAATAGGATGTGTTCCATCCATGGAACACTGTGATAGGAATCATGCCATTCATAGAACACAATGCTTGGATGTGTTCTATTCCTGGAACAATGGGACCACGTGTCACAATGGGACAACGTGTCACAATGGGCAGCCCACAGTCTGTAGCAGCTGCGCAGTAGTAGTCAGCTTCAGTCTGCTGAGGGAGCCTCAGCAGACAGGTGGGCAATGCTCGCCAGGGAGATGGAAAAATAGCTTGCTCACTTCACTCCACGCATCATTTCAGTATCTGCAGTTCCTCTGAGAATGGTGCACTCACTCTCTTAAGCGCTTTCCAAAGACAGATTGAATTGAAATCAGGATACACAAGTAGTGTTTTCAAAGCATGATTTGAATGCTTTTTTCAAATGTCGTTGCTCTGTAATTAGTTTTTCTTGGTCCAAGTTGCACATTTCCAATTCCTTAGCCTTGATTTAACTTGACCAACTCTTCTACTACTACTACTACTACTACTCTTATTCACCTCTATATGGGAGGCATTGCACTGTATTCAATCTGTCAGTAAAATAACGATCTATCTTGGCCTTTGCTGCTTGGTAGGTACAGGTTTGACAAGCTGCAGTAATCTGTTTCCCTTTGGATAGCTACATTTCTGCACACCCACCTGCTACAAGGCCTGCAGCCCCTTCCCCTCAGTACTTCCCCAGTCTTAATTCAAGCATTCAATTCCTACCACATCCCTCATGCAATGATATGTCGTTTCATTTTTGAAACATTGTCCCCGTCTTGTGGCCTTCCAACTTTGAAATTTACTGTTCAATTTTGAATTAATTCATATATGAATTAAATGGAAAAGCAACGATTTATCTGGCGAGTTATTTGAATGTTCGGCCTACGTCCACCTGTCTGACAGACGGTATTCTAGTGGCTTGTAGCAGCAGCAGCAGCAGCTAGGTGCGCTGCTTGCCTGCAGTAAATAGGATGTGTTCCATCCATGGAACACTGTGATAGGAATCATGCCATTCATAGAACACAATGCTTGGATGTGTTCTATTCCTGGAACAATGGGACCACGTGTCACAATGGGACCACGTGTCACAATGGGCAGCCCACAGTCTGTAGCACTGCGCAGTAGTAGTCAGCTTCAGTCTGCTGAGGGAGCCTCAGCAGACAGGTGGGCGTTGCTCACCAGGGAGATGGAAAAATATCTTGCTCACTTCACTCCACGCATCATTTCAGTATCTGCAGTTCCTCTGAGAATGGTGCACTCACTCTCTTAAGCGGTTTCCAAAGACAGATTGAATTGAAATCGGGATACACAAGTAGTGTTTTCAAAGCATGATTTGAATGCTTTTTTCAAATGTCGTTGCTCTGTAATTAGTTTTTCTTGGTCCAAGTTGCACATTTCCAATTCCTTAGCCTTGATTTAACTTGACCAACTCTTCTACTACTACTACTACTACTACTACTCTTATTCACCTCTATATGGGAGGCATTGCACTGTATTCAATTTGTCAGTAAAATAACAATCTATCTTGGCCTTTGCTGCTTGGTAGGTACAGGTGTGACAAGCTGCGGTAATGTGTTTGGCTTTGGATAGCTACATTTCTGCACACCCACCTGCTACAAGGCCTGCAGCCCCTTCCCCTCAGTACTTTCCCAGTCTTAATTCAAGCATTCAATTCCTACCACATCCCTCATGCAATGATATGTCGTTTCATTTTTGAAACATTGTCCCCCTCTTGTGGCCTTCCAACTTTGAAATTTACTGTTCAATTTTTAATTAATTCATATATGAATTAAATGGAAAAGCAACGATTTATCTGGTGAGTTATTTGAATGTTCGGCCTACGTCCACCTGTCTGACAGACGGTATTCTAGTGGCTTGTAGCAGCAGCAGCAGCAGCAGCAGCTAGGTGCGCTGCTTGCCTGCAGTAAATAGGATGTGTTCCATCCATGGAACACTGTGATAGGAATCATGCCATTCATAGAACACAATGCTTGGATGTGTTCTATTCCTGGAACAATGGGACCACGTGTCACAATCGGACCACGTGTCACAATGGGCAGCCCACAGTCTGTAGCAGCTGCGCAGTAGTAGTCAGCTTCAGTCTGCTGAGGGAGCCTCAGCAGACAGGTGGGCGATGCTCGCCAGGGAGATGGAAAAATAGCTTGCTCACTTCACTCCACGCATCATTTCAGTATCTGCAGTTCCTCTGAGAATGGTGCACTCACTCTCTTAAGCGGTTTCCAAAGACAGATTGAATTGAAATTGGGATAGACAAGTAGTGTTTTCAAAGCATGATTTGAATGCTTTTTTCAAATGTCGTTGCTCTGTAATTAGTTTTTCTTGGTCCAAGTTGCACATTTCCAATTCCTTAGCCTTGATTTAACTTGACCAACTCTTCTACTATTACTACTACTACTACTACTACTACTACTCTTATTCACCTCTATATGGGAGGCATTGCACTGTATTCAATCTGTCAGTAAAATAACGATCTATCTTGGCCTTTGCTGCTTGGTATGTAAAGGTGTGACAAGCTGCAGTAGTGTGTTTGGCTTTGGATAGCTACATTTCTGCACACCCACCTGCTACAAGGCCTGCAGCCCCATCCCCTCAGTACTTCCCCAGTCTTAATTCAAGCATTCAATTCCTACCACATCCCTCATGCAATGATATGTCGTTTCATTTTTGAAACATTGTCCCCCTCTTGTGGCCTTCCAACTTTGAAATTTACTGTTCAATTTTGAATTAATTCATATAAGAATTAAATGGAAAAGCAACGATTTATCTGGCGAGTTATTTGAGTGTTCGGCCTACGTCCACCTGTCTGACAGACGGTATTCTAGTGGCTTGTAGCAGCAGCAGCAGCTAGGTGCGCTGCTTGCCTGCAGTAAATAGGATGTGTTCCATCCATGGAACACTGTGATAGGAATCATGCCATTCATAGAACACAATGCTTGGATGTGTTCTATTCCTGGAACAATGGGACCACGTGTCACAATGGGACCACGTGTCACAATGGGCAGCCCACAGTCTGTAGCAGCTGCGCAGTAGTAGTCAGCTTCAGTCTGCTGAGGGAGCCTCAGCAGACAGGTGGGCGATGCTCGCCAGGGAGATGGAAAAATAACTTGCTCACTTCACTCCACGCATCATTTCAGTATCTGCAGTTGCTCTGAGAATGGTGCACTCACTCTCTTAAGCGGTTTCCAAAGACAGATTGAATTGAAATCGGGATACACAAGTAGTGTTTTCAAAGCATGATTTGAATGCTTTTTTCAAATGTCGTTGCTCTGTAATTAGTTTTTCTTGGTCCAAGTTGCACATTTCCAATTCCTTAGCCTTGATTTAACTTGACCAACTCTTCTACTACTACTGCTACTACTACTACTCTTATTCACCTCTATATGGGAGGCATTGCACTGTATTCAATCTGTCAGTAAAATAACGATCTATCTTGGCCTTTGCTGCTTGGTAGGTACAGGTGTGACAAGCTGCAGTAATGTGTTTGGCTTTGGATAGCTACATTTCTGCACACCCACCTGCTACAAGGCCTGCAGCCCCTTCCCCTCAGTACTTCCCCAGTCTTAATTCAATCATTCAATTCCTACCACATCCCTCATGCAATGATATGTCATTTCATTTTTGAAACATTGTCCCCATCTTGTGGCCTTCCAACTTTGAAATTTACTGTTCAATTTTGAATTAATTGATATATGAATTAAATGGAAAAGCAACGATTTATCTGGCGAGTTATTTGAATGTTCGGCCTACGTCCACCTGTCTGACAGACGGTATTCTAGTGGCTTGTAGCAGCAGCAGCAGCAGCAGCTAGGTGCGCTGCTTGCCTGTAGTAAATAGGATGTGTTCCATCAATGGAACACTGAGATAGGAATCATGCCATTCATAGAACACAATGCTTGGATGTGTTCTATTCCTGGAACAATGGGACCACGTGTCACAATGGGACCACGTGTCACAATGGGCAGCCCACATTCTGTAGCAGCTGCGTAGTAGTAGTCAGCTTCAGTCTGCTGAGGGAGCCTCAGCAGACAGGTGGGCGATGCTCGCCAGGGAGATGGAAAAATAGCTTGCTCACTTCACTCCACGCATCATTTCAGTATCTGCAGTTCCTCTGAGAATGGTGCGCTCACTCTCTTAAGCGGTTTCCAAAGACAGATTGAATTGAAATCGGGATACACAAGTAGTGTTTTCAAAACATGATTTGAATGCTTTTTTCAAATGTCGTTGCTCTGTAATTAGTTTTTCTTGGTCCAAGTTGCACATTTCCAATTCCTTAGCCTTGATTTAACTTGACTAACTCTTCTACTACTACTACTACTACTCTTATTCACCTCTATATGGGAGGCATTGCACTGTATTCAATCTGTCAGTAAAATAACGATCTATCTTGGCCTTTGCTGCTTGGTAGGTAAAGGTGTGACAAGCTGCAGTAGTGTGTTTGGCTTTGGATAGCTACATTTCTGCACACCCACCTGCTACAAGGCCTGCAGCCCCATCCCCTCAGTACTTCCCCAGTCTTAATTCAAGCATTCAATTCCTACCACATCCCTCATGCAATGATATGTCGTTTCATTTTTGAAACATTGTCCCCCTCTTGTGGCCTTCCAACTTTGAAATTTACTGTTCAATTTTGAATTAATTCATATAAGAATTAAATGGAAAAGCAACGATTTATCTGGCGAGTTATTTGAGTGTTCGGCCTACGTCCACCTGTCTGACAGACGGTATTCTAGTGGCTTGTAGCAGCAGCAGCAGCTAGGTGCGCTGCTTGCCTGCAGTAAATAGGATGTGTTCCATCCATGGAACACTGTGATAGGAATCATGCCATTCATAGAACACAATGCTTGGATGTGTTCTATTCCTGGAACAATGGGACCACGTGTCACAATGGGACCACGTGTCACAATGGGCAGCCCACAGTCTGTAGCAGCTGCGCAGTACTAGTCAGCTTCTGTCTGCTGAGGGAGCCTCAGCAGACAGGTGGGCGATGCTCGCCAGGGAGATGGAAAAATAGCTTGCTCACTTCACTCCACGCATCATTTCAGTATCTGCAGTTCCTCTGAGAATGGTGCACTCACTCTCTTAAGCGGTTTCCAAAGACAGATTGAATTGAAATCGGGATACACAAGTAGTGTTTTCAAAGCATGATTTGAATGCTTTTTTCAAATGTCGTTGCTCTGTAATTAGTTTTTCTTGGTCCAAGTTGCACATTTCCAATTCCTTAGCCTTGATTTAACTTGACCAACTCTTCTACTACTACTGCTACTACTACTACTCTTATTCACCTCTATATGGGAGGCATTGCACTGTATTCAATCTGTCAGTAAAATAACGATCTATCTTGGCCTTTGCTGCTTGGTAGGTACAGGTGTGACAAGCTGCAGTAATGTGTTTGGCTTTGGATAGCTACATTTCTGCACACCCACCTGCTACAAGGCCTGCAGCCCCTTCCCCTCAGTACTTCCCCAGTCTTAATTCAAGCATTCAATTCCTACCACATCCCTCATGCAATGATATGTCGTTTCATTTTTGAAACATTGTCCCCCTCTTGTGGCCTTCCAACTTTGAAATTTACTGTTCAATTTTGAATTAATTCATATATGAATTAAATGGAAAAGCAACGATTTATCTGGCGAGTTATTTGAATGTTCGGCCTACGTCCACCTGTCTGACAGACGGTATTCTAGTGGCTTGTAGCAGCAGCAGCAGCAGCAGCAGCAGCAGCAGCTAGGTGCGCTGCTTGCCTGCAGTAAATAGGATGTGTTCCATCCATGGAACACTGTGATAGGAATCATGCCATTCATAGAACACAATGCTTGGATGTGTTCTATTCCTGGAACAATGGGACCACGTGTCACAATGGGACCACGAGTCACAATGGGCAGCCCACAGTCTGTAGCAGCTGCGCAGTAGTAGTCAGCTTCAGTCTGCTGAGGGAGCCTCAGCAGACAGGTGGGCGATGCTCGCCAGGGAGATGGAAAAATAGCTTGCTCACTTCACTCCACGCATCATTTCAGTATCTGCAGTTCCTCTGAGAATGGTGCACTCACTCTCTTAAGCGGTTTCCAAAGACAGATTGAATTGAAATCGGGATACACAAGTAGTGTTTTCAAAGCATGACTTGAAAGCTTTTTTCAAATGTCGTTGCTCTGTAATTAGTTTTTCTTGGTCCAAGTTGCACATTTCCAATTCCTTAGCCTTGATTTAACTTGACCAACTCTTCTACTACTACTACTACTACTACTCTTATTCACCTCTATATGGGAGGCATTGCACTGTATTCAATTTGTCAGTAAAATAACGATCTATCTTGGCCTTTGCTGCTTGGTAGATACAGGTGTGACAAGCTGCGGTAATGTGTTTGGCTTTGGATAGCTACATTTCTGCACACCCACCTGCTACAAGGCCTGCAGCCCCTTCCCCTCAGTACTTCCCCAGTCTTAATTCAAGCATTCAATTCCTACCACATCCCTCATGCAATGATATGTCGTTTCATTTTTGAAACATTGTCCCCCTCTTGTGGCCTTCCAACTTTGAAATTTACTGTTCAATTTTGAATTAATTAATATATGAATTAAATGGAAAAGCAACGATTTATCTGGCGAGTTATTTGAATGTTCGGCCTACGTCCACCTGTCTGACAGACGGTATTCTAGTGGCTTGTAGCAGCAGCAGCAGCAGCAGCAGCTAGGTGCGCTGCTTGCCTGCAGTAAATAGGATGTGTTCCATCCATGGAACACTGTGATAGGAATCATGCCATTCATAGAACACAATGCTTGGATGTGTTCTATTCCTGGAACAATGGGACCACGTGTCACAATCGGACCACGTGTCACAATGGGCAGCCCACAGTCTGTAGCAGCTGCGCAGTAGTAGTCAGCTTCAGTCTGCTGAGGGAGCCTCAGCAGACAGGTGGGCGATGCTCGCCAGGGAGATGGAAAAATAGCTTGCTCACTTCACTCCACGCATCATTTCAGTATCTGCAGTTCCTCTGAGAATGGTGCACTCACTCTCTTAAGCGGTTTCCAAAGACAGATTGAATTGAAATCGGGATACACAAGTAGTGTTTTCAAAGCATGATTTGAATGCTTTTTTCACATGTCGTTGCTCTGTAATTAGTTTTTCTTGGTCCAAGTTGCACATTTCCAATTCCTTAGCCTTGATTTAACTTGACCAACTCTTCTACTACTACTACTATTACTACTACTACTACTACTACTACTACTCTTATTCACCTCTATATGGGAGGCATTGCACTGTATTCAATCTGCCAGTAAAATAACGATCTATCTTGGCCTTTGCTGCTTGGTAGGTACAGGTGTGACAAGCTGCAGTAATGTGTTTGGCTTTGGATAGCTACATTTCTGCACACCCACCTGCTACAAGGCCTGCAGCCCCCTCCCCTCAGTACTTCCCCAGTCTTAATTCAATCATTCAATTCCTACCACATCCCTCATGCAATGATATGTCATTTCATTTTTGAAACATTGTCCCCCTCTTGTGGCCTTCCAACTTTGAAATTTACTGTTCAATTTTGAATTAATTGATATATGAATTAAATGGAAAAGCAACGATTTATCTGGCGAGTTATTTGAATGTTCGGCCTACGTCCACCTGTCTGACAGACGGTATTCTAGTGGCTTGTAGCAGCAGCAGCAGCAGCAGCTAGGTGCGCTGCTTGCCTGTAGTAAATAGGATGTGTTCCATCAATGGAACACTGTGATAGGAATCATGCCATTCATAGAACACAATGCTTGGATGTGTTCTATTCCTGGAACAATGGGACCACGTGTCACAATGGGACCACGTGTCACAATGGGCAGCCCACATTCTGTAGCAGCTGCGTAGTAGTAGTCAGCTTCAGTCTGCTGAGGGAGCCTCAGCAGACAGGTGGGCGATGCTCGCCAGGGAGATGGAAAAATAGCTTGCTCACTTCACTCCACGCATCATTTCAGTATCTGCAGTTCCTCTGAGAATGGTGCGCTCACTCTCTTAAGCGGTTTCCAAAGACAGATTGAATTGAAATCGGGATACACAAGTAGTGTTTTCAAAGCATGATTTGAATGCTTTTTTCAAATGTCGTTGCTCTGTAATTAGTTTTTCTTGGTCCAAGTTGCACATTTCCAATTCCTTAGCCTTGATTTAACTTGACCAACTCTTCTACTACTACTACTACTACTCTTATTCACCTCTATATGGGAGGCATTGCACTGTATTCAATCTGTCAGTAAAATAACGATCTATCTTGGCCTTTGCTGCTTGGTAGGTACAGGTGTGACAAGCTGCGGTAATGTGTTTGGCTTTGGATAGCTACATTTCTGCACACCCACCTGCTACAAGGCCTGCAGCCCCTTCCCCTCAGTACTTCCCCAGTCTTAATTCAAGCATTCAATTCCTACCACATCCCTCATGCAGTGATATGTCGTTTCATTTTTGAAACATTGTCCCCCTCTTGTGGCCTTCCAACTTTGAAATTTACTGTTCAATTTTGAATTAATTCATATATGAATTAAATGGAAAAGCAACGATTTATCTGGCGAGTTATTTGAATATTCGGCCTACGTCCACCTGTCTGACAGACGGTATTCTAGTGGCTTGTAGCAGCAGCAGCAGCAGCTAGGTGCGCTGCTTGCCTGCAGTAAATAGGATGTGTTCCATCCATGGAACACTGTGATAGGAATCATGCCATTCATAGAACACAATGCTTGGATGTGTTCTATTCCTGGAACAATGGGACCACGTGTCACAATGAGACCACGTGTCACAATGGGCAGCCCACAGTCTGTAGCAGCTGCACAGTAGTAGTCAGCTTCAGTCTGCTGAGGGAGCCTCAGCAGACAGGTGGGCGATGCTCTCCAGGGAGATTGAAAAATAGCTTGCTCACTTCACTCCACGCAGCATTTCAGTATCTGCAGTTCCTCTGAGAATGGTGCACTCACTCTCTTAAGCGGTTTCCAAAGTCAGATTGAATTGAAATTGGGATACACAAGTAGTGTTTTCAAAGTATGATTTGAATGCTTGTTTCAAATGTCGTTGCTCTGTAATTAGTTTTTCTTGGTCCAAGTTGCACATTTCCAATTCCTTAGCCTTGATTTAACTTGACCAACTCTTCTACTACTACTACTACTACTACTACTCTTATTCACCTCTATATGGGAGGCATTGCACTGTATTCAATCTGCCAGTAAAATAACGATCTATCTTGGCCTTTGCTGCTTGGTAGGTACAGGTGTGACAAGCTGCAGTAATGTGTTTGGCTTTGGATAGCTACATTTCTGCACACCCACCTGCTACAAGGCCTACAGCCCCTTCCCCTCAGTACTTCCCCAGTCTTAATTCAAGCATTCAATTCCTACCACATCCCTCATGCAATGATATGTCGTTTCATTTTTGAAACATTGTCCCCCTCTTGTGGCCTTCCAACTTTGAAATTTACTGTTCAATTTTGAATTAATTCATATATGAATTAAATGGAAAAGCAACGATTTATCTGGCGAGTTATTTGAATGTTCGGCCTACGTCCACCTGTCTGACAGACGGTATTCTAGTGGCTTGTAGCAGCAGCAGCAGCAGCAGCAGCAGCTAGGTGCGCTGCTTGCCTGCAGTAAATAGGATGTGTTCCATCCATGGAACACTGTGATAGGAATCATGCCATTCATAGAACACAATGCTTGGATGTGTTCTATTCCTGGAACAATGGGACCACGTGTCACAATGGGACCACGTGTCACAATGGGCAGCCAACAGTCTGTAGCAGCTGCGCAGTAGTAGTCAGCTTCAGTCTGCTGAGGGAGCCTCAGCATACAGGTGGGCGATGCTCGCCAGAGAGATGGAAAAATAGCTTGCTCACTTCACTCCACGCATCATTTCAGTATCTGCAGTTCCTCTGAGAATGGTGCACTCACTCTCTTAAGCGGTTTCCAAAGACAGATTGAATTGAAATTGGGATAGACAAGTAGTGTTTTCAAAGCATGATTTGAATGCTTTTTTCAAATGTCGTTGCTCTGTAATTAATTTTTCTTGGTCCAAGTTGCACATTTCCAATTCCTTAGCCTTGATTTAACTTGACCAACTCTTCTACTACTACTACTACTACTACTCTTATTCACCTCTATATGGGAGGCATTGCACTGTATTCAATCTGTCAGTAAAATAACGATCTATCTTGGCCTTTGCTGCTTGGTAGGTACAGGTGTGACAAGCTGCAGTAATGTGTTTGGCTTTGGATAGCTACATTTCTGCACACCCACCTGCTACAAGGCCTGCAGCCCCTTCCCCTCAGTACTTCCCCAGTCTTAATTCAAGCATTCAATTCCTACCACATCCCTCATGCAATGATATGTCGTTACATTTTTGAAACATTGTCCCCCTCTTGTGGCCTTCCAACTTTGAAATTTACTGTTCAATTTTGAATTAATTCATATATGAATTAAATGGAAAAGCAACGATTTATCTGGCGAGTTATTTGAATGTTCGGCCTACGTCCACCTGTCTGACAGACGATATTCTATTGGCTTGTAGCAGCAGCAGCAGCAGCAGCTAGGTGCGCTGCTTGCCTGCAGTAAATAGGATGTGTTCCATCCATGGAACACTGTGATAGGAATCATGCCATTCATAGAACACAATGCTTGGATGTGTTCTATTCCTGGAAAAATGGGACCACGTGTCACAATGGGACCACGTGTCACAATGGGCAGCCCACAGTCTGTAGCAGCTGCGCAGTAGTAGTCAGCTTCAGTCTGCTGAGGGAGCCTCAGCAGACAGGTGGGCGATGCTCGCCAGGGAGATGGAAAAATAGCTTGCTCACTTCACTCCACGCATCATTTCAGTATCTGCAGTTCCTCTGAGAATGGTGCACTCACTCTCTTAAGCGGTTTCCAAAGACAGATTGAATTGAAATCGGGATACACAAGTAGTGTTTTCAAAGCATGATTTGAATGCTTTTTTCACATGTCGTTGCTCTGTAATTAGTTTTTCTTGGTCCAAGTTGCACATTTCCAATTCCTTAGCCTTGATTTAACTTGACCAACTCTTCTACTACTGCTACTACTACTCTTATTCACCTCTATATGGGAGGCATTGCACTGTATTCAATTTGTCAGTAAAATAACGATCTATCTTGGCCTTTGCTGCTTGGTAGGTACAGGTGTGACAAGCTGCGGTAATGTGTTTGGCTTTGGATAGCTACATTTCTGCACACCCACCTGCTACAAGGCCTGCAGCCCCTTCCCCTCAGTACTTCCCCAGTCTTAATTCAAGCATTCAATTCCTACCACATCCCTCATGCAATGATATGTCGTTTCATTTTTGAAACATTGTCCCCCTCTTGTGGCCTTCCAACTTTGAAATTTACTGTTCAATTTTGAATTAATTCATATATGAATTAAATGGAAAAGCAACGATTTATCTGGCGAGTTATTTGAATGTTCGGCCTACGTCCACCTGTCTGACAGACGGTATTCTAGTGGCTTGTAGCAGCAGCAGCAGCAGCAGCTAGGTGCGCTGCTTGCCTGCAGTAAATAGGATGTGTTCCATCCATGGAACACTGTGATAGGAATCATGCCATTCATAGAACACAATGCTTGGATGTGTTCTATTCCTGGAACAATGGGACCACGTGTCACAATGGGACCACGTGTCACAATGGGCAGCCCACAGTCTGTAGCAGCTGCGCAGTAGTAGTCAGCTTCAGTCTGCTGAGGGAGCCTCAGCAGACAGGTGGGCGATGCTCGCCAGGGAGATGGAAAAATAGCTTGCTCACTTCACTCCACGCATCATTTCAGTATCTGCAGTTCCTCTGAGAATGGTGCACTCACTCTCTTAAGCGGTTTCCAAAGACAGATTGAATTGAAATCGGGATACACAAGTAGTGTTTTCAAAGCATGATTTGAATGCTTTTTTCAAATGTCGTTGCTCTGTAATTAGTTTTTCTTGGTCCAAGTTGCACATTTCCAATTCCTTAGCCTTGATTTAACTTGACCAACTCTTCTACTACTACTACTACTACTACTACTACTCTTATTCACCTCTATATGGGAGGCATTGCACTGTATTCAATCTGTCAGTAAAATAACGATCTATCTTGGCCTTTGCTGCTTGGTAGGTACAGGTGTGACAAGCTGCAGTAATGTGTTTGGCTTTGGATAGCTACATTTCTGCACACCCACCTGCTACAAGGCCTGCAGCCCCTTCCCCTCAGTACTTCCCCAGTCTTAATTCAAGCATTCAATTCCTACCACATCCCTCATGCAATGATATGTCGTTTCATTTTTGAAACATTGTCCCCCTCTTGTGGCCTTCCAACTTTGAAATTTACTGTTCAATTTTGAATTAATTCATATATGAATTAAATGGAAAAGCAACGATTTATCTGGCGAGTTATTTGAATGTTCGGCCTACGTCCACCTGTCTGACAGACGGTATTCTAGTGACTTGTAGCAGCAGCAGCAGCAGCTAGGTGCGCTGCTTGCCTGCAGTAAATAGGATGTGTTCCATCCATGGAACACTGTGATAGGAATCATGCCATTCATAGAACACAATGCTTGGATGTGTTCTATTCCTGGAACAATGGGACCACGTGTCACAATGGGACCACGTGTCACAATGGGCAGCCCACAGTCTGTAGCAGCTGCGCAGTAGTAGTCAGCTTCAGTCTGCTGAGGGAGCCTCAGCAGACAGGTGGGCGATGCTCGCCAGGGAGATGGAAAAATAGCTTGCTCACTTCACTCCACGCATCATTTCAGTATCTGCAGTTCCTCTGAGAATGGTGCACTCACTCTCTTAAGCGGTTTCCAAAGACAGATTGAATTGAAATTGGGATAGACAAGTAGTGTTTTCAAAGCAAGATTTGAATGCTTTTTTCAAATGTCGTTGCTCTGTAATTAGTTTTTCTTGGTCCAAGTTGCACATTTCCAATTCCTTAGCCTTGATTTAACTTGACCAACTTTTCTACTACTACTACTACTACTACTACTACTCTTATTCACCTATATATGGGAGGCATTGCACTGTATTCAATCTGTCAGTAAAATAACGATCTATCTTGGCCTTTGCTGCTTGGTAGGTACAGGTGTCACAAGCTGCAGTAATGTGTTTGGCTTTGGATAGCTACATTTCTGCACACCCACCTGCTACAAGGCCTGCAGCCCCTTCCCCTCAGTACTTCCCCAGTCTTAATTCAAGCATTCAATTCCTACCACATCCCTCATGCAATGATATGTCGTTTCATTTTTGAAACATTGTCCCCCTCTTGTGGCCTTCCAACTTTGAAATTTACTGTTCAATTTTGAATTAATTCATATATGAATTAAATGGAAAAGCAACGATTTATCTGGCGAGTTATTTGAATGTTCGGCCTACGTCCACCTGTCTGACAAGACGGTATTCTAGTGGCTTGTAGCAGCAGCAGCAGCAGCAGCTAGGTGCGCTGCTTGCCTGCAGTAAATAGGATGTGTTCCATCCATGGAACACTGTGATAGGAATCATGCCATTCATAGAACACAATGCTTGGATGTGTTCTATTCCTGGAACAATGGGACCACGTGTCACAATGGGACCACGTGTCACAATGGGCAGCCCACAGTCTGTAGCAGCTGCGCAGTAGTAGTCAGCTTCAGTCTGCTGAGGGAGCCTCAGCAGACAGGTGGGCGATGCTCGCCAGGGAGATGGAAAAATAGCTTGCTCACTTCACTCCACGCATCATTTCAGTATCTGCAGTTCCTCTGAGAATGGTGCACTCACTCTCTTAAGCGGTTTCCAAAGACAGATTGAATTGAAATCGGGATACACAAGTAGTGTTTTCAAAGCATGATTTGAATGCTTTTTTCAAATGTCGTTGCTCTGTAATTAGTTTTTCTTGGTCCAAGTTGCACATTTCCAATTCCTTAGCCTTGATTTAACTTGACCAACTCTTCTACTACTACTACTACTACTATTCTTATTCACCTCTATATGGGAGGCATTGCACTGTATTCAATTTGTCAGTAAAATAACGATCTATCTTGGCCTTTGCTGCTTGGTAGGTACAGGTGTGACAAGCTGCGGTAATGTGTTTGGCTTTGGATAGCTACATTTCTGCACACCCACCTGCTACAAGGCCTGCAGCCCCTTCCCCTCAGTACTTCCCCAGTCTTAATTCAAGCATTCAATTCCTACCACATCCCTCATGCAATGATATGTCGTTTCATTTTTGAAACATTGTCCCCCTCTTGTGGCCTTCCAACTTTGAAATTTACTGTTCAATTTTGAATTAATTCATATATGAATTAAATGGAAAAGCAACGATTTATCTGGCGAGTTATTTGAATGTTCGGCCTACGTCCACCTGTCTGACAGACGGTATTCTAGTGGCTTGTAGCAGCAGCAGCAGCAGCAGCAGCTAGGTGCGCTGCTTGCCTGCAGTAAATAGGATGTGTTCCATCCATGGAACACTGTGATAGGAATCATGCCATTCATAGAACACAATGCTTGGATGTGTTCTATTCCTGGAACAATGGGGCCACGTGTCACAATGGGACCACGTGTCACAATGGGCAGCCCACAGTCTGTAGCAGCTGCGCAGTAGTAGTCAGCTTCAGTCTGCAGAGGGAGCCTCAGCAGACAGGTGGGCGATGCTCGCCAGGGAGATGGAAAAATAGCTTGCTCACTTCACTCCACGCATCATTTCAGTATCTGCAGTTCCTCTGAGAATGGTGCACTCACTCTCTTAAGCAGTTTCCAAAGACAGATTGAATTGAAATCGGGATACACAAGTAGTATTTTCAAAGCATGATTTGAATGCTTTTTTCAAATGTCGTTGCTCTGTAATTAGTTTTTCTTGGTCCAAGTTGCACATTTCCAATTCCTTAGCCTTGATTTAACTTGACCAACTCTTCTACTACTACTACCACTACTACTACTACTCTTATTCACCTCTATATGGGAGGCATTGCACTGTATTCAATTTGTCAGTAAAATAACGATCTATCTTGGCCTTTGCTGCTTGGTAGGTACAGTTGTGACAAGCAGCAGTAATGTGTTTGGCTTTGGATAGCTACATTTCTGCACACCCACCTGCTACAAGGCCTGCAGCCCCTTCCTCTCAGTACTTCCCCAGTCTTAATTCAAGCATTCAATTCCTACCACATCCCTCATGCAATGATATGTCGTTTCATTTTTGAAACATTGTCCCCCTCTTGTGGCCTTCCAACTTTGAAATTTACTGTTCAATTTTGAATTAATTTATATATGAATTAAATGGAAAAGCAACGATTTATCTGGCGAGTTATTTGAATGTTCGGCCTACGTCCACCTGTCTGACAGACGGTATTCTAGTGGCTTGTAGCAGCAGCAGCAGCAGCAGCAGCAGCAGCAGCTAGGTGCGCTGCTTGCCTGCAGTAAATAGGATGTGTTCCATCCATGGAACACTGTGATAGGAATCATGCCATTCATAGAACACAATGCTTGGATGTGTTCTATTCCTGGAACAATGGGACCACGTGTCACAATGGGACCACGTGTCACAATGGGTCGCCCACAGTCTGTAGCAGCTGCGCAGTAGTAGTCAGCTTCAGTCTGCTGAGGGAGCCTCAGCATACAGGTGGGCGATGCTCGCCAGGGAGATGGAAAAATAGCTTGCTCACTTCACTCCACGCATCATTTCAGTATC
Organism: Dendrobates tinctorius; assembly: GCF_039654945.1. Lineage (NCBI taxonomy): Eukaryota > Metazoa > Chordata > Amphibia > Anura > Dendrobatidae > Dendrobates > Dendrobates tinctorius. The sequence continues at coordinate 3,084,455 of NW_027361956.1, forward strand.
TGCAGTTCCTCTGAGAATGGTGCACTCACTCTCTTAAGCAGTTTCCAAAGACAGATTGAATTGAAATCGGGATACACAAGTAGTGTTTTCAAAGCATGATTTGAATGCTTTTTTCAAATGTCGTTGCTCTGTAATTAGTTTTTCTTGGTCCAAGTTGCACATTTCCAATTCCTTAGCCTTGATTTAACTTGACCAACTCTTCTACTACTACTACTTCTACTACTACTACTCTTATTCACCTCTATATGGGAGGCATTGCACTGTATTCAATCTGTCAGTTAAATAATGATCTACTGTATCTTGGCCTTTGCTGCTTGGTAGGTACAGGTGTGACAAGCTGCAGTAATGTGTTTGGCTTTGGATAGCTACATTTCTGCACACCCACCTGCTACAAGGCCTGCAGCCCCTTCCCCTCAGTACTTCCCCAGTCTTAATTCAAGCATTCAATTCCTACTACATCCCTCTTGCAATGATATGTCGTTTCGTTTTTGAAACATTGTACCCCTCTTGTGGCCTTCCAACTTTGAAATTTACTGTTCAATTTTGAATTAATTCATATATGAATTAAATGGAAAAGCAACGATTTATCTGGCTAGTTATTTGAATGTTCGGCCTACGTCCACCTGTCTGACAGACGGTATTCTAGTGGCTTGTAGCAGCAACAGCTAGGTGCGCTGCTTGCCTGCAGAAAATAGGATGTGTTCCATCCATGGAACACTGTGATATGAATCATGCCATTCATAGAACACAATTCTTGGATGTGTTCTATTCCTGGAACAATGGGACCACGTGTCACAATGGGACCACGTGTCACAATGGGCAGCCCACAGTCTGTATCAGCTGCGCAGTAGTAGTCAGCTTCAGTCTGCTGAGGGAGCCTCAGCAGACAGGTGGGCGATGCTCGCCAGGGAGATGGAAAAATAGCTTGCTCACTTCACTCCACGCATCATTTCAGTATCTGCAGTTCCTCTGAGAATGGTGCACTCACTCTCTTAAGCGGTTTCCAAAGACAGATTGAATTGAAATCGGGATACACAAGTAGTGTTTTCAAAGCATGATTTGAATGCTTTTTTCAAATGTCGTTGCTCTGTAATTAGTTTTTCTTGGTCCAAGTTGCACATTTCCAATTCCTTAGCCTTGATTTAACTTGACCAACTCTTCTACTACTACTACTACTACTACTACTACTACTACTACTACTACTACTACTACTACTACTACTACTCTTATTCACCTCTATATGGGAGGCATTGCACTGTATTCAATCTGTCAGTAAAATAACGATCTATCTTGGCCTTTGCTGCTTGGTAGGTACAGGTGTGACAAGCTGCAGTAATGTGTTTGGCTTTGGATAGCTACATTTCTGCACACCCACCTGCTACAAGGCCTGCAGCCCCTTCCCCTCAGTACTTCCCCAGTCTTAATTCAAGCATTCAATTCCTACCACATCCCTCATGCAATGATATGTCGTTTCATTTTTGAAACATTGTCCCCCTCTTGTGGCCTTCCAACTTTGAAATTTACTGTTCAATTTTGAATTAATTCATATATGAATTAAATGGAAAAGCAACGATTTATCTGGCGAGTTATTTGAATGTTCGGCCTACGTCCACCTGTCTGACAGACGGTATTCTAGTGGCTTGTAGCAGCAGCAGCAGCAGCAGCTAGGTGCGCTGCTTGCCTGCAGTAAATAGGATGTGTTCCATCCATGGAACACTGTGATAGGAATCATGCCAGTCATAGAACACAATGCTTGGATGTGTTCTATTCCTGGAACAATGGGACCACGTGTCACAATGGGACCACGTGTCACAATGGGCAGCCCACAGTCTGTAGCAGCTGCGCAGTAGTAGTCAGCTTCAGTCTGCTGAGGGAGCCTCAGCAGACAGGTGGACGATGCTCGCCAGGGAGATGGAAAAATAGCTTGCTCACTTCACTCCATGCATCATTTCAGTATCTGCAGTTCCTCTGAGAATGGTGCACTCAATCTCTTAAGCGGTTTCCAAAGACAGATTGAATTGAAATCGGGATACACAAGTAGTGTTTTCAAAGCATGATTTGAATGCTTTTTTCAAATGTCGTTGCTCTGTAATTAGTTTTTCTTGGTCTAAGTTGCACATTTCCAATTCCTTAGCCTTGATTTAACTTGACCAACTCTTCTACTACTACTACTCTTATTCACCTCTATATGGGAGGCATTGCACTGTATTCAATCTGTCAGTAAAATAACAATCTATCTTGGCCTTTGCTGCTTGGTAGGTACAGGTATGACAAGCTGCGGTAATGTGTTTGGCTTTGGATAGCTACATTTCTGCACACCCACCTGCTACAAGGCCTGCAGCCCCTTCCCCTCAGTACTTCCCCAGTCTTAATTCAAGCATTCAATTCCTACCACATCCTTCATGCAATGATATGTCGTTTCATTTTTGAAACATTGTCCCCCTCTTGTGGCCTTCCAACTTTGAAATTTACTGTTCAATTTTGAATTAATTCATATATGAATTAAATGGAAAAGCAACGATTTATCTGGCGAGTTATTTGAATGTTCGGCCTACGTCCACCTGTCTGACAGACGGTATTCTAGTGGCTTGAAGCAGCAGCAGCAGCAGCAGCTAGGTGCGCTGCTTGCCTGCAGTAAATAGGATGTGTTCCATCCATGGAACACTGTGATAGGAATCATGCCATTCATAGAACACAATGCTTGGATGTGTTCTATTCCTGGAACAATGGGACCACGTGTCACAATGGGACCACGTGTCACAATGGGCAGCCCACAGTCTGTAGCAGCTGCCAGTAGTAGTCAGCTTCAGTCTGCTGAGGGAGCCTCAGCAGACAGGTGGGCGATGCTCGCCAGGGAGATGGAAAAATAGCTTGCTCACTTCACTCCACGCATCATTTCAGTATCTGCAGTTCCTCTGAGAATGGTGCACTCACTCTCTTAAGCGGTTTCCAAAGACAGATTGAATTGAAATCGGGATAGACAAGTAGTGTTTTCAAAGCAGGATTTGAATGCTTTTTTCAAATGTCGTTGCTCTGTAATTAGTTTTTCTTGGTCCAAGTTGCACATTTCCAATTCCTTAGCCTTGATTTAACGTGACCAACTCTTCTACTACTACTACTATTACTACTCTTATTCACCTCTATATGGGAGGCATTGCACTGTATTCAATCTGTCAGTAAAATAACGATCTATCTTGGCCTTTGCTGCTTGGTAGGTACAGGTGTGACAAGCTGCAGTAATGTGTTTGGCTTTGGATAGCTACATTTCTGCACACCCACCTGCTACAAGGCCTCCAGCCCCTTCCCCTCAGTACTTCCCCAGTCTTAATTCAAGCATTCAATTCCTACCACATCCCTCATGCAATGATATGTCGTTTCATTTTTGAAACATTGTCCCCCTCTTGTGGCCTTCCAACTTTGAAATTTACTGTTCAATTTTGAATTAATTCATATATGAATTAAATGGAAAAGCAACGATTTATCTGGCGAGTTATTTGAATGTTCGGCCTACGTCCACCTGTCTGACAGACGGTATTCTAGTGGCTTGAAGCAGCAGCAGCTAGGTGCGCTGCTTGCCTGCAGTAAATAGGATGTGTTCCATCCATGGAACACTGTGATAGGAATCATGCCATTCATAGAACACAATGCTTGGATGTGTTCTATTCCTGGAACAATGGGACCACGTGTCACAATGGGACCATGTGTCACAATGGGCAGCCCACAGTCTGTAGCAGCTGCGCAGTAGTAGTCTGCTTCTGTCTGCTGAGGGAGCCTCAGCAGTCAGGTGGGCAATGCTCGCCAGGGAGATGGAAAAATAGCTTGCTCACTTCACTCCACGCATCATTTCAGTATCTGCAGTTCCTCTGAGAATGGTGCACTCACTCTCTTAAGCGCTTTCCAATGACAGATTGAATTGAAATCAGGATACACAAGTAGTGTTTTCAAAGCATGATTTGAATGCTTTTTTCAAATGTCGTTGCTCTGTAATTAGTTTTTCTTGGTCCAAGTTGCACATTTCCAATTCCTTAGCCTTGATTTAACTTGACCAACTCTTCTACTACTACTACTACTACTACTCTTATTCACCTCTATATGGGAGGCATTGCACTGTATTCAATCTGTCAGTAAAATAACGATCTATCTTGGCCTTTGCTGCTTGGTAGGTACAGGTTTGACAAGCTGCAGTAATGTGTTTGGCTTTGGATAGCTACATTTCTGCACACCAACCTGCTACAAGGCCTGCAGCCCCTTCCCCTCAGTACTTCCCCAGTCTTAATTCAAGCATTCAATTCCTACCACATCCCTCATGCAATGATATGTCGTTTCATTTTTGAAACATTGTCCCCCTCTTGTGGCCTTCCAACTTTGAAATTTACTGTTCAATTTTGAATTAATTCATATATGAATTAAATGGAAAAGCAACGATTTATCTGGCGAGTTATTTGAATGTTCGGCCTACGTCCACCTGTCTGACAGACGGTATTCTAGTGGCTTGTAGCAGCAGCAGCAGCAGCTAGGTGCGCTGCTTGCCTGCAGTAAATAGGATGTGTTCCATCCATGGAACACTGTGATAGGAATCATGCCATTCATAGAACACAATGCTTGGATGTGTTCTATTCCTGGAACAATGGGACCACGTGTCACAATGGGACCACGTGTCACAATGGGCAGCCCACAGTCTGTAGCAGCTGCGCAGTAGTAGTCAGCTTCAGTCTGCTGAGGGAGCCTCAGCAGACAGGTGGGCAATGCTCGCCAGGGAGATGGAAAAATAGCTTGCTCACTTCACTCCACGCATCATTTCAGTATCTGCAGTTCCTCTGAGAATGGTGCACTCACTCTCTTAAGCGGTTTCCAAAGACAGATTGAATTGAAATTGGGATACACAAGTAGTGTTTTCAAAGCATGATTTGAATGCTTTTTTCAAATGTCGTTGCTCTGTAATTAGTTTTTCTTGGTCCAAGTTGCACATTTCCAATTCCTTAGCCTTGATTTAACTTGACCAACTCTTCTACTACTACTACTACTACTACTTCTACTACTACTCTTATTCACCTCTATATGGGAGGCATTGCACTGTATTCAATCTGTCAGTAAAATAACGATCTATCTTGGCCTTTGCTGCTTGGTAGGTACAGATGTGACAAGCTGCAGTAATGTGTTTGGCTTTGGATAGCTACATTTCTGCACACCCACCTGCTACAAGGCCTGCAGCCCCTTCCCCTCAGTACTTCCCCAGTCTTAATTCAAGCATTCAATTCCTACCACATCTTCCATGCAATGATATGTCGTTTCATTTTTGAAACATTGTCCCCCTCTTGTGGCCTTCCAACTTTGAAATTTACTGTTCAATTTTGAATTAATTCATATATGAATTAAATGGAAAAGCAACGATTTATCTGGCGAGTTATTTGAATGTTTGGCCTACGTCCACCTGTCTGACAGACGGTATTCTAGTGGCTTGTAGCAGCAGCAGCAGCAGCAGCAGCAGCTAGGTGCGCTGCTTGCCTGCAGTAAATAGGATGTGTTCCATCAATGGAACACTGTGATAGGAATCATGCCATTCATAGAACACAATGCTTGGATGTGTTCTATTCCTGGAACAATGGGACCACGTGTCACAATGGGCAGCCCACAGTCTGTAGCAGCTGCGCAGTAGTAGTCAGCTTCAGTCTGCTGAGGGAGCCTCAGCAGACAGGTGGGCGATGCTCGCCAGGGACATGGAAAAATAGCTTGCTCACTTCACTCCACACATCATTTCAGTATCTGCAGTTCCTCTGAGAATGGTGCACTCACTCTCTTAAGCGGTTTACAAAGACAGATTGAATTGAAATCGGGATACACAAGTAGTGTTTTCAAAGCATGATTTGAATGCTTTTTTCAAATGTCGTTGCTCTGTAATTAGTTTTTCTTGGTCCAAGTTGCACATTTCCAATTCCTTAGCCTTGATTTAACTTGACCAACTCTTCTACTACTACTACTACTACTCTTATTCACCTCTATATGGGAGGCATTGCACTGTATTCAATCTGTCAGTAAAATAACGATCTATCTTGGCCTTTGCTGCTTGGTAGGTACAGGTGTGACAAGCTGCAGTAATGTGTTTGGCTTTGGATAGCTATATTTCTGCACACCCACCTGCTACAAAGCCTGCAGCCCCTTCCCCTCAGTACTTCCCCAGTCTTAATTCAAGCATTCAATTCCTACCACATCCCTCATGCAATGATATGTCGTTTCATTTTTGAAACATTGTCCCCCTCTTGTGGCCTTCCAACTTTGAAATTTACTGTTCAATTTTGAATTAATTCATATATGAATTAAATGGAAAAGCAACGATTTATCTGGTGAGTTATTTGAATGTTCGGCCTACGTCCACCTGTCTGACAGACGGTATTCTAGTGGCTTGTAGCAGCAGCAGCAGCAGCAGCTAGGTGCGCTGCTTGCCTGCAGTAAATAGGATGTGTTCCATCCATGGAACACTGTGATAGGAATCATGCCATTCATAGAACACAATGCTTGGATGTGTTCTATTCCTGGAACAATGGGACCACGTGTCACAATGGGACCACGTGTCACAATGGGCAGCCCACAGTCTGTAGCAGCTGCACAGTAGTAGTCAGCTTCAGTCTGCTGAGGGAGCCTCAGCAGACAGGTGGGCGATGCTCGCCAGGGAGATGGAAAAAGAGCTTGCTCACTTCACTCCACGCATCATTTCAGTATCTGCAGTTCCTCTGAGAATGGTGCACTCACTCTCTTAAGCGGTTTACAAAGACAGATTGAATTGAAATCGGGATACACAAGTAGTGTTTTCAAAGCATGATTTGAATGCTTTTTTCAAATGTCGTTGCTCTGTAATTAGTTTTTCTTGGTCCAAGTTGCACATTTCCAATTCCTTAGCCTTGATTTAACTTGATCAAATCTTCTACTACTACTACTACTCTTATTCACCTCTATATGGGAGGCATTGCACTGTATTCAATCTGTCAGTAAAATAACGATCTATCTTCTCCTTTGCTGCTTGGTAGGTACAGGTGTGACAAGCTGCAGTAATATGTTTGGCTTTGGATAGCTACATTTCTGCACACCCACCTGCTACAAGGCCTGCAGCCCCTTCCCCAAAGTACTTCCCCAGTCTTAATTCATGCATTCAATTCCTACCACATCCCTCATGCAATGATATGTCGTTTCATTTTTGAAATATTGTCCCCCTCTTGAGGCCTTCCAACTTTGAAATTTACTGTTCAATTTTGAATTAATTAATATATGAATTAAATGGAAAAGCAACGATTTATCTGGCGAGTTATTTGAATGTTCGGCCTACGTCCACCTGTCTGACAGACGGTATTCTAGTGGCTTGAAGCAGCAGCAGCTAGGTGCGCTGCTTGCCTGCAGTAAATAGGATGTGTGGAACACTGTGATAGGAATCATGCCATTCATAGAACACAATGCTTGGATGTGTTCTATTCCTGGAACAATGGGACCACGTGTCACAATGGGACCACGTGTCACAATGGGCAGCCCACAGTCTGTAGCAGCTGCGCAGTAGTAGTCAGCTTCAGTCTGCTGAGGGAGCCTCAGCAGACAGGTGGGCAATGCTCGCCAGGGAGATGGAAAAATAGCTTGCTCACTTCACTCCACGCATCATTTCAGTATCTGCAGTTCCTCTGAGAATGGTGCACTCACTCTCTTAAGCGCTTTCCAAAGACAGATTGAATTGAAATCAGGATACACAAGTAGTGTTTTCAAAGCATGATTTGAATGCTTTTTTCAAATGTCGTTGCTCTGTAATTAGTTTTTCTTGGTCCAAGTTGCACATTTCCAATTCCTTAGCCTTGATTTAACTTGACCAACTCTTCTACTACTTCTACTACTACTACTCTTATTCACCTCTATATGGGAGGCATTGCACTGTATTCAATCTGTCAGTAAAATAACGATCTATCTTGGCCTTTGCTGCTTGGTAGGTACAGGTTTGACAAGCTGCAGTAATGTGTTTGGCTTTGGATAGCTACATTTCTGCACACCCACCTGCTACAAGGCCTGCAGCCCCTTCCCCTCAGTACTTCCCCAGTCTTAATTCAAGCATTCAATTCCTACCACATCCCTCATGCAATGATATGTCGTTTCATTTTTGAAACATTGTCCCCATCTTGTGGCCTTCCAACTTTGAAATTTACTGTTCAATTTTGAATTAATTCATATATGAATTAAATGGAAAAGCAACGATTTATCTGGCGAGTTATTTGAATGTTCGGCCTACGTCCACCTGTCTGACAGACGGTATTCTAGTGGCTTGTAGCAGCAGCAGCAGCAGCTAGGTGCGCTGCTTGCCTGCAGTAAATAGGATGTGTTCCATCCATGGAACACTGTGATAGGAATCATGCCATTCATAGAACACAATGCTTGGATGTGTTCTATTCCTGGAACAATGGGACCACGTGTCACAATGGGACCACGTGTCACAATGGGCAGCCCACAGTCTGTAGCACTGCGCAGTAGTAGTCAGCTTCAGTCTGCTGAGGGAGCCTCAGCAGACAGGTGGGCATTGCTCGCCAGGGAGATGGAAAAATATCTTGCTCACTTCACTCCACGCATCATTTCAGTATCTGCAGTTCCTCTGAGAATGGTGCACTCACTCTCTTAAGAGGTTTCCAAAGACAGATTGAATTGAAATCGGGATACACAAGTAGTGTTTTCAAAGCATGATTTGAATGCTTTTTTCAAATGTCGTTGCTCTGTAATTAGTTTTTCTTGGTCCAAGTTGCACATTTCCAATTCCTTAGCCTTGATTTAACTTGACCAACTCTTCTACTACTACTACTACTACTACTCTTATTCATCTCTATATGGGAGGCATTGCACTGTATTCAATTTGTCAGTAAAATAACGATCTATCTTGGCCTTTGCTGCTTGGTAGGTACAGGTGTGACAAGCTGCGGTAATGTGTTTGGCTTTGGATAGCTACATTTCTGCACACCCACCTGCTACAAGGCCTGCAGCCCCTTCCCCTCAGTACTTCCCCAGTCTTAATTCAAGCATTCAATTCCTACCACATCCCTCATGCAATGATATGTCGTTTCATTTTTGAAACATTGTCCCCCTCTTGTGACCTTCCAACTTTGAAATTTCCTGTTCAATTTTTAATTAATTCATATATGAATTAAATGGAAAAGCAACGATTTATCTGGTGAGTTATTTGAATGTTCGGCCTACGTCCACCTGTCTGACAGACGGTATTCTAGTGGCTTGTAGCAGCAGCAGCAGCAGCAGCAGCTAGGTGCGCTGCTTGCCTGCAGTAAATAGGATGTGTTCCATCCATGGAACACTGTGATAGGAATCATGCCATTCATAGAACACAATGCTTGGATGTGTTCTATTCCTGGAACAATGGGACCACGTGTCACAATCGGACCACGTGTCACAATGGGCAGCCCACAGTCTGTAGCAGCTGCGCAGTAGTAGTCAGCTTCAGTCTGCTGAGGGAGCCTCAGCAGACAGGTGGGCGATGCTCGCCAGGGAGATGGAAAAATAGCTTGCTCACTTCACTCCACGCATCATTTCAGTATCTGCAGTTCCTCTGAGAATGGTGCACTCACTCTCTTAAGCGGTTTCCAAAGACAGATTGAATTGAAATTGGGATAGACAAGTAGTGTTTTCAAAGCATGATTTGAATGCTTTTTTCATAGAATCATAGAATCGTAGAGTTGGAAGGGACCTCCTGGGCCATCTGGTCCAACCCCCTGCTCAAAGCAGGATTCGCTAAATCATCCCAGTCAGATGTCTGTCCAGCCTCTGTTTGAAGACTTCCATTGAAGGAGAACTCACCACTTCTCGTGGCAGCCTGTTCCACTCATTGATCACTCTAACTGTCAAAAAGTTTTTTCTAATATCTAATCTGTGTCTCTTCCCATTCAGTTTCATCCCATTGCTTCTAGTCTTTCCTTGTGCAAATGAGAATAAAGTTGATCCTTCTACAATGTGACAGCCCTTTAGATATTTGTAGACAGCTATTAAGTCTCCTCTCAGTCTTCTCTTTTGCAATCTAAACATTCCCAAATCCTGCAACCTTTCCTCATAAGACAGGGTTTGCAGACCGGTCACCATTCTGGTCGCTCTTTTCTGAACTTGCTCCAGTTTGTTGATGTCTTTTTTAAAATGTGGTGCCCAAAACTGGACACAATATTCCAGATGAGGTCTGACCAAAGAGGAGTAGAGGGAAATAATGACTTCACGTGATCTAGACTGTATGCTTCTGTTAATACATCCTAGAATTGCATTTGCCTTTTTTGCTGCTGCATCACACTGTTGACTCATATTCAGTCTGTGATCTATTAGTATACCCAAGTCTTTTTCACATGTGCTGTCACTTAGCCCTATTCCTCCCATTCTATATATGCTTTTTTCATTTTTATTGCCCAGATGTAGTACTTTGCATTTCTCCCTGTTAAAAACCATTCTGTTAGTTGCTGCCCACTTCTCCAGTTTATTTAAATCTTTTTGAATCCTCTCTCTCTCTTCTCTAGTATTAGCTATCCCTCCTAGCTTTGTGTCATCAGCAAATTTAATCAGTTTACCCTCAATTCCTTCATCTAAATCGTTGATAAAGATGTTGAACAATACAGGGCCCAGGACAGAGCCCTGTGGTACCCCACTTGAGACATTCTTCCAACTGGATGTGCAGCCATTTACGACCACTCTTTGGGTCCGATCACTAAGCCAGTTATGAATCCACCTAACAGTTGCCTTGTCCATTCCATACTTAGTCATTTTTTCAATAAGGATTGTATGAGAGACTTTGTCAAATGCTTTGCTGAAGTCAAGATATACTATATCTACAGCATTTCCTTGATCCACCCAATCAGTGATACCGTCATAGAAGGAAATTAAGTTAGTCTGACATGACTTATTAGTTAGAAACCCATGCTGACTCTGTTTAATCACTTCATTCTTATCCAGGTATTGACATACATGTTGTTTAATAATTTGTTCAAAGATCTTTCCTGGTATAGAAGTCAGACTCACCGGCCTATAGTTGCCTGGGTCCACCTTCTTCCCCTTTTTGAAGATAGGAACAACATTTGCTCTTCTCCAGTCTTCTGGCACTTCTCCTGTTCTCCAAGAATTTTCAAAGATTATGGAGAGGGGTTCAAAAATTTCTTCTGCTATCTCCTTCAGTACTCTGGGGTGTAATTCATCTGGACCTGGAGACTTGAATTCATTTAGGTTAGCTAAGTGTTTCCTCACTATCTTTCTGTTTATAGATATCCTGGATTCTTCTATTCCCTTAATAGGACAGTGAATAACAGTTGGTGTTGCATTTCCTTTCTGAGAGAAAACAGATGCAAAATAGGAATTTAAAAGTTCAGCCTTCTCAACATCCTGTCTTACCATTTCATCATTTTCATCCTGTAAAAATCCTATAGCATCTTTGACTTTTCTTTTACTTTTGACATATCCCCAAAATCCTTTATTATTGCTTTTGACATCTCTTGCAAGCCTCAGTTCATTTTCAGCTTTAGCTAATCTGATTTGTGCCCTGCAGGTTCTGCAGACAGCATTACATTCTTCTTTAGATATGCCTCCCTCTTTCCATTTTATAAACATTTTTTTCTTCCTTTTTAGCATGTGCTTAAGTTCTGTGTTCATCCATCCTGGTTTCCTTAAATGCTTCCTATTCTTCCCTCTTTTCGGAATTGTTAACAACTGTGCTTTGAGAATTTCATTTTTCAAGATTTCCCATCCTTCCTGGACATTTTTGTCTTTAAGGATATCCAGCCATTGGATCCCTCCAATTCTCTTTCTGAATCCCTTAAAATCTGCCTTTCTGAAATCTAACCTTGACGTCTGAGTCTTCACAGGTCTTCCACCTCTAGTAATCCAAAATTCTAAAATAGCATGGTCGCTACCTCCTAGGGTCCCAGCCACTTTTACCTCCTCAACCATTTCCTCCCTGTTTATAAGGATTAGATCCAAGGTAGCAGTTCCCCTTGTTTTCTCCCTTACCTTTTGGAAGATAAAGTTGTCAGCAAGAGAGGATAAGAATTTCCTTGACCTGTTAGTTTTGCCTGAGAGAGATTCCCAACAAATGTCTGGATAGTTGAAATCTCCCATGACAACTATGTCATATTTTTTGGAGAACTTGGCCATCTGATGCATAAAGAGTTCATCTATATATTCGGCTTGCACAGGCGGCCTGTAGTAAATGCCTACAATGGTGTCCTTTCCATTGTTCTGTCCTTGTATTCTTACCCAAACAGTTTCCACAGAACTCCCAGTCTCTGAAGCTTCAATCTCTGTGCAGATATACGTGTTTCGAACATACAATGCGACACCCCCTCCTCGTTTATCAAGTCTGTTTCTTGCAAATAAGTTGTATCCTTCTAGTCTTGTATTCCAATCATGTGTATTGTCCCACCAAGTTTCAGTGATTCCAATTACATCATATTTCTGTTCCTGTGTTAGTAGTTCCAATTCTCCTTGTTTGTTGCCCATGCTTTGTGCATTAGTATAGAAACATTTTAGTTTGTGATTGGTTTCTCTTTCTCCAATATTTTTATTAATTAGATTCTTTCGTCTTTGTTCTTCCTTTCCACTTCTAATAGCAGAGTTCTCAATAGCATTTGTCAGGTGTATGGCTTTTTCTGGTCTTTTGCTTCCCTTCCCATGTTGTTCTAGTTTAAAGCTCTCCTTACAAGTGTAGCAAGGCGACTTCCAAATACATGCTTTCCAGTCTTCGTAAGGTGCACCCCATCTCTAGCAAGTAGTCCATCGTATAAGTAGTTCACTCCGTGATCCAGAAATCCAAATCGTTGCTGACGGCACCATCGACGTAGCCAGTTGTTCACCTGCAGAATCTTATTCCACCTCCTTGTTCCATGGCCATCCACTGGGAGGATGGAAGAGAAGACCACCTGCGCTCCCAGTTCTTTCACTTTCTTGCCTAAGTCTTCAAAGTCTCTGCAGATGATTTCCAGGTCGTTTCTTGCGGTGTCATTTGTCCCCACATGTAGTAGCAGGAATGGGTAGTCATCTGTAGGTCTGAAGAGTCCTGATATCCTGTCAGACACATCTTTAATTTTTGCACCTGGAAGACAGCACATTTCTCTTGTAGTTATATCCGGTCTGCAGATAGCGGCCTCTGTTCCTCTCAAATGTCGTTGCTCTGTAATTAGTTTTTCTTGGTCCAAGTTGCACATTTCCAATTCCTTAGCCTTGATTTAACTTGACCAACTCTTCTACTATTACTACTACTACTACTACTACTACTCTTATTCACCTCTATATGGGAGGCATTGCACTGTATTCAATCTGTCAGTAAAATAACGATCTATCTTGGCCTCTGCTGCTTGGTAGGTAAAGGTGTGACAAGCTGCAGTAGTGTGTTTGGCTTTGGATAGCTACATTTCTGCACACCCACCTGCTACAAGGCCTGCAGCCCCATCCCCTCAGTACTTCCCCAGTCTTAATTCAAGCATTCAATTCCTACCACATCCCTCATGCAATGATATGTCGTTTCATTTTTGAAACATTGTCCCCCTCTTGTGGCCTTCCAACTTTGAAATTTACTGTTCAATTTTGAATTAATTCATATAAGAATTAAATGGAAAAGCAACGATTTATCTGGCGAGTTATTTGAGTGTTCGGCCTACGTCCACCTGTCTGACAGACGGTATTCTAGTGGCTTGTAGCAGCAGCAGCAGCTAGGTGCGCTGCTTGCCTGCAGTAAATAGGATGTGTTCCATCCATGGAACACTGTGATAGGAATCATGCCATTCATAGAACACAATGCTTGGATGTGTTCTATTCCTGGAACAATGGGACCACGTGTCACAATGGGACCACGTGTCACAATGGGCAGCCCACAGTCTGTAGCAGCTGCGCAGTAGTAGTCAGCTTCAGTCTGCTGAGGGAGCCTCAGCAGACAGGTGGGCGATGCTCGCCAGGGAGATGGAAAAATAGCTTGCTCACTTCACTCCACGCATCATTTCAGTATCTGCAGTTCCTCTGAGAATGGTGCACTCACTCTCTTAAGCGGTTTACAAAGACAGATTGAATTGAAATCGGGATACACAAGTAGTGTTTTCAAAGCATGATTTGAATGCTTTTTTCAAATGTCGTTGCTCTGTAATTAGTTTTTCTTGGTCCAAGTTGCACATTTCCAATTCCTTAGCCTTGATTTAACTTGACCAACTCTTCTACTACTACTGCTACTACTACTACTCTTATTCACCTCTATATGGGAGGCATTGCACTGTATTCAATCTGTCAGTAAAATAACGATCTATCTTGGCCTTTGCTGCTTGGTAGGTACAGGTGTGACAAGCTGCAGTAATGTGTTTGGCTTTGGATAGCTACATTTCTGCACACCCACCTGCTACAAGGCCTGCAGCCCCTTGCCCTCAGTACTTCCCCAGTCTTTATTCAAGCATTCAATTCCTACCACATCCCTCATGCAATGATATGTCGTTTCATTTTTGAAACATTGTCCCCCTCTTGTGGCCTTCCAACTTTGAAATTTACTGTTCAATTTTGAATTAATTCATATATGAATTAAATGGAAAAGCAACGATTTATCTGGCGAGTTATTTGAATGTTCGGCCTACTTCCACCTGTCTGACAGACGGTATTCTAGTGGCTTGTAGCAGCAGCAGCAGCAGCAGCAGCAGCTAGGTGCGCTGCTTGCCTGCAGTAAATAGGATGTGTTCCATCCATGGAACACTGTGATAGGAATCATGCCATTCATAGAACACAATGCTTGGATGTGTTCTATTCCTGGAACAATGGGACCACGTGTCACAATGGGACCACGAGTCACAATGGGCAGCCCACAGTCTGTAGCAGCTGCGCAGTAGTAGTCAGCTTCAGTCTGCTGAGGGAGCCTCAGCAGACAGGTGGGCGATGCTCGCCAGGGAGATGGAAAAATAGCTTGCTCACTTTACTCCACGCATCATTTCAGTATCTGCAGTTCCTCTGAGAATGGTGCACTCACTCTCTTAAGCGGTTTCCAAAGACAGATTGAATTGAAATCGGGATACACAAGTAGTGTTTTCAAAGCATGATTTGAATGCTTTTTTCACATGTCGTTGCTCTGTAATTAGTTTTTCTTGGTCCAAGTTGCACATTTCCAATTCCTTAGCCTTGATTTAACTTGACCAACTCTTCTACTACTACTACTACTCTTATTCACCTCTATATGGGAGGCATTGCACTGTATTCAATCTGTAAGTAAAATAACGATCTATCTTGGCCTTTGCTGCTTGGTAGGTACAGGTGTGACAAGCTGCAGTATTGTGTTTGGCTTTGGATAGCTACATTTCTGCACACCCACCTGCTACAAGGCCTGCAGCCCCTTCCCCTCAGTACTTCCCCAGTCTTAATTCAAGCATTCAATTCCTACCACATCCCTCATGCAATGATATGTTGTTTCGTTTTTGAAACATTGTCCCCCTCTTGTGGCCTTCCAACTTTGAAATTTACTGTTCAATTTTGAATTAATTCATATATGAATTAAATGGAAAAGCAACGATTTATCTGGCGAGTTTTTTGAATGTTCGGCCTACGTCCACCTGTCTGACAGACGGTATTCTAGTGGCTTGTAGCAGCAGCAGCAGCAGCAGCTAGGTGCGCTGCTTGCCTGCAGTAAATAGGATGTGTTCCATCCATGGAACACTATGATAGGAATCATGCCATTCATAGAACACAATGCTTGGATGTGTTCTATTCCTGGAACAATGGGACCACGTTTCACAATGGGACCACGTGTCACAATGGGCAGCCCACAGTCTATAGCAGCTGCGCAGTAGTAGTCAGCTTCAGTCTGCTGAGGGAGCCTCAGCAGACAGGTGGGCGATGCTCGCCAGGGAGATGGAAAAATAGCTTGCTCACTTCACTCCACGCATCATTTCAGTATCTGCAGTTCCTCTGAGAATGGTGCACTCACTCTCTTAAGCGGTTTCCAAAGACAGATTGAATTGAAATCGGGATACACAAGAAGTGTTTTCAAAGCATGTTTTGAATGCTTTTTTCAAATGTCGTTGCTCTGTATTTAGTTTTTCTTGGTCCAAGTTGCACATTTCCAATTCCTTAGCCTTGATTTAACTTGACCAACTCTTCTACTACTACTACTACTACTCTTATTCACCTCTATATGGGAGGCATTGCACTGTATTCAATTTGTCAGTAAAATAACAATCTATCTTGGCCTTTGCTGCTTGGTAGGTACAGGTGTGACAAGCTGCGGTAATGTGTTTGGCTTTGGATAGCTACATTTCTGCACACCCACCTGCTACAAGGCCTGCAGCCCCTTCCCCTCAGTACTTCCCCAGTCTTAATTCCAGCATTCAATTCCTACCACATCCCTCATGCAATGATATGTCGTTTCATTTTTGAAACATTGTCCCCCTCTTGTGGCCTTCCAACTTTGAAATTTACTGTTCAATTTTGAATTAATTCATATATGAATTAAATGGAAAAGCAACGATTTATCTGGCGAGTTATTTGAATGTTCGGCCTACGTCCACCTGTCTGACAGACGGTATTCTAGTGGCTTGTAGCAGCAGCAGCAGCTAGGTGCGCTGCTTGCCTGCAGTAAATAGGATGTGTTCCATCCATGGAACACTGTGATAGGAATCATGCCATTCATAGAACACAATGCTTGGATGTGTTCTATTCCTGGAACAATGGGACCACGTGTCACAATGGGACCACGTGTCACAATGGGCAGCCCACAGTCTGTAGCAGCTGCGCAGTAGTAGTCAGCTTCAGTCTGCTGAGGGAGCCTCAGCAGACAGGTGGGCGATGCTCGCCAGGGAGATGGAAAAATAGCTTGCTCACTTCACTCCACGCATCATTTCAGTATCTGCAGTTCCTCTGAGAATGGTGCACTCACTCTCTTAAGCGGTTTCCAAAGACAGATTGAATTGAAATTGGGATACACAAGTAGTGTTTTCAAAGCATGATTTGAATGCTTTTTTCAAATGTCGTTGCTCTGTAATTAGTTTTTCTTGGTCCAAGTTGCACATTTCCAATTCCTTAGCCTTGATTTAACGTGACCAACTCTTCTACTACTACTACTATTACTACTACTACTACTACTTCTCTTATTCACCTCTATATGGGAGGCATTGCACTGTATTCAATCTGCCAGTAAAATAACGATCTATCTTGGCCTTTGCTGCTTGGTAGGTACAGGTGTGACAAGCTGCAGTAATGTGTTTGGCTTTGGATAGCTACATTTCTGCACACCCACCTGCTACAAGGCCTGCAGCCCCTTCCCCTCAGTACTTCCCCAGTCTTAATTCAAGCATTCAATTCCTACCACATCCCTCATGCAATGATGTCATTTCATTTCTGAAACATTGTCCCCCTCTTGTGGCCTTCCAACTTTGAAATTTACTGTTCAATTTTGAATTAATTGATATATGAATTAAATGGAAAAGCAACGATTTATCTGGCGAGTTATTTGAATGTTCGGCCTACGTCCACCTGTCTGACAGACGGTATTCTAGTGGCTTGTAGCAGCAGCAGCAGCAGCAGCAGCTAGGTGCGCTGCTTGCCTGTAGTAAATAGGATGTGTTCCATCAATGGAACACTGTGATAGGAATCATGCCATTCATAGAACACAATGCTTGGATGTGTTCTATTCCTGGAACAATGGGACCACGTGTCACAATGGGACCACGTGTCACAATGGGCAGCCCACATTCTGTAGCAGCTGCGTAGTAGTAGTCAGCTTCAGTCTGCTGAGGGAGCCTCAGCAGACAGGTGGGCGATGCTCGCCAGGGAGATTGAAAAATAGCTTGCTCACTTCACTCCACGCATCATTTCAGTATCTGCAGTTCCTCTGAGAATGGTGCGCTCACTCTCTTAAGCGGTTTCCAAAGACAGATTGAATTGAAATCGGGATACACAAGTAGTGTTTTCAAAGCATGATTTGAATGCTTTTTTCAAATGTCGTTGCTCTGTAATTAGTTTTTCTTGGTCCAAGTTGCACATTTCCAATTCCTTAGCCTTGATTTAACTTGACCAACTCTTCTACTACTACTACTACTACTCTTATTCACCTCTATATGGGAGGCATTGCACTGTATTCAATCTGTCAGTAAAATAACGATCTATCTTGGCCTTTGCTGCTTGGTAGGTACAGGTGTGACAAGCTGCGGTAATGTGTTTGGCTTTGGATAGCTACATTTCTGCACACCCACCTGCTACAAGGCCTGCAGCCCATTCCCCTCAGTACTTCCCCAGTCTTAATTCAAGCATTCAATTCCTACCACATCCCTCATGCAATGATATGTCGTTTCATTTTTGAAACATTGTCCCCCTCTTGTGGCCTTCCAACTTTGAAATTTACTGTTCAATTTTGAATTAATTCATATATGAATTAAATGGAAAAGCAACGATTTATCTGGCGAGTTATTTGAATGTTCGGCCTACGTCCACCTGTCTGACAGACGGTATTCTAGTGGCTTGTAGCAGCAGCAGCAGCAGCTAGGTGCGCTGCTTGCCTGCAGTAAATAGGATGTGTTCCATCCATGGAACACTGTGATAGGAATCATGCCATTCATAGAACACAATGCTTGGATGTGTTCTATTCCTGGAACAATGGGACCACGTGTCACAATGGGACCACGTGTCACAATGGGCAGCCCACAGTCTGTAGCAGCTGCGCAGTAGTAGTCAGCTTCAGTCTGCTGAGGGAGCCTCAGCAGACAGGTGGGCGATGCTCGCCAGGGAGATTGAAAAATAGCTTGCTCACTTCACTCCACGCAGCATTTCAGTATCTGCAGTTCCTCTGAGAATGGTGCACTCACTCTCTTAAGCGGTTTCCAAAGACAGATTGAATTGAAATTGGGATACACAAGTAGTGTTTTCAAAGTATGATTTGAATGCTTTTTTCAAATGTCGTTGCTCTGTAATTAGTTTTTCTTGGTCCAAGTTGCACATTTCCAATTCCTTAGCCTTGATTTAACTTGACCAACTCTTCTACTACTACTACTACTACTACTACTCTTATTCACCTCTATATGGGAGGCATTGCACTGTATTCAATCTGCCAGTAAAATAACGATCTATCTTGGCCTTTGCTGCTTGGTAGGTACAGGTGTGACAAGCTGCAGTAATGTGTTTGGCTTTGGATAGCTACATTTCTGCACACCCACCTGCTACAAGGCCTGCAGCCCCTTCCCCTCAGTACTTCCCCAGTCTTAATTCAAGCATTCAATTCCTACCACATCCCTCATGCAATGATATGTCGTTTCATTTTTGAAACATTGTCCCCCTCTTGTGGCCTTCCAACTTTGAAATTTACTGTTCAATTTTGAATTAATTCATATATGAATTAAATGGAAAAGCAACGATTTATCGGGCGAGTTATTTGAATGTTCGGCCTACGTCCACCTGTCTGACAGACGGTATTCTAGTGGCTTGTAGCAGCAGCAGCAGCAGCAGCTAGGTGCGCAGCTTGCCTGCAGTAAATAGGATGTGTTCCATCAATGGAACACTGTGATAGGAATCATGCCATTCATAGAACACAATGCTTGGATGTGTTCTATTCTTGGAACAATGGGACCACGTGTCACAATGGGACCACGTGTCTCAATGGGCAGCCCACAGTCTGTAGCAGCTGCGCAGTAGTAGTCAGCTTCAGTCTGCTGAGGGAGCCTCAGCAGACAGGTGGGCGATGCTCGCCAGGGAGATGGAAAAATAGCTTGCTCACTTCACTCCACACATCATTTCAGTATCTGCAGTTCCTCTGAGAATGGTGCACTCACTCTCTTAAGCGGTTTACAAAGACAGATTGAATTGAAATTTTGATACACAAGTAGTGTTTTCAAAGCATGATTTGAATGCTTTTTTCACATGTCGTTGCTCTGTAATTAGTTTTTCTTGGTCCAAGTTGCACATTTCCAATTCCTTAGCCTTGATTTAACTTGACCAACTCTTCTACTACTACTACTACTACTACTCTTATTCACCTCTATTTGGGAGGCATTGCACTGTATTATATCTGTCAGTAAAATAACGATCTATCTTGGCCTTTGCTGCTTGGTAGGTACAGGTGTGACAAGCTGCAGTAATGTGTTTGGCTTTGGATAGCTACATTTCTGCACACCCACCTGCTACAAGGCCTGCAGCCCCTTCCCCTCAGTACTTCCCCAGTCTTAATTCAAGCATTCAATTCCTACCACATCCCTCATGCAATGATATGTCGTTTCATTTTTGAAACATTGTCCCCCTCTTGTGGCCTTCCAACTTTGAAATTTACTGTTCAATTTTGAATTAATTCATATATGAATTAAATGGAAAAGCAACGATTTATCTGGCGAGTTATTTGATTGTTCGGCCTACGTCCACCTGTCTGACAGACGGTATTCTAGTGGCTTGTAGCAGCAGCAGCAGCAGCAGCAGCTAGGTGCGCTGCTTTCCTGCAGTAAATATTGAATGCTTGAATTAAGACTGGGGAATTACTGAGGGGAAGGGGCTGCAGGCCTTGTAGCAGGTGGGTGTGCAGAAATGTAGCTATCCAAAGCCAAACACATTACTGCAGCTTGTCACACCTGTACCTACCAAGCAGCAAAGGCCAAGATAGATCGTTATTTTACTGACAGATTCAATACAGTGCAATGCCTCCCATATAGAGGTGAATAAGAGTAGTAGTAGTAGTAGTAGTAGTAGAAGAAGAGTTGGTCAAGTTAAATCAAGGCTAAGGAATTGGAAATGTGCAACTTGGACCAAGAAAAACTAATTACAGAGCAACGACATTTGAAAAAAGCATTCAAATCATGCTTTGAAAACACTACTTGTGTATCCCAATTTCAATTCAATCTGTCTTTGGAAACCGCTTAAGAGAGTGAGTGCACCATTCTCAGAGGAACTGCAGATACTGAAATGATGCGTGGAGTGAAGTGAGCAAGCTATTTTTCCATCTCCCTGGCGAGCATCGCCCACCTGTCTGCTGAGGCTCCCTCAGCAGACTGAAGCTGACTACTACTGCGCAGCTGCTACAGACTGTGGGCTGCCCATTGTGACACGTGGTCTCATTGTGACACGTGGTCCCATTGTTCCAGGAATAGAACACATCCAAGCATTGTGTTCTATGAATGGCATGATTCCTATCACAGTGTTCCATGGATGGAACACATCCTATTTACTGCAGGCAAGCAGCGCACCTAGCTGCTGCTGCTGCTGCTACAAGCCTCTAGAATACCGTCTGTCAGACAGGTGGACGTAGGCCGAACATTCAAATAACTCGCCAGATAAATCGTTGCTTTTCCATTTAATTCATATATGAATTAATTCAAAATTGAACAGTAAATTTCAAAGTTGGAAGGCCACAAGAGGGGGACAATGTTTCAAAAATGAAACGACATATCATTGCATGAGGGATGTGGTAGGAATTGAATGCTTGAATTAAGACTGGGGAAGTACTGAGGGGAAGGGGCTGCAGGCCTTGTAGCAGGTGGGTGTGCAGAAATGTAGCTATCCAAAGCCAAACACATTACTGCAGCTTGTCACACCTGTACCTACCAAGCAGCAAAGGCCAAGATAGATCGTTATTTTACTGACAGATTGAATACAGTGCAATGTCTCCCATATAGAGGTGAATAAGAGTAGTAGTAGAAGTAGTAGTAGTAGTAGTAGAAGAGTTGGTCAAGTTAAATCAAGGCTAAGGAATTGGAAATGTGCAACTTGGACCAAGAAAAACTAATTACAGAGCAACGACATTTGAAAAAAGCATTCAAATCATGCTTTGAAAACACTGCTTGTGTATCCCGATTTCAATTCAATCTGTCTTTGGAAACCGCTTAAGTGAGTGAGTGCACCATTCTCAGAGGAACTGCAGATACTTAAATGATGTGTGGAGTGAAGTGAGCAAGCTATTTTTCCATCTCCCTGGCGAACATCACCCACCTGTCTGCTGAGGCTCCCTCAGCAGACTGAAGCTGACTACTACTGCGCAGCTGCTACAGACTGTGGGCTGCCCATTGTGACACGTGGTCCCATTGTGACACGTGGTCCCATTGTTCCAGGAATAGAACACATCCAAGCATTGTGTTCTATGAATGGCATGATTCCTATCACAGTGTTCCATGGATGGAACACATCCTATTTACTGCAGGCAAGCAGCGCACCTAGCTGCTGCTGCTGCTGCTGCTACAAGCCACTAGAATACCGTCTGTCAGACAGTTGGACGTAGGCCGAACATTCAAATAACTCGCCAGATAAATCGTTGCTTTTCCATTTAATTCATATATGAATTAATTCAAAATTGAACAGTAAATTTCAAAGTTGGAAGGTCACAAGAGGGGGACAATGTTTCAAAAACGAAAAGACATATCATTGCATGAGGGATGTGGTAGGAATTGAATGCTTGAATTAAGACTGGGGAAGTACTGAGGGGAAGGGGCTGCAGGCCTTGTAGCAGGTGGGTGTGCAGAAATGTAGCTATCCAAAGCCAAACACATTACTGCAGCTTGTCACACCTGTACCTACCAAGCAGCAAAGGCCAAGATAGATCGTTATTTTACTGACAGATTGAATACAGTGCAATGCCTCCCATATAGAGGTAAATAAGAGTAGTAGTAGTAGTAGTAGTAGTAGTAGTAGTAGAAGAGTTGGTGAAGTTAAATCAAGGCTAAGGAATTGGAAATGTGCAACTTGGACCAAGAAAAACTAATTACAGAGCAACAACATTTGAAAAAAGCATTCAAATCATGCTTTGAAAACACTACTTGTGTATCCCGATTTCAATTCAATCTGTCTTTGGAAACCGCTTAAGAGAGTGAGTGCACCATTCTCAGAGGAACTGCAGATACTGAAATGATGCGTGGAGTGAAGTGAGCAAGCTATTTTTCCATCTCCCTGGCGAGCATCGCCCACCTGTCTGCTGAGGCTCCCTCAGTAGACTGAAGCTGATTACTACTGCGCAGCTGCTACAGACTGTGGGCTGCCCATTGTGACACGTAGTCCCATTGTGACACGTGGTCCCATTGTTCCAGGAATAGAACACATCCAAACATTGTGTTCTATGAATGGCATGATTCCTATCACAGTGTTCCATGGATGGAACACATCCTATTTACTGCAGGCAAGCAGCGCACCTAGCTGCTGCTGCTGCTGCTGCTGCTGCTACAAGCCACTAGAATACCGTCTGTCAGAGAGGTGGACGTAGGCCGAACATTCAAATAACTCGCCAGATAAATCGTTGCTTTTCCATTTAATTCATATATGAATTAATTCAAAATTGAACAGTAAATTTCAAAGTTGGAAGGCCACAAGAGGTTGACAATGTTTCAAAAACGAAACGACATATCATTGCAAGAGGGATGTGGTAGGAATTGAATGCTTGAATTAAGACTGGGGAAGTACTGAGGGGAAGGGGCTGCAGGCCTTGTAGCAGGTGGGTGTGCAGAAATGTAGCTATCCAAAACCAAACACATTACTGCAGCTTGTCACACCTGTACCTACCAAGCAGCAAAGGCCAAGATAGATCGTTAATTTACTGACAGATTGAATACAGTGCAATGCCTCCCATATAGAGGTGAATAAGAGTAGTAGTAGTAGTAGTAGTAGTAGTAGTAGAAGAGTTGGTCAAGTTAAATCAAGGCTAAGGAATTGGAAATGTGCAACTTGGACCAAGAAAAACTAATTACAGAGCAACGACATTTGAAAAAAGCATTCAAATCATGCTTTGAAAACACTACTTGTGTATCCCGATTTCAATTCAATCTGTCTTTGGAAACCGCTTAAGAGAGTGAGTGCACCATTCTCAGAGGAACTGCAGATACTGAAATGATGTGTGGAGTGAAGTGAGCAAGCTATTTTTCCATCTCCCTGGCAAGCATCGCCCACCTGTCTGCTGAGGCTCCCTCAGCAGACTGAAGCTGACTACTACTGCGCAGCTGCTACAGACTGTGGGCTGCCCATTGTGACACGTGGTCCCATTGTGACACGTGGTCCCATTGTTCCAGGAATAGAACACATCCAAGCATTGTGTTCTATGAATGGCATGATTCCTATCACAGTGTTCCATGGATGGAACACATCCTATTTACTGCAGGCAAGCAGCGCACCTAGCTGCTGCTGCTGCAGCTGCTACAAGCCACTAGAATACCGTCTGTCAGACAGGTGGACGTAGGCCGAACATTCAAATAACTCGCCAGATAAATCGTTGCTTTTCCATTTAATTCATATATGAATTAATTCAAAATTGAACAGTAAATTTCAAAGTTGGAAGGCCACAAGAGGGGGACAATGTTTCAAAAATGAAATGACATATCATTGCATGAGGGATGTGGTAGGAATTGAATGCTTGAATTAAGACTGGGGAAGTACTGAGGGGAAGGGGCTGCAGGCCTTGTAGCAGGTGGGTGTGCAGAAATGTAGCTATCCAAAGCCAAACACATTACTGCAGCTTGTCACAACTGTACCTACCAAGCAGCAAAGGCCAAGATAGATCGTTATTTTACTGACAGATTGAATACAGTGCAATGCCTCCCATATAGAGGTGAATAAGAGTAGTAGTAGTAGTAGTAGAAGAGTTGGTCAAGTTAAATCAAGGCTAAGGAATTGGAAATGTGCAACTTGGACCAAGAAAAACTAATTACAGAGCAACGACATTTGAAAAAAGCATTCAAATCATGCTTTGAAAACACTACTTGTGTATCCCGATTTCAATTCAATCTGTCTTTGGAAATGGCTTAAGAGAGTGAGTGCACCATTCTCAGAGGAAATGCAGATACTGAAATGATGTGTGGAGTGAAGTGAGCAAGCTATTTTTCCATCTCCCTGGCGAGCATCGCCCACCTGTCTGCTGAGGCTCCCTCAGCAGACTGAAGCTGACTACTACTGCGCAGCTGCTACAGACTGTGGGCGGCCCATTGTGACACGTGGTCCCATTGTGACACGTGGTCCCATTGTTCCAGGAATAGAACACATCCAAGCATTGTGTTCTATGAATGGCATGATTCCTATCACAGTGTTCCATGGATGGAACACATCCTATTTACTGCAGGCAAGCAGCGCACCTAGCTGCTGCTGCTGCTGCTGCTGCTACAAGCCACTAGAATACCGTCTGTCAGACAGGTGGACGTAGGCCGAACATTCAAATAACTCGCCAAATAAATCGTTGCTTTTCCATTTAATTCATATATGAATTAATTCAAAATTGAACAGTAAATTTCAAAGTTGGAAGGCCACAAGAGGGGGATAATGTTTCAAAAATGAAACGACATATCATTGCATGAGGGATGTGGTAGGAATTGAATGCTTGAATTAAGACTGGGGAAGTACTGAGGGGAAGGGGCTGCAGGCCTTGTAGCAGGTGGGTGTGCAGAAATGTAGCTATCCAAAGCCAAACACATTACTGCAGCTTGTCACACCTGTACCTACCAAGCAGCAAAGGCCAATATAGATCGTTATTTTACTGACAGATTGAATACAGTGCAATGCCTCCCATATAGAGGTGAATAAGAGTAGTAGTAGAAGTAGTAGTAGTAGTAGTAGTAGAAGAGTTGGTCAAGTTAAATCAAGGCTAAGGAATTGGAAATGTGCAACTTGGACCAAGAAAAACTAATTACAGAGCAACGACATTTGAAAAAAGCATTCAAATCATGCTTTGAAAACACTACTTATGTATCCCGATTTTAATTCAATCTGTATTTGGAAACCGCTTAAGAGAGTGAGTGCACCATTCTCAGAGGAACTGCAGATACTGAAATGATGTGTGGAGTGAAGTGAGCAAGCTATTTTTCCATCTCCCTGGCGAGCATCGCCCACCTGTCTGCTGAGGCTCCCTCAGCAGACTGAAGCTGACTACTACTGCGCAGCTGCTACAGACTGTGGGCTGCCCATTGTGACACGTGGTCCCATTGTGACACGTGGTCCCATTGTTCCAGGAATAGAACACATCCAAGCATTGTGTTCTATGAATGGCATGAATCCTATCACAGTGTTCCATTGATGGAACACATCCTATTTACTGCAGGCAAGCAGCGCACCTAGCTGCTGCTGCTGCTACAAGCCACTAGAATACCGTCTGTGAGACAGGTGGACATAGGACGAACATTCAAATAACTCGCCAGATAAATCGTTGCTTTTATATTTAATTCATATATGAATTAATTCAAAATTGAACAGTAAATTTCAAAGTTGGAAGGCCACAAGAGGGGGTCAATGTTTCAAAAATGAAACGACATATCATTGCATGAGGGATGTGGTAGGAATTGAATGCTTGAATTAAGACTGGGGAAGTACTGAGGGGAAGGGGCTGCAGGCCTTGTAGCAGGTGGATGTGCGGAAATGTAGCTATCCAAAGCCAAACACATTACTGCAGCTTGTCACACCTGTACCTACCAAGCAGCAAAGGCCAAGACAGATCGTTATTTTACTGACAGATTGAATACAGTGCAATGCCTCCCATATAGAGGTGAATAAGAGTAGTAGTAGTAGTAGTAGTAGTAGTAGTAGTAGTAGTAGAAGAGTTGGTCAAGTTAAATCAAGGCTAAGGAATTGGAAATGTGCAACTTGGACCAAGAAAAACTAATTACAGAGCAACGACATTTGAAAAAAGCATTCAAATCATGCTTTGAAAACACTACTTGTGTATCCCAATTTCAATTCAATCTGTCTTTGGAAACCGCTTAAGAGAGTGAGTGCACCATTCTCAGAGGAACTGCAGATACTGAAATGATGCGTGGAGTGAAGTGAGCAAGCTATTTTTCCATCTCCCTGGTGAGCATCGCCCACCTGTCTGCTGAGGCTCCCTCAGCAGACTGAAGCTGACTACTACTGCGCAGCTGCTACAGACTGTGGGCTGCCCATTGTGACATGTGGTCCCATTGTGACACGTGGCCCCATTGTTCCAGGAATAGAACACATCCAAGCATTGTGTTCTATGAATGGCATGATTCCTATCACAGTGTTCCATGGATGGAACACATCCTATTTACTGCAGGCAAGCAGCGCACCTAGCTGCTGCTGCTGCTGCTGCTGCTACAAGCCACTAGAATACCGTCTGTCAGACAGGTGGACGTAGGCCGAACATTCAAATAACTCGCCAGATAAATCGTTGCTTTTCCATTTAATTCATATACGAATTAATTCAAAATTGAACAGTAAATTTCAAAGTTGGAAGGCCACAAGAGGGGGACAATGTTTCAAAAATGAAACGACATATCATTGCATGAGGGATGTGGTAGGAATTGAATGCTTGAATTAAGACTGGGGAAGTACTGAGGGGAAGGGGCTGCAGGCCTTGTAGCAGGTGGGTGTGCAGAAATGTAGCTATCCAAAGCCAAACACATTACTGCAGCTTGTCACACCTGTACCTACCAAGCAGCAAAGGCCAAGATAGATCGTTATTTTACTGACAGATTGAATACAGTGCAATGCCTCCCATATAGAGGTGAATAAGAGTAGTAGTAGTAGTAGTAGTAGTAGTAGTAGTAGTAGAAGAATTGGTCAAGTTAAATCAAGGCTAAGGAATTGGAAATGTACAACTTGGACCAAAAAAAACTAATTACAGAGCAACGGCATTTGAAAAAAGCATTCAAATCATGCTTTGAAAACACTACTTGTGTATCCCGATTTCAATTCAATCTGTCTTTGGAAACCGCTTAAGAGTGTAAGTGCACCATTCTCAGAGGAACTGCAGATACTGAAATGATGCGTGGAGTGAAGTGAGCAAGCTATTTTTCCATCTCCCTGGCGAGCATCGCCCACCTGTCTGCTGAGGCTCCCTCAGCAGACTGAAGCTGACTACTACTGCGCAGCTGCTGCAGACTGTGGGCTGCCCATTGTGACACGTGGTCCCATTGTGACACGTGGTCCCATTGTTCCAGGAATAGAACACATCCAAGCATTGTGTTCTATGAATGGCATGATTCCTATCACATTGTTCCATGGATGGAACACATCCTATTTACTGCAGGCAAGCAGCGCACCTAGCTGCTGCTGCTGCTGCTGCTACAAGCCACTAGAATACCGTCTGTCAGACAGGTGGACGTAGGCCGAACATTCAAATAACTCGCCAAATAAATCGTTGCTTTTCCATTTAATTCATATATGAATTAATTCAAAATTGAACAGTAAACTTCAAAGTTGGAAGGCCACAAGAGGGGGACAATGTTTCAAAAATGAAACGACATATCATTGCATGAGGGATGTGGTAGGAATTGAATGCTTGAATTAAGACTGGGGAAGTACTGAGGGGAAGGGGCTGCATGCCTTGTAGCAGGTGGGTGTGCAGAAATGTAGCTATCCAAAGCCAAACACATTACTGCAGCTTGTCACACCTGTACCTACCAAGTAGCAAAGGCCAAGATAGATCGTTATTTTACTGACAGATTGAATACAGTGCAATGCCTCCCATATAGAGGTGAATAAGAGTAGTAGTAGAAGTAGTAGTAGTAGTAGTAGAAGAGTTGGTCAAGTTAAATCAAGGCTAAGGAATTGGAAATGTGCAACTTGGACCAAGAAAAACTAATTACAGAGCAACGACATTTGAAAAAAGCATTCAAATCATGCTTTGAAAACACTACTTGTGTATCCCGATTTCAATTCAATCTGTCTTTGGAAACCGCTTAAGAGAGTGAGTGCACCATTCTCAGAGGAACTGCAGATACTGAAATGATGCGTGGAGTGAAGTGAGCAAGCTATTTTTCCATCTCCCTGGCGAGCATCGCCCACCTGTTTGCTGAGGCTCCCTCTGCAGACTGAAGCCGACTACTACTGCGCAGCTGCTACAGACTGTGGGCTGCCCATTGTGACACGTGGTCCCATTGTGACACGTGGTCCCATTGTTCCAGGAATAGAACACATCCAAGCATTGTGTTCTATGAATGGCATGATTCCTATCACAGTGTTCCATGGATGGAACACATCCTTTTTACTGCAGGCAAGCAGCGCACCTAGCTGCTGCTGCTGCTGCTGCTGTTTTTCTTCTCCTCTCATGAGCCCAAACAAGACTCTAAAAGGATGAGTTTGCAACTACTTTACTTTTGGAGAAAATTCAAAACATTCATTATTCAATAGAGCCCACTAGCAAAAACCAGCGTTTTGAATGAAGAATCACATTTCTTGGTAGAATCATGCAGGATTGAAATTTTTGATGGTTTTTTTACTCCTCTCAACAGCCCAAACAAGTTTCTAAAAGGATGAGTTTGCAACTACTTTACTTTTGGAGAAAATTCAAAACATTCATTATTCAATAGGGCCCAAACTATCAAAAACCAGCGGTTTGAATGAACACTCACATTTCTTGGTAGAATCGTGCAGGATTGAAATTTTTGATGTTTTTCTACTCCTCTCATGAGCCCAAACAAGACTCTAAAAGGATGAGTTTGCAACTACTTTACTTTTGGAGAAAATTCAAAACATTCATTATTCAATAGAGCCCAATAGCAAAAACCAGCGTTTTGAATGAAGAATCACATTTCTTGGTAGAATCATGCAGGATTGAAATTTATGATGGTTTTTTACTCCTCTCAACAGCCCAAACAAGTTTCTAAAAGGATGAGTTTGCAACTACTTTACTTTTGGAGAAAATTCAAAACATTCATTATTCAATAGGGCCCAAACTATCAAAAACCAGCGGTTTGAATGAACACTCACATTTCTTGGTAGAATCGTGCAGGACTGAAATTTTTGATTTTTTTCTACTCCACTCATGAGCCCAAACAAGACTCTAAAAGGATGAGTTTGCAACTACTTTACTTTTGGAGAAAATTCAAAACATTCATTATTCATTAGAGCCCAATAGCAAAAACTAGCGTTTTGAATGAAGAATCACATTTCTTGGTAGAATCATGCAGGATTGAAATTTTTGATGGTTTTTTACTCCTCTCAAAAGCCCAAACAAGTATCTAAAAGGATGAGTTTGCAACTACTTTACTTTTGGAGAAAATTCAAAACATTCATTATTCAATAGGGCCCAAAATATCAAAAACCAGCGGTTTAAATGAACACACATTTCTTGGTAGAATCGTGCAGGACTGAAATTTTTGATGTTTTTCTACTCCTCTCATGAGCCCAAACAAGTCTCTAAAAGGATGAGTTTGCAACTACTTTACTTTTGGAGAAAATTCAATGAATGTCAATTGAATGTTTTGAATTTTCTCCAAAAGTAAAGTAGTTGCAAACTCATCCTTTTAGAGACTTGGTTTGGGCTCATGAGAGGAGTAGAAAAACATCAAAAATTTCAATCCTGCACGATTCTACCAAGAAATGTGAGTGTTCATTCAAACCGCTGGTTTTTGATAGTTTGGGCCCTATTGAATAATGAATGTTTTGAATTTTCTCCAAAAGTAAAGTAGTTGCAAACTCATCCTTTTAGAAACTTGTTTGGGCTGTTGAGAGGAGTAAAAAACCATCAAAAATTTCAGTCCTCCATGATTCTACCAAGAAATGTGT
This sequence comes from Dendrobates tinctorius, assembly GCF_039654945.1. NCBI lineage: Eukaryota > Metazoa > Chordata > Amphibia > Anura > Dendrobatidae > Dendrobates > Dendrobates tinctorius. The sequence continues at coordinate 3,114,863 of NW_027361956.1, forward strand.
GTTCATTCAAACCGCTGGTTTTTGATATTTTGGGCCCTATTGAATAAAGGATGTTTTGAATTTTCTCCAAAAGTAAATTAGTTGCAAACTCATCCTTTTAGAAACTTGTTTGGGCTGTTGAGAGGAGTAAAAAACCATCAAAAATTTCAATCCTGCATGATTCTACCAAAAAATGTGATTCTTCATTCAAAACGCTGATTTTTGCTATTGGGTTCTATTGAATAATGAATGTTTTGAATTTTCTCCAAAAGTAAAGTAGTTGCATACTCATCCTTTTAGAGACTTGTTTGGGCTCATGAGAGGAGTAGAAAAACATCAAAAATTTCAGTCCTGCACGATTCTACGAAGAAATGTGAGTGTTCATTCAAACCGCTGGTTTTTGATAGTTTGGGCCCTATTGAATAATGAATGTTTTGAATTTTCTCCAAAAGTAAAGTAGTTGCAAACTCATCCTTTTAGAAACTTGTTTGGGCTGTTGAGAGGAGTAAAAAACCATCAAAAATTTCAATCCTGCATGATTCTACCAAGAAATGTGATTCTTCATTCAAACCGCTGGTTTTTGATATTTTGGGCCCTATTGAATAATGAATGTTTTGAATTTTCTCCAAAAGTAAAGTAGTTGCAAACTCATCCTTTTAGAAACTTGTTTGGGCTGTTGAGAGGAGTAAAAAACCATCAAAAATTTCAATCCTGCATGATTCTACCAAGAAATGTGATTCTTCATTCAAAACGCTGGTTTTTGCTATTGGGCTCTATTGAATAATGAATGTTTTGAATTTTCTCCAAAAGTAAAGTAGATGCAAACTCATCCTTTTAGAGTCTTGGTTTGGGCTCATGAGAGGAGTAGAAAAACATCAAAAATTTCAGTCCTGCACGATTCTACCAAGAAATGTGAGTGTTCATTCAAACCGCTGGTTTTTGATTTTTTTTTATCCTATTGAATAATGAATGTTTTGAATTTTCTCCAAAAGTAAAGTAGTTGCAAACTCATCCTTTTAGAGACTTGTTTGTGCTCATGAGAGGAGTAGAAAAACATCAAAAATTTCAGTCCTGCACGATTCTACCAAGAAATGTGAGTGTTCATTCAAAACGCTGATTTTTGCTATTGGGTTCTATTGAATAATGAATGTTTTGAATTTTCTCCAAAAGTAAAGTAGTTGCAAACTCATCCTTTTAGAAACTTGTTTGGGCTGTTGAGAGGAGTAAAAAACCATCAAAAATTTCAATCCTGCATGATTCTACCAAGAAATGTGATTCTTCATTCAAAACGCTGATTTTTGCTATTGGGTTCTATTGAATAATGAATGTTTTGAATTTTCTCCAAAAGTAAAGTAGTTGCAAGCTCATGCTTTTAGAGACTTGTTTGGGCTCATGAGAGGAGTAGAAAAACATCAAAAATTTCAGTCCTGCATGATTCCACCAAGAAATGTGTGTTCATTCAAACCGCTGGTTTTTGATATTTTGGGCCCTATTGAATAATGAATGTTTTGAATTTTCTCCAAAAGTAAAGTAGTTGCAAACTCATCCTTTTTGAAACTTGTTTGGGCTGTTGAGAGGAGTAAAAAACCATCAAAAATTTCAATCCTGCATGATTCTACCAAGAAATGTGATTCTTCATTCAAAACGCTGGTTTTTGCTATTGGGCTCTATTGAATAATGAATGTTTTGAATTTTCTCCAAAAATAAAGTAGTTGCAAACTCATCCTTTTAGAGACTTGTTTGTGCTCATGAGAGGAGTAGAAAAACATCAAAAATTTCAGTCCTGCACGATTCTACCAAGAAATGTGAGTGTTCATTCAAACCGCTGGTTTTTGATAGTTTGGGCCCTATTGAATAATGAATGTTTTGAATTTTCTCCAAAAGTAAAGTAGTTGCAAACTCATCCTTTTAGAAACTTGTTTGGGCTGTTGAGAGGAGTAAAAAACCATCAAAAATTTCAATCCCGCATTTTCTACCAAGAAATGTGATTCTTCATTCAAAACGCTGGTTTTTGCTATTGGGCTCTATTGAATAATGAATGTTTTGAATTTTCTCCAAAAGTAAAGTAGTTGCAAACTCATCCTTTTAGAGTCTTGTTTGGGCTCATGAGAGGAGTACAAAAACATCAAAAATTTCAGTCCTGCATGATTCTACCAAGAAATGTGAGTGTTCATTCAAACCGCTGGTTTTTGATTTTTTTTTACCCTATTGAATAATGAATGTTTTGAATTTTCTCCAAAAGTAAAGTAGTTGCAAACTCATCCTTTTAGAGTCTTGGTTTTGGCTCATGAGAGGAGTAGAAAAACATCAAAAATTTCAGTCCTGCACGATTCTACCAAGAAATGTGAGTGTTCATTCAAACCGCTGGTTTTTGATTTTTTTTTACCCTATTGAATAATGAATGTTTTGAATTTTCTCCAAAAGTAAAGTAGTTGCATACTCATCCTTTTAGAGACTTGTTTGTGCTCATGAGAGGAGTAGAAAAACATCAAAAATTTCAGTCCTGCACGATTCTACCAAGAAATGTGAGTGTTCATTCAAACCGCTGGTTTTTGATAGTTTGGGCCCTATTGAATAATGAATGTTTTCAATTTTCTCCAAAAGTAAAGTAGTTGCAAACTCATCCTTTTGGAAACTTGTTTGGGCTGTTGAGAGGAGTAAAAAACCATCAAAAATTTCAATCCTGCATGATTCTACCAAGAAATGTGATTCTTCATTCAAAACGCTGATTTTTGCTATTGGGTTCTATTGTGAATAATGAATGTTTTGAATTTTCTCCAAAAGTAAAGTAGTTGCAAACTCATCCTTTTATAGACTTGTTTGGGCTCATGAGAGGAGTAGAAAAACATCAAAAATTTCAGTCCTGCACGATTCTACCAAGAAATGTGTGTTCATTCAAACCGCTGGTTTTTGATATTTTGGGCCCTATTGAATAATGAATGTTTTGAATTTTCTCCAAAAGTAAAGTAGTTGCAAACTCATCCTTTTAGAAACTTGTTTGGGCTGTTGAGAGGAGTAAAAAACCATCAAAAATTTCAATCCTGCATTTTCTACCAAGAAATGTGATTCTTCATTCAAAACGCTGGTTTTTGCTATTGGGCTCTATTAAATAATGAATGTTTTGAACTTTCTCCAAAAGTAAAGTAGTTGCAAACTCATCCTTTTAGAGTCTTGTTTGGTCTCATGAGAGGAGTAGAAAAACATCAAAAATTTCAGTCCTGCACGATTCTACCAAGAAATGTGAGTGTTCATTCAAACCGCTGGTTTTTTATAGTTTGGGCCCTATTGAATAATGAATGTTTTGAATTTTCTCCAAAAGTAAAGTAGTTGCAAACTCATCCTTTTAGAAACTTGTTTGGGCTGTTGAGAGGAGTAAAAAACCATCAAAAATTTCAATCCTGCATGATTCTACCAAGAAATGTGATTCTTCATTCAAAACGCTGATTTTTGCTATTGGGCTCTATTGAATAATGAATGTTTTGAATTTTCTCCAAAAGTAAAGTAGTTGCAAGCTCATGCTTTTAGAGACTTGTATGGGCTCATGAGAGGAGTAGAAAAACATCAAAAATTTCAGTCCTGCATGATTCTACCAAGAAATGTGTGTTCATTCAAACCGCTGGTTTTTGATATTTTGGGCCCTAATGAATAATGAATGTTTTGAATTTTCTCCAAAAGTAAAGTAGTTGCAAACTCATCCTTTTTGAAACTTGTTTGGGCTGTTGAGAGGAGTAAAAAACCATCAAAAATTTCAATCCTGCATGATTCTACCAACAAATGTGATTCTTCATTCAAAACGCTGGTTTTTGCTATTGGGCTCTATTGAATAATGAATGTTTTGAATTTTCTCCAAAAATAAAGTAGTTGCAAACTCATCCTTTTAGAGACTTGTTTGTGCTCATGAGGGGAGTAGAAAAACATCAAAAATTTCAGTCCTGCACGATTCTACCAAGAAATGTGAGTGTTCATTCAAACCGCTGGTTATTGATAGTTTGGGCCCTATTGAATAATAAATGTTTTGAATTTTCTCCAAAAGTAAAGTAGTTGCAAACTCATCCTTTTAGAAACTTGTTTGGGCTGTTGAGAGGAGTAAAAAACCATCAAAAATTTCAATCCTGCATGATTCTACCAAGAAATGTGATTCTTCATTCAAAACCTGATTTTTGCTATTGGGCTCTATTGAATAATGAATGTTTTGAATTTTCTCCAAAAGTAAAGTAGTTGCAAACTCATGCTTTTAGAGACTTGTTTGGGCTCATGAGAGGAGTAGAAAAACATCAAAAATTTCAGTCCTGCATGATTCTACCAAGAAATGTGAGTGTTCATTCAAACCGCTGGTTTTTGATAGTTTGGGCCCTATTGAATAATGAATGTTTTGAATTTTCTCCAAAAGTAAAGTAGTTGCAAGCTCATGCTTTTAGAGACTTGTTTGGGCTCATGAGAGGAGTAGAAAAACATCAAAAATTTCAGTCCTGCATGATTCTACCAAGAAATGTGTGTTCATTCAAACCGCTGGTTTTTGATATTTTGGGCCCCATTGAATAATGAATGTTTTGAATTTTCTCCAAAAGTAAAGTAGTTGCAAACTCATCCTTTTAGAAACTTGTTTGGGCTGTTGAGAGGAGTAAAAAACCATCAAAAATTTCAGTCCTGCTTGATTCTACCAAGAAATGTGTGTTCATTCAAACCGCTGGTTTTTGATATTTTGGGCCCTATTGAATAAAGAATGTTTTGAATTTTCTCCAAAAGTAAAGTAGTTGTAAACTCATCCTTTTAGAAACTTGTTTGGGCTGTTGAGAGGAGTAAAAAACCATCAAAAATTTCAATCCTGCATGATTCTACCAAGAAATGTGATTCTTCATTCAAAACGCTGATTTTTGCTATTGGGTTCTATTGAATAATGAATGTTTTGAATTTTCTCCAAAAGTAAAGTAGTTGTAAACTCATCCTTTTAGAGACTTGTTTGGGCTCATGAGAGGAGTAGAAAAACATCAAAAATTTCAGTCCTGCACGATTCTATCAAGAAATGTGAGTGTTCATTCAAACCGCTGGTTTTTGATAGTTTGGGCCCTATTGAATAATGAATGTTTTGAATTTTCTCCAAAAGTAAAGTAGTTGCAAACTCATCCTTTTAGAAACTTGTTTGTGCTGTTGAGAGGAGTAAAAAACCATCAAAAATTTCAATCCTGCTTGATTCTACCAAGAAATGTGATTCTTCATTCAAAACCTGATTTTTGCTATTAGGCTCTATTGAATAATGAATGTTTTGAATTTTCTCCAAAAGTAAAGTAGTTGCAAACTCATGCTTTTAGAGACTTGTTTGGGCTCATGAGAGGAGTAGAAAAACATCAAAAATTTCAGTCCTGCATGATTCTACCAAGAAATGTGTGTTCATTCAAACAGCTGGTTTTTGATATTTTGGGCCCTATTGAATAATGAATGTTTTGAATTTTCTCCAAAAGTAAAGTAGTTGCAAACTCATCCTTTTAGAAACTTGTTTGGGCTGTTGAGAGGAGTAAAAAACCATCAAAAATTTCAATCCTGCATGATTCTACCAAGAAATGTGATTCTTCATTCAAACCGCTGGTTTTTGATATTTTGGGCCCTATTGAATAATGAATGTTTTGAATTTTCTCCTAAAGTAAAGTAGTTGCAAACTCATCCTTTTAGAAACTTGTTTGGGCTGTTGAGAGGAGTAAAAAACCATCAAAAATTTCAATCCTGCATGATTCTACCAAGAAATGTGATTCTTCATTCAAAACGCTGGTTTTTGCTATTGGGCTCTATTGAATAATGAATGTTTTGAATTTTCTCCAAAAGTAAAGTAGATGCAAACTCATCCTTTTAGAGTCTTGGTTTGGGCTCATGAGAGGAGTAGAAAAACATCAAAAATTTCAGTCCTGCACGATTCTACCAAGAAATGTGAGTGTTCATTCAAACCGCTGGTTTTTGATTTTTTTTTACCCTATTGAATAATGAATGTTTTGAATTTTCTCCAAAAGTAAAGTAGTTGCAAACTCATCCTTTTAGAGACTTGTTTGTGCTCATGAGTGGAGTAGAAAAACATCAAAAATTTCAGGCCTGCAAGATTCTACCAAGAAATGTGAGTGTTCATTCAAACCGCTGGTTTTTGATAGTTTGGGCCCTATTGAATAATGAATGTTTTGAATTTTCTCCAAAAGTAAAGTAGTTGCAAACTCATCCTTTTAGAAACTTGTTTGGGCTGTTGAGAGGAGTAAAAAACCATCAAAAATTTCAATCCTGCATGATTCTACCAAGAAATGTGATTCTTCATTCAAAACGCTGATTTTTGCTATTGGGTTCTATTGAATTATGAATGTTTTGAATTTTCTCCAAAAGTAAAGTAGTTGCAAGCTCATGCTTTTAGAGACTTGTTTGGGCTCATGAGAGGAGTAGAAAAACATCAAAAATTTCAGTCCTGCATGATTCTACCAAGAAATGTGTGTTCATTCAAACCGCTGGTTTTTGATATTTTGGGCCCTAATGAATAATGAATGTTTTGAATTTTCTCCAAAAGTAAAGTAGTTGCAAACTCATCCTTTTTGAAACTTGTTTGGGCTGTTGAGAGGAGTAAAAAACCATCAAAAATTTCAATCCTGCATGATTCTACCAAGAAATGTGATTCTTCATTCAAAACGTTGGTTTTTGCTATTGGGCTCTATTGAATAATGAATGTTTTGAATTTTCTCCAAAAATAAAGTAGTTGCAAACTCATCCTTTTAGAGACTTGTTTGTGCTCATGAGAGGAGTAGAAAAACATCAAAAATTTCAGTCCTGCATGATTCTACCAAGAAATGTGTGTTCATTCAAACCGCTGGTTTTTGATATTTTGGGCCCTAATGAATAATGAATGTTTTGAATTTTCTCCAAAAATAAAGGAGTTGCAAACTCATCCTTTTAGAAACTTGTTTGGGCTGTTGAGAGGAGTAAAAAACCATCAAAAATTTCAATCCTGCATGATTCTACCAAGAAATGTGATTCTTCATTCAAAACGCTGATTTTTGCTATTGGGTTCTATTGAATAATGAATGTTTTGAATTTTCTCCAAAAGTAAAGTAGTTGCAAACTCATCCTTTTAGAAACTTGTTTGGGCTCATGAGAGGAGTAGAAAAACATCAAAAATTTCAGTCCTGCACGATTCTACCAAGAAATGTGTGTTCATTCAAACCGCTGGTTTTTTATATTTTGGGCCCTATTGAATAATGAATGTTTTGAATTTTCTCCAAAAGTAAAGTAGTTGCAAACTCATCCTTTTAGAAACTTGTTTGGGCTGTTGAGAGGAGTAAAAAACCATCAAAAATTTCAATCCTGCATTTTCTACCAAGAAATGTGATTCTTCATTCAAAACGCTGGTTTTTGCTATTGGGCTCTATTGAATAATGAATGTTTTGAATTTTCTCCAAAAGTAAAGTAGTTGCAAACTCATCCTTTTAGAGTCTTGTTTGGGCTCATGAGAGGAGTACAAAAACATCAAAAATTTCAGTCCTGCACGATTCTACCAAGAAATGTGAGTGTTCATTCAAACCGCTGGTTTTTGATAGTTTGGGCCATATTGAATAATGAATGTTTTGAATTTTCTCCAAAAGTAAAGTAGTTGCAAACTCATCCTTTTAGAAACTTGTTTGGGCTGTTGAGAGGAGTAAAAAACCATCAAAAATTTCAATCCTGCATGATTCTACCAAGAAATGTGATTCTTCATTCAAAACGCTGATTTTTGCTATTGGGTTCCATTGAATAATGAATGTTTTGAATTTTCTCCAAAAGTAAAGTAGTTGCAAACTCATGCTTTTAGAGACTTGTTTAGGCTCATGAGAGGAGTAGAAAAACATCAAAAATTTCAGTCCTGCATGATTCTACCAAGAAATGTGTGTTCATTCAAATCGCTGGTTTTTGATATTTTGGGCCCTATTGAATAATGAATGTTTTGAATTTTCTCCAAAAGTAAAGTAGTTGCAAACTCATCCTTTTAGAAACTTGTTTGGGCTGTTGAGAGGAGTAAAAAACCATCAAAAATTTCAATCCTGCATGATTCTACCAAGAAATGTGATTCTTCATTCAAAACGCTGGTTTTTGCTATTGGGCTCTATTGAATAATGAATGTTTTGAATTTTCTCCAAAAGTAAAGTAGATGCAAACTCATCCTTTTAGAGTCTTGGTTTTGGCTCATGAGAGGAGTAGAAAAACATCAAAAATTTCAGTCCTGCACGATTCTACCAAGAAATGTGAGTGTTCATTCAAACCGCTGGTTTTTGATTTTTTTTTACCCTATTGAATAATGAATGTTTTGAATTTTCTCCAAAAGTAAAGTAGTTGCAAACTCATCCTTTTAGAGACTTGTTTGTGCTCATGAGAGGAGTAGAAAAACATCAAAAATTTCAGTCCTGCACGATTCTACCAAGAAATGTGAGTGTTCATTCAAACCGCTGGTTTTTGATAGTTTGGGCCCTATTGAATAATGAATGTTTTGAATTTTCTCCAAAAGTAAAGTAGTTGCAAACTCATCCTTTTGGAAACTTGTTTGGGCTGTTGAGAGGAGTAAAAAACCATCAAAAATTTCAATCCTGCATGATTCTACCAAGAAATGTGATTCTTCATTCAAAACGCTGATTTTTGCTATTGGATTCTATTGTGAATAATGAATGTTTTGAATTTTCTCCAAAAGTAAAGTAGTTGCAAACTCATCCTTTTATAGACTTGTTTGGGCTCATGAGAGGAGTAGAAAAACATCAAAAATTTCAGTCCTGCACGATTCTACCAAGAAATGTGTGTTCATTCAAACCGCTGGTTTTTGATATTTTGGGCCCTATTGAATAATGAATGTTTTGAATTTTCTCCAAAAGTAAAGTAGTTGCAAACTCATCCTTTTAGAAACTTGTTTGGGCTGTTGAGAGGAGTAAAAAACCATCAAAAATTTCAATCCTGCATTTTCTACCAAGAAATGTGATTCTTCATTCAAAACGCTGGTTTTTGCTATTGGGCTCTATTAAATAATGAATGTTTTGAATTTTCTCCAAAAGTAAAGTAGTTGCAAACTCATCCTTTTAGAGTCTTGTTTGGTCTCATGAGAGAAGTAGAAAAACATCAAAAATTTCAGTCCTGCACGATTCTACCAAGAAATGTGAGTGTTCATTCAAACCGCTGGTTTTTGATAGTTTGGGCCCTATTGAATAATGAATGTTTTGAATTTTCTCCAAAAGTAAAGTAGTTGCAAACTCATCCTTTTAGAAACTTGTTTGGGCTGTTGAGAGGAGTAAAAAACCATCAAAAATTTCAATCCTGCATGATTCTACCAAGAAATGTGATTCTTCATTCAAAACGCTGATTTTTGCTATTGGGTTCTATTGAATAATGAATGTTTTGAATTTTCTCCAAAAGTAAAGTAGTTGCAAGCTCATGCTTTTAGAGACTTGTATGGGCTCATGAGAGGAGTAGAAAAACATCAAAAATTTCAGTCCTGCATGATTCTACCAAGAAATGTGTGTTCATTCAAACCGCTGGTTTTTGATATTTTGGGCCCTAATGAATAATGAATGTTTTGAATTTTCTCCAAAAGTAAAGTAGTTGCAAACTCATCCTTTTTGAAACTTGTTTGGGCTGTTGAGAGGAGTAAAAAACCATCAAAAATTTCAATCCTGCATGATTCTACCAAGAAATGTGATTCTTCATTCAAAACGCTGGTTTTTGCTATTGGGCTCTATTGAATAATGAATGTTTTGAATTTTCTCCAAAAATAAAGTAGTTGCAAACTCATCCTTTTAGAGACTTGTTAGTGCTCATGAGAGGAGTAGAAAAACATCAAAAATTTCAGTCCTGCACGATTCTACCAAGAAATGTGAGTGTTCATTCAAACCGCTGGTTTTTGATAGTTTGGGCCCTATTGAATAATAAATGTTTTGAATTTTCTCCAAAAGTAAAGTAGTTGCAAACTCATCCTTTTAGAAACTTGTTTGGGCTGTTGAGAGGAGTAAAAAACCATCAAAAATTTCAATCCTGCATGATTCTACCAAGAAATGTGATTCTTCATTCAAAACCTGATTTTTGCTATTGGGCTCTATTGAATAATGAATGTTTTGAATTTTCTCCAAAAGTAAAGTAGTTGCAAACTCATGCTTTTAGAGACTTGTTTGGGCTCATGAGAGGAGTAGAAAAACATCAAAAATTTCAGTCCTGCATGATTCTACCAAGAAATGTGAGTGTTCATTCAAACCGCTGGTTTTTGATAGTTTGGGCCCTATTGAATAATGAATGTTTTGAATTTTATCCAAAAGTAAAGTAGTTGCAAGCTCATGCTTTTAGAGACTTGTTTGGGCTCATGAGAGGAGTAGAAAAACATCAAAAATTTCAGTCCTGCATGATTCTACCAAGAAATGTGTGTTCATTCAAACCGCTGGTTTTTGATATTTTGGGCCCTATTGAATAATGAATGTTTTGAATTTTCTCCAAAAGTAAAGTAGTTGCAAACTCATCCTTTTAGAAACTTGTTTGGGCTGTTGAGAGGAGTAAAAAACCATCAAAAATTTCAGTCCTGCATGATTCTACCAAGAAATGTGTGTTCATTCAAACCGCTGGTTTTTGATATTTTGGGCCCTGTTGAATAAAGAATGTTTTGAATTTTCTCCAAAAGTAAAGTAGTTGTAAACTCATCCTTTTAGAAACTTGTTTGGGCTGTTGAGAGGAGTAAAAAACCATCAAAAATTTCAATCCTGCATGATTCTACCAAGAAATGTGATTCTTCATTCAAAACGCTGATTTTTGCTATTGGGTTCTATTGAATAATGAATGTTTTGAATTTTCTCCAAAAGTAAAGTAGTTGCAAACTCATCCTTTTAGAGACTTGTTTGGGCTCATGAGAGGAGTAGAAAAACATCAAAAATTTCAGTCCTGCACGATTCTATCAAGAAATGTGAGTGTTCATTCAAACCGCTGGTTTTTGATAGTTTGGGCCCTATTGAATAATGAATGTTTTGAATTTTCTCCAAAAGTAAAGTAGTTGCAAACTCATCCTTTTAGAAACTTGTTTGGGCTGTTGAGAGGAGTAAAAAACCATCAAAAATTTCAATCCTGCATGATTCTACCAAGAAATGTGATTCTTCATTCAAAACCTGATTTTTGCTATTAGGCTCTATTGAATAATGAATGTTTTGAATTTTCTCCAAAAGTAAAGTAGTTGCAAACTCATGCTTTTAGAGAATTGTTTGGGCTCATGAGAGGAGTAGAAAAACATCAAAAATTTCAGTCCTGCATGATTCTACCAAGAAATGTGTGTTCATTCAAACTGCTGGTTTTTGATATTTTGGGCCCTATTGAATAATGAATGTTTTGAATTTTCTCCAAAAGTAAAGTAGTTGCAAACTCATCCTTTTAGAAACTTGTTTGGGCTGTTGAGAGGAGTAAAAAACCATCAAAAATTTCAATCCTGCATGATTCTACCAAGAAATGTGATTCTTCATTCAAACCGCTGGTTTTTGATATTTTGGGCCCTATTGAATAATGAATGTTTTGAATTTTCTCCAAAAGTAAAGTAGTTGCAAACTCATCCTTTTAGAAACTTGTTTGGGCTGTTGAGAGGAGTAAAAAACCATCAAAAATTTCAATCCTGCATGATTCTACCAAGAAATGTGATTCTTCATTCAAAACGCTGGTTTTTGCTATTGGGCTCTATTGAATAATGAATGTTTTGAATTTTCTCCAAAAGTAAAGTAGATGCAAACTCATCCTTTTAGAGTCTTGGTTTGGGCTCATGAGAGGAGTAGAAAAACATCAAAAATTTCAGTCCTGCACGATTCTACCAAGAAATGTGAGTGTTCATTCAAACCGCTGGTTTTTGATTTTTTTTTACCCTATTGAATAATGAATGTTTTGAATTTTCTCCAAAAGTAAAGTAGTTGCAAACTCATCCTTTTAGAGACTTGTTTGTGCTCATGAGAGGAGTAGAAAAACATCAAAAATTTCAGTCCTGCAAGATTCTACCAAGAAATGTGAGTGTTCATTCAAACCGCTGGTTTTTGATAGTTTGGGCCCTATTGAATAATGAATGTTTTGAATTTTCTCCAAAAGTAAAGTAGTTGCAAACTCATCCTTTTAGAAACTTGTTTGGGCTGTTGAGAGGAGTAAAAAACCATCAAAAATTTCAATCCTGCATGATTCTACCAAGAAATGTGATTCTTCATTCAAAACGCTGATTTTTGCTATTGGGTTCTATTGAATTATGAATGTTTTGAATTTTCTCCAAAAGTAAAGTAGTTGCAAGCTCATGCTTTTAGAGACTTGTTTGGGCTCATGAGAGGAGTAGAAAAACATCAAAAATTTCAGTCCTGCATGATTCTACCAAGAAATGTGTGTTCATTCAAACCGCTGGTTTTTGATATTTTGGGCCCTAATGAATAATGAATGTTTTGAATTTTGTCCAAAAGTAAAGTAGTTGCAAACTCATCCTTTTTGAAACTTGTTTGGGCTGTTGAGAGGAGTAAAAAACCATCAAAAATTTCAATCCTGCATGATTCTACCAAGAAATGTGATTCTTCATTCAAAACGCTGGTTTTTGCTATTGGGCTCTATTGAATAATGAATGTTTTGAATTTTCTCCAAAAATAAAGTAGTTGCAAACTCATCCTTTTAGAGACTTGTTTGTGCTCATGAGAGGAGTAGAAAAACATCAAAAATTTCAGTCCTGCATGATTCTACCAATAAATGTGTGTTCATTCAAACCGCTGGTTTTTGATATTTTGGGCCCTAATGAATAATGAATGTTTTGAATTTTCTCCAAAAGTAAAGTAGTTGCAAACTCATCCTTTTAGAAACTTGTTTGGGCTGTTGAGAGGAGTAAAAAACCATCAAAAATTTCAATCCTGCATGATTCTACCAAGAAATGTGATTCTTCATTCAAAACGCTGATTTTTGCTATTGGGTTCTATTGAATAATGAATGTTTTGAATTTTCTCCAAAAGTAAAGTAGTTGCAAACTCATCCTTTTATAGACTTGTTTGGGCTCATGAGAGGAGTAGAAAAACATCAAAAATTTCACTCCTCCACGATTCTACCAAGAAATGTGTGTTCATTCAAACCGCTGGTTTTTGATATTTTGGGCCCTATTGAATAATGAATGTTTTGAATTTTCTCCAAAAGTAAAGTAGTTGCAAACTCATCCTTTTAGAAACTTGTTTGGGCTGTTGAGAGGAGTAAAAAACCATCAAAAATTTCAATCCTGCATTTTCTACCAAGAAATGTGATTCTTCATTCAAAACGCTGGTTTTTGCTATTGGGCTCTATTGAATAATGAATGTTTTGAATTTTCTCCAAAAGTAAAGTAGTTGCAAACTCATCCTTTTAGAGTCTTGTTTGGGCTCATGAGAGGAGTAGAAAAACATCAAAAATTTCTGTCCTGCACGATTCTACCAAGAAATGTGAGTGTTCATTCAAACCGCTGGTTTTTGATAGTTTGGGCCATATTGAATAATGAATGTTTTGAATTTTCTCCAAAAGTAAAGTAGTTGCAAACTCATCCTTTTAGAAACTTGTTTGGGCTGTTGAGAGTAGTATAAAACCATCAAAAATTTCAATCCTGCATGATTCTACCAAGAAATGTGATTCTTCATTCAAAACGTTGATTTTTGCTATTGGGTTCTATTGAATAATGAATGTTTTGAATTTTCTCCAAAAGTAAAGTAGTTGCAAACTCATGCTTTTAGAGACTTGTTTAGGCTCATGAGAGGAGTAGAAAAACATCAAAAATTTCAGTCCTGCATATTTCTACCAAGAAATGTGTGTTCATTCAAACCGCTGGTTTTTGATATTTTGGGCCCTATTGAATAATGAATGTTTTGAATTTTCTCCAAAAGTAAAGTATTTGCAAACTCATCCTTTTATAAACTTGTTTGGGCTGTTGAGAGGAATAAAAAACCATCAAAAATTTCAATCCTGCATTTTCTATCAAGAAATGTGATTCTTCATTCAAAACGCTGGTTTTTGCTATTGGGCTCTATTGAATAATGAATGTTTTGAATTTTCTCCAAAAGTAAAGTAGTTGCAAACTCATCCTTTTAGAGTCTTGTTTGGGCTCATGAGAGGAGTAGAAAAACATCAAAAATTTCAGTCCTGCACGATTCTACCAAGAAATGTGAGTGTTCATTCAAACCGCTGGTTTTTGATAGTTTGGGCCCTATTGAATAATGAATGTTTTGAATTTTCTCCAAAAGTAAAGTAGTTGCAAACTCATCCTTTTAGAAACTTATTTAGGCTGTTGAGAGGAGTAAAAAACCATCAAAAATTTCAATCCTGCATGATTCTACCAAGAAATGTGATTCTTCATTCAAAACGCTGATTTTTGCTATTGGGTTCTATTGAATAATGAATGTTTTGAATTTTCTCCAAAAGTAAAGTAGTTGCAAGCTCATGCTTTTAGAGACTTGTTTGGGCTCATGAGAGGAGTAGAAAAACATCAAAAATTTCAATCCTGCTTGATTCTACCAAGAAATGTGTGTTCATTCAAACCGCTGGTTTTTGATATTTTGGGCCCTATTGAATAATGAATGTTTTGAATTTTCTCCAAAAGTAAAGTAGTTGCAAACTCATCCTTTTAGAAACTTGTTTGGGCTGTTGAGAGGAGTAAAAAAAATCAAAAATTTCAATCCTGCATGATTCTACCAAGAAATGTGATTCTTCATTCAAAACGCTGGTTTTTGCTATTGGGCTCTATTGAATAATGAATGTTTTGAATTTTCTCCAAAAGTAAAGTAGTTGCAAACTCATCCTTTTAGAGACTTGTTTGTGCTCATGAGAGGAGTAGAAAAACATCAAAAATTTCAGTCCTGCACGATTCTTCCAAGAAATGTGAGTGTTCATTCAAACCGCTGGTTTTTGATATTTTGGGCCCTATTGAATAATGAATGTTTTGAATTTTCTCCAAAAGTAAAGTAGTTGCAAACTCATGCTTTTTTGTTTAAATATTTTTATTAAAGTTTCAAGTATAGAGGGAAAGGGTAAATGGACAAAGTAAAAAGTAGAGAACTCTACTCTACGTGTTACATCACACATTAAATAAAATTGTTTAATACAAGTAGTGTACATAAGAAACAAATATAATACATCGCTTGAATGCAATCCTCTCAAAAAAGGAACCAACATTGTCATATTGAGTTTACAGTAGAGTGTTAGATAACATAAATTAAGAAAATTTCAAATTCCAAACATCCCATTTAGTGTGATATTTATGGAGAGTACCATTAATAAAGGCAAATCTTTTCTCCATAGAATTATGAGTCCGTAATTTACCTAAAATATCAGCAAAAGAAGGTAAATCAGTTTTAAGCCACCAGAAAGCTATAGCGTTTTTGGTCACCAAAAAAGTATGTATCATTACAAATCGAATAACAGGATTTATTTCTTCAGTGCCCAAAGAAAGTAATGCCATTTGTGGGGTGACCTTCACTGCATTGTCAGAGAGAGTATTTATATGATTCGTAACTTCTTTCCACAATCTCTTCAATTTAGGACAGCTCCAGAAAATGTGGTACAGGTTACCTGGTAAACCACAATTCCTCCAGCATAGAGGGGAGTATTTATTATCTATATGAGCTAACCTAATCGGAGTGTAATGCCATCTAATTAAAGTTTTAAAGAAAGACTCCTGTAAAGTCGCAGAAATAGTAGATGCATTTGAAAACTTTATGGCCTTCCCCCATTGGTCTTCATCAAATTTTATGTTAAAATCCCTTTCCCATCTTTGAATGTATACATTTTTAAAGAGTTCGGTGTTGTCATTAGGGTGGGAATATATGTTTTTAAGACTCCAAGTCGACTTAAGAACAACATTTGCAAACATGGAGGCCACAATATCCGAATTCAAAGCTCTACTAGTCAAAAATTTCCGCAGAAGATCTTTCAGAAGTAGATAAGAGGTGAAATGTGTAGACGGGACATGAAATTTATTTTTAATTTCATTAAAGGGTAAAAAATTTTGTCCGTCCCATAAATCCCCTACCGTATTAATTTTAAAGCTGCACCACTCCTCTGGAACTGGACATTTATATATTTTTGATAATAATTTTAATGGGAATTTTTTCAAAATGCTTTTCCTGTCGTCGCCTTTCTTTAATTTTGTGAAACTCCTCCACATAGTCAGTATAGAATTTACAACAGGATGTTGATAAGTAATGATCGAAGGAGATAGCAGATCTTTAAAGAAAAAATCTGATATTGAACTAGTCCCATAATGTTCTAGCTCAAGGTCCAACCAAGCGGGAAGTGTTTTCGTAGAAAACCACTGTTGACTCTGAAGAATAAGAGAAGCTTGAAAATAGATTTGAATATTGGGGAGTGCAAGGCCTCCATTACTCTTTTTCTTATATAAAATTTCAGTAGCAACTCTAGGTTTCTTCCCTTTCCAGATAAAAAGGTTAATTGCTTTTTGGATTTTAAATAAAAGGGAAGTGGGAATCGTAAGAGGTAAATTCCTAAGTACAAAAAGAATTTTAGGTAAAATATATGTTTTTATTACCAAGGTTCTTCCCATCAGGGATAGATCGCAATTATTATAACCAGAAAGGTCTTTTAAGATTTTCTTACTGAGATGTTCCATATTCTTAGAAACAATGAGTTTCAAATCTTTAGGGAAAATTATCCCCAAGTATTCTAGTTCAAAATCTTCCCAGTAAAATTCAGATAATTCTTTAAAGGCTTCAATTTCAGAGGGACGTAAATTAAAATGTATTATTTTAGATTTTTGGGGATTTATTTTAAAATATGAGACCTTAGAGAACTCATCTAAAATGGTGATTAAAGCGTTAAGTGAATTAGCCGGATCAGTGACTGATAACATAAGGTCGTCAGCAAATAAGGTTAACTTGTGATGATAATTTTTTGTTTTAAAACCCGAAATATCAGTACATTTTCTGATCATTTCCGCCAAGGGCTCGACTGCCAAGGCAAATAAAAGGGGCGAAAGGGGGCAGCCCTGTCTTGTTCCATTAGTGATGTTGAAATTCCTAGAAAGGTGATTATTAGTATAGGTTTTAGCATTAGTATTAGAGTACAATGCAAATATAGATGTTATAAAGCGATTGTCAAAACCAAACTTTAGTAAAGTAGCTTTAAGATAATCCCAATTCACCCTATCAAAAGCTTTTTGGGCATCCAACGAGATAAATAGTGAAGGGAGATTATTAGAGCTAGCTATGTTAAACAAGTTCAAGATTCTTCTGGTACCGTCTGTTACTTGTCTTCCGGAGACAAACCCTACTTGATCATTTTTAACAAGATCAGGTAAAAGATTCTTTAATCGATCCGCTAAAATTTTTGAATATACTTTAATATCAGTGTTAATTAAAGAGATCGGACGATAATTTTTAACTTCTTCTGGGTTTCTAATGTCTTTGGGGATCAAAATGATAGTTGCCTCCGTCATTTCTTTGGGGAACGATCCAATACTAGAAGCGTGGTCAAAAAGAGATTTTAGGTGCGGGGATAAAATGTTGGAGAAAAACTTGAGATATTCGTTTGTGAACCCATCTGGGCCAGGGGATTTGTTAAGTTTAAGTTTGTCAATCGTTTTGGCAATTTCTTCTACAGTAAACGGTTGATTTAAAAGAGTTAGGTCCAAATTATCTAGTTGGAGAAGGGTCAATTTAGAAAGAAAAAGGTCAATCTCTTTTTGATTAGGAGTATGAACTAAGGGATCTTTTTTAAGATTATAGAGGGTTTCGAAATAATCCGCAAATATTTCGGTAATATCAGAAGGGTGTTGTTTCATTTCTCCTGAAGGGGATTTGATTTTAACAATCCTTCTACTTACGCGAGCTTGTTTAAGTTTACTTGTCATATATTTGGTGGGTTTGTTAATTGAAGCATACAGATTATATTTTGATGCTCTAACAATGGACTCGTACTCGGAAATAATTTCGGATCTTAACGCCTGTCTCAATTTCAGGATATCAAGATGGATAATATGGGATGGAGCAGACAGGGAATTTTGTTGTTTTTCTTTTGAAGCAATTTGGTTCTGGAGGTCAGCAATTTTTTGTCTTTTTTCTTTTTTGTATCTCGTGGAGAGATGGATGAGACATCCTCTCAAGACCGCCTTGTGGGCGTTCCATAATGTAAATACGAAAACACTTCCCGCTTGGTTGGACCTTGAGCTAGAACATTATGGGACTAGTTCAATATCAGATTTTTTCTTTAAAGATCTGCTATCTCCTTCGATCATTACTTATCAACATCCTGTTGTAAATTCTATACTGACTATGTGGAGGAGTTTAACAAAATTAAAGAAAGGCGACGACAGGAAAAGCATTTTGAAAAAATTCCCATTAAAATTATTATCAAAAATATATATTTTTGATAATGTCCAGTTCCAGAGGAGTGGTGCAGCTTTAAAATTAATACGGTAGGGGATTTATGGGACGGACAAAATTTTTTACCCTTTAATGAAATTAAAAATAAATTTCATGTCCCGTCTACACATTTCACCTCTTATCTACTTCTGAAAGATCTTCTGCGGAAATTTTTGACTAGTAGAGCTTTGAATTCGGATATTGTGGCCTCCATGTTTGCAAATGTTGCTCTTAAGTCGACTTGGAGTCTTAAAAACATATATTCCCACCCTAATGACGACACCGAACTCTTTAAAAATGTATACATTCAAAGATGGGAAAGGGATTTTAACATAAAATTTGATGAAGACCAATGGGGGAAGGCCATAAAGTTTTCAAATGCATCTACTATTTCTGCGACTTTACAGGAGTCTTTCTTTAAAACTTTAATTAGATGGCATTACACTCCGATTAGGTTAGCTCATATAGATAATAAATACTCCCCTCTATGCTGGAGGAATTGTGGTTTACCAGGTAACCTGTACCACATTTTCTGGAGCTGTCCTAAAATGAAGAGATTGTGGAAAGAAGTTACGAATCATATAAATACTCTCTCTGACAACGCAGTGAAGGTCACCCCACAAATGGCATTACTTTCTTTGGGCACTGAAGAAATAAATCCTGTTATTCGATTTGTAATGATACATACTTTTTTGGTGACCAAAAACGCTATAGCTTTCTGGTGGCTTAAAACTGATTTACCTTCTTTTGCTGATATTTTAGGTAAATTACGGACTCATAATTCTATGGAGAAAAGATTTGCCTTTATCAATGGTACTCTCCATAAATATCACACTAAATGGGATGATTGGAATTTGAAATTTTCTTAATTTATGTTATCTAACACTCTACTGTAAACTCAATATGACAATGTTGGTTCCTTTTTTGAGAGGATTGCATTCAAGCGATGTATTATATTTGTTTCTTATGTACACTACTTGTATTAAACAATTTTATTTAACGTGTGATGTAACACGTAGAGTAGAGTTCTCTACTTTTTACTTTGTCCATTTACCCTTTCCCTCTATACTTGAAACTTTAATAAAAATATTTAAACAAAAAAGCATGAGTTTGCAACTACTTTACTTTTGGAGAAAATTCAAAACATTCATTATTCAATAGAACCCAATAGCAAAAATCAGCGTTTTGAATGAAGAATCACATTTCTTGGTAGAATCATGCAGGATTGAAATTTTTGATGGTTTTTTACTCCTGTCAACAGCCCAAACAAGTTTCAAAAAGGATGAGTTTGCAACTACTTTACTTTTGGAGAAAATTCAAAACATTCATTATTCAATAGGGCCCAAAATATCAAAAACCAGCGGTTTGAATGAACACTCACATTTCTTGGTAGAATCGTGCAGGACTGAAATTTTTGATGTTTTTCTACTCCTCTCATGAGCACAAACAAGTCTCTAAAAGGATGAGTTTGCAACTACTTTACTTTTGGAGAAAATTCAAAACATTCATTATTCAATAGAGCCCAATAGCAAAAACCAGCGTTTGGAATGAAGAATCACATTTCTTGGTAGAATCATGCAGGATTGAAATTTTTGATGTTTTTTTACTCCTCTCAACAACCCAAACAAGTTTCTAAAAGGATGAGTTTGCAACTACTTTACTTTTGGAGAAAATTCAAAACATTCATTATTCAATAGGGCCCAAAATATCAAAAACCAGCGGTTTGAATGAACACACATTTCTTGGTAGAATCATGCAGGACTGAAATTTTTGATGTTTTTCTACTCCTTTCATGAGCCCAAACAAGTCTCTAAAAGCATGAGCTTGCAACTACTTTACTTTTGGAGAAAATTCAAAACATTCATTATTCAATAGAACCCAATAGCAAAAATCAGCGTTTTGAATGAAGAATCACATTTCTTGGTAGAATCATGCAGGATTGAAATTTTTGATGGTTTTTTACTCCTCTCAACAGCCCAAATAAGTTTCTAAAAGGATGAGTTTGCAACTACTTTACTTTTGGAGAAAATTCAAAACATTCATTATTCAATAGGGCCCAAACTATCAAAAACCAGCCGTTTGAATGAACACTCACATTTCTTGGTAGAATCGTGCAGGACTGAAATTTTTGATGTTTTTCTACTCCTCTCATGAGCACAAACAAGTCTCTAAAAGGATGAGTTTGCAACTACTTTACTTTTGGAGAAAATTCAAAACATTCATTATTCAATAGGGTAAAAAAAAATCAAAAACCAGCGGTTTGAATGAACACTCACATTTCTTGGTAGAATCGTGCAGGACTGAAATTTTTGATGGTTTTTTACTCCTCTCAACAGCCCAAACAAGTTTCTAAAAGTATGAGTTTGCAACTACTTTACTTTTGGAGAAAATTCAAAACATTCATTATTCAATATGGCCCAAACTATCAAAATCCAGCGGTTTGAATGAACACTCACATTTCTTGGTAGAATAGTGCAGGACTGAAATTTTTGATGTTTTTCTACTCCTCTCATGAGCCCAAACAAGACTCTAAAAGGATGAGTTTGCAACTACTTTACTTTTGGAGAAAATTCAAAACATTCATTATTCAATAGGGTAAAAAAAAATCAAAAACCAGCGGTTTGAATGAACACTCACATTTCTTGGTAGAATCGTGCAGGACTGAAATTTTTGATGTTTTTCTACTCCTCTCATGAGCTCAAACCAAGACTCTAAAAGGATGAGTTTGCATCTACTTTACTTTTGGAGAAAATTCAAAACATTCATTATTCAATAGAGCCCAATAGCAAAAACCAGCGTTTTGAATAAAGAATCACATTTCTTGGTAGAATCATGCAGGATTGAAATTTTTGATGGTTTTTTACTCCTCTCAACAGCCCAAACAAGTTTCTAAAAGGATGAGTTTGCAACTACTTTACTTTTGGAGAAAATTCAAAACATTCATTATTCAATAGGGCCCAAACTATCAAAAACCAGCGGTTTGAATGAACACTCACATTTCTTGGTAGAATCGTGCAGGACTGAAATTTTTGATGTTTTTCTACTCCTCTCATGAGCCCAAACAAGACTCTAAAAGGATGAGTTTGCAACTACTTTACTTTTGGAGAAAATTCAAAACATTCATTATTCATTAGAGCCCAATAGCAAAAACCAGCGTTTTGAATGAAGAATCACATTTCTTGGTAGAATCATGCAGGATTGAAATTTTTGATGGTTTTTTACTCCTCTCAAAAGCGCAAACAAGTTTCTAAAAGGATGAGTTTGCAACTACTTTACTTTTGGAGAAAATTCAAAACATTCATTATTCAATAGGGCCCAAAATATCAAAAACCAGCAGTTTAAATGAACACACATTTCTTGGTAGAATCGTGCAGGACTGCAATTTTTGGTGTTTTTCTACTCCTCTCATGAGCCCAAACAAGTTTCTAAAAGGATGAGTTTGCAACAACTTTACTTTTGGAGAAAATTCAATGAATGTCAATTGAATGTTTTGAATTTTCTCCAAAAGTAAAGTAGTTGCAAACTCATCCTTTTAGAGACTTGGTTTGGGCTCATGAGAGGAGTAGAAAAACATCAAAAATTTCAGTCCTGCACCATTCTACCAAGAAATGTGAGTGTTCATTCAAACCGCTGGTTTTTGATAGTTTGGGCCCTATTGAATAATGAATGTTTTGAATTTTCTCCAAAAGTAAAGTAGTTGCAAACTCATCCTTTTAGAAACTTGTTTGGGCTGTTGAGAGGAGTAAAAAACCATCAAAAATTTCAATCCTGATGATTCTACAAAGAAATGTGATTCTTCATTCAAAACCTGATTTTTGCTATTGGGCTCTATTGAATAATGAATGTTTTGAATTTTCTCCAAAAGTAAAGTAGTTGCAAACTCATGCTTTTAGAGACTTGTTTGGGCTCATGAGAGGAGTAGAAAAACATCAAAAATTTCAGTCCTGCATGATTCTACCAAGAAATGTGAGTGTTCATTCAAACCGCTGGTTTTTGATAGTTTGGGCCCTATTGAATAATGAATGTTTTGAATTTTCTCCAAAAGTAAAGTAGTTGCAAGCTCATGCTTTTAGAGACTTGTTTGGGCTCATGAGAGGAGTAGAAAAACATCAAAAATTTCAGTCCTGCATGATTCTACCAAGAAATGTGTGTTCATTCAAACCGCTGGTTTTTGATATTTTGGGCCCTATTGAATAATGAATGTTTTGAATTTTCTCCAAAAGTAAAGTAGTTGCAAACTCATCCTTTTAGAAACTTGTTTGGGCTGTTGAGAGGAGTAAAAAACCATCAAAAATTTCAGTCCTGCATGATTCTACCAAGAAATGTGTGTTCATTCAAACCGCTGGTTTTTGATATTTTGGGCCCTATTGAATAAAGAATGTTTTGAATTTTCTCCAAAAGTAAAGTAGTTGCAAACTCATCCTTTTAGAAACTTGTTTGAGCTGTTGAGAGGAGTAAAAAACCATCAAAAATTTCAATCCTGCAGGATTCTACCAAGAAATGTGATTCTTCATTCAAAACGCTGATTTTTGCTATTGGGTTCTATTGAATAATGAATGTTTTGAATTTTCTCCAAAAGTAAAGTAGTTGCAAACTCATCCTTTTAGAGACTTGTTTGGGCTCATGAGAGGAGTAGAAAAACATCAAAAATTTCAGTCCTGCACGATTCTACCAAGAAATGTGAGTGTTCATTCAAACCGCTGGTTTTTGATAGTTTGGGCCCTATTGAATAATGAATGTTTTGAATTTTCTCCAAAAGTAAAGTAGTTGCAAACTCATCCTTTTAGAAACTTGTTTGGGCTGTTGAGAGGAGTAAAAAACCATCAAAAATTTCAATCCTGCATGATTCTACCAAGAAATGTGATTCTTCATTCAAAACCTGATTTTTGCTATTAGGCTCTATTGAATAATGAATGTTTTGAATTTTCTCCAAAAGTAAAGTAGTTGCAAACTCATGCTTTTAGAGACTTGTTTGGGCTCATGAGAGGAGTAGAAAAACATCAAAAATTTCAGTCCTGCATGATTCTACCAAGAAATGTGTGTTCATTCAAACCGCTGGTTTTTGATATTTTGGGCCCTATTGAATAATGAATGTTTTGAATTTTCTCCAAAAGTAAAGTAGTTGCAAACTCATCCTTTTAGAAACTTGTTTGGGCTGTTGAGAGGAGTAAAAAACCATCAAAAATTTCAATCCTGCATGATTCTACCAAGAAATGTGATTCTTCATTCAAACCGCTGGTTTTTGATATTTTGGGCCCTATTGAATAATGAATGTTTTGAATTTTCTCCAAAAGTAAAGTAGTTGCAAACTCATCCTTTTAGAAACTTGTTTGGGCTGTTGAGAGGAGTAAAAAACCATCAAAAATTTCAATCCTGCATGTTTCTACCAAGAAATGTGATTCTTCATTCAAAACGCTGGTTTTTGCTATTGGGCTCTATTGAATAATGAATGTTTTGAATTTTCTCCAAAAGTAAAGTAGATGCAAACTCATCCTTTTAGAGTCTTGGTTTGGGCTCATGAGAGGAGTAGAAAAACATCAAAAATTTCAGTCCTGCACGATTCTACCAAGAAATGTGAGTGTTCATTCAAACCGCTGGTTTTTGATTTTTTTTACCCTATTGAATAATGAATGTTTTGAATTTTCTCCAAAAGTAAAGTAGTTGCAAACTCATCCTTTTAGAGACTTGTTTGTGCTCATGAGAGGAGTAGAAAAACATCAAAAATTTCAGTCCTGCACGATTCTACCAAGAAATGTGAGTGTTCATTCAAACCGCTGGTTTTTGATAGTTTGGGCCCTATTGAATAATGAATGTTTTGAATTTTCTCCAAAAGTAAAGTAGTTGCAAACTCATCCTTTTAGAAACTTGTTTGGGCTGTTGAGAGGAGTAAAAAACCATCAAAAATTTCAATCCTGCATGATTCTACCAAGAAATGTGATTCTTCATTGAAAACGCTGATTTTTGCTTTTGGGTTCTATTGAATAATGAAAGTTTTGAATTTTCTCCAAAAGTAAAGTAGTTGCAAGCTCATGCTTTATAGACTTGTTTGGGCTCATGAGAGGAGTAGAAAAACATCAAAAATTTCAGTACTGCATGATTCTACCAAGAAATGTGTGTTCATTCAAACCGCTGGTTTTTGATATTTTGGGCCCTATTGAATAATGAATGTTTTAAATTTTCTCCAAAAGTAAAGAAGATGCAAACTCATCCTTTTAGAAACTTGTTTGGGCTGTTGAGAGGAGTAAAAAACCATCAAAAATTTCAATCCTGCATGATTCTACCAAGAAATGTGATTCTTCATTCAAAACGCTGATTTTTGCTATTGGGATATATTGAATAATGAATGTTTTGAATTTTCTCCAAAAGTCAAGTAGTTGCAAGCTCATGCTTTTAGAGACATGTCAGGGCTCATGAGAGGAGTAGAAAAACATCAAAAATTTCAGTCCTGCACGATTCTACCAAGAAATGTGTGTTCATTCAAACCGCTGGTTTTTGATATTTTGGGCCCTATTGAATAATGAATGTTTTGAATTTTCTCCAAAAGTAAAGTAGTTGCAAACTCATCCTTTTAGAAACTTGTTTGGGCTGTTGAGAGGAGTAAAAAACCATCAAAAATTTCAATCCTGCATGATTCTACCAAGAAATGTGATTCTTCATTCAAAACCTGATTTTTGCCATTGGGTCTATTGAATAATGAATGTTTTGAATTTTCTCCAAAAGTAAAGTAGTTGCAAACTCATCCTTTTAGAGACTTGTTTGTGCTCATGAGAGGAGTAGAAAAACATCAAAAATTTCAGTCCTGCACGATTCTACCAAGAAATGTGAGTGTTCATTCAAACCGCTGGTTTTTGATAGTTTGGGCCCTATTGAATAATGAATGTTTTGAATTTTCTCCAAAAGTAAAGTAGTTGCAAACTCATCCTTTTAGAAACTTGTTTGGGCTGTTGAGAGGAGTAAAAAACCATCAAAAATTTCAATCCTGCATGATTCTACCAAGAAATGTGATTCTTCATTCAAAACGCTGATTTTTGCTATTGGGTTCTATTGAATAATGAATGTTTTGAATTTTCTCCAAAAGTAAAGTAGTTGCAAGCTCATGCTTTTAGAGACTTGTTTGGGCTCATGAGAGGAGTAGAAAAACATCAAAAATTTCAGTCCTGCATGATTCTACCAAGAAATGTGTGTTCATTCAAACCGCTGGTTTTTGATATTTTGGGCCCTATTGAATAATGAATGTTTTGAATTTTCTCCAAAAGTAAAGTAGTTGCAAACTCATCCTTTTAGAAACTTGTTTGGGCTGTTGAGAGGAGTAAAAAACCATCAAAAATTTCAATCCTGCATGATTCTACCAAGAAATGTGATTCTTCATTCAAAACGCTGATTTTTTCTATTGGGTTCTATTGAATAATGAATGTTTTGAATTTTCTCCAAAAGTAAAGTAGTTGCAAACTCATCCTTTTAGAGACTTGTTTGGGCTCATGAGAGGAGTAGAAAAACATCAAAAATTTCAGTCCTGCACGATTCTACCAAGAAATGTGATTGTTCATTCAAACCGCTGGTTTTTGATATTTTGGGCCCTATTGAATAATGAATGTTTTGAATTTTCTCCAAAAGTAAAGTAGTTGCAAGCTCATGCTTTTAGAGACTTGTTTCGGCTCATGAGAGGAGTAGAAAAACATCAAAAATTTC
This sequence comes from Dendrobates tinctorius, assembly GCF_039654945.1. Taxonomy (NCBI): domain Eukaryota; kingdom Metazoa; phylum Chordata; class Amphibia; order Anura; family Dendrobatidae; genus Dendrobates; species Dendrobates tinctorius. The sequence continues at coordinate 3,140,875 of NW_027361956.1, forward strand.
AGTCCTGCATTATTCTACCAAGAAATGTGTGTTAATTCAAACCACTGGTTTTTGATATTTTGGGCCCTATTGCATAATGAATGTTTTGAATTTTCTCCAAAAGTAAAGTAGTTGCAAACTCATCCTTTTAGAAACTTGTTTGGGCTGTTGAGAGGAGTAAAAAACCATCAAAAATTTCAAGCCTGCATGATTCTACCAAGAAATGTGATTCTTCAATCAAAACCTGATTTTTGCTATTGGGCTCTATTGAATAATGAATGTTTTGAATTTACTCCAAAAGTAAAGTAGTTGCAAACTCATGCTTTTAGAGACTTGTTTGGGCTCATGAGAGGAGTAGAAAAACATCAAAAATTTCAGTCCTGCATGATTCTACCAAGAAATGTGTGTTCATTCAAACCGCTGGTTTTTGATTTTTTGGGCCCTATTGAATAATGAATGTTTTGAATTTTCTCCAAAAGTAAAGTAGTTGCAAGCTCATGCTTTTAGAGACTTGTTTGGGCTCATGAGAGGAGTAAAAAACCATCAAAAATTTCAATCCTGCATGATTCTACCAAGAAATGTGATTCTTCATTCAAAACCTGATTTTTGCTATTGGGCTCTATTGAATAATGAATGTTTTGAATTTTCTCCAAAAGTAAAGTAGTTGCAAACTCATGCTTTTAGAGACTTGTTTGGGCTCATGAGAGGAGTAGAAAAACATCAAAAATTTCAGTCCTGCATGATTCTACCAAGAAATATGTGTTCATTCAAACCGCTGGTTTTTGATATTTTGGGCCCTATTGAATAATGAATGTTTTGAATTTTCTGCAAAAGTAAAGTAGTTGCAAACTCATCCTTTTAGAAACTTGTTTGGGCTGTTGAGAGGAGTAAAAAACCATCAAAAATTTCAATCCTGCATGATTCTACCAAGAAATGTGATTCTTCATTCAAAACGCTGATTTTTGCTATTGGGTTCTATTGAATAATGAATGTTTTGAATTTTCTCCAAAAGTAAAGTAGTTGCAAGCTCATGCTTTTAGACACTTGTTTGGGCTCATGAGAGGAGTAGAAAAACATCAAAAATTTCAGTCCTGCATGATTCTACCAAGAAATGTGTGTTCATTCAAACCGCTAGTTTGTGATATTTTGGGCCCTATTGAATAATGAATGTTTTGAATTTTCTCCAAAAGTAAAGTAGTTGCAAACTCATCCTTTTAGAAACATGTTTGGGCTGTTGAGAGGAGTAAAAAACCATCAAAAATTTCAATCCTGCATGATTCTACCAAGAAATGTGATTCTTCATTCAAAACGCTGATTTTTGCTATTGGGTTCTATTGAATAATGAATGCTTTGAATTTTCTCCAAAAGTAAAGTAGTTGCAAACTCATCCTTTTAGAGACTTGTTTGGGCTCATGAGAGGAGTAGAAAAACATCAAAAATTTCAGTCCTGCACGATTCTACCAAGAAATGTGAGTGTTCATTCAATCCACTGGTTTTTGATAGTTTGGGCCCTATTGAATAATGAATGTTTTGAATTTTCTCCAAAAGTAAAGTAGTTGCAAACTCATCCTTTTAGAAACTTGTTTGGGCTGTTGAGAGGAGTAAAAAACCATCAAAAATTTCAATCCTGCATGATTCTACCAAGAAATGTGATTCTTCATTCAAAACCTGATTTTTGCTATTGGGCTCTATTGAATAATGAATGTTTTGAATTTTCTCCAAAAGTAAAGTAGTTGCAAACTCATGCTTTCAGAGACTTGTTTGGGCTCATGAGAGGAGTAGAAAAACATCAAAAATTTCAGTCCTGCATGATTCTACCAAGAAATGTGTGTTCATTCAAACCGCTGGTTTTTGATATTTTGGGCCCTATTGAATAATGAATGTTTTGAATTTTCTCCAAAAGTAAAGTAGTTGCAAACTCATCCTTTTAGAAACTTGTTTGGGCTGTTGAGAGGAGTAAAAAACCATCAAAAATTTCAATCCTGCATTTTCTACCAAGAAATGTGATTCTTCATTCAAAACGCTGGTTTTTGCTATTGGGCTCTATTGAATAATGAATGTTTTGAATTTTCTCCAAAAGTAAAGTAGTTGCAAACTCATCCTTTTAGAGACTTGTTTGTGCTCATGAGACGAGTAGAAAAACATCAAAAATTTCAGTCCTGCACGATTCTACCAAGAAATGTGAGTGTTCATTCAAACCGCTGGTTTTTGATAGTTTGGGCCCTATTGAATAATGAATGTTTTGAATTTTCTCCAAAAGTAAAGTAGTTGCAAACTCATCCTTTTAGAAACTTGTTTGGGCTGTTGAGAGGAGTAAAAAACCATCAAAAATTTCAATCCTGCATGATTCTACCAAGAAATGTGATTCTTCATTCAAAACCTGATTTTTGCTATTGGGTTCTATTGAATAATGAATGTTTTGAATTTTCTCCAAAAGTAAAGTAGTTGCAAACTCATGCTTTTAGAGACTTGTTTGGGCTCATGAGAGGAGTAGAAAAACATCAAAAATTTCAGTCCTGCATGATTCTACCAAGAAATGTGTGTTCATTCATACCGCTGGTTTTTGATATTTTGGGCCCTATTGAATAATGAATGTTTTGAATTTTCTCCAAAAGTAAAGTAGTTGCAAACTCATCATTTTAGAAACTTGTTTGGGCTGTTCAGAGGAGTAAAAAACCATCAAAAATTTCAATCCTGCATGATTCTACCAAGAAATGTGATTCTTTATTCAAACCTCTGGTTTTTGATATTTTGGGCCCTATTGAATAATGAATGTTTTGAATTTTCTCGAAAAGTAAAGTAGTTGCAAACTCATCCTTTTAGAATCTTGTTTGGGCTGTTGAGAGGAGTAAAAAACCATCAAAAAATTCAATCCTGCATGATTCTACCAAGAAATGTGATTCTTCATTCAAAAGCTGGTTTTTGCTATTGGTTTCTATTGAATAATGAATGTTTTGAATTTTCTCCAAAAGTAAAGTAGTTGCAAACTCATTCTTTTAGTGACTTGTTTGGGCTCATGAGAGGAGTAGAAAAACATCAAAAATTTCAGTCCTGCATGATTCTACCAAGAAATGAGTGTTCATTCAAACCGCTGGTTTTTGATATTTTGGGCCCTATTGAATAATGAATGTTTTAAATTTTCTCCAAAAGTAAAGAAGATGCAAACTCATCCTTTTAGAAACTTGTTTGGGCTGTTGAGAGGAGTAAAAAACCATCAAAAATTTCAATCCTGCATGATTCTACCAAGAAATGTGATTCTTCATTCAAAACGCTGATTTTTGCTATTGGGTTATATTGAATAATGAATGTTTTGAATTTTCTCCAAAAGTCAAGTAGTTGCAAGCTCATGCTTTTAGAGACATGTCAGGGCTCATGAGAGGAGTAGAAAAACATCAAAAATTTCAGTCCTGCACGATTCTACCAAGAAATGTGTGTTCATTCAAACCGCTGGTTTTTGATATTTTGGGCCCTATTGAATAATGAATGTTTTGAATTTTCTCCAAAAGTAAAGTAGTTGCAAACTCATCCTTTTAGAAACTTGTTTGGGCTGTTGAGAGGAGTAAAAAACCATCAAAAATTTCAATCCTGCATGATTCTACCAAGAAATGTGATTCTTCATTCAAAACCTGATTTTTGCCATTGGGTCTATTGAATAATGAATGTTTTGAATTTTCTCCAAAAGTAAAGTAGTTGCAAACTCATCCTTTTAGAGACTTGTTTGTGCTCATGAGAGGAGTAGAAAAACATCAAAAATTTCAGTCCTGCACGATTCTACCAAGAAATGTGAGTGTTCATTCAAACCGCTGGTTTTTGATAGTTTGGGCCCTATTGAATAATGAATGTTTTGAATTTTCTCCAAAAGTAAAGTAGTTGCAAACTCATCCTTTTAGAAACTTGTTTGGGCTGTTGAGAGGAGTAAAAAACCATCAAAAATTTCAATCCTGCATGATTCTACCAAGAAATGTGATTCTTCATTCAAAACGCTGATTTTTGCTATTGGGTTCTATTGAATAATGAATGTTTTGAATTTTCTCCAAAAGTAAAGTAGTTGCAAGCTCATGCTTTTAGAGACTTGTTTGGGCTCATGAGAGGAGTAGAAAAACATCAAAAATTTCAGTCCTGCATGATTCTACCAAGAAATGTGTGTTCATTCAAACCGCTGGTTTTTGATATTTTGGGCCCTATTGAATAATGAATGTTTTGAATTTTCTCCAAAAGTAAAGTAGTTGCAAACTCATCCTTTTAGAAACTTGTTTGGGCTGTTGAGAGGAGTAAAAAACCATCAAAAATTTCAATCCTGCATGATTCTACCAAGAAATGTGATTCTTCATTCAAAACCTGATTTTTGCCATTGGGTCTATTGAATAATGAATGTTTTGAATTTTCTCCAAAAGTAAAGTAGTTGCAAACTCATCCTTTTAGAGACTTGTTTGTGCTCATGAGAGGAGTAGAAAAACATCAAAAATTTCAGTCCTGCACGATTCTACCAAGAAATGTGAGTGTTCATTCAAACCGCTGGTTTTTGATAGTTTGGGCCCTATTGAATAATGAATGTTTTGAATTTTCTCCAAAAGTAAAGTAGTTGCAAACTCATCCTTTTAGAAACTTGTTTGGGCTGTTGAGAGGAGTAAAAAACCATCAAAAATTTCAATCCTGCATGATTCTACCAAGAAATGTGATTCTTCATTCAAAACGCTGATTTTTGCTATTGGGTTCTATTGAATAATGAATGTTTTGAATTTTCTCCAAAAGTAAAGTAGTTGCAAGCTCATGCTTTTAGAGACTTGTTTGGGCTCATGAGAGGAGTAGAAAAACATCAAAAATTTCAGTCCTGCATGATTCTACCAAGAAATGTGTGTTCATTCAAACCGCTGGTTTTTGATATTTTGGGCCCTATTGAATAATGAATGTTTTGAATTTTCTCCAAAAGTAAAGTAGTTGCAAACTCATCCTTTTAGAAACTTGTTTGGGCTGTTGAGAGGAGTAAAAAACCATCAAAAATTTCAATCCTGCATGATTCTACCAAGAAATGTGATTCTTCATTCAAAACGCTGATTTTTTCTATTGGGTTCTATTGAATAATGAATGTTTTGAATTTTCTCCAAAAGTAAAGTAGTTGCAAACTCATCCTTTTAGAGACTTGTTTGGGCTCATGAGAGGAGTAGAAAAACATCAAAAATTTCAGTCCTGCACGATTCTACCAAGAAATGTGATTGTTCATTCAAACCGCTGGTTTTTGATATTTTGGGCCCTATTGAATAATGAATGTTTTGAATTTTCTCCAAAAGTAAAGTAGTTGCAAGCTCATGCTTTTAGAGACTTGTTTCGGCTCATGAGAGGAGTAGAAAAACATCAAAAATTTCAGTCCTGCATTATTCTACCAAGAAATGTGTGTTAATTCAAACCACTGGTTTTTGATATTTTGGGCCCTATTGCATAATGAATGTTTTGAATTTTCTCCAAAAGTAAAGTAGTTGCAAACTCATCCTTTTAGAAACTTGTTTGGGCTGTTGAGAGGAGTAAAAAACCATCAAAAATTTCAAGCCTGCATGATTCTACCAAGAAATGTGATTCTTCAATCAAAACCTGATTTTTGCTATTGGGCTCTATTGAATAATGAATGTTTTGAATTTACTCCAAAAGTAAAGTAGTTGCAAACTCATGCTTTTAGAGACTTGTTTGGGCTCATGAGAGGAGTAGAAAAACATCAAAAATTTCAGTCCTGCATGATTCTACCAAGAAATGTGTGTTCATTCAAACCGCTGGTTTTTGATTTTTTGGGCCCTATTGAATAATGAATGTTTTGAATTTTCTCCAAAAGTAAAGTAGTTGCAAGCTCATGCTTTTAGAGACTTGTTTGGGCTCATGAGAGGAGTAAAAAACCATCAAAAATTTCAATCCTGCATGATTCTACCAAGAAATGTGATTCTTCATTCAAAACCTGATTTTTGCTATTGGGCTCTATTGAATAATGAATGTTTTGAATTTTCTCCAAAAGTAAAGTAGTTGCAAACTCATGCTTTTAGAGACTTGTTTGGGCTCATGAGAGGAGTAGAAAAACATCAAAAATTTCAGTCCTGCATGATTCTACCAAGAAATATGTGTTCATTCAAACCGCTGGTTTTTGATATTTTGGGCCCTATTGAATAATGAATGTTTTGAATTTTCTGCAAAAGTAAAGTAGTTGCAAACTCATCCTTTTAGAAACTTGTTTGGGCTGTTGAGAGGAGTAAAAAACCATCAAAAATTTCAATCCTGCATGATTCTACCAAGAAATGTGATTCTTCATTCAAAACGCTGATTTTTGCTATTGGGTTCTATTGAATAATGAATGTTTTGAATTTTCTCCAAAAGTAAAGTAGTTGCAAGCTCATGCTTTTAGAGACTTGTTTGGGCTCATGAGAGGAGTAGAAAAACATCAAAAATTTCAGTCCTGCATGATTCTACCAAGAAATGTGTGTTCATTCAAACCGCTAGTTTGTGATATTTTGGGCCCTATTGAATAATGAATGTTTTGAATTTTCTCCAAAAGTAAAGTAGTTGCAAACTCATCCTTTTAGAAACATGTTTGGGCTGTTGAGAGGAGTAAAAAACCATCAAAAATTTCAATCCTGCATGATTCTACCAAGAAATGTGATTCTTCATTCAAAACGCTGATTTTTGCTATTGGGTTCTATTGAATAATGAATGTTTTGAATTTTCTCCAAAAGTAAAGTAGTTGCAAACTCATCCTTTTAGAGACTTGTTTGGGCTCATGAGAGGAGTAGAAAAACATCAAAAATTTCAGTCCTGCACGATTCTACCAAGAAATGTGAGTGTTCATTCAAACCGCTGGTTTTTGATAGTTTGGGCCCTATTGAATAATGAATGTTTTGAATTTTCTCCAAAAGTAAAGTAGTTGCAAACTCATCCTTTTAGAAACTTGTTTGGGCTGTTGAGAGGAGTAAAAAACCATCAAAAATTTCAATCCTGCATGATTCTACCAAGAAATGTGATTCTTCATTCAAAACCTGATTTTTGCTATTGGGTTCTATTGAATAATGAATGTTTTGAATTTTCTCCAAAAGTAAAGTAGTTGCAAACTCATGCTTTTAGAGACTTGTTTGGGCTCATGAGAGGAGTAGAAAAACATCAAAAATTTCAGTCCTGCATGATTCTACCAAGAAATGTGTGTTCATTCATACCGCTGGTTTTTGATATTTTGGGCCCTATTGAATAATGAATGTTTTGAATTTTCTCCAAAAGTAAAGTAGTTGCAAACTCATCATTTTAGAAACTTGTTTGGGCTGTTGAGAGGAGTAAAAAACCATCAAAAATTTCAATCCTGCATGATTCTTCCAAGAAATGTGATTCTTTATTCAAACCTCTGGTTTTTGATATTTTGGGCCCTATTGAATAATGAATGTTTTGAATTTTCTCGAAAAGTAAAGTAGTTGCAAACTCATCCTTTTAGAATCTTGTTTGGGCTGTTGAGAGGAGTAAAAAACCATCAAAAAATTCAATCCTGCATGATTCTACCAAGAAATGTGATTCTTCATTCAAAAGCTGGTTTTTGCTATTGGTTTCTATTGAATAATGAATGTTTTGAATTTTCTCCAAAAGTAAAGTACTTGCAAACTCATTCTTTTAGTGACTTGTTTGGGCTCATGAGAGGAGTAGAAAAACATCAAAAATTTCAGTCCTGCATGATTCTACCAAGAAATGAGTGTTCATTCAAACCGCTGGTTTTTGATATTTTGGGCCCTATTGAATAATGAATGTTTTAAATTTTCTCCAAAAGTAAAGAAGATTCAAACTCATCCTTTTAGAAACTTGTTTGGGCTGTTGAGAGGAGTAAAAAACCATCAAAAATTTCAATCCTGCATGATTCTACCAAGAAATGTGATTCTTCATTCAAAACGCTGATTTTTGCTATTGGGTTATATTGAATAATGAATGTTTTGAATTTTCTCCAAAAGTCAAGTAGTTGCAAGCTCATGCTTTTAGAGACATGTCAGGGCTCATGAGAGGAGTAGAAAAACATCAAAAATTTCAGTCCTGCACGATTCTACCAAGAAATGTGTGTTCATTCAAACCGCTGGTTTTTGATATTTTGGGCCCTATTGAATAATGAATGTTTTGAATTTTCTCCAAAAGTAAAGTAGTTGCAAACTCATCCTTTTAGAAACTTGTTTGGGCTGTTGAGAGGAGTAAAAAACCATCAAAAATTTCAATCCTGCATGATTCTACCAAGAAATGTGATTCTTCATTCAAAACCTGATTTTTGCCATTGGGTCTATTGAATAATGAATGTTTTGAATTTTCTCCAAAAGTAAAGTAGTTGCAAACTCATCCTTTTAGAGACTTGTTTGTGCTCATGAGAGGAGTAGAAAAACATCAAAAATTTCAGTCCTGCACGATTCTACCAAGAAATGTGAGTGTTCATTCAAACCGCTGGTTTTTGATAGTTTGGGCCCTATTGAATAATGAATGTTTTGAATTTTCTCCAAAAGTAAAGTAGTTGCAAACTCATCCTTTTAGAAACTTGTTTGGGCTGTTGAGAGGAGTAAAAAACCATCAAAAATTTCAATCCTGCATGATTCTACCAAGAAATGTGATTCTTCATTCAAAACGCTGATTTTTGCTATTGGGTTCTATTGAATAATGAATGTTTTGAATTTTCTCCAAAAGTAAAGTAGTTGCAAGCTCATGCTTTTAGAGACTTGTTTGGGCTCATGAGAGGAGTAGAAAAACATCAAAAATTTCAGTCCTGCATGATTCTACCAAGAAATGTGTGTTCATTCAAACCGCTGGTTTTTGATATTTTGGGCCCTATTGAATAATGAATGTTTTGAATTTTCTCCAAAAGTAAAGTAGTTGCAAACTCATCCTTTTAGAAACTTGTTTGGGCTGTTGAGAGGAGTAAAAAACCATCAAAAATTTCAATCCTGCATGATTCTACCAAGAAATGTGATTCTTCATTCAAAACGCTGATTTTTTCTATTGGGTTCTATTGAATAATGAATGTTTTGAATTTTCTCCAAAAGTAAAGTAGTTGCAAACTCATCCTTTTAGAGACTTGTTTGGGCTCATGAGAGGAGTAGAAAAACATCAAAAATTTCAGTCCTGCACGATTCTACCAAGAAATGTGATTGTTCATTCAAACCGCTGGTTTTTGATATTTTGGGCCCTATTGAATAATGAATGTTTTGAATTTTCTCCAAAAGTAAAGTAGTTGCAAGCTCATGCTTTTAGAGACTTGTTTCGGCTCATGAGAGGAGTAGAAAAACATCAAAAATTTCAGTCCTGCATTATTCTACCAAGAAATGTGTGTTAATTCAAACCACTGGTTTTTGATATTTTGGGCCCTATTGCATAATGAATGTTTTGAATTTTCTCCAAAAGTAAAGTAGTTGCAAACTCATCCTTTTAGAAACTTGTTTGGGCTGTTGAGAGGAGTAAAAAACCATCAAAAATTTCAAGCCTGCATGATTCTACCAAGAAATGTGATTCTTCAATCAAAACCTGATTTTTGCTATTGGGCTCTATTGAATAATGAATGTTTTGAATTTACTCCAAAAGTAAAGTAGTTGCAAACTCATCCTTTTAGAGACTTGTTTGGGCTCATGAGAGGAGTAGAAAAACATCAAAAATTTCAGTCCTGCACGATTCTACCAAGAAATGTGAGTGTTCATTCAAACCGCTGGTTTTTGATAGTTTGGGCCCTATTGAATAATGAATGTTTTGAATTTTCTCCAAAAGTAAAGTAGTTGCAAACTCATCCTTTTAGAAACTTGTTTGGGCTGTTGAGAGGAGTAAAAAACCATCAAAAATTTCAATCCTGCATGATTCTACCAAGAAATGTGATTCTTCATTCAAAACCTGATTTTTGCTATTGGGTTCTATTGAATAATGAATGTTTTGAATTTTCTCCAAAAGTAAAGTAGTTGCAAACTCATGCTTTTAGAGACTTGTTTGGGCTCATGAGAGGAGTAGAAAAACATCAAAAATTTCAGTCCTGCATGATTCTACCAAGAAATGTGTGTTCATTCATACCGCTGGTTTTTGATATTTTGGGCCCTATTGAATAATGAATGTTTTGAATTTTCTCCAAAAGTAAAGTAGTTGCAAACTCATCATTTTAGAAACTTGTTTGGGCTGTTGAGAGGAGTAAAAAACCATCAAAAATTTCAATCCTGCATGATTCTTCCAAGAAATGTGATTCTTTATTCAAACCTCTGGTTTTTGATATTTTGGGCCCTATTGAATAATGAATGTTTTGAATTTTCTCGAAAAGTAAAGTAGTTGCAAACTCATCCTTTTAGAATCTTGTTTGGGCTGTTGAGAGGAGTAAAAAACCATCAAAAAATTCAATCCTGCATGATTCTACCAAGAAATGTGATTCTTCATTCAAAAGCTGGTTTTTGCTATTGGTTTCTATTGAATAATGAATGTTTTGAATTTTCTCCAAAAGTAAAGTACTTGCAAACTCATTCTTTTAGTGACTTGTTTGGGCTCATGAGAGGAGTAGAAAAACATCAAAAATTTCAGTCCTGCATGATTCTACCAAGAAATGAGTGTTCATTCAAACCGCTGGTTTTTGATATTTTGGGCCCTATTGAATAATGAATGTTTTAAATTTTCTCCAAAAGTAAAGAAGATTCAAACTCATCCTTTTAGAAACTTGTTTGGGCTGTTGAGAGGAGTAAAAAACCATCAAAAATTTCAATCCTGCATGATTCTACCAAGAAATGTGATTCTTCATTCAAAACGCTGATTTTTGCTATTGGGTTATATTGAATAATGAATGTTTTGAATTTTCTCCAAAAGTCAAGTAGTTGCAAGCTCATGCTTTTAGAGACATGTCAGGGCTCATGAGAGGAGTAGAAAAACATCAAAAATTTCAGTCCTGCACGATTCTACCAAGAAATGTGTGTTCATTCAAACCGCTGGTTTTTGATATTTTGGGCCCTATTGAATAATGAATGTTTTGAATTTTCTCCAAAAGTAAAGTAGTTGCAAACTCATCCTTTTAGAAACTTGTTTGGGCTGTTGAGAGGAGTAAAAAACCATCAAAAATTTCAATCCTGCATGATTCTACCAAGAAATGTGATTCTTCATTCAAAACCTGATTTTTGCCATTGGGTCTATTGAATAATGAATGTTTTGAATTTTCTCCAAAAGTAAAGTAGTTGCAAACTCATCCTTTTAGAGACTTGTTTGTGCTCATGAGAGGAGTAGAAAAACATCAAAAATTTCAGTCCTGCACGATTCTACCAAGAAATGTGAGTGTTCATTCAAACCGCTGGTTTTTGATAGTTTGGGCCCTATTGAATAATGAATGTTTTGAATTTTCTCCAAAAGTAAAGTAGTTGCAAACTCATCCTTTTAGAAACTTGTTTGGGCTGTTGAGAGGAGTAAAAAACCATCAAAAATTTCAATCCTGCATGATTCTACCAAGAAATGTGATTCTTCATTCAAAACGCTGATTTTTGCTATTGGGTTCTATTGAATAATGAATGTTTTGAATTTTCTCCAAAAGTAAAGTAGTTGCAAGCTCATGCTTTTAGAGACTTGTTTGGGCTCATGAGAGGAGTAGAAAAACATCAAAAATTTCAGTCCTGCATGATTCTACCAAGAAATGTGTGTTCATTCAAACCGCTGGTTTTTGATATTTTGGGCCCTATTGAATAATGAATGTTTTGAATTTTCTCCAAAAGTAAAGTAGTTGCAAACTCATCCTTTTAGAAACTTGTTTGGGCTGTTGAGAGGAGTAAAAAACCATCAAAAATTTCAATCCTGCATGATTCTACCAAGAAATGTGATTCTTCATTCAAAACGCTGATTTTTTCTATTGGGTTCTATTGAATAATGAATGTTTTGAATTTTCTCCAAAAGTAAAGTAGTTGCAAACTCATCCTTTTAGAGACTTGTTTGGGCTCATGAGAGGAGTAGAAAAACATCAAAAATTTCAGTCCTGCACGATTCTACCAAGAAATGTGATTGTTCATTCAAACCGCTGGTTTTTGATATTTTGGGCCCTATTGAATAATGAATGTTTTGAATTTTCTCCAAAAGTAAAGTAGTTGCAAGCTCATGCTTTTAGAGACTTGTTTCGGCTCATGAGAGGAGTAGAAAAACATCAAAAATTTCAGTCCTGCATTATTCTACCAAGAAATGTGTGTTAATTCAAACCACTGGTTTTTGATATTTTGGGCCCTATTGCATAATGAATGTTTTGAATTTTCTCCAAAAGTAAAGTAGTTGCAAACTCATCCTTTTAGAAACTTGTTTGGGCTGTTGAGAGGAGTAAAAAACCATCAAAAATTTCAAGCCTGCATGATTCTACCAAGAAATGTGATTCTTCAATCAAAACCTGATTTTTGCTATTGGGCTCTATTGAATAATGAATGTTTTGAATTTACTCCAAAAGTAAAGTAGTTGCAAACTCATGCTTTTAGAGACTTGTTTGGGCTCATGAGAGGAGTAGAAAAACATCAAAAATTTCAGTCCTGCATGATTCTACCAAGAAATGTGTGTTCATTCAAACCGCTGGTTTTTGATTTTTTGGGCCCTATTGAATAATGAATGTTTTGAATTTTCTCCAAAAGTAAAGTAGTTGCAAGCTCATGCTTTTAGAGACTTGTTTGGGCTCATGAGAGGAGTAAAAAACCATCAAAAATTTCAATCCTGCATGATTCTACCAAGAAATGTGATTCTTCATTCAAAACCTGATTTTTGCTATTGGGCTCTATTGAATAATGAATGTTTTGAATTTTCTCCAAAAGTAAAGTAGTTGCAAACTCATGCTTTTAGAGACTTGTTTGGGCTCATGAGAGGAGTAGAAAAACATCAAAAATTTCAGTCCTGCATGATTCTACCAAGAAATATGTGTTCATTCAAACCGCTGGTTTTTGATATTTTGGGCCCTATTGAATAATGAATGTTTTGAATTTTCTGCAAAAGTAAAGTAGTTGCAAACTCATCCTTTTAGAAACTTGTTTGGGCTGTTGAGAGGAGTAAAAAACCATCAAAAATTTCAATCCTGCATGATTCTACCAAGAAATGTGATTCTTCATTCAAAACGCTGATTTTTGCTATTGGGTTCTATTGAATAATGAATGTTTTGAATTTTCTCCAAAAGTAAAGTAGTTGCAAGCTCATGCTTTTAGAGACTTGTTTGGGCTCATGAGAGGAGTAGAAAAACATCAAAAATTTCAGTCCTGCATGATTCTACCAAGAAATGTGTGTTCATTCAAACCGCTAGTTTGTGATATTTTGGGCCCTATTGAATAATGAATGTTTTGAATTTTCTCCAAAAGTAAAGTAGTTGCAAACTCATCCTTTTAGAAACTTGTTTGGGCTGTTGAGAGGAGTAAAAAACCATCAAAAATTTCAATCCTGCATGATTCTACCAAGAAATGTGATTCTTCATTCAAAACCTGATTTTTGCTATTGGGTTCTATTGAATAATGAATGTTTTGAATTTTCTCCAAAAGTAAAGTAGTTGCAAACTCATGCTTTTAGAGACTTGTTTGGGCTCATGAGAGGAGTAGAAAAACATCAAAAATTTCAGTCCTGCATGATTCTACCAAGAAATGTGTGTTCATTCATACCGCTGGTTTTTGATATTTTGGGCCCTATTGAATAATGAATGTTTTGAATTTTCTCCAAAAGTAAAGTAGTTGCAAACTCATCATTTTAGAAACTTGTTTGGGCTGTTGAGAGGAGTAAAAAACCATCAAAAATTTCAATCCTGCATGATTCTACCAAGAAATGTGATTCTTTATTCAAACCTCTGGTTTTTGATATTTTGGGCCCTATTGAATAATGAATGTTTTGAATTTTCTCGAAAAGTAAAGTAGTTGCAAACTCATCCTTATAGAATCTTGTTTGGGCTGTTGAGAGGAGTAAAAAACCATCAAAAAATTCAATCCTGCATGATTCTACCAAGAAATGTGATTCTTCATTCAAAAGCTGGTTTTTGCTATTGGGCTCTATTGAATAATGAATGTTTTGAATTTTCTCCAAAAGTAAAGTAGTTGCAAACTCATTCTTTTAGTGACTTGTTTGTGCTCATGAGAGGAGTAGAAAAACATCAAAAATTTCAGTCCTGCACGATTCTACCAAGAAATGTGAGTGTTCATTCAAACCGCTGGTTTTTGATAGTTTGGGCCCTATTGAATAATGAATGTTTTGAATTTTCTCCAAAAGTAAAGTAGTTGCAAACTCATCCTTTTTGAAACTTGTTTTGGCTGTTGACAGGAGTAAAAAACCTTCAAAAATTTCAATCTTGCATGATTCTACCATGAAATGTGATTCTTCATTCAAAACGCTGATTTTTGCTATTGGTTTCTATTGAATAATGAATGTTTTGAATTTTCTCCAAAAGTAAAGTAGTTGCAAACTCATGCTTTTAGAGACTTGTTTGGGCTCATGAGAGGAGTAGAAAAACATCAAAAATTTCAGTCCTGCATGATTCTACCAAGAAATGTGTGTTCATTCATACCGCTGGTTTTTGCTATTGGGCTCTATTGAATAATGAATGTTTTGAATTTTCTCCAAAAGTAAAGTAGTTGCAAACTCATGCTTTTAGAGACTTGTTTGGGCTCATGAGAGGAGTAGAAAAACATCAAAAATTTCAGTCCTGCATGATTCTACCAAGAAATGAGTGTTCATTCAAACCGCTGGTTTTTGATATTTTGGGCCCTATTGAATAATGAATGTTTTGAATTTTCTCGAAAAGTAAAGTAGTTGCAAACTCATCCTTTTAGAATCTTGTTTGGGCTGTTGAGAGGAGTAAAAAACCATCAAAAAATTCAATCCTGCATGATTCTACCAAGAAATGTGATTCTTCATTCAAAAGCTGGTTTTTGCTATTGGGCTCTATTGAATAATGAATGTTTTGAATTTTCTCCAAAAGTAAAGTAGTTGCAAACTCATTCTTTTAGTGACTTGTTTGTGCTCATGAGAGGAGTAGAAAAACATCAAAAATTTCAGTCCTGCACGATTCTACCAAGAAATGTGAGTGTTCATTCAAACCGCTGGTTTTTGATAGTTTGGGCCCTATTGAATAATGAATGTTTTGAATTTTCTCCAAAAGTAAAGTAGTTGCAAACTCATCCTTTTTGAAACTTGTTTTGGCTGTTGACAGGAGTAAAAAACCTTCAAAAATTTCAATCTTGCATGATTCTACCATGAAATGTGATTCTTCATTCAAAACGCTGATTTTTGCTATTGGTTTCTATTGAATAATGAATGTTTTGAATTTTCTCCAAAAGTAAAGTAGTTGCAAACTCATGCTTTTAGAGACTTGTTTGGGCTCATGAGAGGAGTAGAAAAACATCAAAAATTTCAGTCCTGCATGATTCTACCAAGAAATGAGTGTTCATTCAAACCGCTGGTTTTTGATATTTTGGGCCCTATTGAATAATGAATGTTTTGAATTTTCTCCAAAAGTAAAGTAGTTGCAAACTCATCCTTTTAGAAACTTGTTTGGGCTGTTGAGAGGAGTAAAAAACCATCAAAAATTTCAGTCCTGCATGATTGTACCAAGAAATGTGATTCTTCATTCAAAACGCTGGTTTTTGCTATTGGGCTCTATTGAATAATGAATGTTTTGAATTTTCTCCAAAAGTAAAGTAGTTGCAAACTCATCCTTTTAGAAACTTGTTTGGGCTGTTGAGAGGAGTAAAAAAACCATCAAAAATTTCAATCCTGCATGATTCTACCAAGAAATGTGATTCTTCATTCAAAACCTGATTTTTGCTATTGGGCTCTATTGAATAATGAATGTTTTGAATTTTCTCCAAAAGTAAAGTAGTTGCAAACTCATGCTTTTAGAGACTTGTTTGGGCTCATGAGAGGAGTAGAAAAACATCAAAAATTTCAGTCCTGCATGATTCTACCAAGAAATGTGTGTTCATTCAAACCGCTGGTTTTTGATATTTTGGGCCCTATTGAATAATGAATGTTTTGAATTTTCTCCAAAAGTAAAGTAGTTGCAAACTCATCCTTTTAGAAACTTGTTTGGGCTGTTGAGAGGAGTAAAAAACCATCAAAAATTTCATTCCTGCATTTTCTACCAAGAAATGTGATTCTTCATTCAAAACGCTGGTTTTTGCTATTGGGCTCTATTGAATAATGAATGTTTTGAATTTTCTCCAAAAGTAAAGTAGTTGCAAACTCATCCTTTTAGAGACTTGTTTGTGCTCATGAGAGGAGTATAAAAACATCAAAAATTTCAGTCCTGCACGATTCTACCAAGAAATGTGAGTGTTCATTCAAACCGCTGTTTTTTGATAGTTTGGGCCCTATTGAATAATGAATGTTTTGAATTTTCTCCAAAAGTAAAGTAGTTGCAAACTCATCCTTTTAGAAACTTGTTTGGGCTGTTGAGAGGAGTAAAAAACCATAAAAAATTTCAATCCTGCATGATTCTACCAAGAAATGTGATTCTTCATTCAAAACCTGATTTTTGCTATTGGGTTCTATTGAATAATGAATGTTTTGAATTTTCTCCAAAAGTAAAGTAGTTGCAAACTCATGCTTTTAGAGACTTCTTTGGGCTCATGAGAGGAGTAGAAAAACATCAAAAATTTCAGTCCTGCATGATTCTACCAAGAAATGTGTGTTCATTCATACCGCTGGTTTTTGATATTTTGCGCCCTATTGAATAATGAATGTTTTGAATTTTCTCCAAAAGTAAAGTAGTTGCAAACTCATCATTTTAGAAACTTGTTTGGGCTGTTGAGAGGAGTAAAAAACCATCAAAAATTTCAATCCTGCATGATTCTACCAAGAAATGTGATTCTTCATTCAAACCTCTGGTTTTTGATATTTTGGGCCCTATTGAATAATGAATGTTTTGAATTTTCTCGAAAAGTAAAGTAGTTGCAAACTCATCCTTTTAGAAACTTGTTTGGGCTGTTGAGAGGAGTAAAAAACCATCAAAAATTTCAATCCTGCATGATTCTACCAAGAAATGTGATTCTTCATTCAAAAGCTGGTTTTTGCTATTGGGCTCTATTGAATAATGAATGTTTTGAATTTTCTTCAAAAGTAAAGTAGTTGCAAACTCATTCTTTTAGAGACTTGTTTGGGCTCATGAGAGGAGTAGAAAAAAATCAAAAATTTCAGTCCTGCATGATTCTACCAAGAAATGTGTGTTCATTCAAACCGCTGGTTTTTGATATTTTGGGCCCTATTGAATAATGAATATTTTGAATTTTTTCCAAAAGTAAAGTAGTTGCAAACTCATCCTTTTTGAAACTTGTTTTGGCTGTTGACAGGAGTAAAAAACCTTCAAAAATTTCAATCCTGCATGATTCTACCAAGAAATGTGATTCTTCATTCAAAACGCTGATTTTTGCTATTGGTTTCTATTGAATAATGAATGTTTTGAATTTTCTCCAAAAGTAAAGTAGTTGCAAACTCATGCTTTTAGAGACTTGTTTGGGCTCATGAGAGGAGTAGAAAAACATCAAAAATTTCAGTCCTGCATGATTCTACCAAGAAATGAGTGTTCATTCAAACCGCTGGTTTTTGATATTTTGGGCCCTATTGAATAATGAATGTTTTGAATTTTCTCCAAAAGTAAAGTAGTTGCAAACTCATACTTTTAGAAACTTGTTTGGGCTGTTGAGAGGAGTAAAAAACCATCAAAAATTTCAGTCCTGCATGATTGTACCAAGAAATGTGATTCTTCATTCAAAACCTGATTTTTGCTATTGGGCTCTATTGAATAATGAATGTTTTGAATTTTCTCCAAAAGTAAAGTAGTTGCAAACTCATCCTTTTAGAGACTTGTTTGGGCTCATGAGAGGAGTAGAAAAACATCAAAAATTTCAGTCCTGCACGATTCTACCAAGAAATGTGAGTGTTCATTCAAACTGCTGGATTTTGATAGTTTGGGCCCTATTGAATAATGAATGTTTTGAATTTTCTCCAAAAGTAAAGTAGTTGCAAACTCATCCTTTTAGAAACTTGTTTGGGCTGTTGAGAGGAGTAAAAAACCATCAAAAATTTCAATCCTGCATGATTCTACCAAGAAATGTGATTCTTCATTCAAAACCTGATTTTTGCTATTGGGCTCTATTGAATAATGAATGTTTTGAATTTTCTCCAAAAGTAAAGTAGTTGCAAACTCATGCTTTTAGAGACTTGTTTGGGCTCATGAGAGGAGTAGAAAAACATCAAAAATTTCAGTCCTGCATGATTCTACCAAGAAATATGTGTTTATTCAAACCGCTGGTTTTTGATATTTTGGGCCCTATTGAATAATGAATGTTTTGAATTTTCTCCAAAAGTAAAGTAGTTGCAAACTCATCCTTTTAGAAACTTGTTTGGGCTGTTGAGAGGAGTAAAAAAACCATCAAAAATTTCAATCCTGCATGATTCTACCAAGAAATGTGATTCTTCATTCAAAACGCTGATTTTTGCTATTGGGTTCTATTGAATAATGAATGTTTTGAATTTTCTCCAAAAGTAAAGTAGTTGCAAACTCATCCTTTTAGAGACTTGTTTGGGCTCATGAGAGGAGTAGAAAAACCAAAAATTTCAGTCCTGCTCGATTCTACCAAGAAATGTGAGTGTTCATTCAAACCGCTGGTTTTTGATAGTTTGGGCCCTATTGAATACTGAATGTTTTGAATTTTCTCCAAAAGTAAAGTAGTTGCAAACTCATCCTTTTAGAAACTTGTTTGGTCTGTTGAGAGGAGTAAAAAACCATCAAAAATTTCAATCCTGCATGATTCTACCAAGAAATGTGATTCTTTATTCAAAACCTGATTTTTGCCATTGGGTCTATTGAATAATGAATGTTTTGAATTTTCTCCAAAAGTAAAGTAGTTGCAAACTCATCCTTTTAGAGACTTGTTTGTGCTCATGAGAGGAGTAGAAAAACATCAAAAATTTCAGTCCTGCACGATTCTACCAAGAAATGTGAGTGTTCATTCAAACCGCTGGTTTTTGATAGTTTGGGCCCTATTGAATAATGAATGTTTTGAATTTTCTCCAAAAGTAAAGTAGTTGCAAGCTCATGCTTTTAGAGACTTGTTTGGGCTCATGAGAGGAGTAGAAAAACATCAAAAATTTCAGTCCTGCATTATTCTACCAAGAAATGTGTGTTAATTCAAACCACTGGTTTTTGATATTTTGGGCCCTATTGCATAATGAATGTTTTGATTTTTCTCCAAAAGTAAAGTAGTTGCAAACTCATCCTTTTAGAAACTTGTTTGGGCTGTTGAGAGGAGTAAAAAACCATCAAAAATTTCAAGCCTGCATGATTCTACCAAGAAATGTGATTCTTCAATCAAAACCTGATTTTTGCTATTGGGCTCTATTGAATAATGAATGTTTTGAATTTTCTCCAAAAGTAAAGTAGTTGCAAACTCATGCTTTTAGAGACTTGTTTGGGCTCATGAGAGGAGTAGAAAAACATCAAAAATTTCAGTCCTGCATGATTCTACCAAGAAATGTGTGTTCATTCAAACCGCTGGTTTTTGATATTTTGGGCCCTATTGAATAATGAATGTTTTGAATTTTCTCCAAAAGTAAAGTAGTTGCAAACTCATCCTTTTTGAAACTTGTTTGGGCTGTTGAGAGGAGTAAAAAACCATCAAAAATTTAAATCCTGCATGATTCTACCAAGAAATGTGATTCTTCATTCAAAACGCTGGTTTTTGCTATTGGGCTCTATTGAATAATGAATGTTTTGAATTTTCTCCAAAAGTAAAGTAGTTGCGAACTCATCCTTTTAGAGTCTTGGTTTGGGCTCATGAGAGGAGTAGAAAAACATCAAAAATTTCAGTCCTGCACGATTCTACCAAGAATTGTGAGTGTTCATTCAAACCGCTGGTTTTTGATATTTTGGGCCCTATTGAATAATGAATGTTTTGAATTTTCTCCAAAAGTAAAGTAGTTGCAAACTCATCCTTTTAGAAACTTGTTTGGGCTGTTGAGAGGAGTAAAATAGAATCAAAAATTTAAATCCTGCATGATTCTACCAAGAAATGTGATTCTTCATTCAAAACCTGATTTTTGCTATTGGGCTCTATTGAATAATGAATGTTTTGAATTTTCTCCAAAAGTAAAGTAGTTGCAAACTCATCCTTTTAGAGACTTGTTTGGGCTCATGAGAGGAGTAGAAAAACATCAAAAATTTCAGTCCTGCACGATTCTACCAAGAAATGTGATTGTTCATTCAAACCGCTGGTTTTTGATATTTTGGGCCCTATTGAATAATGAATGTTTTGAATTTTCTCCAAAAGTAAAGTAGTTGCAAGCTCATGCTTTTAGAGACTTGTTTCGGCTCATGAGAGGAGTAGAAAAACATCAAAAATTTCAGTCCTGCATTATTCTACCAAGAAATGTGTGTTAATTCAAACCACTGGTTTTTGATATTTTGGGCCCTATTGCATAATGAATGTTTTGAATTTTCTCCAAAAGTAAAGTAGTTGCAAACTCATCCTTTTAGAAACTTGTTTGGGCTGTTGAGAGGAGTAAAAAACCATCAAAAATTTCAAGCCTGCATGATTCTACCAAGAAATGTGATTCTTCAATCAAAACCTGATTTTTGCTATTGGGCTCTATTGAATAATGAATGTTTTGAATTTACTCCAAAAGTAAAGTAGTTGCAAACTCATGCTTTTAGAGACTTGTTTGGGCTCATGAGAGGAGTAGAAAAACATCAAAAATTTCAGTCCTGCATGATTCTACCAAGAAATGTGTGTTCATTCAAACCGCTGGTTTTTGATTTTTTGGGCCCTATTGAATAATGAATGTTTTGAATTTTCTCCAAAAGTAAAGTAGTTGCAAACTCATCCTTTTAGAAACTTGTTTGGGCTGTTGAGAGGAGTAAAAAACCATCAAAAATTTCAATCCTGCATGATTCTACCAAGAAATGTGATTCTTCATTCAAAACGCTGATTTTTGCTATTGGGTTCTATTGAATAATGAATGTTTTGAATTTTCTCCAAAAGTAAAGTAGTTGCAAACTCATGCTTTTAGAGACTTGTTTGGGCTCATGAGAGGAGTAGAAAAACATCAAAAATTTCAGTCCTGCATGATTCTACCAAGAAATGTGTGTTCATTCAAACCGCTGGTTTTTGATATTTTGGGCCCTATTGAATAATGAATGTTTTGAATTTTCTCCAAAAGTAAAGTAGTTGCAAACTCATCCTTTTTGAAACTTGTTTGGGCTGTTGAGAGGAGTAAAAAACCATCAAAAATTTAAATCCTGCATGATTCTACCAAGAAATGTGATTCTTCATTCAAAACGCTGGTTTTTGCTATTGGGCTCTATTGAATAATGAATGTTTTGAATTTTCTCCAAAAGTAAAGTAGTTGCGAACTCATCCTTTTAGAGACTTGTTTGGGCTCATGAGAGGAGTAGAAAAACATCAAAAATTTCAGTCCTGCACGATTCTACCAAGAAATGTGAGTGTTCATTCAAACCGCTGGTTTTTGATAGTTTGGGCCCTATTGAATAATGAATGTTTTGAATTTTCTCCAAAAGTAAAGTAGTTGCAAACTCATCCTTTTAGAAACTTGTTTGGGCTGTTGAGAGGAGTAAAAAAACATCAAAAATTTCAATCCTACATGATTCTACCAAGAAATGTGATTCTTCATTCAAAACGCTGGTTTTTGCTATTGGGCTCTATTGAATAATGAATGTTTTGAATTTTCTCCAAAAGTAAAGTAGTTGCAAACTCATCCTTTTAGAGACTTGTTTGTGCTCATGAGAGTAGAAAAACATCAAAAATTTCAGTACTGCATGATTCTACCAAGAAATGTGTGTTCATTCAAACCGCTGGTTTTTGATATTTTGGGCCCTATTGAATAATGAATGTTTTAAATTTTCTCCAAAAGTAAAGAAGATGCAAACTCATCCTTTTAGAAACTTGTTTGGGCTGTTCAGAGGAGTAAAAAACCATCAAAAATTTCAATCCTGCATGATTCTACCAAGAAATGTGATTCTTCATTCAAAACGCTGATTTTTGCTATTGGGTTATATTGAATAATGAATGTTTTGAATTTTCTCCAAAAGTCAAGTAGTTGCAAGCTCATGCTTTTAGAGACATGTTAGGGCTCATGAGAGGAGTAGAAAAACATCAAAAATTTCAGTCCTGCACGATTCTACCAAGAAATGTGAGTGTTCATTCAAACCGCTGGTTTTTGATAGTTTGGGCCCTATTGAGTAATGAATGTTTTGAATTTTCTCCAAAAGTAAAGTAGTTGCAAACTCCTCCTTTTAGAAACTTGTTTGGGCTGTTGAGCGGAGTAAAAAAACATCAAAAATTTCAATCCTGCATGATGCTACCAAGAAATGTGATTCTTCATTCAAAATGCTGATTTTTGGTATTGGGCTCTATTGAATAATGAATGTTTTGAATTTTCTCCAAAAGTAAAGTAGTTGCAAACTCATCCTTTTAAACTCTTGTTTGTATTCTGAGCCGGGTATCTAATCCTCTCCTGTGTGATACTTTCTGCTGAGCCGTGTATCTAATCCTCTCCTGTGTGATACTGTCTGCTGAGCCGTGTATCTAATCCTCTCCTGTGTGATACTGTCTGCTGAGCTGTGTATCTATTCCTATCCTGTGTGATACTGTATTCTGAGCCGGGTATCTAATCCTCTCCTGTGTGATACTTTCTGCTGAGCCGTGTATCTAATCCTCTCCTGTGTGATACTGTCTGCTGAGCCATGTATCTAATCCTCTCCTGTGTGATACTGTCTGCTGAGCTGTGTATCTAATCCTATCCTGTGTGATACTGTATTCTGAGCCGGGTATCTAATCCTCTCCTGTGTGATACTTTCTGCTGAGCCGTGTATCTAATCCTCTCCTGTGTGATACTGACTGCTGAGCCGTGTATCTAATCCTCTCCTGTGTGATACTGACTGCTGAGCCATGCATCTAATCCTCTTCTGTGTGATACTGCCTGCTGAGCCGTGCATCTAATCCTCTTCTGTGTGATACTGCCTGCTGAGCCGTGTATCTAATCCTCTCCTGTGTGATACTGCCTGCTGAGCCATGTATCTAATCCTCTCCTGTGTGATACTGACTGCTGAGCCGTGTATGTAAGCCTATCCTGTGTGATACTGACTGCTGAGCCGTGTATCTAATCCTATCCTGTGTGATACTGTATTCTGAGCCGTGTATCTAATCCTCTCCTGTGTGATGCTGCCTGCTGAGCCATGTATCTAATCCTATCCCATGTGATACTGCCTGCTGAGCCATGTATCTAATCCTCTCCTGTGTGATGCTGCCTGCTGAGCCGTGTATCTAATCCTATCCCGTGTGATACTGCTCTCCTGAAATACTCTGTGCTGCTGTCACTCTGCTCCCAGAATCCTTGCTGCCTGCCATCCTCGGTGACCGAAGACCCCATTCCTCTCCTCAGATCCCGTCCTGGCGATGTGTGAAACCGAGGGGACAGGGGCCTGATGTATGGTGGAAGGAGCAGGGCGACAGCAGCACAGAGTATTTCAGGAGAGCAGTGTGTGCTGGTCTGTGGGGGGCGCCCTGTTCGGTGCCAGGGATTGTACAAAGAGCGCTGTGTTTTATTCACATGGATGAACCGTCTGCTTGTCTGCTCCACAGAAATCCAGGAAACATGTCTGCTGATTGATGGCCTGTTGTGATCCAGACTTTACATGCAAAGACAGTCAGTAACTTTGCAAGCCCCATCAAAATGGCTGCTCACTGTGTCTATAAATGTCATAGGTTTTTGTGCCAGATTTCAGTAGCTGCTCCCCCTAGTGTTAACAAGTGGAAATGCCAAACTTTTTAAAATTATTTTTCATATTTTGCAAAATTAAAAACAAACGATAATATTTTTTAAGAAAATGTAAACATTAATTCTTTACATTTTTTCAATTGCTGAAAAAAAATTTTTTGGATGGCACCTTCCCTTTAAGCGGTTTCCAAAGACAGATTGAATTGAAGTCGGGATACACAAGTAGTGTTTTCAAAGCATGATTTGAATGCTTTTTTCAAATGTCGTTGCTCTGTAATAAGTTTTTCTTGGTCCAAGTTGCACATTTCCAATTCCTTAGCCTTGATTTAACTTGACCAACTCTTCTACTACTACTACTACTACTACTACTACTACTCTTATTCACCTCTATAAGGGAGGTATTGCACTGTATTCAATCTGTCAGTAAAATAACGATCTATCTTGGCCTTTGCTGCTTGGTAGGTACAGGTGTGACAAGCTGCAGTAATGTCTTTGCCTTTGGATAGCTACATTTCTGCACACCCACCTTCTACAAGGCCTGCAGCCCCTTCCCCTCAGTACTTCCCCAGTCTTAATTCAAGCATTCAATTCCTACCACATCCCTCATGCAATGATATGTCGTTTCATTTTTGAAACATTGTCTCCCTCTTGTGGCCTTCCAACTTTGAAATTTACTGTTCAATTTTGAATTAATTCATATATGAATTAAATGGAAAAGCAACGATTTATCTGGCGAGTTATTTGAATGTTCGGCCTACGTCCACCTGTCTGACAGACGGTATTCTAGTGGCTTGTAGCAGTAGCAGCAGCAGCAGCAGCTAGGTGCGCTGCTTGCCTGCAGTAAATAGGATGTGTTCCATCCATGGAACACTGTGATAGGAATCATGCCATTCATAGAACACAATGCTTGGATGTGTTCTATTCCTGGAACAATGGGACCACGTGTCACAATGGGACAACGTGTCACAATGGGCAGCCCACAGTCTGTAGCAGCTGCGCAGTAGTAGTCAGCTTCAGTCTGCTGAGGGAGCCTCAGCAGACAGGTGGGCGATGCTCGCCAGGGAGATGGAAAAAGAGCTTGCTCACTTCACTACACGCATCATTTCAGTATCTGCAGTTCCTATGAGAATGGTGCACTCACTCTCTTAAGCGGTTTCCAAACACAGATTGAATTTGGGCCCTATTGAATAATGAATGTTTTGAATTTTCTCCAAAAGTAAAGTAGTTGCAAACTCATGCTTTTAGAGACTTGTTTGGGCTCATGAGAGTAGAAAAACATCAAAAATTTCAGTCCTGCATGATTCTACCATGAAATGTGTGTTCATTCAAACCACTGTTTTTTGATATTTTGGGCCCTATTGAATAATGAATGTTTTGAATTTTCTCCAAAAGTAAAGTAGTTGCAAACTTATCCTTTTAGAAACTTGTTTGGGCTGTTGAGAGGAGTAAAAAAACCATCAAAAATTTCAATCCTGCATGATTCTACCAAGAAATGTGATTCTTCATTCAAAACGCTGATTTTTGCTATTGGGTTCTATTGAATAATGAATGTTTTGAATTTTCTCCAAAAGTAAAGTAGTTGCAAGCTCATGCTTTTAGAGACTTGTTTGGGCTCATGAGAGGAGTAGAAAAACATCAAAAATTTCAGTCCTGCATGATTCTACCAAGAAATGTGTGTTCATTCAAACCGCTGGTTTTTGATATTTTGGGCCCTATTGAATAATGAATATTTTGAATTTTTTCCAAAAGTAAAGTAGTTGCAAACTCATCCTTTTTGAAACTTGTTTTGGCTGTTGACAGGAGTAAAAAACCTTCAAAAATTTCAATCTTGCATGATTCTACCAAGAAATGTGATTCTTCATTCAAAACGCTGATTTTTGCTATTGGTTTCTATTGAATAATGAATGTTTTGAATTTTCTCCAAAAGTAAAGTAGTTGCAAACTCATGCTTTTAGAGACTTGTTTGGGCTCATGAGAGGAGTAGAAAAACATCAAAAATTTCAGTCCTGCATGATTCTACCAAGAAATGAGTGTTCATTCAAACCGCTGGTTTTTGATATTTTGGGCCCTATTGAATAATGAATGTTTTGAATTTTCTCCAAAAGTAAAGTAGTTGCAAACTCATCCTTTTAGAAACTTGTTTGGGCTGTTGAGAGGAGTAAAAAACCATCAAAAATTTCAGTCCTGCATGATTGTACCAAGAAATGTGATTCTTCATTCAAAACGCTGGTTTTTGCTATTGGGCTCTATTGAATAATTAATGTTTTGAATTTTCTCCAAAAGTAAAGTAGTTGCAAACTCATCCTTTTAGAAACTTGTTTGGGCTGTTGAGAGGAGTAAAAAAACCATCAAAAATTTCAATCCTGCATGATTCTACCAAGAAATGTGATTCTTCATTCAAAACCTGATTTTTGCTATTGGGCTCTATTGAATAATGAATGTTTTGAATTTTCTCCAAAAGTAAAGTAGTTGCAAACTCATGCTTTTAGAGACTTGTTTGGGCTCATGAGAGGAGTAGAAAAACATCAAAAATTTCAGTCCTGCATGATTCTACCAAGAAATGTGTGTTCATTCAAACCGCTGGTTTTTGATATTTTGGGCCCTATTGAATAATGAATGTTTTGAATTTTCTCCAAAAGTAAAGTAGTTGCAAACTCATCCTTTTAGAAACTTGTTTGGGCTGTTGAGAGGAGTAAAAAACCATCAAAAATTTCAATCCTGCATTTTCTACCAAGAAATGTGATTCTTCATTCAAAACGCTGGTTTTTGCTGTTGGGCTCTATTGAATAATGAATGTTTTGAATTTTCTCCAAAAGTAAAGTAGTTGCAAACTCATCCTTTTAGAGACTTGTTTGTGCTCATGAGAGGAGTAGAAAAACATCAAAAATTTCAGTCCTGCACGATTCTACCAAGAAATGTGAAGGTTCATTCAAACCGCTGGTTTTTGATAGTTTGGGCCCTATTGAATAATGAATGTTTTGAATTTTCTCCAAAAGTAAAGTAGTTGCAAACTCATCCTTTTAGAAACTTGTTTGGGCTGTTGAGAGGAGTAAAAAAGCATCAAAAATTTCAGTCCTGCATGATTGTACCAAGAAATGTGATTCTTCATTCAAAACGCTGGTTTTTGCTATTGGGCTCTATTGAATAATGAATGTTTTGAATTTTCTCCAAAAGTAAAGTAGTTGCAAACTCATCCTTTTAGAAACTTGTTTGGGCTGTTGAGAGGAGTAAAAAAACCATCAAAAATTTCAATCCTGCATGATTCTACCAAGAAATGTGATTCTTCATTCAAAACCTGATTTTTGCTATTGGGCTCTATTGAATAATGAATGTTTTGAATTTTCTCCAAAAGCAAAGTAGTTGCAAACTCATGCTTTTAGAGACTTGTTTGGGCTCATGAGAGGAGTAGAAAAACATCAAAAATTTCAGTCCTGCATTATTCTACCAAGAAATGTGTGTTCATTCAAACCGCTGGTTTTTGATATTTTGGGCCCTATTGAATAATGAATGTTTTGAATTTTCTCCAAAAGTAAAGTAGTTGCAAACTCATCCTTTTAGAAACTTGTTTGGGCTGTTGAGAGGAGTAAAAAACCATCAAAAATTTCAATCCTGCATTTTCTACCAAGAAATGTGATTCTTCATTCAAAACGCTGGTTTTTGCTGTTGGGCTCTATTGAATAATGAATGTTTTGAATTTTCTCCAAAAGTAAAGTAGTTGCAAACTCATCCTTTTAGAAACTTGTTTGGGCTGTTGAGAGGAGTAAAAAACCATCAAAAATTTCAATCCTGCATGATTCTACCAAGAAATGTGATTCTTCATTCAAAACGCTGATTTTTGCTATTGGGTTCTATTGAATAATGAATGTTTTGAATTTTCTCCAAAAGTAAAGTAGTTGCAAACACATGCTTTTAGAGACTTGTTTGGGCTCATGAGAGGAGTAGAAAAACATCAAAAATTTCAGTCCTGCATCATTCTACCAAGAAATGTGTGTTCATTCATACCGCTGGTTTTTGATATTTTGGGCCCTATTGAATAATGAATGTTTTGAATTTTCTCCAAAAGTAAAGTAGTTGCAAACTCATCATTTTAGAAACTTGTTTGGGCTGTTGAGAGGAGTAAAAAACCATCAAAAATTTCAATCCTGCATGATTCTACCAAGAAATGTGATTCTTCATTCAAACCTCTGGTTTTTGATATTTTGGGCCCTATTGAATAATGAATGTTTTGAATTTTCTCGAAAAGTAAAGTAGTTGCAAACTCTTCCTTTTAGAAACTTGTTTGGGCTGTTGAGAGGAGTAAAAAACCATCAAAAATTTCAATCCTGCATGATTCTACCAAGAAATGTGATTCTTCATTCAAAAGCTGGTTTTTGCTATTGGGCTCTATTGAATAATGAATGTTTTGAATTTTCTTCAAAAGTAAAGTAGTTGCAATTCATTCTTTTAGAGACTTGTTTGTGCTCATGAGAGGAGTAGAAAAACATCAAAAATTTCAGTCCTGCACGATTCTACCAAGAAATGTGAGTGTTCATTCAAACCGCTGGTTTTTGATAGTTTGGGCCCTATTGAGTAATGAATGTTTTGAATTTTCTCCAAAAGTAAAATAGTTGCAATCTTATCCTTTTAGAAACTTGTTTGGGCTGTTGAGAGGAGTAAAAAAACCATCAAAAATTTCAATCCTGCATGATTCTACCAAGAAATGTGATTCTTCATTCAAAACGCTGATTTTTGCTATTGGGTTCTATTGAATAATGAATGTTTTGAATTTTCTCCAAAAGTAAAGTAGTTGCAAGCTCATGCTTTTAGAGACTTGTTTGGGCTCATGAGAGGAGTAGAAAAACATCAAAAATTTCAGTCCTGCATGATTCTACCAAGAAATGTGTGTTCATTCAAACCGCTGGTTTTTGATATTTTGGGCCCTATTGAATAATGAATATTTTGAATTTTTTCCAAAAGTAAAGTAGTTGCAAACTCATCCTTTTTGAAACTTGTTTTGGCTGTTGACAGGAGTAAAAAACCTTCAAAAATTTCAATCCTGCATGATTCTACCAAGAAATGTGATTCTTCATTCAAAACGCTGATTTTTGCTATTGGTTTCTATTGAATAATGAATGTTTTGAATTTTCTCCAAAAATAAAGTAGTTGCAAACTCATGCTTTTAGAGACTTGTTTGGGCTCATGAGAGGAGTAGAAAAACATCAAAAATTTCAGTCCTGCATGATTCTACCAAGAAATGAGTGTTCATTCAAACCGCTGGTTTTTGATATTTTGGGCCCTATTGAATAATGAATGTTTTGAATTTTCTCCAAAAGTAAAGTAGTTGCAAACTCATCCTTTTAGAAACTTGTTTGGGCTGTTGAGAGGAGTAAAAAACCATCAAAAATTTCAGTCCTGCATGATTGTACCAAGAAATGTGATTCTTCATTCAAAACGCTGGTTTTTGCTATTGGGCTCTATTGAATAATGAATGTTTTGAATTTTCTCCAAAAGTAAAGTAGTTGCAAACTCATCCTTTTAGAGTCTTGGTTTGGGCTCATGAGAGGAGTAGAAAAACATCAAAAATTTCAGTCCTGCAAGATTCTAACAAGAAATGTGCGTGTTCATTCAAACCGCTGGTTTTTGATATTTTGGGCCCTATTGAATAATGAATGTTTTGAATTTTCTCCAAAAGTAAAGTAGTTGCAAACTCATCCTTTTAGAAACTTGTTTGGGCTGTTGAGAGGAGTAAAAAACCATAAAAAATTTCAATCCTGCATGATTCTACCAAGAAATGTGATTCTTCATTCAAAACCTGATTTTTGCTATTGTGCTCTATTGAATAATGAATGTTTTGAATTTTCTCCAAAAGTAAAGTAGTTGCAAACTCATCCTTTTAGAGACTTGTTTGGGCTCATGAGAGGAGTAGAAAAACATCAAAAATTTCAGTCCTGCACGATTCTACCAAGAAATGTGAGTGTTCATTCAAACCGCTGGATTTTGATAGTTTGGGCCCTATTGAAAAATGAATGTTTTGAATTTTCTCCAAAAGTAAAGTAGTTGCAAACTCATCCTTTTAGAAACTTGTTTGGGCTGTTGAGAGGAGTAAAAAACCATCAAAAATTTCAATCCTGCATGATTCTACCAAGAAATGTGATTCTTCATTCAAAACCTGATTTTTGCTATTGGGCTCATTGAATAATGAATGTTTTGAATTTTCTCCAAAAGTAAAGTAGTTGCAAACTCATGCTTTTAGAGACTTGTTTGGGCTCATGAGAGGAGTAGAAAAACATCAAAAATTTCAGTCCTGCATGATTCTACCAAGAAATACAGTATGTGTTTATTCAAACCGCTGGTTTTTGATATTTTGGGCCCTATTGAATAATGAATGTTTTGAATTTTCTCCAAAAGTAAAGTAGTTGCAAACTCATCCTTTTAGAAACTTGTTTGGGCTGTTGAGAGGAGTAAAAAACCATCAAAAATTTCAATCCTGCATGATTCTACCAAGAAATGTGATTCTTCATTCAAAACGCTGATTTTTGCTATTGGGTTCTATTGAATAATGAATGTTTTGAATTTTCTCCAAAAGTAAAGTAGTTGCAAACTCATCCTTTTAGATAATTCAAAACATTCATAATTCAATAGAGCCCAATAGCAAAAACCAGCGTTTTGAATGAAGAATCACATTTCTTGGTAGAATCATGCAGGATTGAAATTTTTGATGGTTTTTTACTCCTCTCAACAGCCCAAACAAGTTTCTAAAAGGATGACTTTGCAACTACTTTACTTTTGGAGAAAATTCAAAACATTCATTATTCAATAGGGCCCAAACTATCAAAAACCAGCGGTTTCAATGAACACACATTTCTTGGTAGAATCATGCAGGACTGAAATTTTTGATGTTTTTCTACTCCCCTCATGAGCCCAAACAAGTCTCTAAAAGCATGAGTTTGCAACTACTTTACTTTTGGAGAAAATTCAAAACATTCATTATTCAATAGAGCCCAATAGCAAAAACCAGCGTTTTGAATGAAGAATCACATTTCTTGGTAGAATCATGCAGGATTGAAATTTTTGATGGTTTTTTACTCCTCTCAACAGCCCAAACAAGTTTCTAAAAGGATGAGTTTGCAACTACTTTACTTTTGGAGAAAATTCAAAACATTCATTATTCAATAGGGCCCAAACTATCAAAAACCAGCGGTTTCAATGAACACACATTTCTTGGTAGAATCATGCAGGACTGAAATTTTTGATGTTTTTCTACTCCTCTCATGAGCCCAAACAAGTCTCTAAAAGCATGAGTTTGCAACTACTTTACTTTTGGAGAAAATTCAAAACATTCATTATTCAATAGAGCCCAATAGCAAAAACCAGCGTTTTGAATGAAGAATCACATTTCTTGGTAGAATCATGCAGGATTGAAATTTTTGACGGTTTTTTACTCCTCTCAACAGCCCAAACAAGTTTCTAAAAGGATGAGTTTGCAACTACTTTACTTTTGGAGAAAATTCAAAACATTCATTATTCAATAGGGCCCAAACTATCAAAAACCAGCGGTTTCAATGAACACACATGTCTTGGTAGAATCATGCAGGACTGAAATTTTTGATGTTTTTCTACTCCTCTCATGAGCCCAAACAAGTCTCTAAAAGCATGAGTTTGCAACTACTTTACTTTTGGAGAAAATTCAAAACATTCATTATTCAATAGAGCCCAATAGCAAAAACCAGCGTTTTGAATGAAGAATCACATTTCTTAGTAGAATCATGCAGGATTGAAATTTTTGATGGTTTTTTACTCCTCTCAACAGCCCAAACAAGTTTCTAAAAGGATGAGTTTGCAACTACTTTACTTTTGGAGAAAATTCAAAACATTCATTATTCAATAGGGCCCAAACTATCAAAAACCAGCGGTTTCAATGAACACACATTTCTTGGTAGAATCATGCAGGACTGAAATTTTTGATGTTTTTCTACTCCTCTCATGAGCCCAAACAAGTCTCTAAAAGCATGAGTTTGCAACTACTTTACTTTTGGAGAAAATTCAAAACATTCATTATTCTATAGGGCCCAAACTATCAAAAACCAGCGGTTTGAATGAACACACATTTCTTGGTAGAATCATGCAGGACTGAAATTTTTGATGTTTTTCTACTCCTCTCATGAGCCCAAACAAGTCTCTAAAAGCATGAGTTTGCAACTGCTTTACTTTTGGAGAAAATTCAAAACATTCATTATTCAATAGGGCCCAAACTATCAAAAACCAGCGGTTTGAATGAACACATTTCTTGGTAGAATCATGCAGGACTGAAATTTTTGATGTTTTTCTACTCCTCTCATGAGCCCAAACAAGTCTCTAAAAGCATGAGTTTGCAACTACTTTACTTTTGAAGAAAATTCAAAACATTCACTATTCAATAGAGCCCAATAGCAAAAATCAGGTTTTGAATGAAGAATCACATTTCTTGGTAAAATCATGCAGGATTGAAATTTTTGATGGTTGCTTACTCCTCTCAACAGCCCAAACAAGTTTCTAAAAGGATGAGTTTGCAACTACTTTACTTTTGGAGAAAATTCAAAACATTCATTATTCAATAGGGCCCAAACTATCAAAAACCAGCGGTTTCAATGAACACACATTTCTTGGTAGAATCATGCAGGACTGAAATTTTTGATGTTTTTCTACTCCTCTCATGAGCCCAAACAAGTCTCTAAAAGCATGAGTTTGCAACTACTTTACTTTTGGAGAAAATTCAAAACATTCATTATTCAATAGAGCCCAATAGCAAAAACCAGCGTTTTGAATGAAGAATCACATTTCTTGGTAGAATCATGCAGGATTGAAATTTTTGATGGTTTTTTACTCCTCTCAACAGCCCAAACAAGTTTCTAAAAGGATGAGTTTGCAACTACTTTACTTTTGGAGAAAATTCAAAACATTCATTATTCAATAGGGCCCAAACTATCAAAAACCAGCGGTTTCAATGAACACACATTTCTTGGTAGAATCATGCAGGACTGAAATTTTTGATGTTTTTCTACTCCTCTCATGAGCCCAAACAAGTCTCTAAAAGCATGAGTTTGCAACTACTTTACTTTTGGAGAAAATTCAAAACATTCATTATTCAATAGAGCCCAATAGCAAAAACCAGCGTTTTGAATGAAGAATCACATTTCTTGGTAGAATCATGCAGGATTGAAATTTTTGATGGTTTTTTACTCTTCTCAACAGCCCAAACAAGTTTCTAAAAGGATGAGTTTGCAACTACTTTACTTTTGGAGAAAATTCAAAACATTCATTATTCAATAGGGCCCAAACTATCAAAAACCAGCGGTTTCAATGAACACACATTTCTTGGTAGAATCATGCAGGACTGAAATTTTTGATGTTTTTCTACTCCTCTCATGAGCCCAAACAAGTCTCTAAAAGCATGAGTTTGCAACTACTTTACTTTTGGAGAAAATTCAAAACATTCATTATTCAATAGAGCCCAATAGCAAAAACCAGCGTTTTGAATGAAGAATCACATTTCTTGGTAGAATCATGCAGGATTGAAATTTTTGACGGTTTTTTACTCCTCTCAACAGCCCAAACAAGTTTCTAAAAGGATGAGTTTGCAACTACTTTACTTTTGGAGAAAATTCAAAACATTCATTATTCAATAGGGCCCAAACTATCAAAAACCAGCGGTTTCAATGAACACACATTTCTTGGTAGAATCATGCAGGACTGAAATTTTTGATGTTTTTCTACTCCTCTCATGAGCCCAAACAAGTCTCTAAAAGCATGAGTTTGCAACTACTTTACTTTTGGAGAAAATTCAAAACATTCATTATTCAATAGAGCCCAATAGCAAAAACCAGCGTTTTGAATGAAGAATCACATTTCTTGGTAGAATCATGCAGGATTGAAATTTTTGATGGTTTTTTTACTCCTCTCAACAGCCCAAACAAGTTTCTAAAAGGATGAGTTTGCAACTACTTTACTTTTGGAGAAAATTCAAAACATTCATTATTCAATAGGGCCCAAACTATCAAAAACCAGCGGTTTCAATGAACACACATTTCTTGGTAGAATCATGCAGGACTGAAATTTTTGAGGTTTTTCTACTCCTCTCATGAGCCCAAACAAGTCTCTAAAAGCATGAGTTTTCAACTACTTTACTTTTGGAGAAAATTCAAAACATTCATTATTCAATAGGGCCCAAACTATCAAAAACCAGCGGTTTCAATGAACACACATTTCTTGGTAGAATCATGCAGGACTGAAATTTTTGATGTTTTTCTACTCCTCTCATGAGCCCAAACAAGTCTCTAAAAGCATGAGTTTGCAATTGCTTTACTTTTGGAGAAAATTCAAAACATTCATTATTCAATAGGGCCCAAACTATCAAAAACCAGCGGTTTGAATGAACACATTTCTTGGTAGAATCATGCAGGACTGAAATTTTTGATGTTTTTCTACTCCTCTCATGAGCCCAAACAAGTCTCTAAAAGCATGAGTTTGCAACTACTTTACTTTTGAAGAAAATTCAAAACATTCACTATTCAATAGAGCCCAATAGCAAAAATCAGGTTTTGAATGAAGAATCACATTTCTTGGTAAAATCATGCAGGATTGAAATTTTTGATGGTTGCTTACTCCTCTCAACAGCCCAAACAAGTTTCTAAAAGGATGAGTTTGCAACTACTTTACTTTTGGAGAAAATTCAAAACATTCATTATTCAATAGGGCCCAAACTATCAAAAACCAGCGGTTTCAATGAACACACATTTCTTGGTAGAATCATGCAGGACTGAAATTTTTGATGTTTTTCTACTCCTCTCATGAGCCCAAACAAGTCTCTAAAAGCATGAGTTTGCAACTACTTTACTTTTGGAGAAAATTCAAAACATTCATTATTCAATAGAGCCCAATAGCAAAAACCAGCGTTTTGAATGAAGAATCACATTTCTTGGTAGAATCATGCAGGATTGAAATTTTTGATGGTTTTTTACTCCTCTCAACAGCCCAAACAAGTTTCTAAAAGGATGAGTTTGCAACTACTTTACTTTTGGAGAAAATTCAAAACATTCATTATTCAATAGGGCCCAAACTATCAAAAACCAGCGGTTTCAATGAACACACATTTCTTGGTAGAATCATGTAGGACTGAAATTTTTGATGTTTTTCTACTCCTCTCATGAGCCCAAACAAGTCTCTAAAAGCATGAGTTTGCAACTACTTTACTTTTGGAGAAAATTCAAAACATTCATTATTCAATAGAGCCCAATAGCAAAAACCAGCGTTTTGAATGAAGAATCACATTTCTTGGTAGAATCATGCAGGATTGAAATTTTTGATGGTTTTTTACTCTTCTCAACAGCCCAAACAAGTTTCTAAAAGGATGAGTTTGCAACTACTTTACTTTTGGAGAAAATTCAAAACATTCATTATTCAATAGGGCCCAAACTATCAAAAACCAGCGGTTTCAATGAACACACATTTCTTGGTAGAATCATGCAGGACTGAAATTTTTGATGTTTTTCTACTCCTCTCATGAGCCCAAACAAGTCTCTAAAAGCATGAGTTTGCAACTACTTTACTTTTGGAGAAAATTCAATACCTCTGATCAGAATTTCTCCTAATTGAACTGCTCTTGGTCTCTCCCACTATGTGATTTTTTATTTTTTTTTTTATTTTTATTGCTGATATCTCTCCTCTCTGAATTTATCTGGTAAAAACGCGCATTACTCTCTTAAAACAGAATACAAGGTAACTCATTACGTTTGTTTATTTTAGGATTATCTCTTGGTTCTTGACAATATACCACACTACTGTTAAGTGTTTATATTGTTAGGTGTATTGTTACTCCTACTGATCTACTCAATGTAATACATTACTGTTATTTTGTATATTATCCTGAACCCTACTGTCAACAGTATGCTGTAAAAATACTACTGTTAACTTTATGTAAAATTTTTAATAAAGTTATTGAAAATGGAGAAAATTCAAAACATTCATTATTCAATAGAGCCCAATAGCAAAAACCAGCGTTTTGAATGAAGAATCACATTTCTTGGTAGAATCATGCAGGATTGAAATTTTTGATGGTTTTTTACTCTTCTCAACAGCCCAAACAAGTTTCTAAAAGGATGAGTTTGCAACTACTTTACTTTTGGAGAAAATTCAAAACATTCATTATTCAATAGGGCCCAAACTATCAAAAACCAGCGGTTTCAATGAACACACATTTCTTGGTAGAATCATGCAGGACTGAAATTTTTGATGTTTTTCTACTCCTCTCATGAGCCCAAACAAGTCTCTAAAAGCATGAGTTTGCAACTACTTTACTTTTGGAGAAAATTCAAAACATTCACTATTCAATAGAGCCCAATAGCAAAAATCAGGTTTTGAATGAAGAATCACATTTCTTGGTAAAATCATGCAGGATTGAATTTTTTGATGGTTTTTTACTCCTCTCAACAGCCCAAACAAGTTTCTAAAAGGATGAGTTTGCAACTACTTTACTTTTGGAGAAAATTCAAAACATTCATTATTCAATAGGGCCCAAACTATCAAAAACCAGCGGTTTCAATGAACACACATTTCTTGGTAGAATCATGCAGGACTGAAATTTTTGATGTTTTTCTACTCCTCTCATGAGCCCAAACAAGTCTCTAAAAGCATGAGTTTGCAACTACTTTACTTTTGGAGAAAATTCAATACCTCTGATCAGAATTTCTCCTAATTGAACTGCTCTTGGTCTCTCCCACTATGTGATTTTTTATTTTTTTTTTTATTTTTATTGCTGATATCTCTCCTCTCTGAATTTATCTGGTAAAAACGCGCATTACTCTCTTAAAACAGAATACAAGGTAACTCATTACGTTTGTTTATTTTAGGATTATCTCTTGGTTCTTGACAATATACCACACTACTGTTAAGTGTTTATATTGTTAGGTGTATTGTTACTCCTACTGATCTACTCAATGTTATACATTACTGTTATTTTGTATATTATCCTGAACCCTACTGTCAACAGTATGCTGTAAAAATACTACTGTTAACTTTATGTAAAATTTTTAATAAAGTTATTGAAAATGGAGAAAATTCAAAACATTCATTATTCAATAGAGCCCAATAGCAAAAACCAGCGTTTTGAATGAAGAATCACATTTCTTGGTAGAATCATGCAGGATTGAAATTTTTGATGGTTTTTTACTCCTCTCAACAGCCCAAACAAGTTTCTAAAAGGATGAGTTTGCAACTACTTTACTTTTGGAGAAAATTCAAAACATTCATTATTCAATAGGGCCCAAACTATCAAAAACCAGCGGTTTCAATGAACACACATTTCTTGGTAGAATCATGCAAGACTGAAATTTTTGATGTTTTTCTACTCCTCTCATGAGCCCAAACAAGTCTCTAAAAGCATGAGTTTGCAACTACTTTACTTTTGGAGAAAATTCAAAACATTCATTATTCAATAGAGCCCAATAGCAAAAACCAGCGTTTTGAATGAAGAATCACATTTCTTGGTAGAATCATGCAGGATTGAAATTTTTGATGGTTTTTTACTCCTCTCAACAGCCCAAACAAGTTTCTAAAAGGATGAGTTTGCAACTACTTTACTTTTGGAGAAAATTCAAAACATTCATTATTCAATAGGGCCCAAACTATCAAAAACCAGCGGTTTCAATGAACACACATTTCTTGGTAGAATCATGCAGGACTGAAATTTTTGATGTTTTTCTACTCCTCTCATGAGCCCAAACAAGTCTCTAAAAGCATGAGTTTGCAACTACTTTACTTTTGGAGGAAATTCAAAACATTCATTATTCAATAGAGCCCAATAGCAAAAACCAGCGTTTTGAATGAAGAATCACATTTCTTGGTAGAATCATGCAGGATTGAAATTTTTGATGGTTTTTTACTCCTCTCAACAGCCCAAACAAGTTTCTAAAAGGATGAGTTTGCAACTACTTTACTTTTGGAGAAAATTCAAAACATTCATTATTCAATAGGGCCCAAACTATCAAAAACCAGCGGCTTCAATGAACACACATTTCTTGGTAGAATCATGCAGGACTGAAATTTTTGATGTTTTTCTACTCCTCTCATGAGCCCAAACAAGTCTCTAAAAGCATGAGTTTGCAACTACTTTACTTTTGGAAAAAATTCAAAACATACATTATTCAATAGGGCCCAAACTATCAAAAACCAGCAGTTTGAATGAACACACATTTCTTGGTAGAATCATGCAGGACTGAAATTTTTGATGTTTTTCTACTCCTCTCATGAGCCCAAACAAGTCTCTAAAAGCATGAGTTTGCAAATACTTTACTTTTGGAGAAAATTCAAAACATTCATTATTCAATAGAGCCCAATAGCAAAAACCAGCGTTTTGAATGAAGAATCACATTTCTTGGTAGAATCATGCAGGATTGAAATTTTTGATGGTTTTTTACTCCTCTCAACAGCCCAAACAAGTTTCTAAAAGGATGAGTTTGCAACTACTTTACTTTTGGAGAAAATTCAAAACATTCATTATTCAATAGGGCCCAAACTATCAAAAACCAGCGGTTTCAATGAACACACATTTCTTGGTAGAATCATGCAGGACTGAAATTTTTGATGTTTTTCTACTCCTCTCATGAGCCCAAACAAGTCTCTAAAAGCATGAGTTTGCAACTACTTTACTTTTGGAGAAAATTCAAAACATTCATTATTCAATAGAGCCCAATAGCAAAAACCAGCGTTTTGAATGAAGAATCACATTTCTTGGTAGAATCATGCAGGATTGAAATTTTTGATGGTTTTTTACTCCTCTCAACAGCCCAAACAAGTTTCTAAAAGGATGAGTTTGCAACTACTTTACTTTTGGAGAAAATTCAAAACATTCATTATTCAATAGGGCCCAAACTATCAAAAACCAGCCGTTTCAATGAACACACATGTCTTGGTAGAATCATGCAGGACTGAAATTTTTGATGTTTTTCTACTCATCTCATGAGCCCAAACAAGTCTCTAAAAGCATGAGTTTGCAACTACTTTACTTTTGGAGAAAATTCAAAACATTCATTATTCAATAGAGCCCAATAGCAAAAACCAGCGTTTTGAATGAAGAATCACATTTCTTGGTAGAATCATGCAGGATTGAAATTTTTGATGGTTTTTTACTCCTCTCAACAGCCCAAACAAGTTTCTAAAAGGATGAGTTTGCAACTACTTTACTTTTGGAGAAAATTCAAAACATTCATTATTCAATAGGGCCCAAACTATCAAAAACCAGCGGTTTCAATGAACACACATTTCTTGGTAGAATCATGTAGGACTGAAATTTTTGATGTTTTTCTACTCCTCTCATGAGCCCAAACAAGTCTCTAAAAGCATGAGTTTGCAACTACTTTACTTTTTGAGAAAATTCAAAACATTCATTATTCAATAGAGCCCAATAGCAAAAACCAGCGTTTTGAATGAAGAATCACATTTCTTGGTAGAATCATGCAGGATTGAAATTTTTGATGGTTTTTTACTCCTCTCAACAGCCCAAACAAGTTTCTAAAAGGATGAGTTTGCAACTACTTTACTTTTGGAGAAAATTCAAAACATTCATTATTCAATAGGGCCCAAACTATCAAAAACCAGCGGTTTCAATGAACACACATTTCTTGGTAGAATCATGCAGGACTGAAATTTTTGATGTTTTTCTACTCCTCTCATGAGCCCAAACAAGTCTCTAAAAGCATGAGTTTGCAACTACTTTACTTTTGGAGAAAATTCAAAACATTCATTATTCAATAGGGCCCAAACTATCAAAAACCAGCAGTTTGAATGAACACACATTTCTTGGTAGAATCATGCAGGACTGAAATTTTTGATGTTTTTCTACTCCTCTCATGAGCCCAAACAAGTCTCTAAAAGCATGAGTTTGCAACTACTTTACTTTTGGAGAAAATTCAAAACATTCATTATTCAATAGAGCCCAATAGCAAAAACCAGCGTTTTGAATGAAGAATCACATTTCTTGGTAGAATCATGCAGGATTGAAATTTTTGATGGTTTTTTACTCCTCTCAACAGCCCAAACAAGTTTCTAAAAGGATGAGTTTGCAACTACTTTACTTTTGGAGAAAATTCAAAACATTCATTATTCAATAGGGCCCAAACTATCAAAAACCAGCCATTTCAATGAACACACATGTCTTGGTAGAATCATGCAGGACTGAAATTTTTGATGTTTTTCTACTCATCTCATGAGCCCAAACAAGTCTCTAAAAGCATGAGTTTGCAACTACTTGGAGAAAATTCAAAACATTCATTATTCAATAGAGCCCAATAGCAAAAACCAGCGTTTTGAATGAAGAATCACATTTCTTGGTAGAATCATGCAGGATTGAAATTTTTGATGGTTTTTTACTCCTCTCAACAGCCCAAACAAGTTTCTAAAAGGATGAGTTTGCAACTACTTTACTTTTGGAGAAAATTCAAAACATTCATTATTCAATAGGGCCCAAACTATCAAAAACCAGCGGTTTCAATGAACACACATTTCTTGGTAGAATCATGCAGGACTGAAATTTTTGATGTTTTTCTACTCCTCTCATGAGCCCAAACAAGTCTCTAAAAGCATGAGTTTGCAACTACTTTACTTTTGGAGAAAATTCAAAACATTCATTATTCAATAGAGCCCAATAGCAAAAACCAGCGTTTTGAATGAAGAATCACATTTCTTGGTAGAATCATGCAGGATTGAAATTTTTGATGGTTTTTTACTCCTCTCAACAGCCCAAACAAGTTTCTAAAAGGATGAGTTTGCAACTACTTTACTTTTGGAGAAAATTCAAAACATTCATTATTCAATAGGGCCCAAACTATCAAAAACCAGCGGTTTCAATGAACACATTTCTTGGTAGAATCATGCAGGACTGAAATTTTTGATGTTTTTCTACTCCTCTCATGAGCCCAAACAAGTCTCTAAAAGCATGAGTTTGCAACTACTTTACTTTTGGAGAAAATTCAAAACATTCACTATTCAATAGAGCCCAATAGCAAAAATCAGGTTTTGAATGAAGAATCACATTTCTTGGTAAAATCATGCAGGATTGAAATTTTTGATGGTTTTTTACTCCTCTCAACAGCCCAAACAAGTTTCTAAAAGGATGAGTTTGCAACTACTTTACTTTTGGAGAAAATTCAAAACATTCATTATTCAATAGGGCCCAAACTATCAAAAACCAGCGGTTTCAATGAACACACATTTCTTGGTAGAATCATGCAGGACTGAAATTTTTGATGTTTTTCTACTCCTCTCATGAGCCCAAACAAGTCTCTAAAAGCATGAGTTTGCAACTACTTTACTTTTGGAGA
Organism: Dendrobates tinctorius; assembly: GCF_039654945.1. NCBI lineage: Eukaryota > Metazoa > Chordata > Amphibia > Anura > Dendrobatidae > Dendrobates > Dendrobates tinctorius. The sequence goes on from NW_027361956.1 coordinate 3,181,899, forward strand.
AAATTCAAAACATTCATTATTCAATAGAGCCCAATAGCAAAAACCAGCGTTTTGAATGAAGAATCACATTTCTTGGTAGAATCATGCAGGATTGAAATTTTTGATGGTTTTTTACTCCTCTCAACAGCCCAAACAAATTTCTAAAAGGATGAGTTTGCAACTACTTTACTTTTGGAGAAAATTCAAAACATTCATTATTCAATAGGGCCCAAACTATCAAAAACCAGCGGTTTCAATGAACACACATTTCTTGGTAGAATCATGCAGGGCTGAAATTTTTGATGTTTTTCTACTCCTCTCATGAGCCCAAACAAGTCTCTAAAAGCATGAGTTTGCAACTACTTTACTTTTGGAGAAAATTCAAAACATTCATTATTCAATAGAGCCCAATAGCAAAAACCAGCGTTTTGAATGAAGAATCACATTTCTTGGTAGAATCATGTAGGATTGAAATTTTTGATGGTTTTTTACTCCTCTCAACAGCCCAAACAAGTTTCTAAAAGGATGAGTTTGCAACTACTTTACTTTTGGAGAAAATTCAAAACATTCATTATTCAATAGGGCCCAAACTATCAAAAACCAGCGGTTTGAATGAACACATTTCTTGGTAGAATCATGCAGGACTGAAATTTTTGATGTTTTTCTACTCCTCTCATGAGCCCAAACAAGTCTCTAAAAGCATGAGTTTGCAACTACTTTACTTTTGGAGAAAATTCAAAACATTCACTATTCAATAGAGCCCAATAGCAAAAATCAGGTTTTGAATGAAGAATCACATTTCTTGGTAAAATCATGCAGGATTGAAATTTTTGATGGTTTTTTACTCCTCTCAACAGCCCAAACAAGTTTCTAAAAGGATGAGTTTGCATCTACTTTACTTTTGGAGAAAATTCAAAACATTCATTATTCAATAGGGCCCAAACTATCAAAAACCAGCGGTTTCAATGAACACACATTTCTTGGTAGAATCATGCAGGACTGAAATTTTTGATGTTTTTCTACTCCTCTCATGAGCCCAAACAAGTCTCTAAAAGCATGAGTTTGCAACTACTTTACTTTTGGAGAAAATTCAAAACATTCATTATTCAATAGGGCCCAAACTATCAAAAACCAGCGGTTTGAATGAACACACATTTCTTGGTAGAATCATGCAGGACTGAAATTTTTGATGTTTTTCTACTCCTATCATGAGCCCAAACAAGTCTCTAAAAGCATGAGTTTGCAACTACTTTACTTTTGGAGAAAATTCAAAACATTCATTATTCAATAGAGCCCAATAGCAAAAACCAGCGTTTTGAATGAAGAATCACATTTCTTGGTAGAATCATGCAGGATTGAAATTTTTGATGGTTTTTTACTCCTCTCAACAGCCCAAACAAGTTTCTAAAAGGATGAGTTTGCAACTACTTTACTTTTGGAGAAAATTCAAAACATTCATTATTCAATAGGGCCCAAACTATCAAAAACCAGCCGTTTCAATGAACACACATGTCTTGGTAGAATCATGCAGGACTGAAATTTTTGATGTTTTTCTACTCATCTCATGAGCCCAAACAAGTCTCTAAAAGCATGAGTTTGCAACTACTTTACTTTTGGAGAAAATTCAAAACATTCATTATTCAATAGAGCCCAATAGCAAAAACCAGCGTTTTGAATGAAGAATCACATTTCTTGGTAGAATCATGCAGGATTGAAATTTTTGATGGTTTTTTACTCCTCTCAACAGCCCAAACAAGTTTCTAAAAGGATGAGTTTGCAACTACTTTACTTTTGGAGAAAATTCAAAACATTCATTATTCAATAGGGCCCAAACTATCAAAAACCAGCGGTTTCAATGAACACACATTTCTTGGTAGAATCATGCAGGACTGAAATTTTTGATGTTTTTCTACTCCTCTCATGAGCCCAAACAAGTCTCTAAAAGCATGAGTTTGCAACTACTTTACTTTTGGAGAAAATTCAAAACATTCATTATTCAATAGAGCCCAATAGCAAAAACCAGCGTTTTGAATGAAGAATCACATTTCTTGGTAGAATCATGCAGGATTGAAATTTTTGATGGTTTTTTTACTCCTCTCAACAGCCCAAACAAGTTTCTAAAAGGATGAGTTTGCAACTACTTTACTTTTGGAGAAAATTCAAAACATTCATTATTCAATAGGGCCCAAACTATCAAAAACCAGCGGTTTCAATGAACACACATTTCTTGGTAGAATCATGCAGGACTGAAATTTTTGATGTTTTTCTACTCCTCTCATGAGCCCAAACAAGTCTCTAAAAGCATGAGTTTGCAACTACTTTACTTTTGGAGAAAATTCAAAACATTCATTATTCTATAGGGCCCAAACTATCAAAAACCAGCGGTTTGAATGAACACACATTTCTTGGTAGAATCATGCAGGACTGAAATTTTTGATGTTTTTCTACTCCTCTCATGAGCCCAAACAAGTCTCTAAAAGCATGAGTTTGCAACTGCTTTACTTTTGGAGAAAATTCAAAACATTCATTATTCAATAGGGCCCAAACTATCAAAAACCAGCGGTTTGAATGAACACATTTCTTGGTAGAATCATGCAGGACTGAAATTTTTGATGTTTTTCTACTCCTCTCATGAGCCCAAACAAGTCTCTAAAAGCATGAGTTTGCAACTACTTTACTTTTGAAGAAAATTCAAAACATTCACTATTCAATAGAGCCCAATAGCAAAAATCAGGTTTTGAATGAAGAATCACATTTCTTGGTAAAATCATGCAGGATTGAAATTTTTGATGGTTGCTTACTCCTCTCAACAGCCCAAACAAGTTTCTAAAAGGATGAGTTTGCAACTACTTTACTTTTGGAGAAAATTCAAAACATTCATTATTCAATAGGGCCCAAACTATCAAAAACCAGCGGTTTCAATGAACACACATTTCTTGGTAGAATCATGCAGGACTGAAATTTTTGATGTTTTTCTACTCCTCTCATGAGCCCAAACAAGTCTCTAAAAGCATGAGTTTGCAACTACTTTACTTTTGGAGAAAATTCAAAACATTCATTATTCAATAGAGCCCAATAGCAAAAACCAGCGTTTTGAATGAAGAATCACATTTCTTGGTAGAATCATGCAGGATTGAAATTTTTGATGGTTTTTTACTCCTCTCAACAGCCCAAACAAGTTTCTAAAAGGATGAGTTTGCAACTACTTTACTTTTGGAGAAAATTCAAAACATTCATTATTCAATAGGGCCCAAACTATCAAAAACCAGCGGTTTCAATGAACACACATTTCTTGGTAGAATCATGCAGGACTGAAATTTTTGATGTTTTTCTACTCCTCTCATGAGCCCAAACAAGTCTCTAAAAGCATGAGTTTGCAACTACTTTACTTTTGGAGAAAATTCAAAACATTCATTATTCAATAGAGCCCAATAGCAAAAACCAGCGTTTTGAATGAAGAATCACATTTCTTGGTAGAATCATGCAGGATTGAAATTTTTGATGGTTTTTTACTCTTCTCAACAGCCCAAACAAGTTTCTAAAAGGATGAGTTTGCAACTACTTTACTTTTGGAGAAAATTCAAAACATTCATTATTCAATAGGGCCCAAACTATCAAAAACCAGCGGTTTCAATGAACACACATTTCTTGGTAGAATCATGCAGGACTGAAATTTTTGATGTTTTTCTACTCCTCTCATGAGCCCAAACAAGTCTCTAAAAGCATGAGTTTGCAACTACTTTACTTTTGGAGAAAATTCAATACCTCTGATCAGAATTTCTCCTAATTGAACTGCTCTTGGTCTCTCCCACTATGTGATTTTTTATTTTTTTTTTTATTTTTATTGCTGATATCTCTCCTCTCTGAATTTATCTGGTAAAAACGCGCATTACTCTCTTAAAACAGAATACAAGGTAACTCATTACGTTTGTTTATTTTAGGATTATCTCTTGGTTCTTGACAATATACCACACTACTGTTAAGTGTTTATATTGTTAGGTGTATTGTTACTCCTACTGATCTACTCAATGTAATACATTACTGTTATTTTGTATATTATCCTGAACCCTACTGTCAACAGTATGCTGTAAAAATACTACTGTTAACTTTATGTAAAATTTTTAATAAAGTTATTGAAAATGGAGAAAATTCAAAACATTCATTATTCAATAGAGCCCAATAGCAAAAACCAGCGTTTTGAATGAAGAATCACATTTCTTGGTAGAATCATGCAGGATTGAAATTTTTGATGGTTTTTTACTCTTCTCAACAGCCCAAACAAGTTTCTAAAAGGATGAGTTTGCAACTACTTTACTTTTGGAGAAAATTCAAAACATTCATTATTCAATAGGGCCCAAACTATCAAAAACCAGCGGTTTCAATGAACACACATTTCTTGGTAGAATCATGCAGGACTGAAATTTTTGATGTTTTTCTACTCCTCTCATGAGCCCAAACAAGTCTCTAAAAGCATGAGTTTGCAACTACTTTACTTTTGGAGAAAATTCAAAACATTCACTATTCAATAGAGCCCAATAGCAAAAATCAGGTTTTGAATGAAGAATCACATTTCTTGGTAAAATCATGCAGGATTGAATTTTTTGATGGTTTTTTACTCCTCTCAACAGCCCAAACAAGTTTCTAAAAGGATGAGTTTGCAACTACTTTACTTTTGGAGAAAATTCAAAACATTCATTATTCAATAGGGCCCAAACTATCAAAAACCAGCGGTTTCAATGAACACACATTTCTTGGTAGAATCATGCAGGACTGAAATTTTTGATGTTTTTCTACTCCTCTCATGAGCCCAAACAAGTCTCTAAAAGCATGAGTTTGCAACTACTTTACTTTTGGAGAAAATTCAATACCTCTGATCAGAATTTCTCCTAATTGAACTGCTCTTGGTCTCTCCCACTATGTGATTTTTTATTTTTTTTTTATTTTTATTGCTGATATCTCTCCTCTCTGAATTTATCTGGTAAAAACGCGCATTACTCTCTTAAAACAGAATACAAGGTAACTCATTACGTTTGTTTATTTTAGGATTATCTCTTGGTTCTTGACAATATACCACACTACTGTTAAGTGTTTATATTGTTAGGTGTATTGTTACTCCTACTGATCTACTCAATGTTATACATTACTGTTATTTTGTATATTATCCTGAACCCTACTGTCAACAGTATGCTGTAAAAATACTACTGTTAACTTTATGTAAAATTTTTAATAAAGTTATTGAAAATGGAGAAAATTCAAAACATTCATTATTCAATAGAGCCCAATAGCAAAAACCAGCGTTTTGAATGAAGAATCACATTTCTTGGTAGAATCATGCAGGATTGAAATTTTTGATGGTTTTTTACTCCTCTCAACAGCCCAAACAAGTTTCTAAAAGGATGAGTTTGCAACTACTTTACTTTTGGAGAAAATTCAAAACATTCATTATTCAATAGGGCCCAAACTATCAAAAACCAGCGGTTTCAATGAACACACATTTCTTGGTAGAATCATGCAAGACTGAAATTTTTGATGTTTTTCTACTCCTCTCATGAGCCCAAACAAGTCTCTAAAAGCATGAGTTTGCAACTACTTTACTTTTGGAGAAAATTCAAAACATTCATTATTCAATAGAGCCCAATAGCAAAAACCAGCGTTTTGAATGAAGAATCACATTTCTTGGTAGAATCATGCAGGATTGAAATTTTTGATGGTTTTTTACTCCTCTCAACAGCCCAAACAAGTTTCTAAAAGGATGAGTTTGCAACTACTTTACTTTTGGAGAAAATTCAAAACATTCATTATTCAATAGGGCCCAAACTATCAAAAACCAGCGGTTTCAATGAACACACATTTCTTGGTAGAATCATGCAGGACTGAAATTTTTGATGTTTTTCTACTCCTCTCATGAGCCCAAACAAGTCTCTAAAAGCATGAGTTTGCAACTACTTTACTTTTGGAGGAAATTCAAAACATTCATTATTCAATAGAGCCCAATAGCAAAAACCAGCGTTTTGAATGAAGAATCACATTTCTTGGTAGAATCATGCAGGATTGAAATTTTTGATGGTTTTTTACTCCTCTCAACAGCCCAAACAAGTTTCTAAAAGGATGAGTTTGCAACTACTTTACTTTTGGAGAAAATTCAAAACATTCATTATTCAATAGGGCCCAAACTATCAAAAACCAGCGGCTTCAATGAACACACATTTCTTGGTAGAATCATGCAGGACTGAAATTTTTGATGTTTTTCTACTCCTCTCATGAGCCCAAACAAGTCTCTAAAAGCATGAGTTTGCAACTACTTTACTTTTGGAAAAAATTCAAAACATACATTATTCAATAGGGCCCAAACTATCAAAAACCAGCGGTTTGAATGAACACACATTTCTTGGTAGAATCATGCAGGACTGAAATTTTTGATGTTTTTCTACTCCTCTCATGAGCCCAAACAAGTCTCTAAAAGCATGAGTTTGCAAATACTTTACTTTTGGAGAAAATTCAAAACATTCATTATTCAATAGAGCCCAATAGCAAAAACCAGCGTTTTGAATGAAGAATCACATTTCTTGGTAGAATCATGCAGGATTGAAATTTTTGATGGTTTTTTACTCCTCTCAACAGCCCAAACAAGTTTCTAAAAGGATGAGTTTGCAACTACTTTACTTTTGGAGAAAATTCAAAACATTCATTATTCAATAGGGCCCAAACTATCAAAAACCAGCGGTTTCAATGAACACACATTTCTTGGTAGAATCATGCAGGACTGAAATTTTTGATGTTTTTCTACTCCTCTCATGAGCCCAAACAAGTCTCTAAAAGCATGAGTTTGCAACTACTTTACTTTTGGAGAAAATTCAAAACATTCATTATTCAATAGAGCCCAATAGCAAAAACCAGCGTTTTGAATGAAGAATCACATTTCTTGGTAGAATCATGCAGGATTGAAATTTTTGATGGTTTTTTACTCCTCTCAACAGCCCAAACAAGTTTCTAAAAGGATGAGTTTGCAACTACTTTACTTTTGGAGAAAATTCAAAACATTCATTATTCAATAGGGCCCAAACTATCAAAAACCAGCCGTTTCAATGAACACACATGTCTTGGTAGAATCATGCAGGACTGAAATTTTTGATGTTTTTCTACTCATCTCATGAGCCCAAACAAGTCTCTAAAAGCATGAGTTTGCAACTACTTTACTTTTGGAGAAAATTCAAAACATTCATTATTCAATAGAGCCCAATAGCAAAAACCAGCGTTTTGAATGAAGAATCACATTTCTTGGTAGAATCATGCAGGATTGAAATTTTTGATGGTTTTTTACTCCTCTCAACAGCCCAAACAAGTTTCTAAAAGGATGAGTTTGCAACTACTTTACTTTTGGAGAAAATTCAAAACATTCATTATTCAATAGGGCCCAAACTATCAAAAACCAGCGGTTTCAATGAACACACATTTCTTGGTAGAATCATGTAGGACTGAAATTTTTGATGTTTTTCTACTCCTCTCATGAGCCCAAACAAGTCTCTAAAAGCATGAGTTTGCAACTACTTTACTTTTGGAGAAAATTCAAAACATTCATTATTCAATAGAGCCCAATAGCAAAAACCAGCGTTTTGAATGAAGAATCACATTTCTTGGTAGAATCATGCAGGATTGAAATTTTTGATGGTTTTTTACTCCTCTCAACAGCCCAAACAAGTTTCTAAAAGGATGAGTTTGCAACTACTTTACTTTTGGAGAAAATTCAAAACATTCATTATTCAATAGGGCCCAAACTATCAAAAACCAGCGGTTTCAATGAACACACATTTCTTGGTAGAATCATGCAGGACTGAAATTTTTGATGTTTTTCTACTCCTCTCATGAGCCCAAACAAGTCTCTAAAAGCATGAGTTTGCAACTACTTTACTTTTGGAGAAAATTCAAAACATTCATTATTCAATAGGGCCCAAACTATCAAAAACCAGCAGTTTGAATGAACACACATTTCTTGGTAGAATCATGCAGGACTGAAATTTTTGATGTTTTTCTACTCCTCTCATGAGCCCAAACAAGTCTCTAAAAGCATGAGTTTGCAACTACTTTACTTTTGGAGAAAATTCAAAACATTCATTATTCAATAGAGCCCAATAGCAAAAACCAGCGTTTTGAATGAAGAATCACATTTCTTGGTAGAATCATGCAGGATTGAAATTTTTGATGGTTTTTTACTCCTCTCAACAGCCCAAACAAGTTTCTAAAAGGATGAGTTTGCAACTACTTTACTTTTGGAGAAAATTCAAAACATTCATTATTCAATAGGGCCCAAACTATCAAAAACCAGCCATTTCAATGAACACACATGTCTTGGTAGAATCATGCAGGACTGAAATTTTTGATGTTTTTCTACTCATCTCATGAGCCCAAACAAGTCTCTAAAAGCATGAGTTTGCAACTACTTGGAGAAAATTCAAAACATTCATTATTCAATAGAGCCCAATAGCAAAAACCAGCGTTTTGAATGAAGAATCACATTTCTTGGTAGAATCATGCAGGATTGAAATTTTTGATGGTTTTTTACTCCTCTCAACAGCCCAAACAAGTTTCTAAAAGGATGAGTTTGCAACTACTTTACTTTTGGAGAAAATTCAAAACATTCATTATTCAATAGGGCCCAAACTATCAAAAACCAGCGGTTTCAATGAACACACATTTCTTGGTAGAATCATGCAGGACTGAAATTTTTGATGTTTTTCTACTCCTCTCATGAGCCCAAACAAGTCTCTAAAAGCATGAGTTTGCAACTACTTTACTTTTGGAGAAAATTCAAAACATTCATTATTCAATAGAGCCCAATAGCAAAAACCAGCGTTTTGAATGAAGAATCACATTTCTTGGTAGAATCATGCAGGATTGAAATTTTTGATGGTTTTTTACTCCTCTCAACAGCCCAAACAAGTTTCTAAAAGGATGAGTTTGCAACTACTTTACTTTTGGAGAAAATTCAAAACATTCATTATTCAATAGGGCCCAAACTATCAAAAACCAGCGGTTTCAATGAACACATTTCTTGGTAGAATCATGCAGGACTGAAATTTTTGATGTTTTTCTACTCCTCTCATGAGCCCAAACAAGTCTCTAAAAGCATGAGTTTGCAACTACTTTACTTTTGGAGAAAATTCAAAACATTCACTATTCAATAGAGCCCAATAGCAAAAATCAGGTTTTGAATGAAGAATCACATTTCTTGGTAAAATCATGCAGGATTGAAATTTTTGATGGTTTTTTACTCCTCTCAACAGCCCAAACAAGTTTCTAAAAGGATGAGTTTGCAACTACTTTACTTTTGGAGAAAATTCAAAACATTCATTATTCAATAGGGCCCAAACTATCAAAAACCAGCGGTTTCAATGAACACACATTTCTTGGTAGAATCATGCAGGAAAGAAATTTTTGATGTTTTTCTACTCCTCTCATGAGCCCAAACAAGTCTCTAAAAGCATGAGTTTGCAACTACTTTACTTTTGGAGAAAATTCAAAACATTCATTATTCAATAGAGCCCAATAGCAAAAACCAGCGTTTTGAATGAAGAATCACATTTCTTGGTAGAATCATGCAGGATTGAAATTTTTGATGGTTTTTTACTCCTCTCAACAGCCCAAACAAGTTTCTAAAAGGATGAGTTTGCAAATACTTTACTTTTGGAGAAAATTCAAAACATTCATTATTCAATAGGGCCCAAACTATCAAAAACCAGCGGTTTCAATGAACACACATTTCTTGGTAGAATCATGCAGGACTGAAATTTTTGATGTTTTTCTACTCCTCTCATGAGCCCAAACAAGTCTCTAAAAGCATGAGTTTGCAACTACTTTACTTTTGGAGAAAATTCAAAACATTCATTATTCAATAGAGCCCAATAGCAAAAACCAGCGTTTTGAATGAAGAATCACATTTCTTGGTAGAATCATGCAGGATTGAAATTTTTGATGGTTTTTTACTCCTCTCAACAGCCCAAACAAGTTTCTAAAAGGATGAGTTTGCAACTACTTTACTTTTGGAGAAAATTCAAAACATTCATTATTCAATAGGGCCCAAACTATCAAAAACCAGCGGTTTCAATGAACACACATTTCTTGGTAGAATCATGCAGGACTGAAATTTTTGATGTTTTTCTACTCCTCTCATGAGCCCAAACAAGTCTCTAAAAGCATGAGTTTGCAACTACTTTACTTTTGGAGAAAATTCAAAACATTCATTATTCAATAGGGCCCAAACTATCAAAAACCAGCGGTTTGAATGAACACACATTTCTTGGTAGAATCATGCAGGACTGAAATTTTTGATGTTTTTCTACTCCTATCATGAGCCCAAACAAGTCTCTAAAAGCATGAGTTTGCAACTACTTTACTTTTGGAGAAAATTCAAAACATTCATTATTCAATAGAGCCCAATAGCAAAAACCAGCGTTTTGAATGAAGAATCACATTTCTTGGTAGAATCATGCAGGATTGAAATTTTTGATGGTTTTTTACTCCTCTCAACAGCCCAAACAAGTTTCTAAAAGGATGAGTTTGCAACTACTTTACTTTTGGAGAAAATTCAAAACATTCATTATTCAATAGGGCCCAAACTATCAAAAACCAGCCGTTTCAATGAACACACATGTCTTGGTAGAATCATGCAGGACTGAAATTTTTGATGTTTTTCTACTCATCTCATGAGCCCAAACAAGTCTCTAAAAGCATGAGTTTGCAACTACTTTACTTTTGGAGAAAATTCAAAACATTCATTATTCAATAGAGCCCAATAGCAAAAAACAGCGTTTTGAATGAAGAATCACATTTCTTGGTAGAATCATGCAGGATTGAAATTTTTGATGGTTTTTTACTCCTCTCAACAGCCCAAACAAGTTTCTAAAAGGATGAGTTTGCAACTACTTTACTTTTGGAGAAAATTCAAAACATTCATTATTCAATAGGGCCCAAACTATCAAAAACCAGCGGTTTCAATGAACACACATTTCTTGGTAGAATCATGCAGGACTGAAATTTTTGATGTTTTTCTACTCCTCTCATGAGCCCAAACAAGTCTCTAAAAGCATGAGTTTGCAACTACTTTACTTTTGGAGAAAATTCAAAACATTCATTATTCAATAGAGCCCAATAGCAAAAACCAGCGTTTTGAATGAAGAATCACATTTCTTGGTAGAATCATGCAGGATTGAAATTTTTGATGGTTTTTTACTCCTCTCAACAGCCCAAACAAGTTTCTAAAAGGATGAGTTTGCAACTACTTTACTTTTGGAGAAAATTCAAAACATTCATTATTCAATAGGGCCCAAACTATCAAAAACCAGCGGTTTGAATGAACACATTTCTTGGTAGAATCATGCAGGACTGAAATTTTTGATGTTTTTCTACTCCTCTCATGAGCCCAAACAAGTCTCTAAAAGCATGAGTTTGCAACTACTTTACTTTTGGAGAAAATTCAAAACATTCACTATTCAATAGAGCCCAATAGCAAAAACCAGCGTTTTGAATGAAGAATCACATTTCTTGGTAGAATCATGCAGGATTGAAATTTTTGATGGTTTTTTACTCCTCTCAACAGCCCAAACAAGTTTCTAAAAGGATGAGTTTGAAACTACTTTACTTTTGGAGAAAATTCAAAACATTCATTATTCAATAGGGCCCAAACTATCAAAAACCAGCCGTTTCAATGAACACACATGTCTTGGTAGAATCATGCAGGATTGAAATTATTGATGTTTTTCTACTCATCTCATGAGCCCAAACAAGTCTCTAAAAGCATGAGTTTGCAACTACTTTACTTTTGGAGAAAATTCAAAACATTCATTATTCAATAGAGCCCAATAGCAAAAACCAGCGTTTTGAATGAAGAATCACATTTCTTGGTAAAATCATGCAGGATTGAAATTTTTGATGGTTTTTTACTCCTCTCAACAGCCCAAACAAGTTTCTAAAAGGATGAGTTTGCAACTACTTTACTTTTGGAGAAAATTCAAAACATTCATTATTCAATAGGGCCCAAACTATCAAAAACCAGCGGTTTCAATGAACACATTTCTTGGTAGAATCATGCAGGACTGAAATTTTTGATGTTTTTCTACTCCTCTCATGAGCCCAAACAAGTCTCTAAAAGCATGAGTTTGCAACTACTTTACTTTTGGAGAAAATTCAAAACATTCACTATTCAATAGAGCCCAATAGCAAAAATCAGGTTTTGAATGAAGAATCACATTTCTTGGTAAAATCATGCAGGATTGAATTTTTTGATGGTTTTTTACTCCTCTCAACAGCCCAAACAAGTTTCTAAAAGGATGAGTTTGCAACTACTTTATTTTTGGAGAAAATTCAAAACATTCATTATTCAATAGGGCCCAAACTATCAAAAACCAGCGGTTTGAATGAACACACATTTCTTGGTAGAATCATGCAGGACTGAAATTTTTGATGTTTTTCTACTCCTCTCATGAGCCCAAACAAGTCTCTAAAAGCATGAGTTTGCAACTACTTTACTTTTGGAGAAAATTCAAAACATTCATTATTCAATAGAGCCCAATAGCAAAAACCAGCGTTTTGAATGAAGAATCACATTTCTTGGTAGAATCATGCAGGATTGAAATTTTTGATGGTTTTTTACTCCTCTCAACAGCCCAAACAAGTTTCTAAAAGGATGAGTTTGCAACTACTTTACTTTTGGAGAAAATTCAAAACATTCATTATTCAATAGGGCCCAAACTATCAAAAACCAGCGGTTTGAATGAACACATTTCTTGGTAGAATCATGCAGGACTGAAATTTTTGATGTTTTTCTACTCCTCTCATGAGCCCAAACAAGTCTCTAAAAGCATGAGTTTGCAACTACTTTACTTTTGGAGAAAATTCAAAACATTCACTATTCAATAGAGCCCAATAGCAAAAATCAGGTTTTGAATGAAGAATCACATTTCTTGGTAAAATCATGCAGGATTGAAATTTTTGATGGTTTTTTACTCCTCTCAACAGCCCAAACAAGTTTCTAAAAGGATGAGTTTGCAACTACTTTACTTTTGGAGAAAATTCAAAACATTCATTATTCAATAGGGCCCAAACTATCAAAAACCAGCGGTTTCAATGAACACACATTTCTTGGTAGAATCATGCAAGACTGAAATTTTTGATGTTTTTCTACTCCTCTCATGAGCCCAAACAAGTCTCTAAAAGCATGAGTTTGCAACTACTTTACTTTTGGAGAAAATTCAAAACATTCATTATTCAATAGAGCCCAATAGCAAAAACCAGCGTTTTGAATGAAGAATCACATTCCTTGGTAGAATCATGCAGGATTGAAATTTTTGATGGTTTTTTACTCCTCTCAACAGCCCAAACAAGTTTCTAAAAGGATGAGTTTGCAACTACTTTACTTTTGGAGAAAATTCAAAACATTCATTATTCAATAGGGCCCAAACTATCAAAAACCAGCGGTTTCAATGAACACACATTTCTTGGTAGAATCATGCAGGACTGAAATTTTTGATGTTTTTCTACTCCTCTCATGAGCCCAAACAAGTCTCTAAAAGCATGAGTTTGCAACTACTTTACTTTTGGAGAAAATTCAAAACATTCATTATTCAATAGGGCCCAAACTATCAAAAACCAGCGGTTTGAATGAACACACATTTCTTGGTAGAATCATGCAGGACTGAAATTTTTGATGTTTTTCTACTCCTCTCATGAGCCCAAACAAGTCTCTAAAAGCATGAGTTTGCAACTACTTTACTTTTGGAGAAAATTCAAAACATTCATTATTCAATAGAGCCCAATAGCAAAAACCAGCGTTTTGAATGAAGAATCACATTTCTTGGTAGAATCATGCAGGATTGAAATTTTTGATGGTTTTTTACTCCTCTCAACAGCCCAAACAAGTTTCTAAAAGGATGAGTTTGCAACTACTTTACTTTTGGAGAAAATTCAAAACATTCATTATTCAATAGGGCCCAAACTATCAAAAACCAGCCGTTTCAATGAACACACATGTCTTGGTAGAATCATGCAGGACTGAAATTTTTGATGTTTTTCTACTCCTCTCATGAGCCCAAACAAGTCTCTAAAAGCATGAGTTTGCAACTACTTTACTTTTGGAGAAAATTCAGAACATTCACTATTCAATAGAGCTCAATAGCAAAAATCAGGTTTTGAATGAAGAATCACATTTCTTGGTAAAATCATGCAGGATTTAATTTTTTGATGGTTTTTTACTCCTCTCAACAGCCCAAACAAGTTTCTAAAAGGATGAGTTTGCAACTACTTTACTTTTGGAGAAAATTCAAAACATTCATTATTCAATAGGGCCCAAACTATCAAAAACCAGCGGTTTCAATGAACACACATTTCTTGGTAGAATCATGCAGGACTGAAATTTTTGATGTTTTTCTACTCCTCTCATGAGCCCAAACAAGTCTCTAAAAGCATGAGTTTGCAACTACTTTACTTTTGGAGAAAATTCAAAACATTCATTATTCAATAGAGCCCAATAGCAAAAACCAGCGTTTTGAATGAAGAATCACATTTCTTGGTAGAATCATGCAGGATTGAAATTTTTGATGGTTTTTTACTCCTCTCAACAGCCCAAACAAGTTTCTAAAAGGATGAGTTTGCAACTACTTTACTTTTGGAGAAAATTCAAAACATTCATTATTCAATAGGGCCCAAACTATCAAAAACCAGCGGTTTCAATGAACACACATTTCTTGGTAGAATCATGCAGGACTGAAATTTTTGATGTTTTTCTACTCCTCTCATGAGCCCAAACAAGTCTCTAAAAGCATGAGTTTGCAACTACTTTACTTTTGGAGAAAATTCAAAACATTCATTATTCAATAGAGCCCAATAGCAAAAACCAGCGTTTTGAATGAAGAATCACATTTCTTGGTATAATCATGCAGGATTGAAATTTTTGATGGTTTTTAACTCCTCTCAACAGCCCAAACAAGTTTCTAAAAGGATGAGTTTGCAACTACTTTACTTTTGGAGAAAATTCAAAACATTCATTATTCAATAGGGCCCAAACTATCAAAAACCAGCGGTTTCAATGAACACACATTTCTTGGTAGAATCATGCAGGACTGAAATTTTTGATGTTTTTCTACTCCTCTCATGAGCCCAAACAAGTCTCTAAAAGCATGAGTTTGCAACTACTTTACTTTTGGAGAAAATTCAAAACATTCATTATTCAATAGAGCCCAATAGCAAAAACCAGCGTTTTGAATGAAGAATCACATTTCTTGGTAGAATCATGCAGGATTGAAATTTTTGATGGTTTTTTACTCCTCTCAACAGCCCAAACAAGTTTCTAAAAGGATGAGTTTGCAACTACTTTACTTTTGGAGAAAATTCAAAACATTCATTATTCAATAGGGCCCAAACTATCAAAAACCAGCGGTTTCAATGAACACACATTTCTTGGTAGAATCATGCAGGACTGAAATTTTTGATGTTTTTCTACTCATCTCATGAGCCCAAACAAGTCGCTAAAAGCATGAGTTTGCAACTACTTTACTTTTGGAGAAAATTCAAAACATTCATTATTCAATAGAGCCCAATAGCAAAAACCAGCGTTTTGAATGAAGAATCACATTTCTTGGTAGAATCATGCAGGACTGAAATTTTTGATGGTTTTTTACTCCTCTCAACAGCCCAAACAAGTTTCTAAAAGGATGAGTTTGCAACTACTTTACTTTTGGAGAAAATTCAAAACATTCATTATTCAATAGGGCCCAAACTATCAAAAACCAGCGGTTTGAATGAACACATTTCTTGGTAGAATCATGCAGGACTGAAATTTTTGATGTTTTTCTACTCCTCTCATGAGCCCAAACAAGTCTCTAAAAGCATGAGTTTGCAACTACTTTACTTTTGGAGAAAATTCAAAACATTCACTATTCAATAGAGCCCAATAGCAAAAATCAGGTTTTGAATGAAGAATCACATTTCTTGGTAAAATCATGCAGGATTGAAATTTTTGATGGTTTTTTACTCCTCTCAACAGCCCAAACAAGTTTCTAAAAGGATGAGTTTGCAACTACTTTACTTTTGGAGAAAATTCAAAACATTCATTATTCAATAGGGCCCAAACTATCAAAAACCAGCGGTTTCAATGAACACACATTTCTTGGTAGAATCATGCAGGACTGAAATTTTTGATGTTTTTCTACTCATCTCATGAGCCCAAACAAGTCGCTAAAAGCATGAGTTTGCAACTACTTTACTTTTGGAGAAAATTCAAAACATTCATTATTCAATAGAGCCCAATAGCAAAAACCAGCGTTTTGAATGAAGAATCACATTTCTTGGTAGAATCATGCAGGACTGAAATTTTTGATGGTTTTTTACTCCTCTCAACAGCCCAAACAAGTTTCTAAAAGGATGAGTTTGCAACTACTTTACTTTTGGAGAAAATTCAAAACATTCATTATTCAATAGGGCCCAAACTATCAAAAACCAGCGGTTTGAATGAACACATTTCTTGGTAGAATCATGCAGGACTGAAATTTTTGATGTTTTTCTACTCCTCTCATGAGCCCAAACAAGTCTCTAAAAGCATGAGTTTGCAACTACTTTACTTTTGGAGAAAATTCAAAACATTCACTATTCAATAGAGCCCAATAGCAAAAATCAGGTTTTGAATGAAGAATCACATTTCTTGGTAAAATCATGCAGGATTGAAATTTTTGATGGTTTTTTACTCCTCTCAACAGCCCAAACAAGTTTCTAAAAGGATGAGTTTGCAACTACTTTACTTTTGGAGAAAATTCAAAACATTCATTATTCAATAGGGCCCAAACTATCAAAAACCAGCGGTTTCAATGAACACACATTTCTTGGTAGAATCATGCAGGACTGAAATTTTTGATGTTTTTCTACTCCTCTCATGAGCCCAAACAAGTCTCTAAAAGCATGAGTTTGCAACTACTTTACTTTTGGAGAAAATTCAAAACATTCATTATTCAATAGAGCCCAATAGCAAAAACCAGCGTTTTGAATGAAGAATCACATTTCTTGGTATAATCATGCAGGATTGAAATTTTTGATGGTTTTTAACTCCTCTCAACAGCCCAAACAAGTTTCTAAAAGGATGAGTTTGCAACTACTTTACTTTTGGAGAAAATTCAAAACATTCATTATTCAATAGGGCCCAAACTATCAAAAACCAGCGGTTTCAATGAACACACATTTCTTGGTAGAATCATGCAGGACTGAAATTTTTGATGTTTTTCTACTCCTCTCATGAGCCCAAACAAGTCTCTAAAAGCATGAGTTTGCAACTACTTTACTTTTGGAGAAAATTCAAAACATTCATTATTCAATAGAGCCCAATAGCAAAAACCAGCGTTTTGAATGAAGAATCACATTTCTTGGTAGAATCATGCAGGATTGAAATTTTTGATGGTTTTTTACTCCGCTCAACAGCCCAAACAAGTTTCTAAAAGGATGAGTTTGCAACTACTTTACTTTTGGAGAAAATTCAAAACATTCATTATTCAATAGGGCCCAAACTATCAAAAACCAGCGGTTTCAATGAACACACATTTCTTGGTAGAATCATGCAGGACTGAAATTTTTGATGTTTTTCTACTCATCTCATGAGCCCAAACAAGTCGCTAAAAGCATGAGTTTGCAACTACTTTACTTTTGGAGAAAATTCAAAACATTCATTATTCAATAGAGCCCAATAGCAAAAACCAGCGTTTTGAATGAAGAATCACATTTCTTGGTAGAATCATGCAGGACTGAAATTTTTGATGGTTTTTTACTCCTCTCAACAGCCCAAACAAGTTTCTAAAAGGATGAGTTTGCAACTACTTTACTTTTGGAGAAAATTCAAAACATTCATTATTCAATAGGGCCCAAACTATCAAAAACCAGCGGTTTGAATGAACACATTTCTTGGTAGAATCATGCAGGACTGAAATTTTTGATGTTTTTCTACTCCTCTCATGAGCCCAAACAAGTCTCTAAAAGCATGAGTTTGCAACTACTTTACTTTTGGAGAAAATTCAAAACATTCACTATTCAATAGAGCCCAATAGCAAAAATCAGGTTTTGAATGAAGAATCACATTTCTTGGTAAAATCATGCAGGATTGAAATTTTTGATGGTTTTTTACTCCTCTCAACAGCCCAAACAAGTTTCTAAAAGGATGAGTTTGCAACTACTTTACTTTTGGAGAAAATTCAAAACATTCATTATTCAATAGGGCCCAAACTATCAAAAACCAGCCGTTTCAATGAACACACATTTCTTGGTAGAATCATGCAGGACTGAAATTTTTGATGTTTTTCTACTCCTCTCATGAGCCCAAACAAGTCTCTAAAAGCATGAGTTTGCAACTACTTTACTTTTGGAGAAAATTCAAAACATTCATTATTCAATAGGGCCCAAACTATCAAAAACCAGCGGTTTGAATGAACACACATTTCTTGGTAGAATCATGCAGGACTGAAATTTTTGATGTTTTTCTACTCCTCTCATGAGCCCAAACAAGTCTCTAAAAGCATGAGTTTGCAACTACTTTACTTTTGGAGAAAATTCAAAACATTCATTATTCAATAGAGCCCAATAGCAAAAACCAGCGTTTTGAATGAAGAATCACATTTCTTGGTAGAATCATGCAGGATTGAAATTTTTGATGGTTTTTTACTCCTCTCAACAGCCCAAACAAGTTTCTAAAAGGATGAGTTTGCAACTACTTTACTTTTGGAGAAAATTCAAAACATTCATTATTCAATAGGGCCCAAACTATCAAAAACCAGCCGTTTCAATGAACACACATGTCTTGGTGGAATCATGCAGGACTGAAATTTTTGATGTTTTTCTACTCATCTCATGAGCCCAAACAAGTCTCTAAAAGCATGAGTTTGCAACTATTTTACTTTTGGAGAAAATTCAAAACATTCATTATTCAATAGAGCCCAATAGCAAAAACCAGCGTTTTGAATGAAGAATCACATTTCTTGGTAGAATCATGCAGGATTGAAATTTTTGATGGTTTTTTACTTCTCTCAACAGCCCAAACAAGTTTCTAAAAGGATGAGTTTGCAACTACTTTACTTTTGGAGAAAATTCAAAACATTCATTATTCAATAGGGCCCAAACTATCAAAAACCAGCGGTTTCAATGAACACACATTTCTTGGTAGAATCATGCAGGACTGAAATTTTTGATGTTTTTCTACTCATCTCATGAGCCCAAACAAGTCTCTAAAAGCATGAGTTTGCAACTACTTTACTTTTGGAGAAAATTCAAAACATTCATTATTCAATAGAGCCCAATAGCAAAAACCAGCGTTTTGAATGAAGAATCACATTTCTTGGTAGAATCATGCAGGATTGAAATTTTTGATGGTTTTTTACTCCTCTCAACAGCCCAAACAAGTTTCTAAAAGGATGAGTTTGCAACTACTTTACTTTTGGAGAAAATTCAAAACATTCATTATTCAATAGGGCCCAAACTATCAAAAACCAGCGGTTTGAATGAACACATTTCTTGGTAGAATCATGCAGGACTGAAATTTTTGATGTTTTTCTACTCCTCTCATGAGCCCAAACAAGTCTCTAAAAGCATGAGTTTGCAACTACTTTACTTTTGGAGAAAATTCAAAACATTCACTATTCAATAGAGCCCAATAGCAAAAATCAGGTTTTGAATGAAGAATCACATTTCTTGGTAAAATCATGCAGGATTGAAATTTTTGATGGTTTTTTACTCCTCTCAACAGCCCAAACAAGTTTCTAAAAGGATGAGTTTGCAACTACTTTACTTTTGGAGAAAATTCAAAACATTCATTATTCAATAGGGCCCAAACTATCAAAAACCAGCGGTTTGAATGAACACACATTTCTTGGTAGAATCATGCAGGACTGAAATTTTTGATGTTTTTCTACTCCTCTCATGAGCCCAAACAAGTCTCTAAAAGCATGAGTTTGCAACTACTTTACTTTTGGAGAAAATTCAAAACATTCATTATTCAATAGAGCCCAATAGCAAAAACCAGCGTTTTGAATGAAGAATCACATTTCTTGGTAGAATCATGCAGGATTGAAATTTTTGATGGTTTTTTACTCCTCTCAACAGCCCAAACAAGTTTCTAAAAGGATGAGTTTGCAACTACTTTACTTTTGGAGAAAATTCAAAACATTCATTATTCAATAGGGCCCAAACTATCAAAAACCAGCCGTTTCAATGAACACACATGTCTTGGTAGAATCATGCAGGACTGAAATTTTTGATGTTTTTCTACTCCTCTCATGAGCCCAAACAAGTCTCTAAAAGCATGAGTTTGCAACTACTTTACTTTTGGAGAAAATTCAGAACATTCACTATTCAATAGAGCTCAATAGCAAAAATCAGGTTTTGAATGAAGAATCACATTTCTTGGTAAAATCATGCAGGATTGAATTTTTTGATGGTTTTTTACTCCTCTCAACAGCCCAAACAAGTTTCTAAAAGGATGAGTTTGCAACTACTTTACTTTTGGAGAAAATTCAAAACATTCATTATTCAATAGGGCCCAAACTATCAAAAACCAGCGGTTTCAATGAACACACATTTCTTGGTAGAATCATGCAGGACTGAAATTTTTGATGTTTTTCTACTCCTCTCATGAGCCCAAACAAGTCTCTAAAAGCATGAGTTTGCAACTACTTTACTTTTGGAGAAAATTCAAAACATTCATTATTCAATAGAGCCCAATAGCAAAAACCAGCGTTTTGAATGAAGAATCACATTTCTTGGTAGAATCATGCAGGATTGAAATTTTTGATGGTTTTTTACTCCTCTCAACAGCCCAAACAAGTTTCTAAAAGGATGAGTTTGCAACTACTTTACTTTTGGAGAAAATTCAAAACATTCATTATTCAATAGGGCCCAAACTATCAAAAACCAACGGTTTCAATGAACACACATTTCTTGGTAGAATCATGCAGGACTGAAATTTTTGATGTTTTTCTACTCCTCTCATGAGCCCAAACAAGTCTCTAAAAGCATGAGTTTGCAACTACTTTACTTTTGGAGAAAATTCAAAACATTCATTATTCAATAGAGCCCAATAGCAAAAACCAGCGTTTTGAATGAAGAATCACATTTCTTGGTATAATCATGCAGGATTGAAATTTTTGATGGTTTTTTACTCCTCTCAACAGCCCAAACAAGTTTCTAAAAGGATGAGTTTGCAACTACTTTACTTTTGGAGAAAATTCAAAACATTCATTATTCAATAGGGCCCAAACTATCAAAAACCAGCGGTTTCAATGAACACACATTTCTTGGTAGAATCATGCAGGACTGAAATTTTTGATGTTTTTCTACTCCTCTCATGAGCCCAAACAAGTCTCTAAAAGCATGAGTTTGCAACTACTTTACTTTTGGAGAAAATTCAAAACATTCATTATTCAATAAAGCCCAATAGCAAAAACCAGCGTTTTGAATGAAGAATCACATTTCTTGGTAGAATCATGCAGGATTGAAATTTTTGATGGTTTTTTACTCCTCTCAACAGCCCAAACAAGTTTCTAAAAGGATGAGTTTGCAACTACTTTACTTTTGGAGAAAATTCAAAACATTCATTATTCAATAGGGCCCAAACTATCAAAAACCAGCCGTTTCAATGAACACACATTTCTTGGTAGAATCATGCAGGACTGAAATTTTTGATGTTTTTCTACTCCTCTCATGAGCCCAAACAAGTCTCTAAAAGCATGAGTTTGCAACTACTTTACTTTTGGAGAAAATTCAAAACATTCATTATTCAATAGAGCCCAATAGCAAAAACCAGCGTTTTGAATGAAGAATCACATTTCTTGGTATAATCATGCAGGATTGAAATTTTTGATGGTTTTTAACTCCTCTCAACAGCCCAAACAAGTTTCTAAAAGGATGAGTTTGCAACTACTTTACTTTTGGAGAAAATTCAAAACATTCATTATTCAATAGGGCCCAAACTATCAAAAACCAGCGGTTTCAATGAACACACATTTCTTGGTAGAATCATGCAGGACTGAAATTTTTGATGTTTTTCTACTCCTCTCATGAGCCCAAACAAGTCTCTAAAAGCATGAGTTTGCAACTACTTTACTTTTGGAGAAAATTCAAAACATTCATTATTCAATAGAGCCCAATAGCAAAAACCAGCGTTTTGAATGAAGAATCACATTTCTTGGTAGAATCATGCAGGATTGAAATTTTTGATGGTTTTTTACTCCTCTCAACAGCCCAAACAAGTTTCTAAAAGGATGAGTTTGCAACTACTTTACTTTTGGAGAAAATTCAAAACATTCATTATTCAATAGGGCCCAAACTATCAAAAACCAGCGGTTTCAATGAACACACATTTCTTGGTAGAATCATGCAGGACTGAAATTTTTGATGTTTTTCTACTCATCTCATGAGCCCAAACAAGTCTCTAAAAGCATGAGTTTGCAACTACTTTACTTTTGGAGAAAATTCAAAACATTCATTATTCAATAGAGCCCAATAGCAAAAACCAGCGTTTTGAATGAAGAATCACATTTCTTGGTAGAATCATGCAGGACTGAAATTTTTGATGGTTTTTTACTCCTCTCAACAGCCCAAACAAGTTTCTAAAAGGATGAGTTTGCAACTACTTTACTTTTGGAGAAAATTCAAAACATTCATTATTCAATAGGGCCCAAACTATCAAAAACCAGCGGTTTGAATGAACACATTTCTTGGTAGAATCATGCAGGACTGAAATTTTTGATGTTTTTCTACTCCTCTCATGAGCCCAAACAAGTCTCTAAAAGCATGAGTTTGCAACTACTTTACTTTTGGAGAAAATTCAAAACATTCACTATTCAATAGAGCCCAATAGCAAAAATCAGGTTTTGAATGAAGAATCACATTTCTTGGTAAAATCATGCAGGATTGAAATTTTTGATGGTTTTTTACTCCTCTCAACAGCCCAAACAAGTTTCTAAAAGGATGAGTTTGCAACTACTTTACTTTTGGAGAAAATTCAAAACATTCATTATTCAATAGGGCCCAAACTATCAAAAACCAGCGGTTTCAATGAACACACATTTCTTGGTAGAATCATGCAGGACTGAAATTTTTGATGTTTTTCTACTCATCTCATGAGCCCAAACAAGTCTCTAAAAGCATGAGTTTGCAACTACTTTACTTTTGGAGAAAATTCAAAACATTCATTATTCAATAGAGCCCAATAGCAAAAACCAGCATTTTGAATGAAGAATCACATTTCTTGGTAGAATCATGCAGGATTGAAATTTTTGATGGTTTTTTACTCCTCTCAACAGCCCAAACAAGTTTCTAAAAGGATGAGTTTGCAACTACTTTACTTTTGGAGAAAATTCAAAACATTCATTATTCAATAGGGCCCAAACTATCAAAAACCAGCGGTTTGAATGAACACACATTTCTTGGTAGAATCATGCAGGACTGAAATTTTTGATGTTTTTCTACTCCTCTCATGAGCCCAAACAAGTCTCTAAAAGCATGAGTTTGCAACTACTTTACTTTTGGAGAAAATTCAAAACATTCATTATTCAATAGAGCCCAATAGCAAAAACCAGCGTTTTGAATGAAGAATCACATTTCTTGGTAGAATCATGCAGGATTGAAATTTTTGATGGTTTTTTACTCCTCTCAACAGCCCAAACAAGTTTCTAAAAGGATGAGTTTGCAACTACTTTACTTTTGGAGAAAATTCAAAACATTCATTATTCAATAGGGCCCAAACTATCAAAAACCAGCCGTTTCAATGAACACACATGTCTTGGTAGAATCATGCAGGACTGAAATTTTTGATGATTTTCTACTCCTCTCATGAGCCCAAACAAGTCTCTAAAAGCATGAGTTTGCAACTACTTTACTTTTGGAGAAAATTCAGAACATTCACTATTCAATAGAGCTCAATAGCAAAAATCAGGTTTTGAATGAAGAATCACATTTCTTGGTAAAATCATGCAGGATTGAATTTTTTGATGGTTTTTTACTCCTCTCAACAGCCCAAACAAGTTTCTAAAAGGATGAGTTTGCAACTACTTTACTTTTGGAGAAAATTCAAAACATTCATTATTCAATAGGGCCCAAACTATCAAAAACCAGCGGTTTCAATGAACACACATTTCTTGGTAGAATCATGCAGGACTGAAATTTTTGATGTTTTTCTACTCCTCTCATGAGCCCAAACAAGTCTCTAAAAGCATGAGTTTGCAACTACTTTACGTTTGGAGAAAATTCAAAACATTCATTATTCAATAGAGCCCAATAGCAAAAACCAGCGTTTTGAATGAAGAATCACATTTATTGGTAGAATCATGCAGGATTGAAATTTTTGATGGTTTTTTACTCCTCTCAACAGCCCAAACAAGTTTCTAAAAGGATGAGTTTGCAACTACTTTACTTTTGGAGAAAATTCAAAACATTCATTATTCAATAGGGCCCAAACTATCAAAAACCAGCGGTTTCAATGAACACACATTTCTTGGTAGAATCATGCAGGACTGAAATTTTTGATGTTTTTCTACTCCTCTCATGAGCCCAAACAAGTCTCTAAAAGCATGAGTTTGCAACTACTTTACTTTTGGAAAAAATTCAAAACATTCATTATTCAATAGAGCCCAAACTATCAAAAACCAGCGGTTTCAATGAACACACATTTCTTGGTAGAATCATGCAGGACTGAAATTTTTGATGTTTTTCTACTCCTCTCATGAGCCCAAACAAGTCTCTAAAAGCATGAGTTTGCAACTACTTTACTTTTGGAGAAAATTCAAAACATTCATTATTCAATAGAGCCCAATAGCAAAAACCAGCGTTTTGAATGAAGAATCACATTTCTTGGTAGAATCATGCAGGATTGAAATTTTTGATGGTTTTTTACTCCTCTCAACAGCCCAAACAAGTTTCTAAAAGGATGAGTTTGCAACTACTTTACTTTTGGAGAAAATTCAAAACATTCATTATTCAATAGGGCCCAAACTATCAAAAACCAGCGGTTTGAATGAACACATTTCTTGGTAGAATCATGCAGGACTGAAATTTTTGATGTTTTTCTACTCCTCTCATGAGCCCAAACAAGTCTCTAAAAGCTTGAGTTTGCAACTACTTTACTTTTGGAGAAAATTCAAAACATTCACTATTCAATAGAGCCCAATAGCAAAAATCAGGTTTTGAATGAAGAATCACATTTCTTGGTAAAATCATGCAGGATTGAAATTTTTGATGGTTTTTTACTCCTCTCAACAGCCCAAACAAGTTTCTAAAAGGATGAGTTTGCAACTACTTTACTTTTGGAGAAAATTCAAAACATTCATTATTCAATAGGGCCCAAACTATCAAAAACCAGCGGTTTGAATGAACACACATTTCTTGGTAGAATCATGCAGGACTGAAATTTTTGATGTTTTTCTACTCCTCTCATGAGCCCAAACAAGTCTCTAAAAGCATGAGTTTGCAACTACTTTACTTTTGGAGAAAATTCAAAACATTCATTATTCAATAGAGCCCAATAGCAAAAACCAGCGTTTTGAATGAAGAATCACATTTCTTGGTATAATCATGCAGGATTGAAATTTTTGATGGTTTTTAACTCCTCTCAACAGCCCAAACAAGTTTCTAAAAGGATGAGTTTGCAACTACTTTACTTTTGGAGAAAATTCAAAACATTCATTATTCAATAGGGCCCAAACTATCAAAAACCAGCGGTTTCAATGAACACACATTTCTTGGTAGAATCATGCAGGACTGAAATTTTTGATGTTTTTCTACTCCTCTCATGAGCCCAAACAAGTCTCTAAAAGCATGAGTTTGCAACTACTTTACTTTTGGAGAAAATTCAAAACATTCATTATTCAATAGAGCCCAATAGCAAAAACCAGCGTTTTGAATGAAGAATCACATTTCTTGGTAGAATCATGCAGGATTGAAATTTTTGATGGTTTTTTACTCCTCTCAACAGCCCAAACAAGTTTCTAAAAGGATGAGTTTGCAACTACTTTACTTTTGGAGAAAATTCAAAACATTCATTATTCAATAGGGCCCAAACTATCAAAAACCAGCGGTTTCAATGAACACACATTTCTTGGTAGAATCATGCAGGACTGAAATTTTTGATGTTTTTCTACTCATCTCATGAGCCCAAACAAGTCTCTAAAAGCATGAGTTTGCAACTACTTTACTTTTGGAGAAAATTCAAAACATTCATTATTCAATAGAGCCCAATAGCAAAAACCAGCGTTTTGAATGAAGAATCACATTTCTTGGTAGAATCATACAGGACTGAAATTTTTGATGGTTTTTTACTCCTCTCAACAGCCCAAACAAGTTTCTAAAAGGATGAGTTTGCAACTACTTTACTTTTGGAGAAAATTCAAAACATTCATTATTCAATAGGGCCCAAACTATCAAAAACCAGCGGTTTGAATGAACACATTTCTTGGTAGAATCATGCAGGACTGAAATTTTTGATGTTTTTCTACTCCTCTCATGAGCCCAAACAAGTCTCTAAAAGCATGAGTTTGCAACTACTTTACTTTTGGAGAAAATTCAAAACATTCACTATTCAATAGAGCCCAATAGCAAAAATCAGGTTTTGAATGAAGAATCACATTTCTTGGTAAAATCATGCAGGATTGAAATTTTTGATGGTTTTTTACTCCTCTCAACAGCCCAAACAAGTTTCTAAAAGGATGAGTTTGCAACTACTTTACTTTTGGAGAAAATTCAAAACATTCATTATTCAATAGGGCCCAAACTATAAAAAACCAGCGGTTTGAATGAACACACATTTCTTGGTAGAATCATGCAGGACTGAAATTTTTGATGTTTTTCTACTCCTCTCATGAGCCCAAACAAGTCTCTAAAAGCATGAGTTTGCAACTACTTTACTTTTGGAGAAAATTCAAAACATTCATTATTCAATAGAGCCCAATAGCAAAAACCAGCGTTTTGAATGAAGAATCACATTTCTTGGTAGAATCATGCAGGATTGAAATTTTTGATGGTTTTTTACTCCTCTCAACAGCCCAAACAAGTTTCTAAAAGGATGAGTTTGCAACTACTTTACTTTTGGAGAAAATTCAAAACATTCATTATTCAATAGGGCCCAAACTATCAAAAACCAGCCGTTTCAATGAACACACATTTCTTGGTAGAATCATGCAGGACTGAAATTTTTGATGTTTTTCTACTCCTCTCATGAGCCCAAACAAGTCTCTAAAAGCATGAGTTTGCAACTACTTTACTTTTGGAGAAAATTCAAAACATTCATTATTCAATAGGGCCCAAACTATCAAAAACCAGCGGTTTGAATGAACACACATTTCTTGGTAGAATCATGCAGGACTGAAATTTTTGATGTTTTTCTACTCCTCTCATGAGCCCAAACAAGTCTCTAAAAGCATGAGTTTGCAACTACTTTACTTTTGGAGAAAATTCAAAACATTCATTATTCAATAGAGCCCAATAGCAAAAACCAGCGTTTTGAATGAAGAATCACATTTCTTGGTAGAATCATGCAGGATTGAAATTTTTGATGGTTTTTTACTCCTCTCAACAGCCCAAACAAGTTTCTAAAAGGATGAGTTTGCAACTACTTTACTTTTGGAGAAAATTCAAAACATTCATTATTCAATAGGGCCCAAACTATCAAAAACCAGCCGTTTCAATGAACACACATGTCTTGGTGGAATCATGCAGGACTGAAATTTTTGATGTTTTTCTACTCATCTCATGAGCCCAAACAAGTCTCTAAAAGCATGAGTTTGCAACTATTTTACTTTTGGAGAAAATTCAAAACATTCATTATTCAATAGAGCCCAATAGCAAAAACCAGCGTTTTGAATGAAGAATCACATTTCTTGGTAGAATCATGCAGGATTGAAATTTTTGATGGTTTTTTACTCCTCTCAACAGCCCAAACAAGTTTCTAAAAGGATGAGTTTGCAACTACTTTACTTTTGGAGAAAATTCCAAACATTCATTATTCAATAGGGCCCAAACTATCAAAAACCAGCGGTTTCAATGAACACACATTTCTTGGTAGAATCATGCAGGACTGAAATTTTTGATGTTTTTCTACTCATCTCATGAGCCCAAACAAGTCTCTAAAAGCATGAGTTTGCAACTACTTTACTTTTGGAGAAAATTCAAAACATTCATTATTCAATAGAGCCCAATAGCAAAAACCAGCGTTTTGAATGAAGAATCACATTTCTTGGTAGAATCATGCAGGATTGAAATTTTTGATGGTTTTTTACTCCTCTCAACAGCCCAAACAAGTTTCTAAAAGGATGAGTTTGCAACTACTTTACTTTTGGAGAAAATTCAAAACATTCATTATTCAATAGGGCCCAAACTATCAAAAACCAGCGGTTTGAATGAACACATTTCTTGGTAGAATCATGCAGGACTGAAATTTTTGATGTTTTTCTACTCCTCTCATGAGCCCAAACAAGTCTCTAAAAGCATGAGTTTGCAACTACTTTACTTTTGGAGAAAATTCAAAACATTCATTATTCAATAGAGCCCAATAGCAAAAACCAGCGTTTTGAATGAAGAATCACATTTCTTGGTAGAATCATGCAGGATTGAAATTTTTGATGGTTTTTTACTCCTCTCAACAGCCCAAACAAGTTTCTAAAAGGATGAGTTTGCAACTACTTTACTTTTGGAGAAAATTCAAAACATTCATTATTCAATAGGGCCCAAACTATCAAAAACCAGCCGTTTCAATGAACACACATGTCTTGGTGGAATCATGCAGGACTGAAATTTTTGATGTTTTTCTACTCATCTCATGAGCCCAAACAAGTCTCTAAAAGCATGAGTTTGCAACTATTTTACTTTTGGAGAAAATTCAAAACATTCATTATTCAATAGAGCCCAATAGCAAAAACCAGCGTTTTGAATGAAGAATCACATTTCTTGGTAGAATCATGCAGGATTGAAATTTTTGATGGTTTTTTACTTCTCTCAACAGCCCAAACAAGTTTCTAAAAGGATGAGTTTGCAACTACTTTACTTTTGGAGAAAATTCAAAACATTCATTATTCAATAGGGCCCAAACTATCAAAAACCAGCGGTTTCAATGAACACACATTTCTTGGTAGAATCATGCAGGACTGAAATTTTTGATGTTTTTCTACTCATCTCATGAGCCCAAACAAGTCTCTAAAAGCATGAGTTTGCAACTACTTTACTTTTGGAGAAAATTCAAAACATTCATTATTCAATAGAGCCCAATAGCAAAAACCAGCGTTTTGAATGAAGAATCACATTTCTTGGTAGAATCATGCAGGATTGAAATTTTTGATGGTTTTTTACTCCTCTCAACAGCCCAAACAAGTTTCTAAAAGGATGAGTTTGCAACTACTTTACTTTTGGAGAAAATTCAAAACATTCATTATTCAATAGGGCCCAAACTATCAAAAACCAGCGGTTTGAATGAACACATTTCTTGGTAGAATCATGCAGGACTGAAATTTTTGATGTTTTTCTACTCCTCTCATGAGCCCAAACAAGTCTCTAAAAGCATGAGTTTGCAACTACTTTACCTTTGGAGAAAATTCAAAACATTCACTATTCAATAGAGCCCAATAGCAAAAATCAGGTTTTGAATGAAGAATCACATTTCTTGGTAAAATCATGCAGGATTGAAATTTTTGATGGTTTTTTACTCCTCTCAACAGCCCAAACAAGTTTCTAAAAGGATGAGTTTGCAACTACTTTACTTTTGGAGAAAATTCAAAACATTCATTATTCAATAGGGCCCAAACTATCAAAAACCAGCGGTTTGAATGAACACACATTTCTTGGTAGAATCATGCAGGACTGAAATTTTTGATGTTTTTCTACTCCTCTCATGAGCCCAAACAAGTCTCTAAAAGCATGAGTTTGCAACTACTTTACTTTTGGAGAAAATTCAAAACATTCATTATTCAATAGAGCCCAATAGCAAAAACCAGCGTTTTGAATGAAGAATCACATTTCTTGGTAGAATCATGCAGGATTGAAATTTTTGATGGTTTTTTACTCCTCTCAACAGCCCAAACAAGTTTCTAAAAGGATGAGTTTGCAACTACTTTACTTTTGGAGAAAATTCAAAACATTCATTATTCAATAGGGCCCAAACTATCAAAAACCAGCCGTTTCAATGAACACACATGTCTTGGTAGAATCATGCAGGACTGAAATTTTTGATGTTTTTCTACTCCTCTCATGAGCCCAAACAAGTCTCTAAAAGCATGAGTTTGCAACTACTTTACTTTTGGAGAAAATTCAGAACATTCACTATTCAATAGAGCTCAATAGCAAAAATCAGGTTTTGAATGAAGAATCACATTTCTTGGTAAAATCATGCAGGATTGAATTTTTTGATGGTTTTTTACTCCTCTCAACAGCCCAAACAAGTTTCTAAAAGGATGAGTTTGCAACTACTTTACTTTTGGAGAAAATTCAAAACATTCATTATTCAATAGGGCCCAAACTATCAAAAACCAGCGGTTTCAATGAACACACATTTCTTGGTAGAATCATGCAGGACTGAAATTTTTGATGTTTTTCTACTCCTCTCATGAGCCCAAACAAGTCTCTAAAAGCATGAGTTTGCAACTACTTTACTTTTGGAGAAAATTCAAAACATTCATTATTCAATAGAGCCCAATAGCAAAAACCAGCGTTTTGAATGAAGAATCACATTTCTTGGTAGAATCATGCAGGATTGAAATTTTTGATGGTTTTTTACTCCTCTCAACAGCCCAAACAAGTTTCTAAAAGGATGAGTTTGCAACTACTTTACTTTTGGAGAAAATTCAAAACATTCATTATTCAATAGGGCCCAAACTATCAAAAACCAACGGTTTCAATGAACACACATTTCTTGGTAGAATCATGCAGGACTGAAATTTTTGATGTTTTTCTACTCCTCTCATGAGCCCAAACAAGTCTCTAAAAGCATGAGTTTGCAACTACTTTACTTTTGGAGAAAATTCAAAACATTCATTATTCAATAGAGCCCAATAGCAAAAACCAGCGTTTTGAATGAAGAATCACATTTCTTGGTATAATCATGCAGGATTGAAATTTTTGATGGTTTTTTACTCCTCTCAACAGCCCAAACAAGTTTCTAAAAGGATGAGTTTGCAACTACTTTACTTTTGGAGAAAATTCAAAACATTCATTATTCAATAGGGCCCAAACTATCAAAAACCAGCGGTTTCAATGAACACACATTTCTTGGTAGAATCATGCAGGACTGAAATTTTTGATGTTTTTCTACTCCTCTCATGAGCCCAAACAAGTCTCTAAAAGCATGAGTTTGCAACTACTTTACTTTTGGAGAAAATTCAAAACATTCATTATTCAATAGAGCCCAATAGCAAAAACCAGCGTTTTGAATGAAGAATCACATTTCTTGGTAGAATCATGCAGGATTGAAATTTTTGATGGTTTTTTACTCCTCTCAACAGCCCAAACAAGTTTCCAAAAGGATGAGTTTGCAACTACTTTACTTTTGGAGAAAATTCAAAACATTCATTATTCAATAGGGCCCAAACTATCAAAAACCAGCGGTTTCAATGAACACACATTTCTTGGTAGAATCATGCAGGACTGAAATTTTTGATGTTTTTCTACTCATCTCATGAGCCCAAACAAGTCTCTAAAAGCATGAGTTTGCAACTACTTTACTTTTGGAGAAAATTCAAAACATTCTTTATTCAATAGAGCCCAATAGCAAAAACCAGCATTTTGAATGAAGAATCACATTTCTTGGTAGAATCATGCAGGATTGAAATTTTTGATGGTTTTTTACTCCTCTCAACAGCCCAAACAAGTTTCTAAAAGGATGAGTTTGCAACTACTTTACTTTTGGAGAAAATTCAAAACATTCATTATTCAATAGGGCCCAAACTATCAAAAACCAGCGGTTTGAATGAACACATTTCTTGGTAGAATCATGCAGGACTGAAATTTTTGATGTTTTTCTACTCCTCTCATGAGCCCAAACAAGTCTCTAAAAGCATGAGTTTGCAACTACTTTACTTTTGGAGAAAATTCAAAACATTCACTATTCAATAGAGCCCAATAGCAAAAATCAGGTTTTGAATGAAGAATCACATTTCTTGGTAAAATCATGCAGGATTGAAATTTTTGATGGTTTTTTACTCCTCTCAACAGCCCAAACAAGTTTCTAAAAGGATGAGTTTGCAACTACTTTACTTTTGGAGAAAATTCAAAACATTCATTATTCAATAGGGCCCAAACTATCAAAAACCAGCG
Source organism: Dendrobates tinctorius (assembly GCF_039654945.1). NCBI lineage: Eukaryota > Metazoa > Chordata > Amphibia > Anura > Dendrobatidae > Dendrobates > Dendrobates tinctorius. Next base: position 3,214,182 of record NW_027361956.1, read on the forward strand.
GTTTGAATGAACACACATTTCTTGGTAGAATCATGCAGGACTGAAATTTTTGATGTTTTTCTACTCCTCTCATGAGCCCAAACAAGTCTCTAAAAGCATGAGTTTGCAACTACTTTACTTTTGGAGAAAATTCAAAACATTCATTATTCAATAGAGCCCAATAGCAAAAACCAGCGTTTTGAATGAAGAATCACATTTCTTGGTAGAATCATGCAGGATTGAAATTTTTGATGGTTTTTTACTCCTCTCAACAGCCCAAACAAGTTTCTAAAAGGATGAGTTTGCAACTACTTTACTTTTGGAGAAAATTCAAAACATTCATTATTCAATAGGGCCCAAACTATCAAAAACCAGCCGTTTCAATGAACACACATGTCTTGGTAGAATCATGCAGGACTGAAATTTTTGATGATTTTCTACTCCTCTCATGAGCCCAAACAAGTCTCTAAAAGCATGAGTTTGCAACTACTTTACTTTTGGAGAAAATTCAGAACATTCACTATTCAATAGAGCTCAATAGCAAAAATCAGGTTTTGAATGAAGAATCACATTTCTTGGTAAAATCATGCAGGATTGAATTTTTTGATGGTTTTTTACTCCTCTCAACAGCCCAAACAAGTTTCTAAAAGGATGAGTTTGCAACTACTTTACTTTTGGAGAAAATTCAAAACATTCATTATTCAATAGGGCCCAAACTATCAAAAACCAGCGGTTTCAATGAACACACATTTCTTGGTAGAATCATGCAGGACTGAAATTTTTGATGTTTTTCTACTCCTCTCATGAGCCCAAACAAGTCTCTAAAAGCATGAGTTTGCAACTACTTTACGTTTGGAGAAAATTCAAAACATTCATTATTCAATAGAGCCCAATAGCAAAAACCAGCGTTTTGAATGAAGAATCACATTTATTGGTAGAATCATGCAGGATTGAAATTTTTGATGGTTTTTTACTCCTCTCAACAGCCCAAACAAGTTTCTAAAAGGATGAGTTTGCAACTACTTTACTTTTGGAGAAAATTCAAAACATTCATTATTCAATAGGGCCCAAACTATCAAAAACCAGCGGTTTCAATGAACACACATTTCTTGGTAGAATCATGCAGGACTGAAATTTTTGATGTTTTTCTACTCCTCTCATGAGCCCAAACAAGTCTCTAAAAGCATGAGTTTGCAACTACTTTACTTTTGGAAAAAATTCAAAACATTCATTATTCAATAGAGCCCAAACTATCAAAAACCAGCGGTTTCAATGAACACACATTTCTTGGTAGAATCATGCAGGACTGAAATTTTTGATGTTTTTCTACTCCTCTCATGAGCCCAAACAAGTCTCTAAAAGCATGAGTTTGCAACTACTTTACTTTTGGAGAAAATTCAAAACATTCATTATTCAATAGAGCCCAATAGCAAAAACCAGCGTTTTGAATGAAGAATCACATTTCTTGGTAGAATCATGCAGGATTGAAATTTTTGATGGTTTTTTACTCCTCTCAACAGCCCAAACAAGTTTCTAAAAGGATGAGTTTGCAACTACTTTACTTTTGGAGAAAATTCAAAACATTCATTATTCAATAGGGCCCAAACTATCAAAAACCAGCGGTTTGAATGAACACATTTCTTGGTAGAATCATGCAGGACTGAAATTTTTGATGTTTTTCTACTCCTCTCATGAGCCCAAACAAGTCTCTAAAAGCTTGAGTTTGCAACTACTTTACTTTTGGAGAAAATTCAAAACATTCACTATTCAATAGAGCCCAATAGCAAAAATCAGGTTTTGAATGAAGAATCACATTTCTTGGTAAAATCATGCAGGATTGAAATTTTTGATGGTTTTTTACTCCTCTCAACAGCCCAAACAAGTTTCTAAAAGGATGAGTTTGCAACTACTTTACTTTTGGAGAAAATTCAAAACATTCATTATTCAATAGGGCCCAAACTATCAAAAACCAGCGGTTTCAATGAACACACATTTCTTGGTAGAATCATGCAGGACTGAAATTTTTGATGTTTTTCTACTCCTCTCATGAGCCCAAACAAGTCTCTAAAAGCATGAGTTTGCAACTACTTTACTTTTGGAGAAAATTCAAAACATTCATTATTCAATAGAGCCCAATAGCAAAAACCAGCGTTTTGAATGAAGAATCACATTTCTTGGTATAATCATGCAGGATTGAAATTTTTGATGGTTTTTAACTCCTCTCAACAGCCCAAACAAGTTTCTAAAAGGATGAGTTTGCAACTACTTTACTTTTGGAGAAAATTCAAAACATTCATTATTCAATAGGGCCCAAACTATCAAAAACCAGCGGTTTCAATGAACACACATTTCTTGGTAGAATCATGCAGGACTGAAATTTTTGATGTTTTTCTACTCCTCTCATGAGCCCAAACAAGTCTCTAAAAGCATGAGTTTGCAACTACTTTACTTTTGGAGAAAATTCAAAACATTCATTATTCAATAGAGCCCAATAGCAAAAACCAGCGTTTTGAATGAAGAATCACATTTCTTGGTAGAATCATGCAGGATTGAAATTTTTGATGGTTTTTTACTCCTCTCAACAGCCCAAACAAGTTTCTAAAAGGATGAGTTTGCAACTACTTTACTTTTGGAGAAAATTCAAAACATTCATTATTCAATAGGGCCCAAACTATCAAAAACCAGCGGTTTCAATGAACACACATTTCTTGGTAGAATCATGCAGGACTGAAATTTTTGATGTTTTTCTACTCATCTCATGAGCCCAAACAAGTCTCTAAAAGCATGAGTTTGCAACTACTTTACTTTTGGAGAAAATTCAAAACATTCATTATTCAATAGAGCCCAATAGCAAAAACCAGCGTTTTGAATGAAGAATCACATTTCTTGGTAGAATCATACAGGACTGAAATTTTTGATGGTTTTTTACTCCTCTCAACAGCCCAAACAAGTTTCTAAAAGGATGAGTTTGCAACTACTTTACTTTTGGAGAAAATTCAAAACATTCATTATTCAATAGGGCCCAAACTATCAAAAACCAGCGGTTTGAATGAACACATTTCTTGGTAGAATCATGCAGGACTGAAATTTTTGATGTTTTTCTACTCCTCTCATGAGCCCAAACAAGTCTCTAAAAGCATGAGTTTGCAACTACTTTACTTTTGGAGAAAATTCAAAACATTCACTATTCAATAGAGCCCAATAGCAAAAATCAGGTTTTGAATGAAGAATCACATTTCTTGGTAAAATCATGCAGGATTGAAATTTTTGATGGTTTTTTACTCCTCTCAACAGCCCAAACAAGTTTCTAAAAGGATGAGTTTGCAACTACTTTACTTTTGGAGAAAATTCAAAACATTCATTATTCAATAGGGCCCAAACTATAAAAAACCAGCGGTTTGAATGAACACACATTTCTTGGTAGAATCATGCAGGACTGAAATTTTTGATGTTTTTCTACTCCTCTCATGAGCCCAAACAAGTCTCTAAAAGCATGAGTTTGCAACTACTTTACTTTTGGAGAAAATTCAAAACATTCATTATTCAATAGAGCCCAATAGCAAAAACCAGCGTTTTGAATGAAGAATCACATTTCTTGGTAGAATCATGCAGGATTGAAATTTTTGATGGTTTTTTACTCCTCTCAACAGCCCAAACAAGTTTCTAAAAGGATGAGTTTGCAACTACTTTACTTTTGGAGAAAATTCAAAACATTCATTATTCAATAGGGCCCAAACTATCAAAAACCAGCCGTTTCAATGAACACACATTTCTTGGTAGAATCATGCAGGACTGAAATTTTTGATGTTTTTCTACTCCTCTCATGAGCCCAAACAAGTCTCTAAAAGCATGAGTTTGCAACTACTTTACTTTTGGAGAAAATTCAAAACATTCATTATTCAATAGGGCCCAAACTATCAAAAACCAGCGGTTTGAATGAACACACATTTCTTGGTAGAATCATGCAGGACTGAAATTTTTGATGTTTTTCTACTCCTCTCATGAGCCCAAACAAGTCTCTAAAAGCATGAGTTTGCAACTACTTTACTTTTGGAGAAAATTCAAAACATTCATTATTCAATAGAGCCCAATAGCAAAAACCAGCGTTTTGAATGAAGAATCACATTTCTTGGTAGAATCATGCAGGATTGAAATTTTTGATGGTTTTTTACTCCTCTCAACAGCCCAAACAAGTTTCTAAAAGGATGAGTTTGCAACTACTTTACTTTTGGAGAAAATTCAAAACATTCATTATTCAATAGGGCCCAAACTATCAAAAACCAGCCGTTTCAATGAACACACATGTCTTGGTGGAATCATGCAGGACTGAAATTTTTGATGTTTTTCTACTCATCTCATGAGCCCAAACAAGTCTCTAAAAGCATGAGTTTGCAACTATTTTACTTTTGGAGAAAATTCAAAACATTCATTATTCAATAGAGCCCAATAGCAAAAACCAGCGTTTTGAATGAAGAATCACATTTCTTGGTAGAATCATGCAGGATTGAAATTTTTGATGGTTTTTTACTCCTCTCAACAGCCCAAACAAGTTTCTAAAAGGATGAGTTTGCAACTACTTTACTTTTGGAGAAAATTCCAAACATTCATTATTCAATAGGGCCCAAACTATCAAAAACCAGCGGTTTCAATGAACACACATTTCTTGGTAGAATCATGCAGGACTGAAATTTTTGATGTTTTTCTACTCATCTCATGAGCCCAAACAAGTCTCTAAAAGCATGAGTTTGCAACTACTTTACTTTTGGAGAAAATTCAAAACATTCATTATTCAATAGAGCCCAATAGCAAAAACCAGCGTTTTGAATGAAGAATCACATTTCTTGGTAGAATCATTCAGGATTGAAATTTTTGATGGTTTTTTACTCCTCTCAACAGCCCAAACAAGTTTCTAAAAGGATGAGTTTGCAACTACTTTACTTTTGGAGAAAATTCAAAACATTCATTATTCAATAGGGCCCAAACTATCAAAAACCAGCGGTTTGAATGAACACATTTCTTGGTAGAATCATGCAGGACTGAAATTTTTGATGTTTTTCTACTCCTCTCATGAGCCCAAACAAGTCTCTAAAAGCATGAGTTTGCAACTACTTTACTTTTGGAGAAAATTCAAAACATTCACTATTCAATAGAGCCCAATAGCAAAAATCAGGTTTTGAATGAAGAATCACATTTCTTGGTAAAATCATGCAGGATTGAAATTTTTGATGGTTTTTTACTCCTCTCAACAGCCCAAACAAGTTTCTAAAAGGATGAGTTTGCAACTACTTTACTTTTGGAGAAAATTCAAAACATTCATTATTCAATAGGGCCCAAACTATCAAAAACCAGCGGTTTGAATGAACACACATTTCTTGGTAGAATCATGCAGGACTGAAATTTTTGATGTTTTTCTACTCCTCTCATGAGCCCAAACAAGTCTCTAAAAGCATGAGTTTGCAACTACTTTACTTTTGGAGAAAATTCAAAACATTCATTATTCAATAGAGCCCAATAGCAAAAACCAGCGTTTTGAATGAAGAATCACATTTCTTGGTAGAATCATGCAGGATTGAAATTTTTGATGGTTTTTTACTCCTCTCAACAGCCCAAACAAGTTTCTAAAAGGATGAGTTTGCAACTACTTTACTTTTGGAGAAAATTCAAAACATTCATTATTCAATAGGGCCCAAACTATCAAAAACCAGCCGTTTCAATGAACACACATGTCTTGGTAGAATCATGCAGGACTGAAATTTTTGATGTTTTTCTACTCCTCTCATGAGCCCAAACAAGTCTCTAAAAGCATGAGTTTGCAACTACTTTACTTTTGGAGAAAATTCAGAACATTCACTATTCAATAGAGCTCAATAGCAAAAATCAGGTTTTGAATGAAGAATCACATTTCTTGGTAAAATCATGCAGGATTGAATTTTTTGATGGTTTTTTACTCCTCTCAACAGCCCAAACAAGTTTCTAAAAGGATGAGTTTGCAACTACTTTACTTTTGGAGAAAATTCAAAACATTCATTATTCAATAGGGCCCAAACTATCAAAAACCAGCCGTTTCAATGAACACACATGTCTTGGTAGAATCATGCAGGACTGAAATTTTTGATGATTTTCTACTCCTCTCATGAGCCCAAACAAGTCTCTAAAAGCATGAGTTTGCAACTACTTTACTTTTGGAGAAAATTCAGAACATTCACTATTCAATAGAGCTCAATAGCAAAAATCAGGTTTTGAATGAAGAATCACATTTCTTGGTAAAATCATGCAGGATTGAATTTTTTGATGGTTTTTTACTCCTCTCAACAGCCCAAACAAGTTTCTAAAAGGATGAGTTTGCAACTACTTTACTTTTGGAGAAAATTCAAAACATTCATTATTCAATAGGGCCCAAACTATCAAAAACCAGCGGTTTCAATGAACACACATTTCTTGGTAGAATCATGCAGGACTGAAATTTTTGATGTTTTTCTACTCCTCTCATGAGCCCAAACAAGTCTCTAAAAGCATGAGTTTGCAACTACTTTACGTTTGGAGAAAATTCAAAACATTCATTATTCAATAGAGCCCAATAGCAAAAACCAGCGTTTTGAATGAAGAATCACATTTATTGGTAGAATCATGCAGGATTGAAATTTTTGATGGTTTTTTACTCCTCTCAACAGCCCAAACAAGTTTCTAAAAGGATGAGTTTGCAACTACTTTACTTTTGGAGAAAATTCAAAACATTCATTATTCAATAGGGCCCAAACTATCAAAAACCAGCGGTTTCAATGAACACACATTTCTTGGTAGAATCATGCAGGACTGAAATTTTTGATGTTTTTCTACTCCTCTCATGAGCCCAAACAAGTCTCTAAAAGCATGAGTTTGCAACTACTTTACTTTTGGAAAAAATTCAAAACATTCATTATTCAATAGAGCCCAAACTATCAAAAACCAGCGGTTTCAATGAACACACATTTCTTGGTAGAATCATGCAGGACTGAAATTTTTGATGTTTTTCTACTCCTCTCATGAGCCCAAACAAGTCTCTAAAAGCATGAGTTTGCAACTACTTTACTTTTGGAGAAAATTCAAAACATTCATTATTCAATAGAGCCCAATAGCAAAAACCAGCGTTTTGAATGAAGAATCACATTTCTTGGTAGAATCATGCAGGATTGAAATTTTTGATGGTTTTTTACTCCTCTCAACAGCCCAAACAAGTTTCTAAAAGGATGAGTTTGCAACTACTTTACTTTTGGAGAAAATTCAAAACATTCATTATTCAATAGGGCCCAAACTATCAAAAACCAGCGGTTTGAATGAACACATTTCTTGGTAGAATCATGCAGGACTGAAATTTTTGATGTTTTTCTACTCCTCTCATGAGCCCAAACAAGTCTCTAAAAGCTTGAGTTTGCAACTACTTTACTTTTGGAGAAAATTCAAAACATTCACTATTCAATAGAGCCCAATAGCAAAAATCAGGTTTTGAATGAAGAATCACATTTCTTGGTAAAATCATGCAGGATTGAAATTTTTGATGGTTTTTTACTCCTCTCAACAGCCCAAACAAGTTTCTAAAAGGATGAGTTTGCAACTACTTTACTTTTGGAGAAAATTCAAAACATTCATTATTCAATAGGGCCCAAACTATCAAAAACCAGCGGTTTGAATGAACACACATTTCTTGGTAGAATCATGCAGGACTGAAATTTTTGATGTTTTTCTACTCCTCTCATGAGCCCAAACAAGTCTCTAAAAGCATGAGTTTGCAACTACTTTACTTTTGGAGAAAATTCAAAACATTCATTATTCAATAGAGCCCAATAGCAAAAACCAGCGTTTTGAATGAAGAATCACATTTCTTGGTATAATCATGCAGGATTGAAATTTTTGATGGTTTTTAACTCCTCTCAACAGCCCAAACAAGTTTCTAAAAGGATGAGTTTGCAACTACTTTACTTTTGGAGAAAATTCAAAACATTCATTATTCAATAGGGCCCAAACTATCAAAAACCAGCGGTTTCAATGAACACACATTTCTTGGTAGAATCATGCAGGACTGAAATTTTTGATGTTTTTCTACTCCTCTCATGAGCCCAAACAAGTCTCTAAAAGCATGAGTTTGCAACTACTTTACTTTTGGAGAAAATTCAAAACATTCATTATTCAATAGAGCCCAATAGCAAAAACCAGCGTTTTGAATGAAGAATCACATTTCTTGGTAGAATCATGCAGGATTGAAATTTTTGATGGTTTTTTACTCCTCTCAACAGCCCAAACAAGTTTCTAAAAGGATGAGTTTGCAACTACTTTACTTTTGGAGAAAATTCAAAACATTCATTATTCAATAGGGCCCAAACTATCAAAAACCAGCGGTTTCAATGAACACACATTTCTTGGTAGAATCATGCAGGACTGAAATTTTTGATGTTTTTCTACTCATCTCATGAGCCCAAACAAGTCTCTAAAAGCATGAGTTTGCAACTACTTTACTTTTGGAGAAAATTCAAAACATTCATTATTCAATAGAGCCCAATAGCAAAAACCAGCGTTTTGAATGAAGAATCACATTTCTTGGTAGAATCATACAGGACTGAAATTTTTGATGGTTTTTTACTCCTCTCAACAGCCCAAACAAGTTTCTAAAAGGATGAGTTTGCAACTACTTTACTTTTGGAGAAAATTCAAAACATTCATTATTCAATAGGGCCCAAACTATCAAAAACCAGCGGTTTGAATGAACACATTTCTTGGTAGAATCATGCAGGACTGAAATTTTTGATGTTTTTCTACTCCTCTCATGAGCCCAAACAAGTCTCTAAAAGCATGAGTTTGCAACTACTTTACTTTTGGAGAAAATTCAAAACATTCACTATTCAATAGAGCCCAATAGCAAAAATCAGGTTTTGAATGAAGAATCACATTTCTTGGTAAAATCATGCAGGATTGAAATTTTTGATGGTTTTTTACTCCTCTCAACAGCCCAAACAAGTTTCTAAAAGGATGAGTTTGCAACTACTTTACTTTTGGAGAAAATTCAAAACATTCATTATTCAATAGGGCCCAAACTATAAAAAACCAGCGGTTTGAATGAACACACATTTCTTGGTAGAATCATGCAGGACTGAAATTTTTGATGTTTTTCTACTCCTCTCATGAGCCCAAACAAGTCTCTAAAAGCATGAGTTTGCAACTACTTTACTTTTGGAGAAAATTCAAAACATTCATTATTCAATAGAGCCCAATAGCAAAAACCAGCGTTTTGAATGAAGAATCACATTTCTTGGTAGAATCATGCAGGATTGAAATTTTTGATGGTTTTTTACTCCTCTCAACAGCCCAAACAAGTTTCTAAAAGGATGAGTTTGCAACTACTTTACTTTTGGAGAAAATTCAAAACATTCATTATTCAATAGGGCCCAAACTATCAAAAACCAGCCGTTTCAATGAACACACATTTCTTGGTAGAATCATGCAGGACTGAAATTTTTGATGTTTTTCTACTCCTCTCATGAGCCCAAACAAGTCTCTAAAAGCATGAGTTTACAACTACTTTACTTTTGGAGAAAATTCAAAACATTCATTATTCAATAGGGCCCAAACTATCAAAAACCAGCGGTTTGAATGAACACACATTTCTTGGTAGAATCATGCAGGACTGAAATTTTTGATGTTTTTCTACTCCTCTCATGAGCCCAAACAAGTCTCTAAAAGCATGAGTTTGCAACTACTTTACTTTTGGAGAAAATTCAAAACATTCATTATTCAATAGAGCCCAATAGCAAAAACCAGCGTTTTGAATGAAGAATCACATTTCTTGGTAGAATCATGCAGGATTGAAATTTTTGATGGTTTTTTACTCCTCTCAACAGCCCAAACAAGTTTCTAAAAGGATGAGTTTGCAACTACTTTACTTTTGGAGAAAATTCAAAACATTCATTATTCAATAGGGCCCAAACTATCAAAAACCAGCCGTTTCAATGAACACACATGTCTTGGTGGAATCATGCAGGACTGAAATTTTTGATGTTTTTCTACTCATCTCATGAGCCCAAACAAGTCTCTAAAAGCATGAGTTTGCAACTATTTTACTTTTGGAGAAAATTCAAAACATTCATTATTCAATAGAGCCCAATAGCAAAAACCAGCGTTTTGAATGAAGAATCACATTTCTTGGTAGAATCATGCAGGATTGAAATTTTTGATGGTTTTTTACTCCTCTCAACAGCCCAAACAAGTTTCTAAAAGGATGAGTTTGCAACTACTTTACTTTTGGAGAAAATTCCAAACATTCATTATTCAATAGGGCCCAAACTATCAAAAACCAGCGGTTTCAATGAACACACATTTCTTGGTAGAATCATGCAGGACTGAAATTTTTGATGTTTTTCTACTCATCTCATGAGCCCAAACAAGTCTCTAAAAGCATGAGTTTGCAACTACTTTACTTTTGGAGAAAATTCAAAACATTCATTATTCAATAGAGCCCAATAGCAAAAACCAGCGTTTTGAATGAAGAATCACATTTCTTGGTAGAATCATGCAGGATTGAAATTTTTGATGGTTTTTTACTCCTCTCAACAGCCCAAACAAGTTTCTAAAAGGATGAGTTTGCAACTACTTTACTTTTGGAGAAAATTCAAAACATTCATTATTCAATAGGGCCCAAACTATCAAAAACCAGCGGTTTGAATGAACACATTTCTTGGTAGAATCATGCAGGACTGAAATTTTTGATGTTTTTCTACTCCTCTCATGAGCCCAAACAAGTCTCTAAAAGCATGAGTTTGCAACTACTTTACTTTTGGAGAAAATTCAAAACATTCACTATTCAATAGAGCCCAATAGCAAAAATCAGGTTTTGAATGAAGAATCACATTTCTTGGTAAAATCATGCAGGATTGAAATTTTTGATGGTTTTTTACTCCTCTCAACAGCCCAAACAAGTTTCTAAAAGGATGAGTTTGCAACTACTTTACTTTTGGAGAAAATTCAAAACATTCATTATTCAATAGGGCCCAAACTATCAAAAACCAGCGGTTTGAATGAACACACATTTCTTGGTAGAATCATGCAGGACTGAAATTTTTGATGTTTTTCTACTCCTCTCATGAGCCCAAACAAGTCTCTAAAAGCATGAGTTTGCAACTACTTTACTTTTGGAGAAAATTCAAAACATTCATTATTCAATAGAGCCCAATAGCAAAAACCAGCGTTTTGAATGAAGAATCACATTTCTTGGTAGAATCATGCAGGATTGAAATTTTTGATGGTTTTTTACTCCTCTCAACAGCCCAAACAAGTTTCTAAAAGGATGAGTTTGCAACTACTTTACTTTTGGAGAAAATTCAAAACATTCATTATTCAATAGGGCCCAAACTATCAAAAACCAGCCGTTTCAATGAACACACATGTCTTGGTAGAATCATGCAGGACTGAAATTTTTGATGTTTTTCTACTCCTCTCATGAGCCCAAACAAGTCTCTAAAAGCATGAGTTTGCAACTACTTTACTTTTGGAGAAAATTCAGAACATTCACTATTCAATAGAGCTCAATAGCAAAAATCAGGTTTTGAATGAAGAATCACATTTCTTGGTAAAATCATGCAGGATTGAATTTTTTGATGGTTTTTTACTCCTCTCAACAGCCCAAACAAGTTTCTAAAAGGATGAGTTTGCAACTACTTTACTTTTGGAGAAAATTCAAAACATTCATTATTCAATAGGGCCCAAACTATAAAAAACCAGCGGTTTGAATGAACACACATTTCTTGGTAGAATCATGCAGGACTGAAATTTTTGATGTTTTTCTACTCCTCTCATGAGCCCAAACAAGTCTCTAAAAGCATGAGTTTGCAACTACTTTACTTTTGGAGAAAATTCAAAACATTCATTATTCAATAGAGCCCAATAGCAAAAACCAGCGTTTTGAATGAAGAATCACATTTCTTGGTAGAATCATGCAGGATTGAAATTTTTGATGGTTTTTTACTCCTCTCAACAGCCCAAACAAGTTTCTAAAAGGATGAGTTTGCAACTACTTTACTTTTGGAGAAAATTCAAAACATTCATTATTCAATAGGGCCCAAACTATCAAAAACCAGCCGTTTCAATGAACACACATTTCTTGGTAGAATCATGCAGGACTGAAATTTTTGATGTTTTTCTACTCCTCTCATGAGCCCAAACAAGTCTCTAAAAGCATGAGTTTGCAACTACTTTACTTTTGGAGAAAATTCAAAACATTCATTATTCAATAGGGCCCAAACTATCAAAAACCAGCGGTTTGAATGAACACACATTTCTTGGTAGAATCATGCAGGACTGAAATTTTTGATGTTTTTCTACTCCTCTCATGAGCCCAAACAAGTCTCTAAAAGCATGAGTTTGCAACTACTTTACTTTTGGAGAAAATTCAAAACATTCATTATTCAATAGAGCCCAATAGCAAAAACCAGCGTTTTGAATGAAGAATCACATTTCTTGGTAGAATCATGCAGGATTGAAATTTTTGATGGTTTTTTACTCCTCTCAACAGCCCAAACAAGTTTCTAAAAGGATGAGTTTGCAACTACTTTACTTTTGGAGAAAATTCAAAACATTCATTATTCAATAGGGCCCAAACTATCAAAAACCAGCCGTTTCAATGAACACACATGTCTTGGTGGAATCATGCAGGACTGAAATTTTTGATGTTTTTCTACTCATCTCATGAGCCCAAACAAGTCTCTAAAAGCATGAGTTTGCAACTATTTTACTTTTGGAGAAAATTCAAAACATTCATTATTCAATAGAGCCCAATAGCAAAAACCAGCGTTTTGAATGAAGAATCACATTTCTTGGTAGAATCATGCAGGATTGAAATTTTTGATGGTTTTTTACTCCTCTCAACAGCCCAAACAAGTTTCTAAAAGGATGAGTTTGCAACTACTTTACTTTTGGAGAAAATTCAAAACATTCATTATTCAATAGGGCCCAAACTATCAAAAACCAGCGGTTTCAATGAACACACATTTCTTGGTAGAATCATGCAGGACTGAAATTTTTGATGTTTTTCTACTCATCTCATGAGCCCAAACAAGTCTCTAAAAGCATGAGTTTGCAACTACTTTACTTTTGGAGAAAATTCAAAACATTCATTATTCAATAGAGCCCAATAGCAAAAACCAGCGTTTTGAATGAAGAATCACATTTCTTGGTAGAATCATGCAGGATTGAAATTTTTGATGGTTTTTTACTCCTCTCAACAGCCCAAACAAGTTTCTAAAAGGATGAGTTTGCAACTACTTTACTTTTGGAGAAAATTCAAAACATTCATTATTCAATAGGGCCCAAACTATCAAAAACCAGCGGTTTCAATGAACACACATTTCTTGGTAGAATCATGCAGGACTGAAATTTTTGATGTTTTTCTACTCCTCTCATGAGCCCAAACAAGTCTCTAAAAGCATGAGTTTGCAACTACTTTACTTTTGGAGAAAATTCAAAACATTCATTATTCAATAGAGCCCAATAGCAAAAACCAGCGTTTTGAATGAAGAATCACATTTCTTGGTAGAATCATGCAGGATTGAAATTTTTGATGGTTTTTTACTCCTCTCAACAGCCCAAACAAGTTTCCAAAAGGATGAGTTTGCAACTACTTTACTTTTGGAGAAAATTCAAAACATTCAATAGGGCCCAAACTATCAAAAACCAGCGGTTTCAATGAACACACATTTCTTGGTAGAATCATGCAGGACTGAAATTTTTGATGTTTTTCTACTCATCTCATGAGCCCAAACAAGTCTCTAAAAGCATGAGTTTGCAACTACTTTACTTTTGGAGAAAATTCAAAACATTCATTATTCAATAGAGCCCAATAGCAAAAACCAGCGTTTTGAATGAAGAATCACATTTCTTGGTAGAATCATGCAGGATTGAAATTTTTGATGGTTTTTTACTCCTCTCAACAGCCCAAACAAGTTTCTAAAAGGATGAGTTTGCAACTACTTTACTTTTGGAGAAAATTCAAAACATTCATTATTCAATAGGGCCCAAACTATCAAAAACCAGCGGTTTGAATGAACACACATGTCTTGGTAGAATCATGCAGGACTGAAATTTTTGATGTTTTTCTACTCATCTCATGAGCCCAAACAAGTCTCTAAAAGCATGAGTTTGCAACTACTTTACTTTTGGAGAAAATTCAAAACATTCATTATTCAATAGAGCCCAATAGCAAAAACCAGTGTTTTGAATGAAGAATCACATTTCTTGGTAGAATCATGCAGGATTGAAATTTTTGATGGTTTTTTACTCCTCTCAACAGCCCAAACAAGTTTCTAAAAGGAAGAGTTTGCAACTACTTTACTTTTGGAGAAAATTCAAAACATTCATTATTCAATAGGGCCCAAACTATCAAAAACCATCCGTTTCAATGAACACACATGTCTTGGTAGAATCATGCAGGACTGAAATTTTTGATGTTTTTCTACTCATCTCATGAGCCCAAACAAGTCTCTAAAAGCATGAGTTTGCAACTACTTTACTTTTGGAGAAAATTCAAAACATTCATTATTCAATAGAGCCCAATAGCAAAAACCAGCGTTTTGAATGAAGAATCACATTTCTTGGTAGAATCATGCAGGATTGAAATTTTTGATGGTTTTTTACTCCTCTCAACAGCCCAAACAAGTTTCTAAAAGGATGAGTTTGCAACTACTTTACTTTTGGAGAAAATTCAAAACATTCATTATTCAATAGAGCCCAATAGCAAAAACCAGCGTTTTGAATGAAGAATCACATTTCTTGGTAGAATCATGCAGGATTGAAATTTTTGATGGTTTTTTACTCCTCTCAACAGCCCAAACAAGTTTCTAAAAGGATGAGTTTGCAACTACTTTACTTTTGGAGAAAATTCAAAACATTCAATAGGGCCCAAACTATCAAAAACCAGCGGTTTCAATGAACACACATTTCTTGGTAGAATCATGCAGGACTGAAATTTTTGATGTTTTTCTACTCATCTCATGAGCCCAAACAAGTCTCTAAAAGCATGAGTTTGCAACTACTTTACTTTTGGAGAAAATTCAAAACATTCATTATTCAATAGAGCCCAATAGCAAAAACCAGCGTTTTGAATGAAGAATCACATTTCTTGGTAGAATCATGCAGGATTGAAATTTTTGATGGTTTTTTACTCCTCTCAACAGCCCAAACAAGTTTCTAAAAGGATGAGTTTGCAACTACTTTACTTTTGGAGAAAATTCAAAACATTCATTATTCAATAGGGCCCAAACTATCAAAAACCAGCGGTTTGAATGAACACATTTCTTGGTAGAATCATGCAGGACTGAAATTTTTGATGTTTTTCTACTCCTCTCATGAGCCCAAACAAGTCTCTAAAAGCATGAGTTTGCAACTACTTTACTTTTGGAGAAAATTCAAAACATTCACTATTCAATAGAGCCCAATAGCAAAAATCAGGTTTTGAATGAAGAATCACATTTCTTGGTAAAATCATGCAGGATTGAAATTTTTGATGGTTTTTTACTCCTCTCAACAGCCCAAACAAGTTTCTAAAAGGATGAGTTTGCAACTACTTTACTTTTGGAGAAAATTCAAAACATTCATTATTCAATAGGGCCCAAACTATCAAAAACCAGCGGTTTGAATGAACACACATTTCTTGGTAGAATCATGCAGGACTGAAATTTTTGATGTTTTTCTACTCCTCTCATGAGCCCAAACAAGTCTCTAAAAGCATGAGTTTGCAACTACTTTACTTTTGGAGAAAATTCAAAACATTCATTATTCAATAGAGCCCAATAGCAAAAACCAGCGTTTTGAATGAAGAATCACATTTCTTGGTAGAATCATGCAGGATTGAAATTTTTGATGGTTTTTTACTCCTCTCAACAGCCCAAACAAGTTTCTAAAAGGATGAGTTTGCAACTACTTTACTTTTGGAGAAAATTCAAAACATTCATTATTCAATAGGGCCCAAACTATCAAAAACCAGCCGTTTCAATGAACACACATGTCTTGGTAGAATCATGCAGGACTGAAATTTTTGATGTTTTTCTACTCCTCTCATGAGCCCAAACAAGTCTCTAAAAGCATGAGTTTGCAACTACTTTACTTTTGGAGAAAATTCAGAACATTCACTATTCAATAGAGCTCAATAGCAAAAATCAGGTTTTGAATGAAGAATCACATTTCTTGGTAAAATCATGCAGGATTGAATTTTTTGATGGTTTTTTACTCCTCTCAACAGCCCAAACAAGTTTCTAAAAGGATGAGTTTGCAACTACTTTACTTTTGGAGAAAATTCAAAACATTCATTATTCAATAGGGCCCAAACTATAAAAAACCAGCGGTTTGAATGAACACACATTTCTTGGTAGAATCATGCAGGACTGAAATTTTTGATGTTTTTCTACTCCTCTCATGAGCCCAAACAAGTCTCTAAAAGCATGAGTTTGCAACTACTTTACTTTTGGAGAAAATTCAAAACATTCATTATTCAATAGAGCCCAATAGCAAAAACCAGCGTTTTGAATGAAGAATCACATTTCTTGGTAGAATCATGCAGGATTGAAATTTTTGATGGTTTTTTACTCCTCTCAACAGCCCAAACAAGTTTCTAAAAGGATGAGTTTGCAACTACTTTACTTTTGGAGAAAATTCAAAACATTCATTATTCAATAGGGCCCAAACTATCAAAAACCAGCCGTTTCAATGAACACACATTTCTTGGTAGAATCATGCAGGACTGAAATTTTTGATGTTTTTCTACTCCTCTCATGAGCCCAAACAAGTCTCTAAAAGCATGAGTTTGCAACTACTTTACTTTTGGAGAAAATTCAAAACATTCATTATTCAATAGGGCCCAAACTATCAAAAACCAGCGGTTTGAATGAACACACATTTCTTGGTAGAATCATGCAGGACTGAAATTTTTGATGTTTTTCTACTCCTCTCATGAGCCCAAACAAGTCTCTAAAAGCATGAGTTTGCAACTACTTTACTTTTGGAGAAAATTCAAAACATTCATTATTCAATAGAGCCCAATAGCAAAAACCAGCGTTTTGAATGAAGAATCACATTTCTTGGTAGAATCATGCAGGATTGAAATTTTTGATGGTTTTTTACTCCTCTCAACAGCCCAAACAAGTTTCTAAAAGGATGAGTTTGCAACTACTTTACTTTTGGAGAAAATTCAAAACATTCATTATTCAATAGGGCCCAAACTATCAAAAACCAGCCGTTTCAATGAACACACATGTCTTGGTGGAATCATGCAGGACTGAAATTTTTGATGTTTTTCTACTCATCTCATGAGCCCAAACAAGTCTCTAAAAGCATGAGTTTGCAACTATTTTACTTTTGGAGAAAATTCAAAACATTCATTATTCAATAGAGCCCAATAGCAAAAACCAGCGTTTTGAATGAAGAATCACATTTCTTGGTAGAATCATGCAGGATTGAAATTTTTGATGGTTTTTTACTCCTCTCAACAGCCCAAACAAGTTTCTAAAAGGATGAGTTTGCAACTACTTTACTTTTGGAGAAAATTCAAAACATTCATTATTCAATAGGGCCCAAACTATCAAAAACCAGCGGTTTCAATGAACACACATTTCTTGGTAGAATCATGCAGGACTGAAATTTTTGATGTTTTTCTACTCATCTCATGAGCCCAAACAAGTCTCTAAAAGCATGAGTTTGCAACTACTTTACTTTTGGAGAAAATTCAAAACATTCATTATTCAATAGAGCCCAATAGCAAAAACCAGCGTTTTGAATGAAGAATCACATTTCTTGGTAGAATCATGCAGGATTGAAATTTTTGATGGTTTTTTACTCCTCTCAACAGCCCAAACAAGTTTCTAAAAGGATGAGTTTGCAACTACTTTACTTTTGGAGAAAATTCAAAACATTCATTATTCAATAGGGCCCAAACTATCAAAAACCAGCGGTTTCAATGAACACACATTTCTTGGTAGAATCATGCAGGACTGAAATTTTTGATGTTTTTCTACTCCTCTCATGAGCCCAAACAAGTCTCTAAAAGCATGAGTTTGCAACTACTTTACTTTTGGAGAAAATTCAAAACATTCATTATTCAATAGAGCCCAATAGCAAAAACCAGCGTTTTGAATGAAGAATCACATTTCTTGGTAGAATCATGCAGGATTGAAATTTTTGATGGTTTTTTACTCCTCTCAACAGCCCAAACAAGTTTCCAAAAGGATGAGTTTGCAACTACTTTACTTTTGGAGAAAATTCAAAACATTCAATAGGGCCCAAACTATCAAAAACCAGCGGTTTCAATGAACACACATTTCTTGGTAGAATCATGCAGGACTGAAATTTTTGATGTTTTTCTACTCATCTCATGAGCCCAAACAAGTCTCTAAAAGCATGAGTTTGCAACTACTTTACTTTTGGAGAAAATTCAAAACATTCATTATTCAATAGAGCCCAATAGCAAAAACCAGCGTTTTGAATGAAGAATCACATTTCTTGGTAGAATCATGCAGGATTGAAATTTTTGATGGTTTTTTACTCCTCTCAACAGCCCAAACAAGTTTCTAAAAGGATGAGTTTGCAACTACTTTACTTTTGGAGAAAATTCAAAACATTCATTATTCAATAGGGCCCAAACTATCAAAAACCAGCGGTTTGAATGAACACACATGTCTTGGTAGAATCATGCAGGACTGAAATTTTTGATGTTTTTCTACTCATCTCATGAGCCCAAACAAGTCTCTAAAAGCATGAGTTTGCAACTACTTTACTTTTGGAGAAAATTCAAAACATTCATTATTCAATAGAGCCCAATAGCAAAAACCAGTGTTTTGAATGAAGAATCACATTTCTTGGTAGAATCATGCAGGATTGAAATTTTTGATGGTTTTTTACTCCTCTCAACAGCCCAAACAAGTTTCTAAAAGGAAGAGTTTGCAACTACTTTACTTTTGGAGAAAATTCAAAACATTCATTATTCAATAGGGCCCAAACTATCAAAAACCATCCGTTTCAATGAACACACATGTCTTGGTAGAATCATGCAGGACTGAAATTTTTGATGTTTTTCTACTCATCTCATGAGCCCAAACAAGTCTCTAAAAGCATGAGTTTGCAACTACTTTACTTTTGGAGAAAATTCAAAACATTCATTATTCAATAGAGCCCAATAGCAAAAACCAGCGTTTTGAATGAAGAATCACATTTCTTGGTAGAATCATGCAGGATTGAAATTTTTGATGGTTTTTTACTCCTCTCAACAGCCCAAACAAGTTTCTAAAAGGATGAGTTTGCAACTACTTTACTTTTGGAGAAAATTCAAAACATTCATTATTCAATAGAGCCCAATAGCAAAAACCAGCGTTTTGAATGAAGAATCACATTTCTTGGTAGAATCATGCAGGATTGAAATTTTTGATGGTTTTTTACTCCTCTCAACAGCCCAAACAAGTTTCTAAAAGGATGAGTTTGCAACTACTTTACTTTTGGAGAAAATTCAAAACATTCAATAGGGCCCAAACTATCAAAAACCAGCGGTTTCAATGAACACACATTTCTTGGTAGAATCATGCAGGACTGAAATTTTTGATGTTTTTCTACTCATCTCATGAGCCCAAACAAGTCTCTAAAAGCATGAGTTTGCAACTACTTTACTTTTGGAGAAAATTCAAAACATTCATTATTCAATAGAGCCCAATAGCAAAAACCAGCGTTTTGAATGAAGAATCACATTTCTTGGTAGAATCATGCAGGATTGAAATTTTTGATGGTTTTTTACTCCTCTCAACAGCCCAAACAAGTTTCTAAAAGGATGAGTTTGCAACTACTTTACTTTTGGAGAAAATTCAAAACATTCATTATTCAATAGGGCCCAAACTATCAAAAACCAGCGGTTTCAATGAACACACATTTCTTGGTAGAATCATGCAGGACTGAAATTTTTGATGTTTTTCTACTCCTCTCATGAGCCCAAACAAGTCTCTAAAAGCATGAGTTTGCAACTACTTTACTTTTGGAGAAAATTCAAAACATTCATTATTCAATAGAGCCCAATAGCAAAAACCAGCGTTTTGAATGAAGAATCACATTTCTTGGTAGAATCATGCAGGATTGAAATTTTTGATGGTTTTTTACTCCTCTCAACAGCCCAAACAAGTTTCCAAAAGGATGAGTTTGCAACTACTTTACTTTTGGAGAAAATTCAAAACATTCAATAGGGCCCAAACTATCAAAAACCAGCGGTTTCAATGAACACACATTTCTTGGTAGAATCATGCAGGACTGAAATTTTTGATGTTTTTCTACTCATCTCATGAGCCCAAACAAGTCTCTAAAAGCATGAGTTTGCAACTACTTTACTTTTGGAGAAAATTCAAAACATTCATTATTCAATAGAGCCCAATAGCAAAAACCAGCGTTTTGAATGAAGAATCACATTTCTTGGTAGAATCATGCAGGATTGAAATTTTTGATGGTTTTTTACTCCTCTCAACAGCCCAAACAAGTTTCTAAAAGGATGAGTTTGCAACTACTTTACTTTTGGAGAAAATTCAAAACATTCATTATTCAATAGGGCCCAAACTATCAAAAACCAGCGGTTTGAATGAACACACATGTCTTGGTAGAATCATGCAGGACTGAAATTTTTGATGTTTTTCTACTCATCTCATGAGCCCAAACAAGTCTCTAAAAGCATGAGTTTGCAACTACTTTACTTTTGGAGAAAATTCAAAACATTCATTATTCAATAGAGCCCAATAGCAAAAACCAGTGTTTTGAATGAAGAATCACATTTCTTGGTAGAATCATGCAGGATTGAAATTTTTGATGGTTTTTTACTCCTCTCAACAGCCCAAACAAGTTTCTAAAAGGAAGAGTTTGCAACTACTTTACTTTTGGAGAAAATTCAAAACATTCATTATTCAATAGGGCCCAAACTATCAAAAACCATCCGTTTCAATGAACACACATGTCTTGGTAGAATCATGCAGGACTGAAATTTTTGATGTTTTTCTACTCATCTCATGAGCCCAAACAAGTCTCTAAAAGCATGAGTTTGCAACTACTTTACTTTTGGAGAAAATTCAAAACATTCATTATTCAATAGAGCCCAATAGCAAAAACCAGCGTTTTGAATGAAGAATCACATTTCTTGGTAGAATCATGCAGGATTGAAATTTTTGATGGTTTTTTACTCCTCTCAACAGCCCAAACAAGTTTCTAAAAGGATGAGTTTGCAACTACTTTACTTTTGGAGAAAATTCAAAACATTCATTATTCAATAGGGCCCAAACTATCAAAAACCAGCGGTTTGAATGAACACACATGTCTTGGTAGAATCATGCAGGACTGAAATTTTTGATGTTTTTCTACTCATCTCATGAGCCCAAACAAGTCTCTAAAAGCATGAGTTTGCAACTACTTTACTTTTGGAGAAAATTCAAAACATTCATTATTCAATAGAGCCCAATAGCAAAAACCAGTGTTTTGAATGAAGAATCACATTTCTTGGTAGAATCATGCAGGATTGAAATTTTTGATGGTTTTTTACTCCTCTCAACAGCCCAAACAAGTTTCTAAAAGGAAGAGTTTGCAACTACTTTACTTTTGGAGAAAATTCAAAACATTCATTATTCAATAGGGCCCAAACTATCAAAAACCATCCGTTTCAATGAACACACATGTCTTGGTAGAATCATGCAGGACTGAAATTTTTGATGTTTTTCTACTCATCTCATGAGCCCAAACAAGTCTCTAAAAGCATGAGTTTGCAACTACTTTACTTTTGGAGAAAATTCAAAACATTCATTATTCAATAGAGCCCAATAGCAAAAACCAGCGTTTTGAATGAAGAATCACATTTCTTGGTAGAATCATGCAGGATTGAAATTTTTGATGGTTTTTTACTCCTCTCAACAGCCCAAACAAGTTTCTAAAAGGAAGAGTTTGCAACTACTTTACTTTTGGAGAAAATTCAAAACATTCATTATTCAATAGGGCCCAAACTATCAAAAACCATCCGTTTCAATGAACACACATGTCTTGGTAGAATCATGCAGGACTGAAATTTTTGATGTTTTTCTACTCATCTCATGAGCCCAAACAAGTCTCTAAAAGCATGAGTTTGCAACTACTTTACTTTTGGAGAAAATTCAAAACATTCATTATTCAATAGAGCCCAATAGCAAAAACCAGCGTTTTGAATGAAGAATCACATTTCTTGGTAGAATCATGCAGGATTGAAATTTTTGATGGTTTTTTACTCCTCTCAACAGCCCAAACAAGTTTCTAAAAGGATGAGTTTGCAACTACTTTACTTTTGGAGAAAATTCAAAACATTCATTATTCAATAGAGCCCAATAGCAAAAACCAGCGTTTTGAATGAAGAATCACATTTCTTGGTAGAATCATGCAGGATTGAAATTTTTGATGGTTTTTTACTCCTCTCAACAGCCCAAACAAGTTTCTAAAAGGATGAGTTTGCAACTACTTTACTTTTGGAGAAAATTCAAAACATTCATTATTCAATAGGGCCCAAACTATCAAAAACCAGCCGTTTCAATGAACACACATGTCTTGGTGGAATCATGCAGGACTGAAATTTTTGATGTTTTTCTACTCATCTCATGAGCCCAAACAAGTCTCTAAAAGCATGAGTTTGCAACTATTTTACTTTTGGAGAAAATTCAAAACATTCATTATTCAATAGAGCCCAATAGCAAAAACCAGCGTTTTGAATGAAGAATCACATTTCTTGGTAGAATCATGCAGGATTGAAATTTTTGATGGTTTTTTACTCCTCTCAACAGCCCAAACAAGTTTCTAAAAGGATGAGTTTGCAACTACTTTACTTTTGGAGAAAATTCAAAACATTCATTATTCAATAGGGCCCAAACTATCAAAAACCAGCGGTTTCAATGAACACACATTTCTTGGTAGAATCATGCAGGACTGAAATTTTTGATGTTTTTCTACTCATCTCATGAGCCCAAACAAGTCTCTAAAAGCATGAGTTTGCAACTACTTTACTTTTGGAGAAAATTCAAAACATTCATTATTCAATAGAGCCCAATAGCAAAAACCAGCGTTTTGAATGAAGAATCACATTTCTTGGTAGAATCATGCAGGATTGAAATTTTTGATGGTTTTTTACTCCTCTCAACAGCCCAAACAAGTTTCTAAAAGGATGAGTTTGCAACTACTTTACTTTTGGAGAAAATTCAAAACATTCATTATTCAATAGGGCCCAAACTATCAAAAACCAGCGGTTTCAATGAACACACATTTCTTGGTAGAATCATGCAGGACTGAAATTTTTGATGTTTTTCTACTCCTCTCATGAGCCCAAACAAGTCTCTAAAAGCATGAGTTTGCAACTACTTTACTTTTGGAGAAAATTCAAAACATTCATTATTCAATAGAGCCCAATAGCAAAAACCAGCGTTTTGAATGAAGAATCACATTTCTTGGTAGAATCATGCAGGATTGAAATTTTTGATGGTTTTTTACTCCTCTCAACAGCCCAAACAAGTTTCCAAAAGGATGAGTTTGCAACTACTTTACTTTTGGAGAAAATTCAAAACATTCAATAGGGCCCAAACTATCAAAAACCAGCGGTTTCAATGAACACACATTTCTTGGTAGAATCATGCAGGACTGAAATTTTTGATGTTTTTCTACTCATCTCATGAGCCCAAACAAGTCTCTAAAAGCATGAGTTTGCAACTACTTTACTTTTGGAGAAAATTCAAAACATTCATTATTCAATAGAGCCCAATAGCAAAAACCAGCGTTTTGAATGAAGAATCACATTTCTTGGTAGAATCATGCAGGATTGAAATTTTTGATGGTTTTTTACTCCTCTCAACAGCCCAAACAAGTTTCTAAAAGGATGAGTTTGCAACTACTTTACTTTTGGAGAAAATTCAAAACATTCATTATTCAATAGGGCCCAAACTATCAAAAACCAGCGGTTTGAATGAACACACATGTCTTGGTAGAATCATGCAGGACTGAAATTTTTGATGTTTTTCTACTCATCTCATGAGCCCAAACAAGTCTCTAAAAGCATGAGTTTGCAACTACTTTACTTTTGGAGAAAATTCAAAACATTCATTATTCAATAGAGCCCAATAGCAAAAACCAGTGTTTTGAATGAAGAATCACATTTCTTGGTAGAATCATGCAGGATTGAAATTTTTGATGGTTTTTTACTCCTCTCAACAGCCCAAACAAGTTTCTAAAAGGAAGAGTTTGCAACTACTTTACTTTTGGAGAAAATTCAAAACATTCATTATTCAATAGGGCCCAAACTATCAAAAACCATCCGTTTCAATGAACACACATGTCTTGGTAGAATCATGCAGGACTGAAATTTTTGATGTTTTTCTACTCATCTCATGAGCCCAAACAAGTCTCTAAAAGCATGAGTTTGCAACTACTTTACTTTTGGAGAAAATTCAAAACATTCATTATTCAATAGAGCCCAATAGCAAAAACCAGCGTTTTGAATGAAGAATCACATTTCTTGGTAGAATCATGCAGGATTGAAATTTTTGATGGTTTTTTACTCCTCTCAACAGCCCAAACAAGTTTCTAAAAGGATGAGTTTGCAACTACTTTACTTTTGGAGAAAATTCAAAACATTCATTATTCAATAGAGCCCAATAGCAAAAACCAGCGTTTTGAATGAAGAATCACATTTCTTGGTAGAATCATGCAGGATTGAAATTTTTGATGGTTTTTTACTCCTCTCAACAGCCCAAACAAGTTTCTAAAAGGATGAGTTTGCAACTACTTTACTTTTGGAGAAAATTCAAAACATTCATTATTCAATAGGGCCCAAACTATCAAAAACCAGCCGTTTCAATGAACACACATGTCTTGGTGGAATCATGCAGGACTGAAATTTTTGATGTTTTTCTACTCATCTCATGAGCCCAAACAAGTCTCTAAAAGCATGAGTTTGCAACTATTTTACTTTTGGAGAAAATTCAAAACATTCATTATTCAATAGAGCCCAATAGCAAAAACCAGCGTTTTGAATGAAGAATCACATTTCTTGGTAGAATCATGCAGGATTGAAATTTTTGATGGTTTTTTACTCCTCTCAACAGCCCAAACAAGTTTCTAAAAGGATGAGTTTGCAACTACTTTACTTTTGGAGAAAATTCAAAACATTCATTATTCAATAGGGCCCAAACTATCAAAAACCAGCGGTTTCAATGAACACACATTTCTTGGTAGAATCATGCAGGACTGAAATTTTTGATGTTTTTCTACTCATCTCATGAGCCCAAACAAGTCTCTAAAAGCATGAGTTTGCAACTACTTTACTTTTGGAGAAAATTCAAAACATTCATTATTCAATAGAGCCCAATAGCAAAAACCAGCGTTTTGAATGAAGAATCACATTTCTTGGTAGAATCATGCAGGATTGAAATTTTTGATGGTTTTTTACTCCTCTCAACAGCCCAAACAAGTTTCTAAAAGGATGAGTTTGCAACTACTTTACTTTTGGAGAAAATTCAAAACATTCATTATTCAATAGGGCCCAAACTATCAAAAACCAGCGGTTTCAATGAACACACATTTCTTGGTAGAATCATGCAGGACTGAAATTTTTGATGTTTTTCTACTCCTCTCATGAGCCCAAACAAGTCTCTAAAAGCATGAGTTTGCAACTACTTTACTTTTGGAGAAAATTCAAAACATTCATTATTCAATAGAGCCCAATAGCAAAAACCAGCGTTTTGAATGAAGAATCACATTTCTTGGTAGAATCATGCAGGATTGAAATTTTTGATGGTTTTTTACTCCTCTCAACAGCCCAAACAAGTTTCCAAAAGGATGAGTTTGCAACTACTTTACTTTTGGAGAAAATTCAAAACATTCAATAGGGCCCAAACTATCAAAAACCAGCGGTTTCAATGAACACACATTTCTTGGTAGAATCATGCAGGACTGAAATTTTTGATGTTTTTCTACTCATCTCATGAGCCCAAACAAGTCTCTAAAAGCATGAGTTTGCAACTACTTTACTTTTGGAGAAAATTCAAAACATTCATTATTCAATAGAGCCCAATAGCAAAAACCAGCGTTTTGAATGAAGAATCACATTTCTTGGTAGAATCATGCAGGATTGAAATTTTTGATGGTTTTTTACTCCTCTCAACAGCCCAAACAAGTTTCTAAAAGGATGAGTTTGCAACTACTTTACTTTTGGAGAAAATTCAAAACATTCATTATTCAATAGGGCCCAAACTATCAAAAACCAGCGGTTTGAATGAACACATTTCTTGGTAGAATCATGCAGGACTGAAATTTTTGATGTTTTTCTACTCCTCTCATGAGCCCAAACAAGTCTCTAAAAGCATGAGTTTGCAACTACTTTACTTTTGGAGAAAATTCAAAACATTCACTATTCAATAGAGCCCAATAGCAAAAATCAGGTTTTGAATGAAGAATCACATTTCTTGGTAAAATCATGCAGGATTGAAATTTTTGATGGTTTTTTACTCCTCTCAACAGCCCAAACAAGTTTCTAAAAGGATGAGTTTGCAACTACTTTACTTTTGGAGAAAATTCAAAACATTCATTATTCAATAGGGCCCAAACTATCAAAAACCAGCGGTTTGAATGAACACACATTTCTTGGTAGAATCATGCAGGACTGAAATTTTTGATGTTTTTCTACTCCTCTCATGAGCCCAAACAAGTCTCTAAAAGCATGAGTTTGCAACTACTTTACTTTTGGAGAAAATTCAAAACATTCATTATTCAATAGAGCCCAATAGCAAAAACCAGCGTTTTGAATGAAGAATCACATTTCTTGGTAGAATCATGCAGGATTGAAATTTTTGATGGTTTTTTACTCCTCTCAACAGCCCAAACAAGTTTCTAAAAGGATGAGTTTGCAACTACTTTACTTTTGGAGAAAATTCAAAACATTCATTATTCAATAGGGCCCAAACTATCAAAAACCAGCCGTTTCAATGAACACACATGTCTTGGTAGAATCATGCAGGACTGAAATTTTTGATGTTTTTCTACTCCTCTCATGAGCCCAAACAAGTCTCTAAAAGCATGAGTTTGCAACTACTTTACTTTTGGAGAAAATTCAGAACATTCACTATTCAATAGAGCTCAATAGCAAAAATCAGGTTTTGAATGAAGAATCACATTTCTTGGTAAAATCATGCAGGATTGAATTTTTTGATGGTTTTTTACTCCTCTCAACAGCCCAAACAAGTTTCTAAAAGGATGAGTTTGCAACTACTTTACTTTTGGAGAAAATTCAAAACATTCATTATTCAATAGGGCCCAAACTATCAAAAACCAGCGGTTTCAATGAACACACATTTCTTGGTAGAATCATGCAGGACTGAAATTTTTGATGTTTTTCTACTCCTCTCATGAGCCCAAACAAGTCTCTAAAAGCATGAGTTTGCAACTACTTTACGTTTGGAGAAAATTCAAAACATTCATTATTCAATAGAGCCCAATAGCAAAAACCAGCGTTTTGAATGAAGAATCACATTTCTTGGTAGAATCATGCAGGATTGAAATTTTTGATGGTTTTTTACTCCTCTCAACAGCCCAAACAAGTTTCTAAAAGGATGAGTTTGCAACTACTTTACTTTTGGAGAAAATTCAAAACATTCATTATTCAATAGGGCCCAAACTATCAAAAACCAGCGGTTTCAATGAACACACATTTCTTGGTAGAATCATGCAGGACTGAAATTTTTGATGTTTTTCTACTCCTCTCATGAGCCCAAACAAGTCTCTAAAAGCATGAGTTTGCAACTACTTTACTTTTGGAAAAAATTCAAAACATTCATTATTCAATAGAGCCCAAACTATCAAAAACCAGCGGTTTCAATGAACACACATTTCTTGGTAGAATCATGCAGGACTGAAATTTTTGATGTTTTTCTACTCCTCTCATGAGCCCAAACAAGTCTCTAAAAGCATGAGTTTGCAACTACTTTACTTTTGGAGAAAATTCAAAACATTCATTATTCAATAGAGCCCAATAGCAAAAACCAGCGTTTTGAATGAAGAATCACATTTCTTGGTAGAATCATGCAGGATTGAAATTTTTGATGGTTTTTTACTCCTCTCAACAGCCCAAACAAGTTTCTAAAAGGATGAGTTTGCAACTACTTTACTTTTGGAGAAAATTCAAAACATTCATTATTCAATAGGGCCCAAACTATCAAAAACCAGCGGTTTGAATGAACACATTTCTTGGTAGAATCATGCAGGACTGAAATTTTTGATGTTTTTCTACTCCTCTCATGAGCCCAAACAAGTCTCTAAAAGCATGAGTTTGCAACTACTTTACTTTTGGAGAAAATTCAAAACATTCACTATTCAATAGAGCCCAATAGCAAAAATCAGGTTTTGAATGAAGAATCACATTTCTTGGTAAAATCATGCAGGATTGAAATTTTTGATGGTTTTTTACTCCTCTCAACAGCCCAAACAAGTTTCTAAAAGGATGAGTTTGCAACTACTTTACTTTTGGAGAAAATTCAAAACATTCATTATTCAATAGGGCCCAAACTATCAAAAACCAGCGGTTTGAATGAACACACATTTCTTGGTAGAATCATGCAGGACTGAAATTTTTGATGTTTTTCTACTCCTCTCATGAGCCCAAACAAGTCTCTAAAAGCATGAGTTTGCAACTACTTTACTTTTGGAGAAAATTCAAAACATTCATTATTCAATAGAGCCCAATAGCAAAAACCAGCGTTTTGAATGAAGAATCACATTTCTTGGTAGAATCATGCAGGATTGAAATTTTTGATGGTTTTTTACTCCTCTCAACAGCCCAAACAAGTTTCTAAAAGGATGAGTTTGCAACTACTTTACTTTTGGAGAAAATTCAAAACATTCATTATTCAATAGGGCCCAAACTATCAAAAACCAGCCGTTTCAATGAACACACATGTCTTGGTAGAATCATGCAGGACTGAAATTTTTGATGTTTTTCTACTCCTCTCATGAGCCCAAACAAGTCTCTAAAAGCATGAGTTTGCAACTACTTTACTTTTGGAGAAAATTCAGAACATTCACTATTCAATAGAGCTCAATAGCAAAAATCAGGTTTTGAATGAAGAATCACATTTCTTGGTAAAATCATGCAGGATTGAATTTTTTGATGGTTTTTTACTCCTCTCAACAGCCCAAACAAGTTTCTAAAAGGATGAGTTTGCAACTACTTTACTTTTGGAGAAAATTCAAAACATTCATTATTCAATAGGGCCCAAACTATCAAAAACCAGCGGTTTCAATGAACACACATTTCTTGGTAGAATCATGCAGGACTGAAATTTTTGATGTTTTTCTACTCCTCTCATGAGCCCAAACAAGTCTCTAAAAGCATGAGTTTGCAACTACTTTACTTTTGGAGAAAATTCAAAACATTCATTATTCAATAGAGCCCAATAGCAAAAACCAGCGTTTTGAATGAAGAATCACATTTCTTGGTAGAATCATGCAGGATTGAAATTTTTGATGGTTTTTTACTCCTCTCAACAGCCCAAACAAGTTTCTAAAAGGATGAGTTTGCAACTACTTTACTTTTGGAGAAAATTCAAAACATTCATTATTCAATAGGGCCCAAACTATCAAAAACCAGCGGTTTCAATGAACACACATTTCTTGGTAGAATCATGCAGGACTGAAATTTTTGATGTTTTTCTACTCCTCTCATGAGCCCAAACAAGTCTCTAAAAGCATGAGTTTGCAACTACTTTACTTTTGGAGAAAATTCAAAACATTCATTATTCAATAGAGCCCAATAGCAAAAACCAGCGTTTTGAATGAAGAATCACATTTCTTGGTATAATCATGCAGGATTGAAATTTTTGATGGTTTTTTACTCCTCTCAACAGCCCAAACAAGTTTCTAAAAGGATGAGTTTGCAACTACTTTACTTTTGGAGAAAATTCAAAACATTCATTATTCAATAGGGCCCAAACTATCAAAAACCAGCGGTTTCAATGAACACACATTTCTTGGTAGAATCATGCAGGACTGAAATTTTTGATGTTTTTCTACTCCTCTCAT
This sequence comes from Dendrobates tinctorius, assembly GCF_039654945.1. Classification (NCBI taxonomy): domain Eukaryota; kingdom Metazoa; phylum Chordata; class Amphibia; order Anura; family Dendrobatidae; genus Dendrobates; species Dendrobates tinctorius. Next base: position 3,244,254 of record NW_027361956.1, read on the forward strand.
GAGCCCAAACAAGTCTCTAAAAGCATGAGTTTGCAACTACTTTACTTTTGGAGAAAATTCAAAACATTCATTATTCAATAGAGCCCAATAGCAAAAACCAGCGTTTTGAATGAAGAATCACATTTCTTGGTAGAATCATGCAGGATTGAAATTTTTGATGGTTTTTTACTCCTCTCAACAGCCCAAACAAGTTTCTAAAAGGATGAGTTTGCAACTACTTTACTTTTGGAGAAAATTCAAAACATTCATTATTCAATAGGGCCCAAACTATCAAAAACCAGCGGTTTCAATGAACACACATTTCTTGGTAGAATCATGCAGGACTGAAATTTTTGATGTTTTTCTACTCATCTCATGAGCCCAAACAAGTCTCTAAAAGCATGAGTTTGCAACTACTTTACTTTTGGAGAAAATTCAAAACATTCATTATTCAATAGAGCCCAATAGCAAAAACCAGCGTTTTGAATGAAGAATCACATTTCTTGGTAGAATCATGCAGGATTGAAATTTTTGATGGTTTTTTACTCCTCTCAACAGCCCAAACAAGTTTCTAAAAGGATGAGTTTGCAACTACTTTACTTTTGGAGAAAATTCAAAACATTCATTATTCAATAGGGCCCAAACTATCAAAAACCAGCGGTTTGAATGAACACATTTCTTGGTAGAATCATGCAGGACTGAAATTTTTGATGTTTTTCTACTCCTCTCATGAGCCCAAACAAGTCACTAAAAGCATGAGTTTGCAACTACTTTACTTTTGGAGAAAATTCAAAACATTCACTATTCAATAGAGCCCAATAGCAAAAATCAGGTTTTGAATGAAGAATCACATTTCTTGGTAAAATCATGCAGGATTGAAATTTTTGATGGTTTTTTACTCCTCTCAACAGCCCAAACAAGTTTCTAAAAGGATGAGTTTGCAACTACTTTACTTTTGGAGAAAATTCAAAACATTCATTATTCAATAGGGCCCAAACTATCAAAAACCAGCGGTTTGAATGAACACACATTTCTTGGTAGAATCATGCAGGACTGAAATTTTTGATGTTTTTCTACTCCTCTCATGAGCCCAAACAAGTCTCTAAAAGCATGAGTTTGCAACTACTTTACTTTTGGAGAAAATTCAAAACATTCATTATTCAATAGAGCCCAATAGCAAAAACCAGCGTTTTGAATGAAGAATCACATTTCTTGGTAGAATCATGCAGGATTGAAATTTTTGATGGTTTTTTACTCCTCTCAACAGCCCAAACAAGTTTCTAAAAGGATGAGTTTGCAACTACTTTACTTTTGGAGAAAATTCAAAACATTCATTATTCAATAGGGCCCAAACTATCAAAAACCAGCCGTTTCAATGAACACACATGTCTTGGTAGAATCATGCAGGACTGAAATTTTTGATGTTTTTCTACTCCTCTCATGAGCCCAAACAAGTCTCTAAAAGCATGAGTTTGCAACTACTTTACTTTTGGAGAAAATTCAAAACATTCATTATTCAATAGGGCCCAAACTATCAAAAACCAGCGGTTTGAATGAACACACATTTCTTGGTAGAATCATGCAGGACTGAAATTTTTGATGTTTTTCTACTCCTCTCATGAGCCCAAACAAGTCTCTAAAAGCATGAGTTTGCAACTACTTTACTTTTGGAGAAAATTCAAAACATTCATTATTCAATAGAGCCCAATAGCAAAAACCAGCGTTTTGAGTGAAGAATCACATTTCTTGGTAGAATCATGCAGGATTGAAATTTTTGATGGTTTTTTACTCCTCTCAACAGCCCAAACAAGTTTCTAAAAGGATGAGTTTGCAACTACTTTACTTTTGGAGAAAATTCAAAACATTCATTATTCAATAGGGCCCAAACTATCAAAAACCAGCGGTTTGAATGAACACACATTTCTTGGTAGAATCATGCAGGACTGAAATTTTTGATGTTTTTCTACTCCTCTCATGAGCCCAAACAAGTCTCTAAAAGCATGAGTTTGCAACTACTTTACTTTTGGAGAAAATTCAAAACATTCATTATTCAATAGAGCCCAATAGCAAAAATCAGGTTTTGAATGAAGAATCACATTTCTTGGTAAAATCATGCAGGATTGAATTTTTTGATGGTTTTTTACTCCTCTCAACAGCCCAAACAAGTTTCTAAAAGGATGAGTTTGCAACTACTTTACTTTTGGAGAAAATTCAAAACATTCATTATTCAATAGGGCCCAAACTATCAAAAACCAGCGGTTTCAATGAACACACATTTCTTGGTAGAATCATGCAGGACTGAAATTTTTGATGTTTTTCTACTCCTCTCATGAGCCCAAACAAGTCTCTAAAAGCATGAGTTTGCAACTACTTTACGTTTGGAGAAAATTCAAAACATTCATTATTCAATAGAGCCCAATAGCAAAAACCAGCGTTTTGAATGAAGAATCACATTTATTGGTAGAATCATGCAGGATTGAAATTTTTGATGGTTTTTTACTCCTCTCAACAGCCCAAACAAGTTTCTAAAAGGATGAGTTTGCAACTACTTTACTTTTGGAGAAAATTCAAAACATTCATTATTCAATAGGGCCCAAACTATCAAAAACCAGCGGTTTCAATGAACACACATTTCTTGGTAGAATCATGCAGGACTGAAATTTTTGATGTTTTTCTACTCCTCTCATGAGCCCAAACAAGTCTCTAAAAGCATGAGTTTGCAACTACTTTACTTTTGGAAAAAATTCAAAACATTCATTATTCAATAGAGCCCAAACTATCAAAAACCAGCGGTTTCAATGAACACACATTTCTTGGTAGAATCATGCAGGACTGAAATTTTTGATGTTTTTCTACTCCTCTCATGAGCCCAAACAAGTCTCTAAAAGCATGAGTTTGCAACTACTTTACTTTTGGAGAAAATTCAAAACATTCATTATTCAATAGAGCCCAATAGCAAAAACCAGCGTTTTGAATGAAGAATCACATTTCTTGGTAGAATCATGCAGGATTGAAATTTTTGATGGTTTTTTACTCCTCTCAACAGCCCAAACAAGTTTCTAAAAGGATGAGTTTGCAACTACTTTACTTTTGGAGAAAATTCAAAACATTCATTATTCAATAGGGCCCAAACTATCAAAAACCAGCGGTTTGAATGAACACATTTCTTGGTAGAATCATGCAGGACTGAAATTTTTGATGTTTTTCTACTCCTCTCATGAGCCCAAACAAGTCTCTAAAAGCTTGAGTTTGCAACTACTTTACTTTTGGAGAAAATTCAAAACATTCACTATTCAATAGAGCCCAATAGCAAAAATCAGGTTTTGAATGAAGAATCACATTTCTTGGTAAAATCATGCAGGATTGAAATTTTTGATGGTTTTTTACTCCTCTCAACAGCCCAAACAAGTTTCTAAAAGGATGAGTTTGCAACTACTTTACTTTTGGAGAAAATTCAAAACATTCATTATTCAATAGGGCCCAAACTATCAAAAACCAGCGGTTTGAATGAACACACATTTCTTGGTAGAATCATGCAGGACTGAAATTTTTGATGTTTTTCTACTCCTCTCATGAGCCCAAACAAGTCTCTAAAAGCATGAGTTTGCAACTACTTTACTTTTGGAGAAAATTCAAAACATTCATTATTCAATAGAGCCCAATAGCAAAAACCAGCGTTTTGAATGAAGAATCACATTTCTTGGTATAATCATGCAGGATTGAAATTTTTGATGGTTTTTAACTCCTCTCAACAGCCCAAACAAGTTTCTAAAAGGATGAGTTTGCAACTACTTTACTTTTGGAGAAAATTCAAAACATTCATTATTCAATAGGGCCCAAACTATCAAAAACCAGCGGTTTCAATGAACACACATTTCTTGGTAGAATCATGCAGGACTGAAATTTTTGATGTTTTTCTACTCCTCTCATGAGCCCAAACAAGTCTCTAAAAGCATGAGTTTGCAACTACTTTACTTTTGGAGAAAATTCAAAACATTCATTATTCAATAGAGCCCAATAGCAAAAACCAGCGTTTTGAATGAAGAATCACATTTCTTGGTAGAATCATGCAGGATTGAAATTTTTGATGGTTTTTTACTCCTCTCAACAGCCCAAACAAGTTTCTAAAAGGATGAGTTTGCAACTACTTTACTTTTGGAGAAAATTCAAAACATTCATTATTCAATAGGGCCCAAACTATCAAAAACCAGCGGTTTCAATGAACACACATTTCTTGGTAGAATCATGCAGGACTGAAATTTTTGATGTTTTTCTACTCATCTCATGAGCCCAAACAAGTCTCTAAAAGCATGAGTTTGCAACTACTTTACTTTTGGAGAAAATTCAAAACATTCATTATTCAATAGAGCCCAATAGCAAAAACCAGCGTTTTGAATGAAGAATCACATTTCTTGGTAGAATCATACAGGACTGAAATTTTTGATGGTTTTTTACTCCTCTCAACAGCCCAAACAAGTTTCTAAAAGGATGAGTTTGCAACTACTTTACTTTTGGAGAAAATTCAAAACATTCATTATTCAATAGGGCCCAAACTATCAAAAACCAGCGGTTTGAATGAACACATTTCTTGGTAGAATCATGCAGGACTGAAATTTTTGATGTCTTTCTACTCCTCTCATGAGCCCAAACAAGTCTCTAAAAGCATGAGTTTGCAACTACTTTACTTTTGGAGAAAATTCAAAACATTCACTATTCAATAGAGCCCAATAGCAAAAATCAGGTTTTGAATGAAGAATCACATTTCTTGGTAAAATCATGCAGGATTGAAATTTTTGATGGTTTTTTACTCCTCTCAACAGCCCAAACAAGTTTCTAAAAGGATGAGTTTGCAACTACTTTACTTTTGGAGAAAATTCAAAACATTCATTATTCAATAGGGCCCAAACTATAAAAAACCAGCGGTTTGAATGAACACACATTTCTTGGTAGAATCATGCAGGACTGAAATTTTTGATGTTTTTCTACTCCTCTCATGAGCCCAAACAAGTCTCTAAAAGCATGAGTTTGCAACTACTTTACTTTTGGAGAAAATTCAAAACATTCATTATTCAATAGAGCCCAATAGCAAAAACCAGCGTTTTGAATGAAGAATCACATTTCTTGGTAGAATCATGCAGGATTGAAATTTTTGATGGTTTTTTACTCCTCTCAACAGCCCAAACAAGTTTCTAAAAGGATGAGTTTGCAACTACTTTACTTTTGGAGAAAATTCAAAACATTCATTATTCAATAGGGCCCAAACTATCAAAAACCAGCCGTTTCAATGAACACACATTTCTTGGTAGAATCATGCAGGACTGAAATTTTTGATGTTTTTCTACTCCTCTCATGAGCCCAAACAAGTCTCTAAAAGCATGAGTTTGCAACTACTTTACTTTTGGAGAAAATTCAAAACATTCATTATTCAATAGGGCCCAAACTATCAAAAACCAGCGGTTTGAATGAACACACATTTCTTGGTAGAATCATGCAGGACTGAAATTTTTGATGTTTTTCTACTCCTCTCATGAGCCCAAACAAGTCTCTAAAAGCATGAGTTTGCAACTACTTTACTTTTGGAGAAAATTCAAAACATTCATTATTCAATAGAGCCCAATAGCAAAAACCAGCGTTTTGAATGAAGAATCACATTTCTTGGTAGAATCATGCAGGATTGAAATTTTTGATGGTTTTTTACTCCTCTCAACAGCCCAAACAAGTTTCTAAAAGGATGAGTTTGCAACTACTTTACTTTTGGAGAAAATTCAAAACATTCATTATTCAATAGGGCCCAAACTATCAAAAACCAGCCGTTTCAATGAACACACATGTCTTGGTGGAATCATGCAGGACTGAAATTTTTGATGTTTTTCTACTCATCTCATGAGCCCAAACAAGTCTCTAAAAGCATGAGTTTGCAACTATTTTACTTTTGGAGAAAATTCAAAACATTCATTATTCAATAGAGCCCAATAGCAAAAACCAGCGTTTTGAATGAAGAATCACATTTCTTGGTAGAATCATGCAGGATTGAAATTTTTGATGGTTTTTTACTCCTCTCAACAGCCCAAACAAGTTTCTAAAAGGATGAGTTTGCAACTACTTTACTTTTGGAGAAAATTCCAAACATTCATTATTCAATAGGGCCCAAACTATCAAAAACCAGCGGTTTCAATGAACACACATTTCTTGGTAGAATCATGCAGGACTGAAATTTTTGATGTTTTTCTACTCATCTCATGAGCCCAAACAAGTCTCTAAAAGCATGAGTTTGCAACTACTTTACTTTTGGAGAAAATTCAAAACATTCATTATTCAATAGAGCCCAATAGCAAAAACCAGCGTTTTGAATGAAGAATCACATTTCTTGGTAGAATCATGCAGGATTGAAATTTTTGATGGTTTTTTACTCCTCTCAACAGCCCAAACAAGTTTCTAAAAGGATGAGTTTGCAACTACTTTACTTTTGGAGAAAATTCAAAACATTCATTATTCAATAGGGCCCAAACTATCAAAAACCAGCGGTTTGAATGAACACATTTCTTGGTAGAATCATGCAGGACTGAAATTTTTGATGTTTTTCTACTCCTCTCATGAGCCCAAACAAGTCTCTAAAAGCATGAGTTTGCAACTACTTTACTTTTGGAGAAAATTCAAAACATTCACTATTCAATAGAGCCCAATAGCAAAAATCAGGTTTTGAATGAAGAATCACATTTCTTGGTAAAATCATGCAGGATTGAAATTTTTGATGGTTTTTTACTCCTCTCAACAGCCCAAACAAGTTTCTAAAAGGATGAGTTTGCAACTACTTTACTTTTGGAGAAAATTCAAAACATTCATTATTCAATAGGGCCCAAACTATCAAAAACCAGCGGTTTGAATGAACACACATTTCTTGGTAGAATCATGCAGGACTGAAATTTTTGATGTTTTTCTACTCCTCTCATGAGCCCAAACAAGTCTCTAAAAGCATGAGTTTGCAACTACTTTACTTTTGGAGAAAATTCAAAACATTCATTATTCAATAGAGCCCAATAGCAAAAACCAGCGTTTTGAATGAAGAATCACATTTCTTGGTAGAATCATGCAGGATTGAAATTTTTGATGGTTTTTTACTCCTCTCAACAGCCCAAACAAGTTTCTAAAAGGATGAGTTTGCAACTACTTTACTTTTGGAGAAAATTCAAAACATTCATTATTCAATAGGGCCCAAACTATCAAAAACCAGCCGTTTCAATGAACACACATGTCTTGGTAGAATCATGCAGGACTGAAATTTTTGATGTTTTTCTACTCCTCTCATGAGCCCAAACAAGTCTCTAAAAGCATGAGTTTGCAACTACTTTACTTTTGGAGAAAATTCAGAACATTCACTATTCAATAGAGCTCAATAGCAAAAATCAGGTTTTGAATGAAGAATCACATTTCTTGGTAAAATCATGCAGGATTGAATTTTTTGATGGTTTTTTACTCCTCTCAACAGCCCAAACAAGTTTCTAAAAGGATGAGTTTGCAACTACTTTACTTTTGGAGAAAATTCAAAACATTCATTATTCAATAGGGCCCAAACTATCAAAAACCAGCCGTTTCAATGAACACACATGTCTTGGTAGAATCATGCAGGACTGAAATTTTTGATGATTTTCTACTCCTCTCATGAGCCCAAACAAGTCTCTAAAAGCATGAGTTTGCAACTACTTTACTTTTGGAGAAAATTCAGAACATTCACTATTCAATAGAGCTCAATAGCAAAAATCAGGTTTTGAATGAAGAATCACATTTCTTGGTAAAATCATGCAGGATTGAATTTTTTGATGGTTTTTTACTCCTCTCAACAGCCCAAACAAGTTTCTAAAAGGATGAGTTTGCAACTACTTTACTTTTGGAGAAAATTCAAAACATTCATTATTCAATAGGGCCCAAACTATCAAAAACCAGCGGTTTCAATGAACACACATTTCTTGGTAGAATCATGCAGGACTGAAATTTTTGATGTTTTTCTACTCCTCTCATGAGCCCAAACAAGTCTCTAAAAGCATGAGTTTGCAACTACTTTACGTTTGGAGAAAATTCAAAACATTCATTATTCAATAGAGCCCAATAGCAAAAACCAGCGTTTTGAATGAAGAATCACATTTATTGGTAGAATCATGCAGGATTGAAATTTTTGATGGTTTTTTACTCCTCTCAACAGCCCAAACAAGTTTCTAAAAGGATGAGTTTGCAACTACTTTACTTTTGGAGAAAATTCAAAACATTCATTATTCAATAGGGCCCAAACTATCAAAAACCAGCGGTTTCAATGAACACACATTTCTTGGTAGAATCATGCAGGACTGAAATTTTTGATGTTTTTCTACTCCTCTCATGAGCCCAAACAAGTCTCTAAAAGCATGAGTTTGCAACTACTTTACTTTTGGAAAAAATTCAAAACATTCATTATTCAATAGAGCCCAAACTATCAAAAACCAGCGGTTTCAATGAACACACATTTCTTGGTAGAATCATGCAGGACTGAAATTTTTGATGTTTTTCTACTCCTCTCATGAGCCCAAACAAGTCTCTAAAAGCATGAGTTTGCAACTACTTTACTTTTGGAGAAAATTCAAAACATTCATTATTCAATAGAGCCCAATAGCAAAAACCAGCGTTTTGAATGAAGAATCACATTTCTTGGTAGAATCATGCAGGATTGAAATTTTTGATGGTTTTTTACTCCTCTCAACAGCCCAAACAAGTTTCTAAAAGGATGAGTTTGCAACTACTTTACTTTTGGAGAAAATTCAAAACATTCATTATTCAATAGGGCCCAAACTATCAAAAACCAGCGGTTTGAATGAACACATTTCTTGGTAGAATCATGCAGGACTGAAATTTTTGATGTTTTTCTACTCCTCTCATGAGCCCAAACAAGTCTCTAAAAGCTTGAGTTTGCAACTACTTTACTTTTGGAGAAAATTCAAAACATTCACTATTCAATAGAGCCCAATAGCAAAAATCAGGTTTTGAATGAAGAATCACATTTCTTGGTAAAATCATGCAGGATTGAAATTTTTGATGGTTTTTTACTCCTCTCAACAGCCCAAACAAGTTTCTAAAAGGATGAGTTTGCAACTACTTTACTTTTGGAGAAAATTCAAAACATTCATTATTCAATAGGGCCCAAACTATCAAAAACCAGCGGTTTGAATGAACACACATTTCTTGGTAGAATCATGCAGGACTGAAATTTTTGATGTTTTTCTACTCCTCTCATGAGCCCAAACAAGTCTCTAAAAGCATGAGTTTGCAACTACTTTACTTTTGGAGAAAATTCAAAACATTCATTATTCAATAGAGCCCAATAGCAAAAACCAGCGTTTTGAATGAAGAATCACATTTCTTGGTATAATCATGCAGGATTGAAATTTTTGATGGTTTTTAACTCCTCTCAACAGCCCAAACAAGTTTCTAAAAGGATGAGTTTGCAACTACTTTACTTTTGGAGAAAATTCAAAACATTCATTATTCAATAGGGCCCAAACTATCAAAAACCAGCGGTTTCAATGAACACACATTTCTTGGTAGAATCATGCAGGACTGAAATTTTTGATGTTTTTCTACTCCTCTCATGAGCCCAAACAAGTCTCTAAAAGCATGAGTTTGCAACTACTTTACTTTTGGAGAAAATTCAAAACATTCATTATTCAATAGAGCCCAATAGCAAAAACCAGCGTTTTGAATGAAGAATCACATTTCTTGGTAGAATCATGCAGGATTGAAATTTTTGATGGTTTTTTACTCCTCTCAACAGCCCAAACAAGTTTCTAAAAGGATGAGTTTGCAACTACTTTACTTTTGGAGAAAATTCAAAACATTCATTATTCAATAGGGCCCAAACTATCAAAAACCAGCGGTTTCAATGAACACACATTTCTTGGTAGAATCATGCAGGACTGAAATTTTTGATGTTTTTCTACTCATCTCATGAGCCCAAACAAGTCTCTAAAAGCATGAGTTTGCAACTACTTTACTTTTGGAGAAAATTCAAAACATTCATTATTCAATAGAGCCCAATAGCAAAAACCAGCGTTTTGAATGAAGAATCACATTTCTTGGTAGAATCATACAGGACTGAAATTTTTGATGGTTTTTTACTCCTCTCAACAGCCCAAACAAGTTTCTAAAAGGATGAGTTTGCAACTACTTTACTTTTGGAGAAAATTCAAAACATTCATTATTCAATAGGGCCCAAACTATCAAAAACCAGCGGTTTGAATGAACACATTTCTTGGTAGAATCATGCAGGACTGAAATTTTTGATGTTTTTCTACTCCTCTCATGAGCCCAAACAAGTCTCTAAAAGCATGAGTTTGCAACTACTTTACTTTTGGAGAAAATTCAAAACATTCACTATTCAATAGAGCCCAATAGCAAAAATCAGGTTTTGAATGAAGAATCACATTTCTTGGTAAAATCATGCAGGATTGAAATTTTTGATGGTTTTTTACTCCTCTCAACAGCCCAAACAAGTTTCTAAAAGGATGAGTTTGCAACTACTTTACTTTTGGAGAAAATTCAAAACATTCATTATTCAATAGGGCCCAAACTATAAAAAACCAGCGGTTTGAATGAACACACATTTCTTGGTAGAATCATGCAGGACTGAAATTTTTGATGTTTTTCTACTCCTCTCATGAGCCCAAACAAGTCTCTAAAAGCATGAGTTTGCAACTACTTTACTTTTGGAGAAAATTCAAAACATTCATTATTCAATAGAGCCCAATAGCAAAAACCAGCGTTTTGAATGAAGAATCACATTTCTTGGTAGAATCATGCAGGATTGAAATTTTTGATGGTTTTTTACTCCTCTCAACAGCCCAAACAAGTTTCTAAAAGGATGAGTTTGCAACTACTTTACTTTTGGAGAAAATTCAAAACATTCATTATTCAATAGGGCCCAAACTATCAAAAACCAGCCGTTTCAATGAACACACATTTCTTGGTAGAATCATGCAGGACTGAAATTTTTGATGTTTTTCTACTCCTCTCATGAGCCCAAACAAGTCTCTAAAAGCATGAGTTTACAACTACTTTACTTTTGGAGAAAATTCAAAACATTCATTATTCAATAGGGCCCAAACTATCAAAAACCAGCGGTTTGAATGAACACACATTTCTTGGTAGAATCATGCAGGACTGAAATTTTTGATGTTTTTCTACTCCTCTCATGAGCCCAAACAAGTCTCTAAAAGCATGAGTTTGCAACTACTTTACTTTTGGAGAAAATTCAAAACATTCATTATTCAATAGAGCCCAATAGCAAAAACCAGCGTTTTGAATGAAGAATCACATTTCTTGGTAGAATCATGCAGGATTGAAATTTTTGATGGTTTTTTACTCCTCTCAACAGCCCAAACAAGTTTCTAAAAGGATGAGTTTGCAACTACTTTACTTTTGGAGAAAATTCAAAACATTCATTATTCAATAGGGCCCAAACTATCAAAAACCAGCCGTTTCAATGAACACACATGTCTTGGTGGAATCATGCAGGACTGAAATTTTTGATGTTTTTCTACTCATCTCATGAGCCCAAACAAGTCTCTAAAAGCATGAGTTTGCAACTATTTTACTTTTGGAGAAAATTCAAAACATTCATTATTCAATAGAGCCCAATAGCAAAAACCAGCGTTTTGAATGAAGAATCACATTTCTTGGTAGAATCATGCAGGATTGAAATTTTTGATGGTTTTTTACTCCTCTCAACAGCCCAAACAAGTTTCTAAAAGGATGAGTTTGCAACTACTTTACTTTTGGAGAAAATTCCAAACATTCATTATTCAATAGGGCCCAAACTATCAAAAACCAGCGGTTTCAATGAACACACATTTCTTGGTAGAATCATGCAGGACTGAAATTTTTGATGTTTTTCTACTCATCTCATGAGCCCAAACAAGTCTCTAAAAGCATGAGTTTGCAACTACTTTACTTTTGGAGAAAATTCAAAACATTCATTATTCAATAGAGCCCAATAGCAAAAACCAGCGTTTTGAATGAAGAATCACATTTCTTGGTAGAATCATGCAGGATTGAAATTTTTGATGGTTTTTTACTCCTCTCAACAGCCCAAACAAGTTTCTAAAAGGATGAGTTTGCAACTACTTTACTTTTGGAGAAAATTCAAAACATTCATTATTCAATAGGGCCCAAACTATCAAAAACCAGCGGTTTGAATGAACACATTTCTTGGTAGAATCATGCAGGACTGAAATTTTTGATGTTTTTCTACTCCTCTCATGAGCCCAAACAAGTCTCTAAAAGCATGAGTTTGCAACTACTTTACTTTTGGAGAAAATTCAAAACATTCACTATTCAATAGAGCCCAATAGCAAAAATCAGGTTTTGAATGAAGAATCACATTTCTTGGTAAAATCATGCAGGATTGAAATTTTTGATGGTTTTTTACTCCTCTCAACAGCCCAAACAAGTTTCTAAAAGGATGAGTTTGCAACTACTTTACTTTTGGAGAAAATTCAAAACATTCATTATTCAATAGGGCCCAAACTATCAAAAACCAGCGGTTTGAATGAACACACATTTCTTGGTAGAATCATGCAGGACTGAAATTTTTGATGTTTTTCTACTCCTCTCATGAGCCCAAACAAGTCTCTAAAAGCATGAGTTTGCAACTACTTTACTTTTGGAGAAAATTCAAAACATTCATTATTCAATAGAGCCCAATAGCAAAAACCAGCGTTTTGAATGAAGAATCACATTTCTTGGTAGAATCATGCAGGATTGAAATTTTTGATGGTTTTTTACTCCTCTCAACAGCCCAAACAAGTTTCTAAAAGGATGAGTTTGCAACTACTTTACTTTTGGAGAAAATTCAAAACATTCATTATTCAATAGGGCCCAAACTATCAAAAACCAGCCGTTTCAATGAACACACATGTCTTGGTAGAATCATGCAGGACTGAAATTTTTGATGTTTTTCTACTCCTCTCATGAGCCCAAACAAGTCTCTAAAAGCATGAGTTTGCAACTACTTTACTTTTGGAGAAAATTCAGAACATTCACTATTCAATAGAGCTCAATAGCAAAAATCAGGTTTTGAATGAAGAATCACATTTCTTGGTAAAATCATGCAGGATTGAATTTTTTGATGGTTTTTTACTCCTCTCAACAGCCCAAACAAGTTTCTAAAAGGATGAGTTTGCAACTACTTTACTTTTGGAGAAAATTCAAAACATTCATTATTCAATAGGGCCCAAACTATCAAAAACCAGCGGTTTGAATGAACACACATTTCTTGGTAGAATCATGCAGGACTGAAATTTTTGATGTTTTTCTACTCCTCTCATGAGCCCAAACAAGTCTCTAAAAGCATGAGTTTGCAACTACTTTACTTTTGGAGAAAATTCAAAACATTCATTATTCAATAGAGCCCAATAGCAAAAACCAGCGTTTTGAATGAAGAATCACATTTCTTGGTAGAATCATGCAGGATTGAAATTTTTGATGGTTTTTTACTCCTCTCAACAGCCCAAACAAGTTTCTAAAAGGATGAGTTTGCAACTACTTTACTTTTGGAGAAAATTCAAAACATTCATTATTCAATAGGGCCCAAACTATCAAAAACCAGCCGTTTCAATGAACACACATTTCTTGGTAGAATCATGCAGGACTGAAATTTTTGATGTTTTTCTACTCCTCTCATGAGCCCAAACAAGTCTCTAAAAGCATGAGTTTGCAACTACTTTACTTTTGGAGAAAATTCAAAACATTCATTATTCAATAGAGCCCAATAGCAAAAACCAGCGTTTTGAATGAAGAATCACATTTCTTGGTATAATCATGCAGGATTGAAATTTTTGATGGTTTTTTACTCCTCTCAACAGCCCAAACAAGTTTCTAAAAGGATGAGTTTGCAACTACTTTACTTTTGGAGAAAATTCAAAACATTCATTATTCAATAGGGCCCAAACTATCAAAAACCAGCGGTTTCAATGAACACACATTTCTTGGTAGAATCATGCAGGACTGAAATTTTTGATGTTTTTCTACTCCTCTCATGAGCCCAAACAAGTCTCTAAAAGCATGAGTTTGCAACTACTTTACTTTTGGAGAAAATTCAAAACATTCATTATTCAATAGAGCCCAATAGCAAAAACCAGCGTTTTGAATGAAGAATCACATTTCTTGGTAGAATCATGCAGGATTGAAATTTTTGATGGTTTTTTACTCCTCTCAACAGCCCAAACAAGTTTCTAAAAGGATGAGTTTGCAACTACTTTACTTTTGGAGAAAATTCAAAACATTCATTATTCAATAGGGCCCAAACTATCAAAAACCAGCGGTTTCAATGAACACACATTTCTTGGTAGAATCATGCAGGACTGAAATTTTTGATGTTTTTCTACTCATCTCATGAGCCCAAACAAGTCTCTAAAAGCATGAGTTTGCAACTACTTTACTTTTGGAGAAAATTCAAAACATTCATTATTCAATAGAGCCCAATAGCAAAAACCAGCGTTTTGAATGAAGAATCACATTTCTTGGTAGAATCATGCAGGATTGAAATTTTTGATGGTTTTTTACTCCTCTCAACAGCCCAAACAAGTTTCTAAAAGGATGAGTTTGCAACTACTTTACTTTTGGAGAAAATTCAAAACATTCATTATTCAATAGGGCCCAAACTATCAAAAACCAGCGGTTTGAATGAACACATTTCTTGGTAGAATCATGCAGGACTGAAATTTTTGATGTTTTTCTACTCCTCTCATGAGCCCAAACAAGTCTCTAAAAGCATGAGTTTGCAACTACTTTACTTTTGGAGAAAATTCAAAACATTCACTATTCAATAGAGCCCAATAGCAAAAATCAGGTTTTGAATGAAGAATCACATTTCTTGGTAAAATCATGCAGGATTGAAATTTTTGATGGTTTTTTACTCCTCTCAACAGCCCAAACAAGTTTCTAAAAGGATGAGTTTGCAACTACTTTACTTTTGGAGAAAATTCAAAACATTCATTATTCAATAGGGCCCAAACTATCAAAAACCAGCGGTTTGAATGAACACACATTTCTTGGTAGAATCATGCAGGACTGAAATTTTTGATGTTTTTCTACTCCTCTCATGAGCCCAAACAAGTCTCTAAAAGCATGAGTTTGCAACTACTTTACTTTTGGAGAAAATTCAAAACATTCATTATTCAATAGAGCCCAATAGCAAAAACCAGCGTTTTGAATGAAGAATCACATTTCTTGGTAGAATCATGCAGGATTGAAATTTTTGATGGTTTTTTACTCCTCTCAACAGCCCAAACAAGTTTCTAAAAGGATGAGTTTGCAACTACTTTACTTTTGGAGAAAATTCAAAACATTCATTATTCAATAGGGCCCAAACTATCAAAAACCTGCCGTTTCAATGAACACACATGTCTTGGTAGAATCATGCAGGACTGAAATTTTTGATGTTTTTCTACTCCTCTCATGAGCCCAAACAAGTCTCTAAAAGCATGAGTTTGCAACTACTTTACTTTTGGAGAAAATTCAAAACATTCATTATTCAATAGAGCCCAATAGCAAAAACCAGCGTTTTGAATGAAGAATCACATTTCTTGGTAGAATCATGCAGGATTGAAATTTTTGATGGTTTTTTACTCCTCTCAACAGCCCAAACAAGTTTCTAAAAGGATGAGTTTGCAACTACTTTACTTTTGGAGAAAATTCAAAACATTCATTATTCAATAGGGCCCAAACTATCAAAAACCAGCGGTTTCAATGAACACACATTTCTTGGTAGAATCATGCAGGACTGAAATTTTTGATGTTTTTCTACTCATCTCATGAGCCCAAACAAGTCTCTAAAAGCATGAGTTTGCAACTACTTTACTTTTGGAGAAAATTCAAAACATTCATTATTCAATAGAGCCCAATAGCAAAAACCAGCGTTTTGAATGAAGAATCACATTTCTTGGTAGAATCATGCAGGATTGAAATTTTTGATGGTTTTTTACTCCTCTCAACAGCCCAAACAAGTTTCTAAAAGGATGAGTTTGCAACTACTTTACTTTTGGAGAAAATTCAAAACATTCATTATTCAATAGGGCCCAAACTATCAAAAACCAGCGGTTTGAATGAACACATTTCTTGGTAGAATCATGCAGGACTGAAATTTTTGATGTTTTTCTACTCCTCTCATGAGCCCAAACAAGTCTCTAAAAGCATGAGTTTGCAACTACTTTACTTTTGGAGAAAATTCAAAACATTCACTATTCAATAGAGCCCAATAGCAAAAATCAGGTTTTGAATGAAGAATCACATTTCTTGGTAAAATCATGCAGGATTGAAATTTTTGATGGTTTTTTACTCCTCTCAACAGCCCAAACAAGTTTCTAAAAGGATGAGTTTGCAACTACTTTACTTTTGGAGAAAATTCAAAACATTCATTATTCAATAGGGCCCAAACTATCAAAAACCAGCGGTTTGAATGAACACACATTTCTTGGTAGAATCATGCAGGACTGAAATTTTTGATGTTTTTCTACTCCTCTCATGAGCCCAAACAAGTCTCTAAAAGCATGAGTTTGCAACTACTTTACTTTTGGAGAAAATTCAAAACATTCATTATTCAATAGAGCCCAATAGCAAAAACCAGCGTTTTGAATGAAGAATCACATTTCTTGGTAGAATCATGCAGGATTGAAATTTTTGATGGTTTTTTACTCCTCTCAACAGCCCAAACAAGTTTCTAAAAGGATGAGTTTGCAACTACTTTACTTTTGGAGAAAATTCAAAACATTCATTATTCAATAGGGCCCAAACTATCAAAAACCTGCCGTTTCAATGAACACACATGTCTTGGTAGAATCATGCAGGACTGAAATTTTTGATGTTTTTCTACTCCTCTCATGAGCCCAAACAAGTCTCTAAAAGCATGAGTTTGCAACTACTTTACTTTTGGAGAAAATTCAAAACATTCATTATTCAATAGAGCCCAATAGCAAAAACCAGCGTTTTGAATGAAGAATCACATTTCTTGGTAGAATCATGCAGGATTGAAATTTTTGATGGTTTTTTACTCCTCTCAACAGCCCAAACAAGTTTCTAAAAGGATGAGTTTGCAACTACTTTACTTTTGGAGAAAATTCAAAACATTCATTATTCAATAGGGCCCAAACTATCAAAAACCAGCGGTTTGAATGAACACATTTCTTGGTAGAATCATGCAGGACTGAAATTTTTGATGTTTTTCTACTCCTCTCATGAGCCCAAACAAGTCTCTAAAAGCATGAGTTTGCAACTACTTTACTTTTGGAGAAAATTCAAAACATTCACTATTCAATAGAGCCCAATAGCAAAAATCAGGTTTTGAATGAAGAATCACATTTCTTGGTAAAATCATGCAGGATTGAAATTTTTGATGGTTTTTTACTCCTCTCAACAGCCCAAACAAGTTTCTAAAAGGATGAGTTTGCAACTACTTTACTTTTGGAGAAAATTCAAAACATTCATTATTCAATAGGGCCCAAACTATCAAAAACCAGCGGTTTGAATGAACACACATTTCTTGGTAGAATCATGCAGGACTGAAATTTTTGATGTTTTTCTACTCCTCTCATGAGCCCAAACAAGTCTCTAAAAGCATGAGTTTGCAACTACTTTACTTTTGGAGAAAATTCAAAACATTCATTATTCAATAGAGCCCAATAGCAAAAACCAGCGTTTTGAATGAAGAATCACATTTCTTGGTAGAATCATGCAGGATTGAAATTTTTGATGGTTTTTTACTCCTCTCAACAGCCCAAACAAGTTTCTAAAAGGATGAGTTTGCAACTACTTTACTTTTGGAGAAAATTCAAAACATTCATTATTCAATAGGGCCCAAACTATCAAAAACCAGCGGTTTGAATGAACACATTTCTTGGTAGAATCATGCAGGACTGAAATTTTTGATGTTTTTCTACTCCTCTCATGAGCCCAAACAAGTCTCTAAAAGCATGAGTTTGCAACTACTTTACTTTTGGAGAAAATTCAAAACATTCACTATTCAATAGAGCCCAATAGCAAAAATCAGGTTTTGAATGAAGAATCACATTTCTTGGTAAAATCATGCAGGATTGAAATTTTTGATGGTTTTTTACTCCTCTCAACAGCCCAAACAAGTTTCTAAAAGGATGAGTTTGCAACTACTTTACTTTTGGAGAAAATTCAAAACATTCATTATTCAATAGGGCCCAAACTATCAAAAACCAGCGGTTTGAATGAACACACATTTCTTGGTAGAATCATGCAGGACTGAAATTTTTGATGTTTTTCTACTCCTCTCATGAGCCCAAACAAGTCTCTAAAAGCATGAGTTTGCAACTACTTTACTTTTGGAGAAAATTCAAAACATTCATTATTCAATAGAGCCCAATAGCAAAAACCAGCGTTTTGAATGAAGAATCACATTTCTTGGTAGAATCATGCAGGATTGAAATTTTTGATGGTTTTTTACTCCTCTCAACAGCCCAAACAAGTTTCTAAAAGGATGAGTTTGCAACTACTTTACTTTTGGAGAAAATTCAAAACATTCATTATTCAATAGGGCCCAAACTATCAAAAACCAGCCGTTTCAATGAACACACATGTCTTGGTAGAATCATGCAGGACTGAAATTTTTGATGTTTTTCTACTCCTCTCATGAGCCCAAACAAGTCTCTAAAAGCATGAGTTTGCAACTACTTTACTTTTGGAGAAAATTCAGAACATTCACTATTCAATAGAGCTCAATAGCAAAAATCAGGTTTTGAATGAAGAATCACATTTCTTGGTAAAATCATGCAGGATTGAATTTTTTGATGGTTTTTTACTCCTCTCAACAGCCCAAACAAGTTTCTAAAAGGATGAGTTTGCAACTACTTTACTTTTGGAGAAAATTCAAAACATTCATTATTCAATAGGGCCCAAACTATAAAAAACCAGCGGTTTGAATGAACACACATTTCTTGGTAGAATCATGCAGGACTGAAATTTTTGATGTTTTTCTACTCCTCTCATGAGCCCAAACAAGTCTCTAAAAGCATGAGTTTGCAACTACTTTACTTTTGGAGAAAATTCAAAACATTCATTATTCAATAGAGCCCAATAGCAAAAACCAGCGTTTTGAATGAAGAATCACATTTCTTGGTAGAATCATGCAGGATTGAAATTTTTGATGGTTTTTTACTCCTCTCAACAGCCCAAACAAGTTTCTAAAAGGATGAGTTTGCAACTACTTTACTTTTGGAGAAAATTCAAAACATTCATTATTCAATAGGGCCCAAACTATCAAAAACCAGCCGTTTCAATGAACACACATTTCTTGGTAGAATCATGCAGGACTGAAATTTTTGATGTTTTTCTACTCCTCTCATGAGCCCAAACAAGTCTCTAAAAGCATGAGTTTGCAACTACTTTACTTTTGGAGAAAATTCAAAACATTCATTATTCAATAGGGCCCAAACTATCAAAAACCAGCGGTTTGAATGAACACACATTTCTTGGTAGAATCATGCAGGACTGAAATTTTTGATGTTTTTCTACTCCTCTCATGAGCCCAAACAAGTCTCTAAAAGCATGAGTTTGCAACTACTTTACTTTTGGAGAAAATTCAAAACATTCATTATTCAATAGAGCCCAATAGCAAAAACCAGCGTTTTGAATGAAGAATCACATTTCTTGGTAGAATCATGCAGGATTGAAATTTTTGATGGTTTTTTACTCCTCTCAACAGCCCAAACAAGTTTCTAAAAGGATGAGTTTGCAACTACTTTACTTTTGGAGAAAATTCAAAACATTCATTATTCAATAGGGCCCAAACTATCAAAAACCAGCCGTTTCAATGAACACACATGTCTTGGTGGAATCATGCAGGACTGAAATTTTTGATGTTTTTCTACTCATCTCATGAGCCCAAACAAGTCTCTAAAAGCATGAGTTTGCAACTATTTTACTTTTGGAGAAAATTCAAAACATTCATTATTCAATAGAGCCCAATAGCAAAAACCAGCGTTTTGAATGAAGAATCACATTTCTTGGTAGAATCATGCAGGATTGAAATTTTTGATGGTTTTTTACTCCTCTCAACAGCCCAAACAAGTTTCTAAAAGGATGAGTTTGCAACTACTTTACTTTTGGAGAAAATTCAAAACATTCATTATTCAATAGGGCCCAAACTATCAAAAACCAGCGGTTTCAATGAACACACATTTCTTGGTAGAATCATGCAGGACTGAAATTTTTGATGTTTTTCTACTCATCTCATGAGCCCAAACAAGTCTCTAAAAGCATGAGTTTGCAACTACTTTACTTTTGGAGAAAATTCAAAACATTCATTATTCAATAGAGCCCAATAGCAAAAACCAGCGTTTTGAATGAAGAATCACATTTCTTGGTAGAATCATGCAGGATTGAAATTTTTGATGGTTTTTTACTCCTCTCAACAGCCCAAACAAGTTTCTAAAAGGATGAGTTTGCAACTACTTTACTTTTGGAGAAAATTCAAAACATTCATTATTCAATAGGGCCCAAACTATCAAAAACCAGCGGTTTCAATGAACACACATTTCTTGGTAGAATCATGCAGGACTGAAATTTTTGATGTTTTTCTACTCCTCTCATGAGCCCAAACAAGTCTCTAAAAGCATGAGTTTGCAACTACTTTACTTTTGGAGAAAATTCAAAACATTCATTATTCAATAGAGCCCAATAGCAAAAACCAGCGTTTTGAATGAAGAATCACATTTCTTGGTAGAATCATGCAGGATTGAAATTTTTGATGGTTTTTTACTCCTCTCAACAGCCCAAACAAGTTTCCAAAAGGATGAGTTTGCAACTACTTTACTTTTGGAGAAAATTCAAAACATTCAATAGGGCCCAAACTATCAAAAACCAGCGGTTTCAATGAACACACATTTCTTGGTAGAATCATGCAGGACTGAAATTTTTGATGTTTTTCTACTCATCTCATGAGCCCAAACAAGTCTCTAAAAGCATGAGTTTGCAACTACTTTACTTTTGGAGAAAATTCAAAACATTCATTATTCAATAGAGCCCAATAGCAAAAACCAGCGTTTTGAATGAAGAATCACATTTCTTGGTAGAATCATGCAGGATTGAAATTTTTGATGGTTTTTTACTCCTCTCAACAGCCCAAACAAGTTTCTAAAAGGATGAGTTTGCAACTACTTTACTTTTGGAGAAAATTCAAAACATTCATTATTCAATAGGGCCCAAACTATCAAAAACCAGCGGTTTGAATGAACACATTTCTTGGTAGAATCATGCAGGACTGAAATTTTTGATGTTTTTCTACTCCTCTCATGAGCCCAAACAAGTCTCTAAAAGCATGAGTTTGCAACTACTTTACTTTTGGAGAAAATTCAAAACATTCACTATTCAATAGAGCCCAATAGCAAAAATCAGGTTTTGAATGAAGAATCACATTTCTTGGTAAAATCATGCAGGATTGAAATTTTTGATGGTTTTTTACTCCTCTCAACAGCCCAAACAAGTTTCTAAAAGGATGAGTTTGCAACTACTTTACTTTTGGAGAAAATTCAAAACATTCATTATTCAATAGGGCCCAAACTATCAAAAACCAGCGGTTTGAATGAACACACATTTCTTGGTAGAATCATGCAGGACTGAAATTTTTGATGTTTTTCTACTCCTCTCATGAGCCCAAACAAGTCTCTAAAAGCATGAGTTTGCAACTACTTTACTTTTGGAGAAAATTCAAAACATTCATTATTCAATAGAGCCCAATAGCAAAAACCAGCGTTTTGAATGAAGAATCACATTTCTTGGTAGAATCATGCAGGATTGAAATTTTTGATGGTTTTTTACTCCTCTCAACAGCCCAAACAAGTTTCTAAAAGGATGAGTTTGCAACTACTTTACTTTTGGAGAAAATTCAAAACATTCATTATTCAATAGGGCCCAAACTATCAAAAACCAGCCGTTTCAATGAACACACATGTCTTGGTAGAATCATGCAGGACTGAAATTTTTGATGTTTTTCTACTCCTCTCATGAGCCCAAACAAGTCTCTAAAAGCATGAGTTTGCAACTACTTTACTTTTGGAGAAAATTCAGAACATTCACTATTCAATAGAGCTCAATAGCAAAAATCAGGTTTTGAATGAAGAATCACATTTCTTGGTAAAATCATGCAGGATTGAATTTTTTGATGGTTTTTTACTCCTCTCAACAGCCCAAACAAGTTTCTAAAAGGATGAGTTTGCAACTACTTTACTTTTGGAGAAAATTCAAAACATTCATTATTCAATAGGGCCCAAACTATCAAAAACCAGCGGTTTCAATGAACACACATTTCTTGGTAGAATCATGCAGGACTGAAATTTTTGATGTTTTTCTACTCCTCTCATGAGCCCAAACAAGTCTCTAAAAGCATGAGTTTGCAACTACTTTACGTTTGGAGAAAATTCAAAACATTCATTATTCAATAGAGCCCAATAGCAAAAACCAGCGTTTTGAATGAAGAATCACATTTCTTGGTAGAATCATGCAGGATTGAAATTTTTGATGGTTTTTTACTCCTCTCAACAGCCCAAACAAGTTTCTAAAAGGATGAGTTTGCAACTACTTTACTTTTGGAGAAAATTCAAAACATTCATTATTCAATAGGGCCCAAACTATCAAAAACCAGCGGTTTCAATGAACACACATTTCTTGGTAGAATCATGCAGGACTGAAATTTTTGATGTTTTTCTACTCCTCTCATGAGCCCAAACAAGTCTCTAAAAGCATGAGTTTGCAACTACTTTACTTTTGGAGAAAATTCAAAACATTCACTATTCAATAGAGCCCAATAGCAAAAATCAGGTTTTGAATGAAGAATCACATTTCTTGGTAAAATCATGCAGGATTGAAATTTTTGATGGTTTTTTACTCCTCTCAACAGCCCAAACAAGTTTCTAAAAGGATGAGTTTGCAACTACTTTACTTTTGGAGAAAATTCAAAACATTCATTATTCAATAGGGCCCAAACTATCAAAAACCAGCGGTTTGAATGAACACACATTTCTTGGTAGAATCATGCAGGACTGAAATTTTTGATGTTTTTCTACTCCTCTCATGAGCCCAAACAAGTCTCTAAAAGCATGAGTTTGCAACTACTTTACTTTTGGAGAAAATTCAAAACATTCATTATTCAATAGAGCCCAATAGCAAAAACCAGCGTTTTGAATGAAGAATCACATTTCTTGGTAGAATCATGCAGGATTGAAATTTTTGATGGTTTTTTACTCCTCTCAACAGCCCAAACAAGTTTCTAAAAGGATGAGTTTGCAACTACTTTACTTTTGGAGAAAATTCAAAACATTCATTATTCAATAGGGCCCAAACTATCAAAAACCAGCCGTTTCAATGAACACACATGTCTTGGTAGAATCATGCAGGACTGAAATTTTTGATGTTTTTCTACTCCTCTCATGAGCCCAAACAAGTCTCTAAAAGCATGAGTTTGCAACTACTTTACTTTTGGAGAAAATTCAGAACATTCACTATTCAATAGAGCTCAATAGCAAAAATCAGGTTTTGAATGAAGAATCACATTTCTTGGTAAAATCATGCAGGATTGAATTTTTTGATGGTTTTTTACTCCTCTCAACAGCCCAAACAAGTTTCTAAAAGGATGAGTTTGCAACTACTTTACTTTTGGAGAAAATTCAAAACATTCATTATTCAATAGGGCCCAAACTATCAAAAACCAGCGGTTTCAATGAACACACATTTCTTGGTAGAATCATGCAGGACTGAAATTTTTGATGTTTTTCTACTCCTCTCATGAGCCCAAACAAGTCTCTAAAAGCATGAGTTTGCAACTACTTTACTTTTGGAGAAAATTCAAAACATTCATTATTCAATAGAGCCCAATAGCAAAAACCAGCGTTTTGAATGAAGAATCACATTTCTTGGTAGAATCATGCAGGATTGAAATTTTTGATGGTTTTTTACTCCTCTCAACAGCCCAAACAAGTTTCTAAAAGGATGAGTTTGCAACTACTTTACTTTTGGAGAAAATTCAAAACATTCATTATTCAATAGGGCCCAAACTATCAAAAACCAGCGGTTTCAATGAACACACATTTCTTGGTAGAATCATGCAGGACTGAAATTTTTGATGTTTTTCTACTCCTCTCATGAGCCCAAACAAGTCTCTAAAAGCATGAGTTTGCAACTACTTTACTTTTGGAGAAAATTCAAAACATTCATTATTCAATAGAGCCCAATAGCAAAAACCAGCGTTTTGAATGAAGAATCACATTTCTTGGTATAATCATGCAGGATTGAAATTTTTGATGGTTTTTTACTCCTCTCAACAGCCCAAACAAGTTTCTAAAAGGATGAGTTTGCAACTACTTTACTTTTGGAGAAAATTCAAAACATTCATTATTCAATAGGGCCCAAACTATCAAAAACCAGCGGTTTCAATGAACACACATTTCTTGGTAGAATCATGCAGGACTGAAATTTTTGATGTTTTTCTACTCCTCTCATGAGCCCAAACAAGTCTCTAAAAGCATGAGTTTGCAACTACTTTACTTTTGGAGAAAATTCAAAACATTCATTATTCAATAGAGCCCAATAGCAAAAACCAGCGTTTTGAATGAAGAATCACATTTCTTGGTAGAATCATGCAGGATTGAAATTTTTGATGGTTTTTTACTCCTCTCAACAGCCCAAACAAGTTTCTAAAAGGATGAGTTTGCAACTACTTTACTTTTGGAGAAAATTCAAAACATTCATTATTCAATAGGGCCCAAACTATCAAAAACCAGCGGTTTCAATGAACACACATTTCTTGGTAGAATCATGCAGGACTGAAATTTTTGATGTTTTTCTACTCATCTCATGAGCCCAAACAAGTCTCTAAAAGCATGAGTTTGCAACTACTTTACTTTTGGAGAAAATTCAAAACATTCATTATTCAATAGAGCCCAATAGCAAAAACCAGCGTTTTGAATGAAGAATCACATTTCTTGGTAGAATCATGCAGGATTGAAATTTTTGATGGTTTTTTACTCCTCTCAACAGCCCAAACAAGTTTCTAAAAGGATGAGTTTGCAACTACTTTACTTTTGGAGAAAATTCAAAACATTCATTATTCAATAGGGCCCAAACTATCAAAAACCAGCGGTTTGAATGAACACATTTCTTGGTAGAATCATGCAGGACTGAAATTTTTGATGTTTTTCTACTCCTCTCATGAGCCCAAACAAGTCTCTAAAAGCATGAGTTTGCAACTACTTTACTTTTGGAGAAAATTCAAAACATTCACTATTCAATAGAGCCCAATAGCAAAAATCAGGTTTTGAATGAAGAATCACATTTCTTGGTAAAATCATGCAGGATTGAAATTTTTGATGGTTTTTTACTCCTCTCAACAGCCCAAACAAGTTTCTAAAAGGATGAGTTTGCAACTACTTTACTTTTGGAGAAAATTCAAAACATTCATTATTCAATAGGGCCCAAACTATCAAAAACCAGCGGTTTGAATGAACACACATTTCTTGGTAGAATCATGCAGGACTGAAATTTTTGATGTTTTTCTACTCCTCTCATGAGCCCAAACAAGTCTCTAAAAGCATGAGTTTGCAACTACTTTACTTTTGGAGAAAATTCAAAACATTCATTATTCAATAGAGCCCAATAGCAAAAACCAGCGTTTTGAATGAAGAATCACATTTCTTGGTAGAATCATGCAGGATTGAAATTTTTGATGGTTTTTTACTCCTCTCAACAGCCCAAACAAGTTTCTAAAAGGATGAGTTTGCAACTACTTTACTTTTGGAGAAAATTCAAAACATTCATTATTCAATAGGGCCCAAACTATCAAAAACCAGCCGTTTCAATGAACACACATGTCTTGGTAGAATCATGCAGGACTGAAATTTTTGATGTTTTTCTACTCCTCTCATGAGCCCAAACAAGTCTCTAAAAGCATGAGTTTGCAACTACTTTACTTTTGGAGAAAATTCAGAACATTCACTATTCAATAGAGCTCAATAGCAAAAATCAGGTTTTGAATGAAGAATCACATTTCTTGGTAAAATCATGCAGGATTGAATTTTTTGATGGTTTTTTACTCCTCTCAACAGCCCAAACAAGTTTCTAAATGGATGAGTTTGCAACTACTTTACTTTTGGAGAAAATTCAAAACATTCATTATTCAATAGGGCCCAAACTATCAAAAACCAGCGGTTTCAATGAACACACATTTCTTGGTAGAATCATGCAGGACTGAAATTTTTGATGTTTTTCTACTCCTCTCATGAGCCCAAACAAGTCTCTAAAAGCATGAGTTTGCAACTACTTTACGTTTGGAGAAAATTCAAAACATTCATTATTCAATAGAGCCCAATAGCAAAAACCAGCGTTTTGAATGAAGAATCACATTTCTTGGTAGAATCATGCAGGATTGAAATTTTTGATGGTTTTTTACTCCTCTCAACAGCCCAAACAAGTTTCTAAAAGGATGAGTTTGCAACTACTTTACTTTTGGAGAAAATTCAAAACATTCATTATTCAATAGGGCCCAAACTATCAAAAACCAGCGGTTTCAATGAACACACATTTCTTGGTAGAATCATGCAGGACTGAAATTTTTGATGTTTTTCTACTCCTCTCATGAGCCCAAACAAGTCTCTAAAAGCATGAGTTTGCAACTACTTTACTTTTGGAAAAAATTCAAAACATTCATTATTCAATAGAGCCCAATAGCAAAAACCAGCGTTTTGAATGAAGAATCACATTTCTTGGTAGAATCATGCAGGATTGAAATTTTTGATGGTTTTTTACTCCTCTCAACAGCCCAAACAAGTTTCTAAAAGGATGAGTTTGCAACTACTTTACTTTTGGAGAAAATTCAAAACATTCATTATTCAATAGAGCCCAATAGCAAAAACCAGCGTTTTGAATGAAGAATCACATTTCTTGGTAGAATCATGCAGGATTGAAATTTTTGATGGTTTTTTACTCCTCTCAACATCCCAAACAAGTTTCTAAAAGGATGAGTTTGCAACTACTTTACTTTTGGAGAAAATTCAAAACATTCATTATTCAATAGGGCCCAAACTATCAAAAACCAGCGGTTTCAATGAACACACATTTCTTGGTAGAATCATGCAGGACTGAAATTTTTGATGTTTTTCTACTCCTCTCATGAGCCCAAACAAGTCTCTAAAAGCATGAGTTTGCAACTACTTTACTTTTGGAGAAAATTCAAAACATTCATTATTCAATAGGGCCCAAACTATCAAAAACCAGCGGTTTCAATGAACACACATTTCTTGGTAGAATCATGCAGGACTGAAATTTTTGATGTTTTTCTACTCCTCTCATGAGCCCAAACAAGTCTCTAAAAGCATGAGTTTGCAACTACTTTACTTTTGGAGAAAATTCAAAACATTCATTATTCAATAGAGCCCAATAGCAAAAACCAGCGTTTTGAATGAAGAATCACATTTCTTGGTAGAATCATGCAGGATTGAAATTTTTGATGGTTTTTTACTCCTCTCAACAGCCCAAACAAGTTTCTAAAAGGATGAGTTTGCAACTACTTTACTTTTGGAGAAAATTCAAAACATTCATTATTCAATAGGGCCCAAACTATCAAAAACCAGCCGTTTCAATGAACACACATGTCTTGGTAGAATCATGCAGGACTGAAATTTTTGATGTTTTTCTACTCATCTCATGAGCCCAAACAAGTCTCTAAAAGCATGAGTTTGCAACTACTTTACTTTTGGAGAAAATTCAAAACATTCATTATTCAATAGAGCCCAATAGCAAAAACCAGCGTTTTGAATGAAGAATCACATTTCTTGGTAGAATCATGCAGGATTGAAATTTTTGATGGTTTTTTACTCCTCTCAACAGCCCAAACAAGTTTCTAAAAGGATGAGTTTGCAACTACTTTACTTTTGGAGAAAATTCAAAACATTCATTATTCAATAGGGCCCAAACTATCAAAAACCAGCGGTTTCAATGAACACACATTTCTTGGTAGAATCATGCAGGACTGAAATTTTTGATGTTTTTCTACTCCTCTCATGAGCCCAAACAAGTTTCTAAAAGCATGAGTTTGCAACTACTTTACTTTTGGAGAAAATTCAAAACATTCATTATTCAATAGAGCCCAATAGCAAAAACCAGCGTTTTGAATGAAGAATCACATTTCTTGGTAGAATCATGCAGGATTGAAATTTTTGATGGTTTTTTACTCCTCTCAACAGCCCAAACAAGTTTCTAAAAGGATGAGTTTGCAACTACTTTACTTTTGGAGAAAATTCAAAACATTCATTATTCAATAGGGCCCAAACTATCAAAAACCAGCGGTTTCAATGAACACACATTTCTTGGTAGAATCATGCAGGACTGAAATTTTTGATGTTTTTCTACTCCTCTCATGAGCCCAAACAAGTCTCTAAAAGCATGAGTTTGCAACTACTTTACTTTTGGAGAAAATTCAAAACATTCATTATTCAATAGAGCCCAATAGCAAAAACCAGCGTTTTGAATGAAGAATCACATTTCTTGGTATAATCATGCAGGATTGAAATTTTTGATGGTTTTTTACTCCTCTCAACAGCCCAAACAAGTTTCTAAAAGGATGAGTTTGCAACTACTTTACTTTTGGAGAAAATTCAAAACATTCATTATTCAATAGGGCCCAAACTATCAAAAACCAGCGGTTTCAATGAACATACATTTCTTGGTAGAATCATGCAGGACTGAAATTTTTGATGTTTTTCTACTCCTCTCATGAGCCCAAACAAGTCTCTAAAAGCATGAGTTTGCAACTACTTTACTTTTGGAGAAAATTCAAAACATTCATTATTCAATAGAGCCCAATAGCAAAAACCAGCGTTTTGAATGAAGAATCACATTTCTTGGTAGAATCATGCAGGATTGAAATTTTTGATGGTTTTTTACTCCTCTCAACAGCCCAAACAAGTTTCTAAAAGGATGAGTTTGCAACTACTTTACTTTTGGAGAAAATTCAAAACATTCATTATTCAATAGGGCCCAAACTATCAAAAACCAGCGGTTTCAATGAACACACATTTCTTGGTAGAATCATGCAGGACTGAAATTTTTGATGTTTTTCTACTCCTCTCATGAGCCCAAACAAGTTTCTAAAAGCATGAGTTTGCAACTACTTTACTTTTGGAGAAAATTCAAAACATTCATTATTCAATAGAGCCCAATAGCAAAAACCAGCGTTTTGAGTGAAGAATCACATTTCTTGGTAGAATCATGCAGGATTGAAATTTTTGATGGTTTTTTACTCCTCTCAACAGCCCAAACAAGTTTCTAAAAGGATGAGTTTGCAACTACTTTACTTTTGGAGAAAATTCAAAACATTCATTATTCAATAGGGCCCAAACTATCAAAAACCAGCGGTTTGAATGAACACACATTTCTTGGTAGAATCATGCAGGACTGAAATTTTTGATGTTTTTCTACTCCTCTCATGAGCCCAAACAAGTCTCTAAAAGCATGAGTTTGCAACTACTTTACTTTTGGAGAAAATTCAAAACATTCATTATTCAATAGAGCCCAATAGCAAAAACCAGCGTTTTGAATGAAGAATCACATTTCTTGGTAGAATCATGCAGGATTGAAATTTTTGATGGTTTTTTACTCCTCTCAACAGCCCAAACAAGTTTCTAAAAGGATGAGTTTGCAACTACTTTACTTTTGGAGAAAATTCAAAACATTCATTATTCAATAGGGCCCAAACTATCAAAAACCAGCCGTTTCAATGAACACACATGTCTTGGTAGAATCATGCAGGACTGAAATCTTTGATGTTTTTCTACTCCTCTCATGAGCCCAAACAAGTCTCTAAAAGCATGAGTTTGCAACTACTTTACTTTTGGAGAAAATTCAGAACATTCACTATTCAATAGAGCCCAATAGCAAAAATCAGGTTTTGAATGAAGAATCACATTTCTTGGTAAAATCATGCAGGATTGAATTTTTTGATGGTTTTTTACTCCTCTCAACAGCCCAAACAAGATTCTAAAAGGATGAGTTTGCAACTACTTTACTTTTGGAGAAAATTCAAAACATTCATTATTCAATAGGGCCCAAGCTATCAAAAACCAGCGGTTTCAATGAACACACATTTCTTGGTAGAATCATGCAGGACTGACATTTTTGATGTTTTTCTACTCCTCTCATGAGCCCAAACAAGTTTCTAAAAGCATGAGTTTGCAACTACTTTACTTTTGGAGAAAATTCAAAACATTCATTATTCAATAGAGCCCAATAGCAAAAACCAGCGTTTTGAATGAAGAATCACATTTCTTGGTAGAATCATGCAGGATTGAAATTTTTGATGGTTTTTTACTCCTCTCAACAGCCCAAACAAGTTTCTAAAAGGATGAGTTTGCAACTACTTTACTTTTGGAGAAAATTCAAAACATTCATTATTCAATAGGGCCCAAACTATCAAAAACCAGCGGTTTCAATGAACACACATTTCTTGGTAGAATCATGCAGGACTGAAATTTTTGATGTTTTTCTACTCCTCTCATGAGCCCAAACAAGTCTCTAAAAGCATGAGTTTGCAACTACTTTACTTTTGGAGAAAATTCAAAACATTCATTATTCAATAGAGCCCAATAGCAAAAACCAGCGTTTTGAATGAAGAATCACATTTCTTGGTATAATCATGCAGGATTGAAATTTTTGATGGTTTTTTACTCCTCTCAACAGCCCAAACAAGTTTCTAAAAGGATGAGTTTGCAACTACTTTACTTTTGGAGAAAATTCAAAACATTCATTATTCAATAGGGCCCAAACTATCAAAAACCAGCGGTTTCAATGAACATACATTTCTTGGTAGAATCATGCAGGACTGAAATTTTTGATGTTTTTCTACTCCTCTCATGAGCCCAAACAAGTCTCTAAAAGCATGAGTTTGCAACTACTTTACTTTTGGAGAAAATTCAAAACATTCATTATTCAATAGAGCCCAATAGCAAAAACCAGCGTTTTGAATGAAGAATCACATTTCTTGGTAGAATCATGCAGGATTGAAATTTTTGATGGTTTTTTACTCCTCTCAACAGCCCAAACAAGTTTCTAAAAGGATGAGTTTGCAACTACTTTACTTTTGGAGAAAATTCAAAACATTCATTATTCAATAGGGCCCAAACTATCAAAAAACAGCGGTTTCAATGAACACACATTTCTTGGTAGAATCATGCAGGACTGAAATTTTTGATGTTTTTCTACTCCTCTCATGAGCCCAAACAAGTCTCTAAAAGCATGAGTTTGCAACTACTTTACTTTTGGAGAAAATTCAAAACATTCATTATTCAATAGAGCCCAATAGCAAAAACCAGCGTTTTGAATGAAGAATCACATTTCTTGGTAGAATCATGCAGGATTAAAATTTTTGATGGTTTTTTACTCCTCTCAACAGCCCAAACAAGTTTCTAAAAGGATGAGTTTGCAACTACTTTACTTTTGGAGAAAATTCAAAACATTCATTATTCAGTAGAGCCCAATAGCAAAAACCAGCGTTTTGAATGAAGAATCACATTTCTTGGTAGAATCATGTAGGATTGAAATTTTTGATGGTTTTTTACTCCTCTCAACAGCCCAAACAAGTTTCTAAAAGGATGAGTTTGCAACTACTTTACTTTTGGAGAAAATTCAAAACATTCATTATTCAATAGGGCCCAAACTATCAGAAACCAGCGGTTTGAATGAACACATTTCTTGGTAGAATCATGCAGGACTGAAATTTTTGATGGTTTTCTACTCCTCTCATGAGCCCAAACAAGTCTCTAAAAGCATGAGTTTGCAACTACTTTACTTTTGGAGAAAATTCAAAACATTCATTATTCAATAGGGCCCAAACTATCAAAAACCAGCGGTTTGAATGAACACACATTTCTTGGTAGAATCATGCAGGACTGAAATTTTTGATGTTTTTCTACTCCTCTCATGAGCCCAAACAATTCTCTAAAAGCATGAGTTTGCAACTACTTTACTTTTGGAGAAAATTCAAAACATTCATTATTCAATAGAGCCCAATAGCAAAAACCAGCGTTTTGAATGAAGAATCACATTTCTTGGTAGAATCATGCAGGATTGAAATTTTTGATGGTTTTTTACTCCTCTCAACAGCCCAAACAAGTTTCTAAAAGGATGAGTTTGCAACTACTTTACTTTTGGAGAAAATTCAAAACATTCATTATTCAATAGGGCCCAAACTATCAAAAACCAGCCGTTTCAATGAACACACATGTCTTGGTAGAATCATGCAGGACTGAAATTTTTGATGTTTTTCTACTCATCTCATGAGCCCAAACAAGTCTCTAAAAGCATGAGTTTGCAACTACTTTACTTTTGGAGAAAATTCAAAACATTCATTATTCAATAGAGCCCAATAGCAAAAACCAGCGTTTTGAATGAAGAATCACATTTCTTGGTAGAATCATGCAGGATTGAAATTTTTGATGGTTTTTTACTCCTCTCAACAGCCCAAACAAGTTTCTAAAAGGATGAGTTTGCAACTACTTTACTTTTGGAGAAAATTCAAAACATTCATTATTCAATAGGGCCCAAACTATCAAAAACCAGCGGTTTCAATGAACACACATTTCTTGGTAGAATCATGCAGGACTGAAATTTTTGATGTTTTTCTACTCCTCTCATGAGCCCAAACAAGTCTCTAAAAGCATGAGTTTGCAACTACTTTACTTTTGGAGAAAATTCAAAACATTCATTATTCAATAGAGCCCAATAGCAAAAACCAGCGTTTTGAATGAAGAATCACATTTCTTGGTAGAATCATGCAGGATTGAAATTTTTGATGGTTTTTTACTCCTCTCAACAGCCCAAACAAGTTTCTAAAAGGATGAGTTTGCAACTACTTTACTTTTGGAGAAAATTCAAAACATTCATTATTCAATAGGGCCCAAACTATCAAAAACCAGCGGTTTGAATGAACACATTTCTTGGTAGAATCATGCAGGACTGAAATTTTTGATGTTTTTCTACTCCTCTCATGAGCCCAAACAAGTCTCTAAAAGCATGAGTTTGCAACTACTTTACTTTTGGAGAAAATTCAAAACATTCACTATTCAATAGAGCCCAATAGCAAAAATCAGGTTTTGAATGAAGAATCACATTTCTTGGTAAAATCATGCAGGATTGAAATTTTTGATGGTTTTTTACTCCTCTCAACAGCCCAAACAAGTTTCTAAAAGGATGAGTTTGCAACTACTTTACTTTTGGAGAAAATTCAAAACATTCATTATTCAATAGGGCCCAAACTATCAAAAACCAGCGGTTTCAATGAACACACATTTCTTGGTAGAATCATGCAGGACTGAAATTTTTGATGTTTTTCTACTCCTCTCATGAGCCCAAACAAGTCTCTAAAAGCATGAGTTTGCAACTACTTTACTTTTGGAGAAAATTCAAAACATTCATTATTCAATAGAGCCCAATAGCAAAAACCAGCGTTTTGAATGAAGAATCACATTTTTTGGTAGAATCATGCAGGATTGAAATTTTTGATGGTTTTTTACTCCTCTCAACAGCCCAAACAAGTTTCTAAAAGGATGAGTTTGCAACTACTTTACTTTTGGAGAAAATTCAAAACATTCATTATTCAATAGGGCCCAAACTATCAAAAACCAGCGGTTTGAATGAACACATTTCTTGGTAGAATCATGCAGGACTGAAATTTTTGATGTTTTTCTACTCCTCTCATGAGCCCAAACAAGTCTCTAAAAGCATGAGTTTGCAACTACTTTACTTTTGGAGAAAATTCAAAACATTCACTATTCAATAGAGCCCAATAGCAAAAATCAGGTTTTGAATGAAGAATCACATTTCTTGGTAAAATCATGCAGGATTGAAATTTTTTATGGTTTTTTACTCCTCTCAACAGCCCAAACAAGTTTCTAAAAGGATGAGTTTGCAACTACTTTACTTTTGGAGAAAATTCAAAACATTCATTATTCAATAGGGCCCAAACTATCAAAAACCAGCGGTTTGAATGAACACACATTTCTTGGTAGAATCATGCAGGACTGAAATTTTTGATGTCTTTCTACTCCTCTCATGAGCCCAAACAAGTCTCTAAAAGCATGAGTTTGCAACTACTTTACTTTTGGAGAAAATTCAAAACATTCATTATTCAATAGAGCCCAATAGCAAAAACCAGCGTTTTGAATGAAGAATCACATTTCTTGGTAGAATCATGCAGGATTGAAATTTTTGATGGTTTTTTACTCCTCTCAACAGCCCAAACAAGTTTCTAAAAGGATGAGTTTGCAACTACTTTACTTTTGGAGAAAATTCAAAACATTCATTATTCAATAGGGCCCAAACTATCAAAAACCAGCCGTTTCAATGAACACACATTTCTTGGTAGAATCATGCAGGACTAAAATTTTTGATGTTTTTCTACTCCTCTCATGAGCCCAAACAAGTCTCTAAAAGCATGAGTTTGCAACTACTTTACTTTTGGAGAAAATTCAAAACATTCATTATTCAATAGGGCCCAAACTATTAAAAACCAGCGGTTTGAATGAACACACATTTCTTGGTAGAATCATGCAGGACTGAAATTTTTGATGTTTTTCTACTCCTCTCATGAGCCCAAACAAGTCTCTAAAAGCATGAGTTTGCAACTACTTTACTTTTGGAGAAAATTCAAAACATTCATTATTCAATAGAGCCCAATAGCAAAAACCAGCGTTTTGAATGAAGAATCACATTTCTTGGTAGAATCATGCAGGATTGAAATTTTTGATGGTTTTTTACTCCTCTCAACAGCCCAAACAAGTTTCTAAAAGGATGAGTTTGCAACTACTTTACTTTTGGAGAAAATTCAAAACATTCATTACTCAATAGGGCCCAAACTATCAAAAACCAGCGGTTTCAATGAACACACATTTCTTGGTAGAATCATGCAGGACTGAAATTTTTGATGTTTTTCTACTCATCTCATGAGCCCAAACAAGTCTCTAAAAGCATGAGTTTGCAACTACTTTACTTTTGGAGAAAATTCAAAACATTCATTATTCAATAGAGCCCAATAGCAAAAACCAGCGTTTTGAATGAAGAATCACATTTCTTGGTAGAATCATGCAGGATTGAAATTTTTGATGGTTTTTTACTCCTCTCAACAGCCCAAACAAGTTTCTAAAAGGATGAGTTTGCAACTACTTTACTTTTGGAGAAAATTCAAAACATTCATTATTCAATAGGGCCCAAACTATCAAAAACCAGCGGTTTGAATGAACACATTTCTTGGTAGAATCATGCAGGACTGAAATTTTTGATGTTTTTCTACTCCTCTCATGAGCCCAAACAAGTCTCTAAAAGCATGAGTTTGCAACTACTTTACTTTTGGAGAAAATTCAAAACATTCACTATTCAATAGAGCCCAATAGCAAAAATCAGGTTTTGAATGAAGAATCACATTTCTTGGTAAAATCATGCAGGATTGAAATTTTTGATGGTTTTTTACTCCTCTCAACAGCCCAAACAAGTTTCTAAAAGGATGAGTTTGCAACTACTTTACTTTTGGAGAAAATTCAAAACATTCATTATTCAATAGGGCCCAAACTATCAAAAACCAGCGGTTTGAATGAACACACATTTCTTGGTAGAATCATGCAGGACTGAAATTTTTGATGTTTTTCTACTCCTCTCATGAGCCCAAACAAGTCTCTAAAAGCATGAGTTTGCAACTACTTTACTTTTGGAGAAAATTCAAAACATTCATTATTCAATAGAGCCCAATAGCAAAAACCAGCGTTTTGAATGAAGAATCACATTTCTTGGTAGAATCATGCAGGATTGAAATTTTTGATGGTTTTTTACTCCTCTCAACAGCCCAAACAAGTTTCTAAAAGGATGAGTTTGCAACTACTTTACTTTTGGAGAAAATTCAAAACATTCATTATTCAATAGGGCCCAAACTATCAAAAACCAGCCGTTTCAATGAACACACATGTCTTGGTAGAATCATGCAGGACTGAAATTTTTGATGTTTTTCTACTCCTCTCATGAGCCCAAACAAGTCTCTAAAAGCATGAGTTTGCAACTACTTTACTTTTGGAGAAAATTCAGAACATTCACTATTCAATAGAGCTCAATAGCAAAAATCAGGTTTTGAATGAAGAATCACATTTCTTGGTAAAATCATGCAGGATTGAATTTTTTGATGGTTTTTTACTCCTCTCAACAGCCCAAACAAGTTTCTAAAAGGATGAGTTTGCAACTACTTTACTTTTGGAGAAAATTAAAAAAAAAAAATTAATCAATAGGGCCCAAACTATCAAAAACCAGCGGTTTCAATGAACACACATTTCTTGGTAGAATCATGCAGGACTGAAATTTTTGATGTTTTTCTACTCCTCTCATGAGCCCAAACAAGTCTCTAAAAGCATGAGTTTGCAACTACTTTACTTTTGGAGAAAATTCAAAACATTCATTATTCAATAGAGCCCAATAGCAAAAACCAGCGTTTTGAATGAAGAATCACATTTCTTGGTAGAATCATGCAGGATTGAAATTTTTGATGGTTTTTTACTCCTCTCAACAGCCCAAACAAGTTTCTAAAAGGATGAGTTTGCAACTACTTTACTTTTGGAGAAAATTCAAAACATTCATTATTCAATAGGGCCCAAACTATCAAAAACCAGCGGTTTCAATGAACACACATTTCTTGGTAGAATCATGCAGGACTGAAATTTTTGATGTTTTTCTACTCCTCTCATGAGCCCAAACAAGTCTCTAAAAGCATGAGTTTGCAACTACTTTACTTTTGGAGAAAATTCAAAACATTCATTATTCAATAGAGCCCAATAGCAAAAACCAGCGTTTTGAATGAAGAATCACATTTCTTGGTATAATCATGCAGGATTGAAATTTTTGATGGTTTTTTACTCCTCTCAACAGCCCAAACAAGTTTCTAAAAGGATGAGTTTGCAACTACTTTACTTTTGGAGAAAATTCAAAACATTCATTATTCAATAGGGCCCAAACTATCAAAAACCAGCGGTTTCAATGAACACACATTTCTTGGTAGAATCATGCAGGACTGAAATTTTTGATGTTTTTCTACTCCTCTCATGAGCCCAAACAAGTCTCTAAAAGCATGAGTTTGCAACTACTTTACTTTTGGAGAAAATTCAAAACATTCATTATTCAATAGAGCCCAATAGCAAAAACCAGCGTTTTGAATGAAGAATCACATTTCTTGGTAGAATCATGCAGGATTGAAATTTTTGATGTTTTTTTACTCCTCTCAACAGCCCAAACAAGTTTCTAAAAGGATGAGTTTGCAACTACTTTACTTTTGGAGAAAATTCAAAACATTCATTATTCAATAGGGCCCAAACTATCAAAAACCAGCGGTTTCAATGAACACACATTTCTTGGTAGAATCATGCAGGACTGAAATTTTTGATGTTTTTCTACTCATCTCATGAGCCCAAACAAGTCTCTAAAAGCATGAGTTTGCAACTACTTTACTTTTGGAGAAAATTCAAAACATTCATTATTCAATAGAGCCCAATAGCAAAAACCAGCGTTTTGAATGAAGAATCACATTTCTTGGTAGAATCATGCAGGATTGAAATTTTTGATTGTTTTTTACTCCTCTCAACAGCCCAAACAAGTTTCTAAAAGGATGAGTTTGCAACTACTTTACTTTTGGAGAAAATTCAAAACATTCATTATTCAATAGGGCCCAAACTATCAAAAACCAGCGGTTTGAATGAACACATTTCTTGGTAGAATCATGCAGGACTGAAATTTTTGATGTTTTTCTACTCCTCTCATGAGCCCAAACAAGTCTCTAAAAGCATGAGTTTGCAACTACTTTACTTTTGGAGAAAATTCAAAAGGGGCGTGGCTTGGAGCTCGATGGAGCAGGCTGTGTGAGCTCTGAGCTCTGAGGAAGCCATCCTTGTTAAGCGACGAAGAAAACAAACAAGAAGAATTTTGCCACAAAAATATATTGGACTTAAGAGACCTCGTTCCCAGGAATATTTTGAGACCTTCCTGGAGTCTCTAAGTTGGATTATTCCCAAGATACAGCCCTTTGAATCTGGAGGTGTAGTGACTCAGCAGGTTTTTCCCGCGCCTGCCTTCAGCTGCAGTGGCGCGGCTAAGCAGAGGAGAGAGGAGACGCTGAAGATACTGGCGGGAAAACTAAAAACAGCAGGGGCTTGGGAGCCTGCATAAAGAAGAGGTCAGTGCAGCCGGTACCAGCGGTGGCCCTCGGAAGATTAGAGGACCTGCAACACAGCACAGCAGTGCTGGGGAAAACAGCGGTGCCGGCAACTGAATACAGAGAAAGAGAAAGGAAGAAAGTGCAGCGGCGTCTAAGGAGGAGAGCGGGGGATTAACCAGTGGTGGAGTGACCCGGCGGGAATATCTCTGCTTCTGCTCTCCATTATAACGAAAAGCCCAGGCAAAGGAGAAGAAGAAGCTGCGTGAACTTGCGGGAATTGGCGGGAAAACTAACAGAGGGGGCTCGCGGCCCGGGAGTCAGCTGAAAGAGAAGGACTTTGTTGCGGAGACCAGTGGTGGCCCTCGGAAGATCAGAGGACCAGCGGCGCTGCAGTGCTGGTGAAAATAGCGGCGCCGGCAATTAAGTTGAGAAGAAGAGATCTGAAGACAGTGCAGCGGCGCTTGGGGAGGAGAGCGGGAGATCGATCAACGGTGGAGGACTCTTTCACTTCTGCTCTTCACTAAAATCGAGCGCCCAGACAAAGCAGCGGCGCGCACAAGCGGAGAGGAGGGGAATCTCTGAAGAAAAAGGCGCGAATTCAAACAGTGAGTGTTACCTGTCTTGGAGTGCAAATTAGATACTTTATAGAGAACAACTTATTGTTAGAAACTGTCATCAGAGGTCCAACATCAAAAACAGAGTTCGGTGTGTGTGGGTCCAGACCAGGAGCGAAGCCAAAGAATCCTGAGCAACAAGTTGGAGGATAAATAGGACTTGGTGCCAACAAAAAATCTACAGGGCGGAAAGTCTGAAGTGGTGGCTGACGTATTTGTTGGGGAACTCGGTGGACATTTTGAAGGACTTAATAACTACACGACTGAGTGACAACCATTGGAAAGTCTTCTGCAGTGGGTGAGTGAACGTCTCTGAGGCTGTTATACTAATAGGAGCAGTGGTGGAGTAGTATTGCGGAGGACCTTTTAGCAGCAATTCCTTGTCAGTTCGAGTTCCATACGGGGATTCCCCGAACGGGTCTGTTCTCGATAGAGCGATTCAGTGGTAGTTCCATAGCAACGATCTACGACTGGGAGCAGCAGTAGAGCAGTGCGCTCGTGGGTTCTGAGTGCTGTACCTTATAGAAGGAAGTGCCGAGGTTTCTGCTGGTCGTGGGAACGAGCATCGTGGGACCTGAAAGCAGAGGAGCAGCACGTAAATCGACGATATTATAGAATAGACTTACAAGGTGTCGAAGCTACATTAGAAGGAACAGATTGATACTGGTGCCCCGACTGGAGTGCTCTGCTTTGGATCTTCAGGTTTTCTGACCATTTGTTTACAGGGATTTTGACTCTGAAGTGTTATTTACAAAATTGTCTTTCTTTGCAGTGGTGTCTTTTTCTACTTATTGTGATTTGTTTGGTCTTAGTTGAGGATTTGATATAATAGTTTCCTTATCTTGTATTATAAATAGGCTTGTGTATATCTTACTGGGGATAATCTAAACCGATCCTTCCTGTTATTTAATCTATACTTGCTCTGATACACTTAAACTGTAACAGGTATTGATATTTACTCTTGGCCTAATAATTACTAGACAGGGATACCCTTTTCATTGGCATAATGAGTCAGAGAAACAGTAAAACTAAACAACTAAAGGAAAAGCCTCATAAATCAGACTCAACAGAGCTAGATCAAGCTATCTGTATTAGCCCCCCTACCACTCCTAAAAGTACTAAATTCTCGATTGGGCAGAAAGGGAACACTAATATGATGCAGGAATTAGATATCATCCAAACAGAGATGGACACGACTGTAAAGAGAAAGACTAAGAGAGACGAGCCTAAATTAGGGAGTCCTTCTGTTCTTTCAGACGAAGAAGAATTTTATGAAGCTTCTCCCATACAAAGCCCAGATAAATGTAGGCCTAGATTAGATTTTAGCTCTGTCAGTGAGGACTCAAGTACTCTTACAGGCCTTGATGATATTCAGGCCTCGGAGAAGGGGGCTTCGGAACAATATATCAAAGATATAATGCAAGCCCTTAATAGATCTTTAAAATCTACTTTGGATGAAAACACTAACCGCTTACAAGTTAAAATTGATACAATTAATACTAGGATTGATAAAAATGTCACCAAGATAGAGGTTCTGGAGAAAAAATCTGAGGCCTTTCAAAAACAACAATATGATACTCAAAAAGAGATTACTTTTCTACGTAACAAATTAGCTGATCTCGAGGATCGTAGTAGAAGAAACAACTTAAAATTGAGAGGTATTTCAGAAAAGATAAACCAAAATAGCTTACAGAATTATGTTAAAGAAATATTAATTAAAATCTTGCCAACTATTCCAGAACCAGAACTTATGATTGATAGGATACATAGACTCCCTCGCCCTGGATCCTTACCATCCGATGTCCCTAGAGACACTATACTTAGATTCCATTTCTTCTCCACGAAAGAAAAATTCTTAAATTACCTAAGAACTAATAAACTTCTCCCTCACCCTTATGACCATATCAAATCGTTTGCGGACCTCTCTAAAGATACTATTCAGTCAAGAAAAAACTTTAATGAGGTAACTACTTTATTAAGGAAGAAAGGCGTGATGTACAGGTGGGGGTTCCCTACTAAACTCCTCATTAGCCAGGGTGGTAGGGTGATTTCGATTTTGTCTCCACAGGAGGGTATGAAGTTTCTTGATTCCATCGATAAAAGAGGAGAGACTCCGGGCTGAAGAAAAATTTATATATATATCAATTTCTTCTTTTCGTGTGGGAGGCTTCCTACAGAGATACACGAACTTTCCCCATTTGGAAGCTTATCTGCGAGTTGCAGTTGCTTCCTCTATTGGTGTTGCGGTTTATTTGTTCATTGTTTTTTAGTTTATGGTTAAGATTTTATCTTTCAATGTTAGGGGTTTAAATAGTCCCGTTAAAAGGTACTGGACATGGAGAGAGATCAAAAGAAGCAAAGCAGACATAATCTGTCTCCAGGAAGTGAAATTAGCTAAATCAGGGCATCCTGGATTAGAAAACAAGAATTTCCCACATTCATTTAAATCTTTAAATGAGTCTAAAAAGGCCGGAGTGATTACTTTGATTAAAAATTCAATTTCTTTTGAAATAATTGAACAGATTTCCGACTTAGAGGGAAGATACCTAATTTTAATATGTCTGATAGAAAACCAATTAACCACCCTAGTTAATGTTTATGCGCCTAATGATGGCCAGATGCGCTACTTTAATAATCTGGAAAAGAAAATACAGGAGGTTAAAAAAGGTACACTGATTGTGGCTGGGGACTTTAATATTGTCCCTAATGGTGTTTATGATTCCACTTCTCCCACCAGATCAGCTTTTCCAGAGTTAGGTAATTGGCTTATTAATCATGAATATTTAGACATTTTCAGGTGTCTTAATACTTCTTCCCTGGAATTTACCCACTATTCATCGGTCCATAAAACCTTTTCTAGATTAGACCTTTTTATTACAGATTCCCTTTCCATTTCCAAATTCAAAAAAATCGAGATCCTTCCCAGAACCTTTTCAGATCACGCGCCTGTTTTATGTGAAGTTCTACTAGGTAGAGCAACAAGTCATCACCCATTATGGAGATGTAATTCTTCACTATTACACAAGCCTGATTCAAAAAAAGAAATCGAATCGTCAATTACAAATTTTTTTTTAGAAAATGATACAGACGGCATGAGCCCTTTTTCAATTTGGAATGCCCATAAGGCAGTTGTTAGGGGTACGATGATACATATTTCCTATAAAAATAAAAAAATGAATCAAACAGAGATAAATAAAATACAATTAGAATTAAAACACAAAGAGGACACTCAGAAAAAATTAACTCATCCCTCCACAAATCTCCATCTGGAAATTATCAAACTTAGAACTAAATTAAGAGCGATCCTTTTTAATGAATATGAAAAATTTGCTAAAAGCATGAAATCGAATTATTACTCTTCTTTTAACAAGCCGACTAAGATTATGGCCCAAAAATTTAAAATGAATAGAATCAAAAACAGGATCAATAAAATTAAACATAACGGTGAACACCTAGTTAACCCGGCAGATATAGTCAACAAATTTGCTGACTATTATACTTCATTATATAATCTTAAAGATGACCGAAGTATTTCACAACCAAATAAACAAAAAATTAATGAGTTTCTTACACATCTTACTTTACCCAAACTTTCTAATCAACAATTATCATCTCTTGAGGTTCCCTTCTCAGATCTTGAGGTACTTGAGGCCATTAAATCACTCAAAACTAAGAAATCACCGGGTCCTGATGGTTTTTCAAATGACTATTACTTGACCTTTGCCTCTTTATTGACTCCGTATTTAACTAGGGTTTTTAATAGAGCTTCTGAAACTGGGAAATTTCCTCAAGAGATGCTGCAGGCCATTATATCCTTAATTCCTAAACCGAAAGGAGATTTAGATTCTGTCAAAAACTATAGGCCTATATCACTAATTAATACCGATGTTAAAATTTATTCTAAAATTATCGCTACAAGAATGAAAAAAATACTACCAAACATAGTTCATAGAGATCAATTGGGCTTTATAACTGGTCGACAAACTAGCGATGGAACTAGGAGAATATTTAATTTAATAGACCATATCAAAACCAAAAAGATTCCATCATTACTCCTTGCTCTGGACGCTGAAAAAGCCTTTGACAGAGTCAATTGGCAATTTTTAACCGCCACCCTAAACAAATTTGGTTTCGGTTCTAAACTAATAAATACAATAATGGCACTTTATTCGTCCCCTTCTGCTAATATATATGCTAATAACCATCTATCTAAGCAAATTTTGATTACAAATGGTACTAGACAAGGATGTCCCCTTTCGCCTTTACTTTTTGCGTTAATAATGGAACCTCTAGCAGAAACTATTAGATCCAGCCAATTTGTCAAGGGCATCCAAATAGGTGAGACACAATATAAGATAGGATTATTTGCTGACGATATTATATTAAGTCTCTCAAACCCGCTAGATTCAATTAAAGGTGTTCTTCCTATTATTGAAAAATTCTCTAGGGTCTCCTTTTATAGAATAAATGACACGAAATCGAAAATTCTAGATTTTTTCCTTAGCAATGAAACCATCACTAGTATTAAAAACATTACCAAATTCGAATGGGAAAAAGATGCAATTTTGTATTTAGGCATCTCCATAACTAGGAATTTTGCCAAAACCATTGAAGTGAATATGCAGAATCTCATTAAAAGTACTCAAATCGAATTTAATACTCATTCTAAGCATGAAATTTCGTGGGTAGGGAGGATAGTTCTCTTCAAACTTCTCACTCTCCCTAAGATACTTTACATTTTCAGGTGTTTGCCTCTTTCCATTCCCCTTAAATATATCAGACAATTGCAATCCTTAGTAAACAAATTTGTTTCTAATGGAAAAAGAGCTAGAGTAGCATTCCTTTCACTTACTAGAGGGAAAATTGAAGGAGGTTTAGCCCTTCCTAACTTAGTTAATTATTACTACTCGAATCTCATAATGCAATCCCTACCATGGTTTAATCAGGATAATTGCCCAATATGGGTAGATATAGAAAGATGCTGGAACAAAAATACTCCGCTATCAAAACTGATTTTGGATGGGTTGACATCATTTAATTGCTTATCACATCTTCCTCCAACAACATCAGCCACACTACTAGCTTGGAAAAACTTAGCCAAACCTCAAATACACACCAAAAAAGGCTCCAAATACCAACAAATTAAAAATATCTCTCTTAAAACTTTTGGTTTAATATTGGAAAAGGAAATTCCTTCAAATTGGGAAAAGGTTGGTATTAAAAAACTAGCGGACTTGCATAATGGTAAACAATTTTTCTGCAACAATTCACTCCGAATTAAATTTAATCTTTCTACTGATGACTTTCAATTTCTATCTAACTTAAAGAAACTTATTAAGAAGCTTTTGAGAAAAAGAACTTTTCTGACAGACTCCACAAGCTTATTGATATGTAATCCCGGTAATAAATACTATTGGAAGTCGAGAAATATTTACGATTTTCTTAATTCTAGTAATGCACCAGAAAAAACCACTTTTATGCTCAACTGGGAAAAGGACCTCAACATTTCGAGAACTCAACAACAATGGTCTAAAGCACTAAAATCAACATACTCGTCTAATATATGTGCTAATCTTCACGAATCATTTTTTAAAATCCTGTCTAGATGGTACTTTACCCCCTTTAAACTAGCAAAAATCTTTCCTGGTAGATCCCCTGATTGCTGGAGGAATTGTGGTGAAGTTGGTAGTTTACTCCACATGTTCTGGGATTGTTCAAGAATCAGACCTTTATGGTCCGAAATCTCTGACTTAATTAACAAGATCACTAAAACTAAAATCATTTTAACTCCACATAAGGCCTTGTTATCCCTGGATCTTGAAGATATTCATCCCCATCACCGATCCGTTGTTATCCATTTATTCTTAATAACCAAAAATGCGATAGCTATCTTTTGGAAAGAAGACTCAATTCCCAGACTTAGTGACATCATTGATAAAATGAATCTTCATGATTCATACGAAAAAAGCCATGCTATCGCTAATAACTACTATATGACTTATTGTAAGAGGTGGAAATGTTGGTCAGATTTTA
This sequence comes from Dendrobates tinctorius, assembly GCF_039654945.1. Taxonomy (NCBI): domain Eukaryota; kingdom Metazoa; phylum Chordata; class Amphibia; order Anura; family Dendrobatidae; genus Dendrobates; species Dendrobates tinctorius. Next base: position 3,289,140 of record NW_027361956.1, read on the forward strand.
ACACTTCCTAGCTTAGCTTTGATCTCTCTCATTCACTCCTAGTCCAATTTGATTTTATTAGGGTTATTGTTTATTATATACAACTCCCTAACCGCATTATTGCTTTATTAAACAACGGTTAATTTGTATTTGAATTTACTCCTATTGTACCTGCAATTTTGGTAATTGTACTGTTATTGTTAGTTGTTTATCTCAACTGATCTCATAATTGTAAAATTACTGTTATATTTCCCCTCCCCCTCCCCCCCTTTATCCTTCTTTCCTTTTACCTCGTGGTTTGACCTTTGTGTGTCTCAATAAAACAACTAAAAATCATTCCAAACTTCTTTCCCTTCCCATACCTTCCCCCAACCCCCCCCTCCCCTCTTTCTTTATTTATTACATATGTGACATCTACATTGGAATCCCATTGGAAGACATTACTGTTATTATATTTTAAAATTTAATAAAGTTCATTGAAAATGGAGAAAATTCAAAACATTCACTATTCAATAGAGCCCAATAGCAAAAATCAGGTTTTGAATGAAGAATCACATTTCTTGGTAAAATCATGCAGGATTGAAATTTTTGATGGTTTTTTACTCCTCTCAACAGCCCAAACAAGTTTCTAAAAGGATGAGTTTGCAACTACTTTACTTTTGGAGAAAATTCAAAACATTCATTATTCAATAGGGCCCAAACTATCAAAAACCAGCGGTTTGAATGAACACACATTTCTTGGTAGAATCATGCAGGACTGAAATTTTTGATGTTTTTCTACTCCTCTCATGAGCCCAAACAAGTCTCTAAAAGCATGAGTTTGCAACTACTTTACTTTTGGAGAAAATTCAAAACATTCATTATTCAATAGAGCCCAATAGCAAAAACCAGCGTTTTGAATGAAGAATCACATTTCTTGGTAGAATCATGCAGGATTGAAATTTTTGATGGTTTTTTACTCCTCTCAACAGCCCAAACAAGTTTCTAAAAGGATGAGTTTGCAACTACTTTACTTTTGGAGAAAATTCAAAACATTCATTATTCAATAGGGCCCAAACTATCAAAAACCAGCCGTTTCAATGAACACACATGTCTTGGTAGAATCATGCAGGACTGAAATTTTTGATGTTTTTCTACTCCTCTCATGAGCCCAAACAAGTCTCTAAAAGCATGAGTTTGCAACTACTTTACTTTTGGAGAAAATTCAGAACATTCACTATTCAATAGAGCTCAATAGCAAAAATCAGGTTTTGAATGAAGAATCACATTTCTTGGTAAAATCATGCAGGATTGAATTTTTTGATGGTTTTTTACTCCTCTCAACAGCCCAAACAAGTTTCTAAAAGGATGAGTTTGCAACTACTTTACTTTTGGAGAAAATTCAAAACATTCATTATTCAATAGGGCCCAAACTATCAAAAACCAGCGGTTTCAATGAACACACATTTCTTGGTAGAATCATGCAGGACTGAAATTTTTGATGTTTTTCTACTCCTCTCATGAGCCCAAACAAGTCTCTAAAAGCATGAGTTTGCAACTACTTTACGTTTGGAGAAAATTCAAAACATTCATTATTCAATAGAGCCCAATAGCAAAAACCAGCGTTTTGAATGAAGAATCACATTTCTTGGTAGAATCATGCAGGATTGAAATTTTTGATGGTTTTTTACTCCTCTCAACAGCCCAAACAAGTTTCTAAAAGGATGAGTTTGCAACTACTTTACTTTTGGAGAAAATTCAAAACATTCATTATTCAATAGGGCCCAAACTATCAAAAACCAGCGGTTTGAATGAACACACATTTCTTGGTAGAATCATGCAGGACTGAAATTTTTGATGTTTTTCTACTCCTCTCATGAGCTCAAACAAGTCTCTAAAAGCATGAGTTTGCAACTACTTTACTTTTGGAGAAAATTCAAAACATTCATTATTCAATAGAGCCCAATAGCAAAAACCAGCGTTTTGAATGAAGAATCACATTTCTTGGTAGAATCATGCAGGATTGAAATTTTTGATGGTTTTTTACTCCTCTCAACAGCCCAAACAAGTTTCTAAAAGGATGAGTTTGCAACTACTTTACTTTTGGAGAAAATTCAAAACATTCATTATTCAATAGGGCCCAAACTATCAAAAACCAGCGGTTTCAATGAACACACATTTCTTGGTAGAATCATGCAGGACTGAAATTTTTGATGTTTTTCTACTCCTCTCATGAGCCCAAACAAGTCTCTAAAAGCATGTGTTTGCAAATACTTTACTTTTGGAAAAAATTCAAAACATTCATTATTCAATAGAGCCCAATAGCAAAAACCAGCGTTTTGAATGAAGAATCACATTTCTTGGTAGAATCATGCAGGATTGAAATTTTTGATGGTTTTTTACTCCTCTCAACAGCCCAAACAAGTTTCTAAAAGGATGAGTTTGCAACTACTTTACTTTTGGAGAAAATTCAAAACATTCATTATTCAATAGAGCCCAATAGCAAAAACCAGCGTTTTGAATGAAGAATCACATTTCTTGGTAGAATCATGCAGGATTGAAATTTTTGATGGTTTTTTACTCCTCTCAACATCCCAAACAAGTTTCTAAAAGGATGAGTTTGCAACTACTTTACTTTTGGAGAAAATTCAAAACATTCATTATTCAATAGGGCCCAAACTATCAAAAACCAGCGGTTTCAATGAACACACATTTCTTGGTAGAATCATGCAGGACTGAAATTTTTGATGTTTTTCTACTCCTCTCATGAGCCCAAACAAGTCTCTAAAAGCATGAGTTTGCAACTACTTTACTTTTGGAGAAAATTCAAAACATTCATTATTCAATAGAGCCCAATAGCAAAAACCAGCGTTTTGAATGAAGAATCACATTTCTTGGTAGAATCATGTAGGATTGAAATTTTTGATGGTTTTTTACTCCTCTCAACAGCCCAAACAAGTTTCTAAAAGGATGAGTTTGCAACTACTTTACTTTTGGAGAAAATTCAAAACATTCATTATTCAATAGGGCCCAAACTATCAAAAACCAGCGGTTTGAATGAACACATTTCTTGGTAGAATCATGCAGGACTGAAATTTTTGATGTTTTTCTACTCCTCTCATGAGCCCAAACAAGTCTCTAAAAGCATGAGTTTGCAACTACTTTACTTTTGGAGAAAATTCAAAACATTCACTATTCAATAGAGCCCAATAGCAAAAATCAGGTTTTGAATGAAGAATCACATTTCTTGGTAAAATCATGCAGGATTGAAATTTTTGATGGTTTTTTACTCCTCTCAACAGCCCAAACAAGTTTCTAAAAGGATGAGTTTGCAACTACTTTACTTTTGGAGAAAATTCAAAACATTCATTATTCAATAGGGCCCAAACTATCAAAAACCAGCGGTTTCAATGAACACACATTTCTTGGTAGAATCATGCAGGACTGAAATTTTTGATGTTTTTCTACTCCTCTCATGAGCCCAAACAAGTCTCTAAAAGCATGAGTTTGCAACTACTTTACTTTTGGAGAAAATTCAAAACATTCATTATTCAATAGAGCCCAATAGCAAAAACCAGCGTTTTGAATGAAGAATCACATTTCTTGGTAGAATCATGCAGGATTGAAATTTTTGATGGTTTTTTACTCCTCTCAACAGCCCAAACAAGTTTCTAAAAGGATGAGTTTGCAACTACTTTACTTTTGGAGAAAATTCAAAACATTCATTATTCAATAGGGCCCAAACTATCAAAAACCAGCGGTTTCAATGAACACACATTTCTTGGTAGAATCATGCAGGACTGAAATTTTTGATGTTTTTCTACTCATCTCATGAGCCCAAACAAGTCTCTAAAAGCATGAGTTTGCAACTACTTTACTTTTGGAGAAAATTCAAAACATTCATTATTCAATAGAGCCCAATAGCAAAAACCAGCGTTTTGAATGAAGAATCACATTTCTTGGTAGAATCATGCAGGATTGAAATTTTTGATGATTTTTTACTCCTCTCAACAGCCCGAACAAGTTTCTAAAAGGATGAGTTTGCAACTACTTTACTTTTGGAGAAAATTCAAAACATTCATTATTCAATAGGGCCCAAACTATCAAAAACCAGCCGTTTCAATGAACACACATGTCTTGGTAGAATCATGCAGGACTGAAATTTTTGATGTTTTTCTACTCCTCTCATGAGCCCAAACAAGTCTCTAAAAGCATGAGTTTGCAACTACTATACTTTTGGAGAAAATTCAGAACATTCACTATTCAATAGAGCCCAATAGCAAAAATCAGGTTTTGAATGAAGAATCACATTTCTTGGTAAAATCATGCAGGATTGAATTTTTTGATGGTTTTTTACTCCTCTCAACAGCCCAAACAAGTTTCTAAAAGGATGAGTTTGCAACTACTTTACTTTTGGAGAAAATTCAAAACATTCATTATTCAATAGGGCCCAAACTATCAAAAACCAGCGGTTTCAATGAACACACATTTCTTGGTAGAATCATGCAGGACTGAAATTTTTGATGTTTTTCTACTCCTCTCATGAGCCCAAACAAGTTTCTAAAAGCATGAGTTTGCAACTACTTTACTTTTGGAGAAAATTCAAAACATTCATTATTCAATAGAGCCCAATAGCAAAAACCAGCGTTTTGAATGAAGAATCACATTTCTTGGTAGAATCATGCAGGATTGAAATTTTTGATGGTTTTTTACTCCTCTCAACAGCCCAAACAAGTTTCTAAAAGGATGAGTTTGCAACTACTTTACTTTTGGAGAAAATTCAAAACATTCATTATTCAATAGGGCCCAAACTATCAAAAACCAGCGGTTTCAATGAACACACATTTCTTGGTAGAATCATGCAGGACTGAAATTTTTGATGTTTTTCTACTCCTCTCATGAGCCCAAACAAGTCTCTTAAAGCATGAGTTTGCAACTACTTTACTTTTGGAGAAAATTCAAAACATTCATTATTCAATAGAGCCCAATAGCAAAAACCAGCGTTTTGAATGAAGAATCACATTTCTTGGTATAATCATGCAGGATTGAAATTTTTGATGGTTTTTTACTCCTCTCAACAGCCCAAACAAGTTTCTAAAAGGATGAGTTTGCAACTACTTTACTTTTGGAGAAAATTCAAAACATTCATTATTCAATAGGGCCCAAACTATCAAAAACCAGCGGTTTCAATGAACATACATTTCTTGGTAGAATCATGCAGGACTGAAATTTTTGATGTTTTTCTACTCCTCTCATGAGCCCAAACAAGTCTCTAAAAGCATGAGTTTGCAACTACTTTACTTTTGGAGAAAATTCAAAACATTCATTATTCAATAGAGCCCAATAGCAAAAACCAGCGTTTTGAATGAAGAATCACATTTCTTGGTAGAATCATGCAGGATTGAAATTTTTGATGGTTTTTTACTCCTCTCAACAGCCCAAACAAGTTTCTAAAAGGATGAGTTTGCAACTACTTTACTTTTGGAGAAAATTCAAAACATTCATTATTCAATAGGGCCCAAACTATCAAAAACCAGCGGTTTCAATGAACACATTTCTTGGTAGAATCATGCAGGACTGAAATTTTTGATGTTTTTCTACTCCTCTCATGAGCCCAAACAAGTTTCTAAAAGCATGAGTTTGCAACTACTTTACTTTTGGAGAAAATTCAAAACATTCATTATTCAATAGAGCCCAATAGCAAAAACCAGCGTTTTGAATGAAGAATCACATTTCTTGGTAGAATCATGCAGGATTGAAATTTTTGATGGTTTTTTACTCCTCTCAACAGCCCAAACAAGTTTCTAAAAGGATGAGTTTGCAACTACTTTACTTTTGGAGAAAATTCAAAACATTCATTATTCAATAGGGCCCAAACTATCAAAAACCAGCGGTTTCAATGAACACACATTTCTTGGTAGAATCATGCAGGACTGAAATTTTTGATGTTTTTCTACTCCTCTCATGAGCCCAAACAAGTCTCTAAAAGCATGAGTTTGCAACTACTTTACTTTTGGAGAAAATTCAAAACATTCATTATTCAATAGAGCCCAATAGCAAAAACCAGCGTTTTGAATGAAGAATCACATTTCTTGGTATAATCATGCAGGATTGAAATTTTTGATGGTTTTTTACTCCTCTCAACAGCCCAAACAAGTTTCTAAAAGGATGAGTTTGCAACTACTTTACTTTTGGAGAAAATTCAAAACATTCATTATTCAATAGGGCCCAAACTATCAAAAACCAGCGGTTTCAATGAACATACATTTCTTGGTAGAATCATGCAGGACTGAAATTTTTGATGTTTTTCTACTCCTCTCATGAGCCCAAACAAGTCTCTAAAAGCATGAGTTTGCAACTACTTTACTTTTGGAGAAAATTCAAAACATTCATTATTCAATAGAGCCCAATAGCAAAAACCAGCGTTTTGAATGAAGAATCACATTTCTTGGTAGAATCATGCAGGATTGAAATTTTTGATGGTTTTTTACTCCTCTCAACAGCCCAAACAAGTTTCTAAAAGGATGAGTTTGCAACTACTTTACTTTTGGAGAAAATTCAAAACATTCATTATTCAATAGGGCCCAAACTATCAAAAACCAGCGGTTTCAATGAACACACATTTCTTGGTAGAATCATGCAGGACTGAAATTTTTGATGTTTTTCTACTCATCTCATGAGCCCAAACAAGTCTCTAAAAGCATGAGTTTGCAACTACTTTACTTTTGGAGAAAATTCAAAACATTCATTATTCAATAGAGCCCAATAGCAAAAACCAGCGTTTTGAATGAAGAATCACATTTCTTGGTAGAATCATGCAGGATTGAAATTTTTGATTGTTTTTTACTCCTCTCAACAGCCCAAACAAGTTTCTAAAAGGATGAGTTTGCAACTACTTTACTTTTGGAGAAAATTCAAAACATTCATTATTCAATAGGGCCCAAACTATCAAAAACCAGCGGTTTGAATGAACACATTTCTTGGTAGAATCATGCAGGACTGAAATTTTTGATGTTTTTCTACTCCTCTCATGAGCCCAAACAAGTCTCTAAAAGCATGAGTTTGCAACTACTTTACTTTTGGAGAAAATTCAAAACATTCACTATTCAATAGAGCCCAATAGCAAAAATCAGGTTTTGAATGAAGAATCACATTTCTTGGTAAAATCATGCAGGATTGAAATTTTTGATGGTTTTTTACTCCTCTTAACAGCCCAAACAAGTTTCTAAAAGGATGAGTTTGCAACTACTTTACTTTTGGAGAAAATTCAAAACATTCATTATTCAATAGGGCCCAAACTATCAAAAACCAGCGGTTTGAATGAACACACATTTCTTGGTAGAATCATGCAGGACTGAAATTTTTGATGTTTTTCTACTCCTCTCATGAGCCCAAACAAGTCTCTAAAAGCATGAGTTTGCAACTACTTTACTTTTGGAGAAAATTCAAAACATTCATTATTCAATAGAGCCCAATAGCAAAAACCAGCGTTTTGAATGAAGAATCACATTTCTTGGTAGAATCATGCAGGATTGAAATTTTTGATGGTTTTTTACTCCTCTCAACAGCCCAAACAAGTTTCTAAAAGGATGAGTTTGCAACTACTTTACTTTTGGAGAAAATTCAAAACATTCATTATTCAATAGGGCCCAAACTATCAAAAACCAGCCGTTTCAATGAACACACATGTCTTGGTAGAATCATGCAGGACTGAAATTTTTGATGTTTTTCTACTCCTCTCATGAGCCCAAACAAGTCTCTAAAAGCATGAGTTTGCAACTACTTTACTTTTGGAGAAAATTCAGAACATTCACTATTCAATAGAGCTCAATAGCAAAAATCAGGTTTTGAATGAAGAATCACATTTCTTGGTAAAATCATGCAGGATTGAATTTTTTGATGGTTTTTTACTCCTCTCAACAGCCCAAACAAGTTTCTAAAAGGATGAGTTTGCAACTACTTTACTTTTGGAGAAAATTCAAAACATTCATTATTCAATAGGGCCCAAACTATCAAAAACCAGCGGTTTCAATGAACACACATTTCTTGGTAGAATCATGCAGGACTGAAATTTTTGATGTTTTTCTACTCCTCTCATGAGCCCAAACAAGTCTCTAAAAGCATGAGTTTGCAACTACTTTACGTTTGGAGAAAATTCAAAACATTCATTATTCAATAGAGCCCAATAGCAAAAACCAGCGTTTTGAATGAAGAATCACATTTCTTGGTAGAATCATGCAGGATTGAAATTTTTGATGGTTTTTTACTCCTCTCAACAGCCCAAACAAGTTTCTAAAAGGATGAGTTTGCAACTACTTTACTTTTGGAGAAAATTCAAAACATTCATTATTCAATAGGGCCCAAACTATCAAAAACCAGCGGTTTCAATGAACACACATTTCTTGGTAGAATCATGCAGGACTGAAATTTTTGATGTTTTTCTACTCCTCTCATGAGCCCAAACAAGTCTCTAAAAGCATGAGTTTGCAACTACTTTACTTTTGGAGAAAATTCAAAACATTCATTATTCAATAGAGCCCAATAGCAAAAACCAGCGTTTTGAATGAAGAATCACATTTCTTGGTAGAATCATGCAGGATTGAAATTTTTGATGGTTTTTTACTCCTCTCAACAGCCCAAACAAGTTTCTAAAAGGATGAGTTTGCAACTACTTTACTTTTGGAGAAAATTCAAAACATTCATTATTCAATAGGGCCCAAACTATCAAAAACCAGCGGTTTCAATGAACACACATTTCTTGGTAGAATCATGCAGGACTGAAATTTTTGATGTTTTTCTACTCCTCTCATGAGCCCAAACAAGTCTCTAAAAGCATGTGTTTGCAAATACTTTACTTTTGGAAAAAATTCAAAACATTCATTATTCAATAGAGCCCAATAGCAAAAACCAGCGTTTTGAATGAAGAATCACATTTCTTGGTAGAATCATGCAGGATTGAAATTTTTGATGGTTTTTTACTCCTCTCAACAGCCCAAACAAGTTTCTAAAAGGATGAGTTTGCAACTACTTTACTTTTGGAGAAAATTCAAAACATTCATTATTCAATAGAGCCCAATAGCAAAAACCAGCGTTTTGAATGAAGAATCACATTTCTTGGTAGAATCATGCAGGATTGAAATTTTTGATGGTTTTTTACTCCTCTCAACATCCCAAACAAGTTTCTAAAAGGATGAGTTTGCAACTACTTTACTTTTGGAGAAAATTCAAAACATTCATTATTCAATAGGGCCCAAACTATCAAAAACCAGCGGTTTCAATGAACACACATTTCTTGGTAGAATCATGCAGGACTGAAATTTTTGATGTTTTTCTACTCCTCTCATGAGCCCAAACAAGTCTCTAAAAGCATGAGTTTGCAACTACTTTACTTTTGGAGAAAATTCAAAACATTCATTATTCAATAGAGCCCAATAGCAAAAACCAGCGTTTTGAATGAAGAATCACATTTCTTGGTAGAATCATGCAGGATTGAAATTTTTGATGGTTTTTTACTCCTCTCAACAGCCCAAACAAGTTTCTAAAAGGATGAGTTTGCAACTACTTTACTTTTGGAGAAAATTCAAAACATTCATTATTCAATAGGGCCCAAACTATCAAAAACCAGCCGTTTCAATGAACACACATGTCTTGGTAGAATCATGCAGGACTGAAATTTTTGATGTTTTTCTACTCCTCTCATGAGCCCAAACAAGTCTCTAAAAGCATGAGTTTGCAACTACTTTACTTTTGGAGAAAATTCAGAACATTCACTATTCAATAGAGCTCAATAGCAAAAATCAGGTTTTGAATGAAGAATCACATTTCTTGGTAAAATCATGCAGGATTGAATTTTTTGATGGTTTTTTACTCCTCTCAACAGCCCAAACAAGTTTCTAAAAGGATGAGTTTGCAACTACTTTACTTTTGGAGAAAATTCAAAACATTCATTATTCAATAGGGCCCAAACTATCAAAAACCAGCGGTTTCAATGAACACACATTTCTTGGTAGAATCATGCAGGACTGAAATTTTTGATGTTTTTCTACTCCTCTCATGAGCCCAAACAAGTCTCTAAAAGCATGAGTTTGCAACTACTTTACGTTTGGAGAAAATTCAAAACATTCATTATTCAATAGAGCCCAATAGCAAAAACCAGCGTTTTGAATGAAGAATCACATTTCTTGGTAGAATCATGCAGGATTGAAATTTTTGATGGTTTTTTACTCCTCTCAACAGCCCAAACAAGTTTCTAAAAGGATGAGTTTGCAACTACTTTACTTTTGGAGAAAATTCAAAACATTCATTATTCAATAGGGCCCAAACTATCAAAAACCAGCGGTTTCAATGAACACACATTTCTTGGTAGAATCATGCAGGACTGAAATTTTTGATGTTTTTCTACTCCTCTCATGAGCCCAAACAAGTCTCTAAAAGCATGAGTTTGCAACTACTTTACTTTTGGAGAAAATTCAAAACATTCATTATTCAATAGAGCCCAATAGCAAAAACCAGCGTTTTGAATGAAGAATCACATTTCTTGGTATAATCATGCAGGATTGAAATTTTTGATGGTTTTTTACTCCTCTCAACAGCTCAAACAAGTTTCTAAAAGGATGAGTTTGCAACTACTTTACTTTTGGAGAAAATTCAAAACATTCATTATTCAATAGGGCCCAAACTATCAAAAACCAGCGGTTTCAATGAACACACATTTCTTGGTAGAATCATGCAGGACTGAAATTTTTGATGTTTTTCTACTCCTCTCATGAGCCCAAACAAGTCTCTAAAAGCATGAGTTTGCAACTACTTTACTTTTGGAGAAAATTCAAAACATTCATTATTCAATAGAGCCCAATAGCAAAAACCAGCGTTTTGAATGAAGAATCACATTTCTTGGTAGAATCATGCAGGATTGAAATTTTTGATGGTTTTTTACTCCTCTCAACAGCCCAAACAAGTTTCTAAAAGGATGAGTTTGCAACTACTTTACTTTTGGAGAAAATTCAAAACATTCATTATTCAATAGGGCCCAAACTATCAAAAACCAGCGGTTTCAATGAACACACATTTCTTGGTAGAATCATGCAGGACTGAAATTTTTGATGTTTTTCTACTCCTCTCATGAGCCCAAACAAGTCTCTAAAAGCATGAGTTTGCAACTACTTTACTTTTGGAAAAAATTCAAAACATTCATTATTCAATAGAGCCCAATAGCAAAAACCAGCGTTTTGAATGAAGAATCACATTTCTTGGTAGAATCATGCAGGATTGAAATTTTTGATGGTTTTTTACTCCTCTCAACAGCCCAAACAAGTTTCTAAAAGGATGAGTTTGCAACTACTTTACTTTTGGAGAAAATTCAAAACATTCATTATTCAATAGAGCCCAATAGCAAAAACCAGCGTTTTGAATGAAGAATCACATTTCTTGGTAGAATCATGCAGGATTGAAATTTTTGATGGTTTTTTACTCCTCTCAACATCCCAAACAAGTTTCTAAAAGGATGAGTTTGCAACTACTTTACTTTTGGAGAAAATTCAAAACATTCATTATTCAATAGGGCCCAAACTATCAAAAACCAGCGGTTTCAATGAACACACATTTCTTGGTAGAATCATGCAGGACTGAAATTTTTGATGTTTTTCTACTCCTCTCATGAGCCCAAACAAGTCTCTAAAAGCATGAGTTTGCAACTACTTTACTTTTGGAGAAAATTACAAACATTCATTATTCAATAGAGCCCAATAGCAAAAACCAGCGTTTTGAATGAAGAATCACATTTCTTGGTAGAATCATGTAGGATTGAAATTTTTGATGGTTTTTTACTCCTCTCAACAGCCCAAACAAGTTTCTAAAAGGATGAGTTTGCAACTACTTTACTTTTGGAGAAAATTCAAAACATTCATTATTCAATAGGGCCCAAACTATCAAAAACCAGCGGTTTGAATGAACACATTTCTTGGTAGAATCATGCAGGACTGAAATTTTTGATGGTTTTCTACTCCTCTCATGAGCCCAAACAAGTCTCTAAAAGCATGAGTTTGCAACTACTTTACTTTTGGAGAAAATTCAAAACATTCACTATTCAATAGAGCCCAATAGCAAAAATCAGGTTTTGAATGAAGAATCACATTTCTTGGTAGAATCATGCAGGATTGAAATTTTTGATGGTTTTTTTACTCCTCTCAACAGCCCAAACAAGTTTCTAAAAGGATGAGTTTGCAACTACTTTACTTTTGGAGAAAATTCAAAACATTCATTATCAATATGGCCCAAACTATCAAAAACCAGCGGTTTGAATGAACACATTTCTTGGTAGAATCATGCAGGACTGAAATTTTTGATGTTTTTCTACTCCTCTCATGAGCCCAAACAAGTCTCTAAAAGCATGAGTTTGCAACTACTTTACTTTTGGAGAAAATTCAAAACATTCACTATTCAATAGAGCCCAATAGCAAAAATCAGGTTTTGAATGAAGAATCACATTTCTTGGTAAAATCATGCAGGATTGAAATTTTTGATGGTTTTTTACTCCTCTCAACAGCCCAAACAAGTTTCTAAAAGGATGAGTTTGCAACTACTTTACTTTTGGAGAAAATTCAAAACATTCATTATTCAATAGGGCCCAAACTATTATTCAATAGGGCCCAAACTATCAAAAACCAGCGGTTTCAATGAACACACATTTCTTGGTAGAATCATGCAGGACTGAAATTTTTGATGTTTTTCTACTCCTCTCATGAGCCCAAACAAGTCTCTAAAAGCATGAGTTTGCAACTACTTTACTTTTGGAGAAAATTCAAAACATTCATTATTCAATAGAGCCCAATAGCAAAAACCAGCGTTTTGAATGAAGAATCACATTTCTTGGTAGAATCATGCAGGATTGAAATTTTTGATGGTTTTTTACTCCTCTCAACAGCCCAAACAAGTTTCTAAAAGGATGAGTTTGCAACTACTTTACTTTTGGAGAAAATTCAAAACATTCATTATTCAATAGGGCCCAAACTATCAAAAACCAGCGGTTTGAATGAACACATTTCTTGGTAGAATCATGCAGGACTGAAATTTTTGATGTTTTTCTACTCCTCTCATGAGCCCAAACAAGTCTCTAAAAGCATGAGTTTGCAACTACTTTACTTTTGGAGAAAATTCAAAGCATTCACTATTCAATAGAGCCCAATAGCAAAAATCAGGTTTTGAATGAAGAATCACATTTCTTGGTAAAATCATGCAGGATTGAAATTTTTGATGGTTTTTTTACTCCTCTCAACAGCCCAAACAAGTTTCTAAAAGGATGAGTTTGCAACTACTTTACTTTTGGAGAAAATTCAAAACATTCATTATTCAATAGGGCCCAAACTATCAAAAACCAGCGGTTTCAATGAACACACATTTCTTGGTAGAATCATGCAGGACTGAAATTTTTGATGTTTTTCTACTCCTCTCATGAGCCCAAACAAGTCTCTAAAAGCATGAGTTTGCAACTACTTTACTTTTGGAGAAAATTCAAAACATTCATTATTCAATAGGGCCCAAACTATCAAAAACCAGCGGTTTCAATGAACACATTTCTTGGTAGAATCATGCAGGACTGAAATTTTTGATGTTTTTCTACTCCTCTCATGAGCCCAAACAAGTCTCTAAAAGCATGAGTTTGCAACTACTTTACTTTTGGAGAAAATTCAAAACATTCATTATTCAATAGAGCCCAATAGCAAAAACCAGCGTTTTGAATGAAGAATCACATTTCTTGGTAGAATCATGCAGGATTGAAATTTTTGATGGTTTTTTACTCCTCTCAACAGCCCAAACAAGTTTCTAAAAGGATGAGTTTGCAACTACTTTACTTTTGGAGAAAATTCAAAACATTCATTATTCAATAGAGCCCAATAGCAAAAACCAGCGTTTTGAATGAAGAATCACATTTCTTGGTAGAATCATGCAGGATTGAAATTTTTGATGGTTTTTTACTCCTCTCAACAGCCCAAACAAGTTTCTAAAAGGATGAGTTTGCAACTACTTTACTTTTGGAGAAAATTCAAAACATTCATTATTCAATAGGGCCCAAACTATCAAAAACCAGCTGTTTCAATGAACACACATTTCTTGGTAGAATCATGCAGGACTGAAATTTTTGATGTTTTTCTACTCCTCTCATGAGCCCAAACAAGTCTCTAAAAGCATGAGTTTGCAACTACTTTAGTTTTGGAGAAAATTCAAAACATTCATTATTCAATAGAGCCCAATAGCAAAAACCAGCGTTTTGAATGAAGAATCACATTTCTTGGTAGAATCATGCAGGATTGAAATTTTTGATGGTTTTTTACTCCTCTCAACAGCACAAACAAGTTTCTAAAAGGATGAGTTTGCAACTACTTTACTTTTGGAGAAAATTCAAAACATTCATTATTCAATAGGGCCCAAACTATCAAAAACCAGCGGTTTCAATGAACACACATTTCTTGGTAGAATCATGCAGGACTGAAATTTTTGATGTTTTTCTACTCCTCTCATGAGCCCAAACAAGTCTCTAAAAGCATGAGTTTGCAACTACTTTACTTTTGGAGAAAATTCAAAACATTCATTATTCAATAGATCCCAATAGCAAAAACCAGCGTTTTGAATGAAGAATCACATTTCTTGGTAGAATCATGCAGGATTGAAATTTTTGATGGTTTTTTACTCCTCTCAACAGCCCAAACAAGTTTCTAAAAGGATGAGTTTGCAACTACTTTACTTTTGGAGAAAATTCAAAACATTCACTATTCAATAGAGCCCAATAGCAAAAATCAGGTTTTGAATGAAGAATCACATTTCTTGGTAAAATCATGCAGGATTGAAATTTTTGATGGTTTTTTACTCCTCTCAACAGCCCAAACAAGTTTCTAAAAGGATGAGTTTGCAACTACTTTACTTTTGGAGAAAATTCAAAACATTCATTATTCAATAGGGCCCAAACTATCAAAAACCAGCGGTTTGAATGAACACATTTCTTGGTAGAATCATGCAGGACTGAAATTTTTGATGTTTTTCTACTCCTCTCATGAGCCCAAACAAGTCTCTAAAAGCATGAGTTTGCAACTACTTTACTTTTGGAGAAAATTCAAAACATTCACTATTCAATAGAGCCCAATAGCAAAAATCAGGTTTTGAATGAAGAATCACATTTCTTGGTAAAATCATGCAGGATTGAAATTTTTGATGGTTTTTTACTCCTCTCAACAGCCCAAACAAGTTTCTAAAAGGATGAGTTTGCAACTACTTTACTTTTGGAGAAAATTCAAAACATTCATTATTCAATAGGGCCCAAACTATCAAAAACCAGCGGTTTCAATGAACACACATTTCTTGGTAGAATCATGCAGGACTGAAATTTTTGATGTTTTTCTACTCATCTCATGAGCCCAAACAAGTCTCTAAAAGCATGAGTTTGCAACTACTTTACTTTTGGAGAAAATTCAAAACATTCATTATTCAATAGAGCCCAATAGCAAAAACCAGCGTTTTGAATGAAGAATCACATTTCTTGGTAGAATCATGCAGGATTGAAATTTTTGATGGTTTTTTACTCCTCTCAACAGCCCAAACAAGTTTCTAAAAGGATGAGTTTGCAACTACTTTACTTTTGGAGAAAATTCAAAACATTCATTATTCAATAGGGCCCAAACTATCAAAAACCAGCGGTTTCAATGAACACACATTTCTTGGTAGAATCATGCAGGACTGAAATTTTTGATGTTTTTCTACTCCTCTCATGAGCCCAAACAAGTCTCTAAAAGCATGAGTTTGCAACTACTTTACTTTTGGAGAAAATTCAAAACATTCATTATTCAATAGAGCCCAATAGCAAAAACCAGCGTTTTGAATGAAGAATCACATTTCTTGGTAGAATCATGCAGGATTGAAATTTTTGATGGTTTTTTACTCCTCTCAACAGCCCAAACAAGTTTCTAAAAGGATGAGTTTGCAACTACTTTACTTTTGGAGAAAATTCAAAACATTCATTATTCAATAGAGCCCAATAGCAAAAACCAGCGTTTTGAATGAAGAATCACATTTCTTGGTAGAATCATGCAGGATTGAAATTTTTGATGGTTTTTTACTCCTCTCAACAGCCCAAACAAGTTTCTAAAAGGATGAGTTTGCAACTACTTTACTTTTGGAGAAAATTCAAAACATTCATTATTCAATAGGGCCCAAACTATCAAAAACCAGCTGTTTCAATGAACACACATTTCTTGGTAGAATCATGCAGGACTGAAATTTTTGATGTTTTTCTACTCCTCTCATGAGCCCAAACAAGTCTCTAAAAGCATGAGTTTGCAACTACTTTAGTTTTGGAGAAAATTCAAAACATTCATTATTCAATAGAGCCCAATAGCAAAAACCAGCGTTTTGAATGAAGAATCACATTTCTTGGTAGAATCATGCAGGATTGAAATTTTTGATGGTTTTTTACTCCTCTCAACAGCACAAACAAGTTTCTAAAAGGATGAGTTTGCAACTACTTTACTTTTGGAGAAAATTCAAAACATTCATTATTCAATAGGGCCCAAACTATCAAAAACCAGCGGTTTCAATGAACACACATTTCTTGGTAGAATCATGCAGGACTGAAATTTTTGATGTTTTTCTACTCCTCTCATGAGCC
The DNA here is from genome assembly GCF_039654945.1 of Dendrobates tinctorius. NCBI lineage: Eukaryota > Metazoa > Chordata > Amphibia > Anura > Dendrobatidae > Dendrobates > Dendrobates tinctorius. Next base: position 3,305,752 of record NW_027361956.1, read on the forward strand.
CAAACAAGTCTCTAAAAGCATGAGTTTGCAACTACTTTACTTTTGGAGAAAATTCAAAACATTCATTATTCAATAGATCCCAATAGCAAAAACCAGCGTTTTGAATGAAGAATCACATTTCTTGGTAGAATCATGCAGGATTGAAATTTTTGATGGTTTTTTACTCCTCTCAACAGCCCAAACAAGTTTCTAAAAGGATGAGTTTGCAACTACTTTACTTTTGGAGAAAATTCAAAACATTCATTATTCAATAGGGCCCAAACTATCAAAAACCAGCGGTTTGAATGAACACACATTTCTTGGTAGAATCATGCAGGACTGAAATTTTTGATGTTTTTCTACTCCTCTCATGAGCCCAAACAAGTCTCTAAAAGCATGAGTTTGCAACTACTTTACTTTTGGAGAAAATTCAAAACATTCATTATTCAATAGAGCCCAATAGCAAAAACCAGCGTTTTGAATGAAGAATCACATTTCTTGGTAGAATCATGTAGGATTGAAATTTTTGATGGTTTTTTACTCCTCTCAACAGCCCAAACAAGTTTCTAAAAGGATGAGTTTGCAACTACTTTACTTTTGGAGAAAATTCAAAACATTCATTATTCAATAGGGCCCAAACTATCAAAAACCAGCGGTTTGAATGAACACATTTCTTGGTAGAATCATGCAGGACTGAAATTTTTGATGTTTTTCTACTCCTCTCATGAGCCCAAACAAGTCTCTAAAAGCATGAGTTTGCAACTACTTTACTTTTGGAGAAAATTCAAAACATTCACTATTCAATAGAGCCCAATAGCAAAAATCAGGTTTTGAATGAAGAATCACATTTCTTGGTAAAATCATGCAGGATTGAAATTTTTGATGGTTTTTTACTCCTCTCAACAGCCCAAACAAGTTTCTAAAAGGATGAGTTTGCAACTACTTTACTTTTGGAGAAAATTCAAAACATTCATTATTCAATAGGGCCCAAACTATCAAAAACCAGCGGTTTCAATGAACACATTTCTTGGTAGAATCATGCAGGACTGAAATTTTTGATGTTTTTCTACTCCTCTCATGAGCCCAAACAAGTCTCTAAAAGCATGAGTTTGCAACTACTTTACTTTTGGAGAAAATTCAAAACATTCACTATTCAATAGAGCCCAATAGCAAAAATCAGGTTTTGAATGAAGAATCACATTTCTTGGTAAAATCATGCAGGATTGAAATTTTTGATGGTTTTTTACTCCTCTCAACAGCCCAAACAAGTTTCTAAAAGGATGAGTTTGCAACTACTTTACTTTTGGAGAAAATTCAAAACATTCATTATTCAATAGGGCCCAAACTATCAAAAAACAGCGGTTTCAATGAACACACATTTCTTGGTAGAATCATGCAGGACTGAAATTTTTGATGTTTTTCTACTCATCTCATGAGCCCAAACAAGTCTCTAAAAGCATGAGTTTGCAACTACTTTACTTTTGGAGAAAATTCAAAACATTCATTATTCAATAGAGCCCAATAGCAAAAACCAGCGTTTTGAATGAAGAATCACATTTCTTGGTAGAATCATGCAGGATTGAAATTTTTGATGGTTTTTTACTCCTCTCAACAGCCCAAACAAGTTTCTAAAAGGATGAGTTTGCAACTACTTTACTTTTGGAGAAAATTCAAAACATTCATTATTCAATAGGGCCCAAACTATCAAAAACCAGCGGTTTGAATGAACACACATTTCTTGGTAGAATCATGCAGGACTGAAATTTTTGATGTTTTTCTACTCCTCTCATGAGCCCAAACAAGTCTCTAAAAGCATGAGTTTGCAACTACTTTACTTTTGGAGAAAATTCAAAACATTCATTATTCAATAGAGCCCAATAGCAAAAACCAGCGTTTTGAATGAAGAATCACATTTCTTGGTAGAATCATGCAGGATTGAAATTTTTGATGGTTTTTTACTCCTCTCAACAGCCCAAACAAGTTTCTAAAAGGATGAGTTTGCAACTACTTTACTTTTGGAGAAAATTCAAAACATTCATTATTCAATAGGGCCCAAACTATCAAAAACCAGCGGTTTCAATGAACACACATTTCTTGGTAGAATCATGCAGGACTGAAATTTTTGATGTTTTTCTACTCCTCTCATGAGCCCAAACAAGTCTCTAAAAGCATGAGTTTGCAACTACTTTACTTTTGGAGAAAATTCAAAACATTCATTATTCAATAGAGCCCAATAGCAAAAACCAGCGTTTTGAATGAAGAATCACATTTCTTGGTAGAATCATGTAGGATTGAAATTTTTGATGGTTTTTTACTCCTCTCAACAGCCCAAACAAGTTTCTAAAAGGATGAGTTTGCAACTACTTTACTTTTGGAGAAAATTCAAAACATTCATTATTCAATAGGGCCCAAACTATCAAAAACCAGCGGTTTCAATGAACACACATTTCTTGGTAGAATCATGCAGGACTGAAATTTTTGATGTTTTTCTACTCCTCTCATGAGCCCAAACAAGTCTCTAAAAGCATGAGTTTGCAACTACTTTACTTTTGGAGAAAATTCAAAACATTCATTATTCAATAGGGCCCAAACTATCAAAAACCAGCGGTTTCAATGAACACATTTCTTGGTAGAATCATGCAGGACTGAAATTTTTGATGTTTTTCTACTCCTCTCATGAGCCCAAACAAGTCTCTAAAAGCATGAGTTTGCAACTACTTTACTTTTGGAGAAAATTCAAAACATTCACTATTCAATAGAGCCCAATAGCAAAATCAGGTTTTGAATGAAGAATCACATTTCTTGGTAAAATCATGCAGGATTGAAATTTTTGATGGTTTTTTACTCCTCTCAACAGCCCAAACAAGTTTCTAAAAGGATGAGTTTGCAACTACTTTACTTTTGGAGAAAATTCAAAACATTCATTATTCAATAGGGCCCAAACTATCAAAAACCAGCGGTTTCAATGAACACACATTTCTTGGTAGAATCATGCAGGACTGAAATTTTTGATGTTTTTCTACTCATCTCATGAGCCCAAACAAGTCTCTAAAAGCATGAGTTTGCAACTACTTTACTTTTGGAGAAAATTCAAAACATTCATTATTCAATAGAGCCCAATAGCAAAAACCAGCGTTTTGAATGAAGAATCACATTTCTTGGTAGAATCATGCAGGATTGAAATTTTTGATGGTTTTTTACTCCTCTCAACAGCCCAAACAAGTTTCTAAAAGGATGAGTTTGCAACTACTTTACTTTTGGAGAAAATTCAAAACATTCATTATTCAATAGGGCCCAAACTATCAAAAACCAGCGGTTTCAATGAACACACATTTCTTGGTAGAATCATGCAGGACTGAAATTTTTGATGTTTTTCTACTCCTCTCATGAGCCCAAACAAGTCTCTAAAAGCATGAGTTTGCAACTACTTTACTTTTGGAGAAAATTCAAAACATTCATTATTCAATAGAGCCCAATAGCAAAAACCAGCGTTTTGAATGAAGAATCACATTTCTTGGTAGAATCATGCAGGATTGAAATTTTTGATGGTTTTTTACTCCTCTCAACAGCCCAAACAAGTTTCTAAAAGGATGAGTTTGCAACTACTTTACTTTTGGAGAAAATTCAAAACATTCATTATTCAATAGAGCCCAATAGCAAAAACCAGCGTTTTGAATGAAGAATCACATTTCTTGGTAGAATCATGCAGGATTGAAATTTTTGATGGTTTTTTACTCCTCTCAACAGCCCAAACAAGTTTCTAAAAGGATGAGTTTGCAACTACTTTACTTTTGGAGAAAATTCAAAACATTCATTATTCAATAGGGCCCAAACTATCAAAAACCAGCTGTTTCAATGAACACACATTTCTTGGTAGAATCATGCAGGACTGAAATTTTTGATGTTTTTCTACTCCTCTCATGAGCCCAAACAAGTCTCTAAAAGCATGAGTTTGCAACTACTTTAGTTTTGGAGAAAATTCAAAACATTCATTATTCAATAGAGCCCAATAGCAAAAACCAGCGTTTTGAATGAAGAATCACATTTCTTGGTAGAATCATGCAGGATTGAAATTTTTGATGGTTTTTTACTCCTCTCAACAGCACAAACAAGTTTCTAAAAGGATGAGTTTGCAACTACTTTACTTTTGGAGAAAATTCAAAACATTCATTATTCAATAGGGCCCAAACTATCAAAAACCAGCGGTTTCAATGAACACACATTTCTTGGTAGAATCATGCAGGACTGAAATTTTTGATGTTTTTCTACTCCTCTCATGAGCCCAAACAAGTCTCTAAAAGCATGAGTTTGCAACTACTTTACTTTTGGAGAAAATTCAAAACATTCATTATTCAATAGATCCCAATAGCAAAAACCAGCGTTTTGAATGAAGAATCACATTTCTTTTTAGAATCATGCAGGATTGAAATTTTTGATGGTTTTTTACTCCTCTCAACAGCCCAAACAAGTTTCTAAAAGGATGAGTTTGCAACTACTTTACTTTTGGAGAAAATTCAAAACATTCACTATTCAATAGAGCCCAATAGCAAAAATCAGGTTTTGAATGAAGAATCACATTTCTTGGTAAAATCATGCAGGATTGAAATTTTTGATGGTTTTTTACTCCTCTCAACAGCCCAAACAAGTTTCTAAAAGGATGAGTTTGCAACTACTTTACTTTTGGAGAAAATTCAAAACATTCATTATTCAATAGGGCCCAAACTATCAAAAACCAGCGGTTTGAATGAACACACATTTCTTGGTAGAATCATGCAGGACTGAAATTTTTGATGTTTTTCTACTCCTCTCATGAGCCCAAACAAGTCTCTAAAAGCATGAGTTTGCAACTACTTTACTTTTGGAGAAAATTCAAAACATTCATTATTCAATAGAGCCCAATAGCAAAAACCAGCGTTTTGAATGAAGAATCACATTTCTTGGTAGAATCATGCAGGATTGAAATTTTTGATGGTTTTTTACTCCTCTCAACAGCCCAAACAAGTTTCTAAAAGGATGAGTTTGCAACTACTTTACTTTTGGAGAAAATTCAAAACATTCATTATTCAATAGGGCCCAAACTATCAAAAACCAGCCGTTTCAATGAACACACATGTCTTGGTAGAATCATGCAGGACTGAAATTTTTGATGTTTTTCTACTCCTCTCATGAGCCCAAACAAGTCTCTAAAAGCATGAGTTTGCAACTACTTTACTTTTGGAGAAAATTCAAAACATTCATTATTCAATAGAGCCCAATAGCAAAAACCAGCGTTTTGAATGAAGAATCACATTTCTTGGTAGAATCATGTAGGATTGAAATTTTTGATGGTTTTTTACTCCTCTCAACAGCCCAAACAAGTTTCTAAAAGGATGAGTTTGCAACTACTTTACTTTTGGAGAAAATTCAAAACATTCATTATTCAATAGGGCCCAAACTATCAAAAACCAGCGGTTTGAATGAACACATTTCTTGGTAGAATCATGCAGGACTGAAATTTTTGATGTTTTTCTACTCCTCTCATGAGCCCAAACAAGTCTCTAAAAGCATGAGTTTGCAACTACTTTACTTTTGGAGAAAATTCAAAACATTCACTATTCAATAGAGCCCAATAGCAAAAATCAGGTTTTGAATGAAGAATCACATTTCTTGGTAAAATCATGCAGGATTGAAATTTTTGATGGTTTTTTACTCCTCTCAACAGCCCAAACAAGTTTCTAAAAGGATGAGTTTGCAACTACTTTACTTTTGGAGAAAATTCAAAACATTCATTATTCAATAGGGCCCAAACTATCAAAAACCAGCGGTTTCAATGAACACACATTTCTTGGTAGAATCATGCAGGACTGAAATTTTTGATGTTTTTCTACTCATCTCATGAGCCCAAACAAGTCTCTAAAAGCATGAGTTTGCAACTACTTTACTTTTGGAGAAAATTCAAAACATTCATTATTCAATAGAGCCCAATAGCAAAAACCAGCGTTTTGAATGAAGAATCACATTTCTTGGTAGAATCATGCAGGATTGAAATTTTTGATGGTTTTTTACTCCTCTCAACAGCCCAAACAAGTTTCTAAAAGGATGAGTTTGCAACTACTTTACTTTTGGAGAAAATTCAAAACATTCATTATTCAATAGGGCCCAAACTATCAAAAACCAGCGGTTTCAATGAACACACATTTCTTGGTAGAATCATGCAGGACTGAAATTTTTGATGTTTTTCTACTCCTCTCATGAGCCCAAACAAGTCTCTAAAAGCATGAGTTTGCAACTACTTTACTTTTGGAGAAAATTCAAAACATTCATTATTCAATAGAGCCCAATAGCAAAAACCAGCGTTTTGAATGAAGAATCACATTTCTTGGTAGAATCATGCAGGATTGAAATTTTTGATGGTTTTTTACTCCTCTCAACAGCCCAAACAAGTTTCTAAAAGGATGAGTTTGCAACTACTTTACTTTTGGAGAAAATTCAAAACATTCATTATTCAATAGAGCCCAATAGCAAAAACCAGCGTTTTGAATGAAGAATCACATTTCTTGGTAGAATCATGCAGGATTGAAATTTTTGATGGTTTTTTACTCCTCTCAACAGCCCAAACAAGTTTCTAAAAGGATGAGTTTGCAACTACTTTACTTTTGGAGAAAATTCAAAACATTCATTATTCAATAGGGCCCAAACTATCAAAAACCAGCTGTTTCAATGAACACACATTTCTTGGTAGAATCATGCAGGACTGAAATTTTTGATGTTTTTCTACTCCTCTCATGAGCCCAAACAAGTCTCTAAAAGCATGAGTTTGCAACTACTTTAGTTTTGGAGAAAATTCAAAACATTCATTATTCAATAGAGCCCAATAGCAAAAACCAGCGTTTTGAATGAAGAATCACATTTCTTGGTAGAATCATGCAGGATTGAAATTTTTGATGGTTTTTTACTCCTCTCAACAGCACAAACAAGTTTCTAAAAGGATGAGTTTGCAACTACTTTACTTTTGGAGAAAATTCAAAACATTCATTATTCAATAGGGCCCAAACTATCAAAAACCAGCGGTTTCAATGAACACACATTTCTTGGTAGAATCATGCAGGACTGAAATTTTTGATGTTTTTCTACTCCTCTCATGAGCCCAAACAAGTCTCTAAAAGCATGAGTTTGCAACTACTTTACTTTTGGAGAAAATTCAAAACATTCATTATTCAATAGATCCCAATAGCAAAAACCAGCGTTTTGAATGAAGAATCACATTTCTTGGTAGAATCATGCAGGATTGAAATTTTTGATGGTTTTTTACTCCTCTCAACAGCCCAAACAAGTTTCTAAAAGGATGAGTTTGCAACTACTTTACTTTTGGAGAAAATTCAAAACATTCATTATTCAATAGGGCCCAAACTATCAAAAACCAGCGGTTTGAATGAACACACATTTCTTGGTAGAATCATGCAGGACTGAAATTTTTGATGTTTTTCTACTCCTCTCATGAGCCCAAACAAGTCTCTAAAAGCATGAGTTTGCAACTACTTTACTTTTGGAGAAAATTCAAAACATTCATTATTCAATAGAGCCCAATAGCAAAAACCAGCGTTTTGAATGAAGAATCACATTTCTTGGTAGAATCATGTAGGATTGAAATTTTTGATGGTTTTTTACTCCTCTCAACAGCCCAAACAAGTTTCTAAAAGGATGAGTTTGCAACTACTTTACTTTTGGAGAAAATTCAAAACATTCATTATTCAATAGGGCCCAAACTATCAAAAACCAGCGGTTTGAATGAACACATTTCTTGGTAGAATCATGCAGGACTGAAATTTTTGATGTTTTTCTACTCCTCTCATGAGCCCAAACAAGTCTCTAAAAGCATGAGTTTGCAACTACTTTACTTTTGGAGAAAATTCAAAACATTCACTATTCAATAGAGCCCAATAGCAAAAATCAGGTTTTGAATGAAGAATCACATTTCTTGGTAAAATCATGCAGGATTGAAATTTTTGATGGTTTTTTACTCCTCTCAACAGCCCAAACAAGTTTCTAAAAGGATGAGTTTGCAACTACTTTACTTTTGGAGAAAATTCAAAACATTCATTATTCAATAGGGCCCAAACTATCAAAAACCAGCGGTTTCAATGAACACATTTCTTGGTAGAATCATGCAGGACTGAAATTTTTGATGTTTTTCTACTCCTCTCATGAGCCCAAACAAGTCTCTAAAAGCATGAGTTTGCAACTACTTTACTTTTGGAGAAAATTCAAAACATTCACTATTCAATAGAGCCCAATAGCAAAAATCAGGTTTTGAATGAAGAATCACATTTCTTGGTAAAATCATGCAGGATTGAAATTTTTGATGGTTTTTTACTCCTCTCAACAGCCCAAACAAGTTTCTAAAAGGATGAGTTTGCAACTACTTTACTTTTGGAGAAAATTCAAAACATTCATTATTCAATAGGGCCCAAACTATCAAAAAACAGCGGTTTCAATGAACACACATTTCTTGGTAGAATCATGCAGGACTGAAATTTTTGATGTTTTTCTACTCATCTCATGAGCCCAAACAAGTCTCTAAAAGCATGAGTTTGCAACTACTTTACTTTTGGAGAAAATTCAAAACATTCATTATTCAATAGAGCCCAATAGCAAAAACCAGCGTTTTGAATGAAGAATCACATTTCTTGGTAGAATCATGCAGGATTGAAATTTTTGATGGTTTTTTACTCCTCTCAACAGCCCAAACAAGTTTCTAAAAGGATGAGTTTGCAACTACTTTACTTTTGGAGAAAATTCAAAACATTCATTATTCAATAGGGCCCAAACTATCAAAAACCAGCGGTTTGAATGAACACACATTTCTTGGTAGAATCATGCAGGACTGAAATTTTTGATGTTTTTCTACTCCTCTCATGAGCCCAAACAAGTCTCTAAAAGCATGAGTTTGCAACTACTTTACTTTTGGAGAAAATTCAAAACATTCATTATTCAATAGAGCCCAATAGCAAAAACCAGCGTTTTGAATGAAGAATCACATTTCTTGGTAGAATCATGCAGGATTGAAATTTTTGATGGTTTTTTACTCCTCTCAACAGCCCAAACAAGTTTCTAAAAGGATGAGTTTGCAACTACTTTGCTTTTGGAGAAAATTCAAAACATTCATTATTCAATAGGGCCCAAACTATCAAAAACCAGCGGTTTCAATGAACACACATTTCTTGGTAGAATCATGCAGGACTGAAATTTTTGATGTTTTTCTACTCCTCTCATGAGCCCAAACAAGTCTCTAAAAGCATGAGTTTGCAACTACTTTACTTTTGGAGAAAATTCAAAACATTCATTATTCAATAGAGCCCAATAGCAAAAACCAGCGTTTTGAATGAAGAATCACATTTCTTGGTAGAATCATGTAGGATTGAAATTTTTGATGGTTTTTTACTCCTCTCAACAGCCCAAACAAGTTTCTAAAAGGATGAGTTTGCAACTACTTTACTTTTGGAGAAAATTCAAAACATTCATTATTCAATAGGGCCCAAACTATCAAAAACCAGCGGTTTCAATGAACACACATTTCTTGGTAGAATCATGCAGGACTGAAATTTTTGATGTTTTTCTACTCCTCTCATGAGCCCAAACAAGTCTCTAAAAGCATGAGTTTGCAACTACTTTACTTTTGGAGAAAATTCAAAACATTCATTATTCAATAGGGCCCAAACTATCAAAAACCAGCGGTTTCAATGAACACATTTCTTGGTAGAATCATGCAGGACTGAAATTTTTGATGTTTTTCTACTCCTCTCATGAGCCCAAACAAGTCTCTAAAAGCATGAGTTTGCAACTACTTTACTTTTGGAGAAAATTCAAAACATTCACTATTCAATAGAGCCCAATAGCAAAATCAGGTTTTGAATGAAGAATCACATTTCTTGGTAAAATCATGCAGGATTGAAATTTTTGATGGTTTTTTACTCCTCTCAACAGCCCAAACAAGTTTCTAAAAGGATGAGTTTGCAACTACTTTACTTTTGGAGAAAATTCAAAACATTCATTATTCAATAGGGCCCAAACTATCAAAAACCAGCGGTTTCAATGAACACACATTTCTTGGTAGAATCATGCAGGACTGAAATTTTTGATGTTTTTCTACTCATCTCATGAGCCCAAACAAGTCTCTAAAAGCATGAGTTTGCAACTACTTTACTTTTGGAGAAAATTCAAAACATTCATTATTCAATAGAGCCCAATAGCAAAAACCAGCGTTTTGAATGAAGAATCACATTTCTTGGTAGAATCATGCAGGATTGAAATTTTTGATGGTTTTTTACTCCTCTCAACAGCCCAAACAAGTTTCTAAAAGGATGAGTTTGCAACTACTTTACTTTTGGAGAAAATTCAAAACATTCATTATTCAATAGGGCCCAAACTATCAAAAACCAGCGGTTTCAATGAACACACATTTCTTGGTAGAATCATGCAGGACTGAAATTTTTGATGTTTTTCTACTCCTCTCATGAGCCCAAACAAGTCTCTAAAAGCATGAGTTTGCAACTACTTTACTTTTGGAGAAAATTCAAAACATTCATTATTCAATAGAGCCCAATAGCAAAAACCAGCGTTTTGAATGAAGAATCACATTTCTTGGTAGAATCATGCAGGATTGAAATTTTTGATGGTTTTTTACTCCTCTCAACAGCCCAAACAAGTTTCTAAAAGGATGAGTTTGCAACTACTTTACTTTTGGAGAAAATTCAAAACATTCATTATTCAATAGAGCCCAATAGCAAAAACCAGCGTTTTGAATGAAGAATCACATTTCTTGGTAGAATCATGCAGGATTGAAATTTTTGATGGTTTTTTACTCCTCTCAACAGCCCAAACAAGTTTCTAAAAGGATGAGTTTGCAACTACTTTACTTTTGGAGAAAATTCAAAACATTCATTATTCAATAGGGCCCAAACTATCAAAAACCAGCTGTTTCAATGAACACACATTTCTTGGTAGAATCATGCAGGACTGAAATTTTTGATGTTTTTCTACTCCTCTCATGAGCCCAAACAAGTCTCTAAAAGCATGAGTTTGCAACTACTTTAGTTTTGGAGAAAATTCAAAACATTCATTATTCAATAGAGCCCAATAGCAAAAACCAGCGTTTTGAATGAAGAATCACATTTCTTGGTAGAATCATGCAGGATTGAAATTTTTGATGGTTTTTTACTCCTCTCAACAGCACAAACAAGTTTCTAAAAGGATGAGTTTGCAACTACTTTACTTTTGGAGAAAATTCAAAACATTCATTATTCAATAGGGCCCAAACTATCAAAAACCAGCGGTTTCAATGAACACACATTTCTTGGTAGAATCATGCAGGACTGAAATTTTTGATGTTTTTCTACTCCTCTCATGAGCCCAAACAAGTCTCTAAAAGCATGAGTTTGCAACTACTTTACTTTTGGAGAAAATTCAAAACATTCATTATTCAATAGATCCCAATAGCAAAAACCAGCGTTTTGAATGAAGAATCACATTTCTTTTTAGAATCATGCAGGATTGAAATTTTTGATGGTTTTTTACTCCTCTCAACAGCCCAAACAAGTTTCTAAAAGGATGAGTTTGCAACTACTTTACTTTTGGAGAAAATTCAAAACATTCACTATTCAATAGAGCCCAATAGCAAAAATCAGGTTTTGAATGAAGAATCACATTTCTTGGTAAAATCATGCAGGATTGAAATTTTTGATGGTTTTTTACTCCTCTCAACAGCCCAAACAAGTTTCTAAAAGGATGAGTTTGCAACTACTTTACTTTTGGAGAAAATTCAAAACATTCATTATTCAATAGGGCCCAAACTATCAAAAACCAGCGGTTTGAATGAACACACATTTCTTGGTAGAATCATGCAGGACTGAAATTTTTGATGTTTTTCTACTCCTCTCATGAGCCCAAACAAGTCTCTAAAAGCATGAGTTTGCAACTACTTTACTTTTGGAGAAAATTCAAAACATTCATTATTCAATAGAGCCCAATAGCAAAAACCAGCGTTTTGAATGAAGAATCACATTTCTTGGTAGAATCATGCAGGATTGAAATTTTTGATGGTTTTTTACTCCTCTCAACAGCCCAAACAAGTTTCTAAAAGGATGAGTTTGCAACTACTTTACTTTTGGAGAAAATTCAAAACATTCATTATTCAATAGGGCCCAAACTATCAAAAACCAGCCGTTTCAATGAACACACATGTCTTGGTAGAATCATGCAGGACTGAAATTTTTGATGTTTTTCTACTCCTCTCATGAGCCCAAACAAGTCTCTAAAAGCATGAGTTTGCAACTACTTTACTTTTGGAGAAAATTCAAAACATTCATTATTCAATAGAGCCCAATAGCAAAAACCAGCGTTTTGAATGAAGAATCACATTTCTTGGTAGAATCATGTAGGATTGAAATTTTTGATGGTTTTTTACTCCTCTCAACAGCCCAAACAAGTTTCTAAAAGGATGAGTTTGCAACTACTTTACTTTTGGAGAAAATTCAAAACATTCATTATTCAATAGGGCCCAAACTATCAAAAACCAGCGGTTTGAATGAACACATTTCTTGGTAGAATCATGCAGGACTGAAATTTTTGATGTTTTTCTACTCCTCTCATGAGCCCAAACAAGTCTCTAAAAGCATGAGTTTGCAACTACTTTACTTTTGGAGAAAATTCAAAACATTCACTATTCAATAGAGCCCAATAGCAAAAATCAGGTTTTGAATGAAGAATCACATTTCTTGGTAAAATCATGCAGGATTGAAATTTTTGATGGTTTTTTACTCCTCTCAACAGCCCAAACAAGTTTCTAAAAGGATGAGTTTGCAACTACTTTACTTTTGGAGAAAATTCAAAACATTCATTATTCAATAGGGCCCAAACTATCAAAAACCAGCGGTTTCAATGAACACACATTTCTTGGTAGAATCATGCAGGACTGAAATTTTTGATGTTTTTCTACTCATCTCATGAGCCCAAACAAGTCTCTAAAAGCATGAGTTTGCAACTACTTTACTTTTGGAGAAAATTCAAAACATTCATTATTCAATAGAGCCCAATAGCAAAAACCAGCGTTTTGAATGAAGAATCACATTTCTTGGTAGAATCATGCAGGATTGAAATTTTTGATGGTTTTTTACTCCTCTCAACAGCCCAAACAAGTTTCTAAAAGGATGAGTTTGCAACTACTTTACTTTTGGAGAAAATTCAAAACATTCATTATTCAATAGGGCCCAAACTATCAAAAACCAGCGGTTTCAATGAACACACATTTCTTGGTAGAATCATGCAGGACTGAAATTTTTGATGTTTTTCTACTCCTCTCATGAGCCCAAACAAGTCTCTAAAAGCATGAGTTTGCAACTACTTTACTTTTGGAGAAAATTCAAAACATTCATTATTCAATAGAGCCCAATAGCAAAAACCAGCGTTTTGAATGAAGAATCACATTTCTTGGTAGAATCATGCAGGATTGAAATTTTTGATGGTTTTTTACTCCTCTCAACAGCCCAAACAAGTTTCTAAAAGGATGAGTTTGCAACTACTTTACTTTTGGAGAAAATTCAAAACATTCATTATTCAATAGAGCCCAATAGCAAAAACCAGCGTTTTGAATGAAGAATCACATTTCTTGGTAGAATCATGCAGGATTGAAATTTTTGATGGTTTTTTACTCCTCTCAACAGCCCAAACAAGTTTCTAAAAGGATGAGTTTGCAACTACTTTACTTTTGGAGAAAATTCAAAACATTCATTATTCAATAGGGCCCAAACTATCAAAAACCAGCTGTTTCAATGAACACACATTTCTTGGTAGAATCATGCAGGACTGAAATTTTTGATGTTTTTCTACTCCTCTCATGAGCCCAAACAAGTCTCTAAAAGCATGAGTTTGCAACTACTTTAGTTTTGGAGAAAATTCAAAACATTCATTATTCAATAGAGCCCAATAGCAAAAACCAGCGTTTTGAATGAAGAATCACATTTCTTGGTAGAATCATGCAGGATTGAAATTTTTGATGGTTTTTTACTCCTCTCAACAGCACAAACAAGTTTCTAAAAGGATGAGTTTGCAACTACTTTACTTTTGGAGAAAATTCAAAACATTCATTATTCAATAGGGCCCAAACTATCAAAAACCAGCGGTTTCAATGAACACACATTTCTTGGTAGAATCATGCAGGACTGAAATTTTTGATGTTTTTCTACTCCTCTCATGAGCCCAAACAAGTCTCTAAAAGCATGAGTTTGCAACTACTTTACTTTTGGAGAAAATTCAAAACATTCATTATTCAATAGATCCCAATAGCAAAAACCAGCGTTTTGAATGAAGAATCACATTTCTTGGTAGAATCATGCAGGATTGAAATTTTTGATGGTTTTTTACTCCTCTCAACAGCCCAAACAAGTTTCTAAAAGGATGAGTTTGCAACTACTTTACTTTTGGAGAAAATTCAAAACATTCATTATTCAATAGGGCCCAAACTATCAAAAACCAGCGGTTTGAATGAACACACATTTCTTGGTAGAATCATGCAGGACTGAAATTTTTGATGTTTTTCTACTCCTCTCATGAGCCCAAACAAGTCTCTAAAAGCATGAGTTTGCAACTACTTTACTTTTGGAGAAAATTCAAAACATTCATTATTCAATAGAGCCCAATAGCAAAAACCAGCGTTTTGAATGAAGAATCACATTTCTTGGTAGAATCATGTAGGATTGAAATTTTTGATGGTTTTTTACTCCTCTCAACAGCCCAAACAAGTTTCTAAAAGGATGAGTTTGCAACTACTTTACTTTTGGAGAAAATTCAAAACATTCATTATTCAATAGGGCCCAAACTATCAAAAACCAGCGGTTTGAATGAACACATTTCTTGGTAGAATCATGCAGGACTGAAATTTTTGATGTTTTTCTACTCCTCTCATGAGCCCAAACAAGTCTCTAAAAGCATGAGTTTGCAACTACTTTACTTTTGGAGAAAATTCAAAACATTCACTATTCAATAGAGCCCAATAGCAAAAATCAGGTTTTGAATGAAGAATCACATTTCTTGGTAAAATCATGCAGGATTGAAATTTTTGATGGTTTTTTACTCCTCTCAACAGCCCAAACAAGTTTCTAAAAGGATGAGTTTGCAACTACTTTACTTTTGGAGAAAATTCAAAACATTCATTATTCAATAGGGCCCAAACTATCAAAAAACAGCGGTTTCAATGAACACACATTTCTTGGTAGAATCATGCAGGACTGAAATTTTTGATGTTTTTCTACTCCTCTCATGAGCCCAAACAAGTCTCTAAAAGCATGAGTTTGCAACTACTTTACTTTTGGAGAAAATTCAAAACATTCACTATTCAATAGAGCCCAATAGCAAAAATCAGGTTTTGAATGAAGAATCACATTTCTTGGTAAAATCATGCAGGATTGAAATTTTTGATGGTTTTTTACTCCTCTCAACAGCCCAAACAAGTTTCTAAAAGGATGAGTTTGCAACTACTTTACTTTTGGAGAAAATTCAAAACATTCATTATTCAATAGGGCCCAAACTATCAAAAAACAGCGGTTTCAATGAACACACATTTCTTGGTAGAATCATGCAGGACTGAAATTTTTGATGTTTTTCTACTCATCTCATGAGCCCAAACAAGTCTCTAAAAGCATGAGTTTGCAACTACTTTACTTTTGGAGAAAATTCAAAACATTCATTATTCAATAGAGCCCAATAGCAAAAACCAGCGTTTTGAATGAAGAATCACATTTCTTGGTAGAATCATGCAGGATTGAAATTTTTGATGGTTTTTTACTCCTCTCAACAGCCCAAACAAGTTTCTAAAAGGATGAGTTTGCAACTACTTTACTTTTGGAGAAAATTCAAAACATTCATTATTCAATAGGGCCCAAACTATCAAAAACCAGCGGTTTGAATGAACACACATTTCTTGGTAGAATCATGCAGGACTGAAATTTTTGATGTTTTTCTACTCCTCTCATGAGCCCAAACAAGTCTCTAAAAGCATGAGTTTGCAACTACTTTACTTTTGGAGAAAATTCAAAACATTCATTATTCAATAGAGCCCAATAGCAAAAACCAGCGTTTTGAATGAAGAATCACATTTCTTGGTAGAATCATGCAGGATTGAAATTTTTGATGGTTTTTTACTCCTCTCAACAGCCCAAACAAGTTTCTAAAAGGATGAGTTTGCAACTACTTTACTTTTGGAGAAAATTCAAAACATTCATTATTCAATAGGGCCCAAACTATCAAAAACCAGCGGTTTCAATGAACACACATTTCTTGGTAGAATCATGCAGGACTGAAATTTTTGATGTTTTTCTACTCCTCTCATGAGCCCAAACAAGTCTCTAAAAGCATGAGTTTGCAACTACTTTACTTTTGGAGAAAATTCAAAACATTCATTATTCAATAGAGCCCAATAGCAAAAACCAGCGTTTTGAATGAAGAATCACATTTCTTGGTAGAATCATGTAGGATTGAAATTTTTGATGGTTTTTTACTCCTCTCAACAGCCCAAACAAGTTTCTAAAAGGATGAGTTTGCAACTACTTTACTTTTGGAGAAAATTCAAAACATTCATTATTCAATAGGGCCCAAACTATCAAAAACCAGCGGTTTCAATGAACACACATTTCTTGGTAGAATCATGCAGGACTGAAATTTTTGATGTTTTTCTACTCCTCTCATGAGCCCAAACAAGTCTCTAAAAGCATGAGTTTGCAACTACTTTACTTTTGGAGAAAATTCAAAACATTCATTATTCAATAGGGCCCAAACTATCAAAAACCAGCGGTTTCAATGAACACATTTCTTGGTAGAATCATGCAGGACTGAAATTTTTGATGTTTTTCTACTCCTCTCATGAGCCCAAACAAGTCTCTAAAAGCATGAGTTTGCAACTACTTTACTTTTGGAGAAAATTCAAAACATTCACTATTCAATAGAGCCCAATAGCAAAATCAGGTTTTGAATGAAGAATCACATTTCTTGGTAAAATCATGCAGGATTGAAATTTTTGATGGTTTTTTACTCCTCTCAACAGCCCAAACAAGTTTCTAAAAGGATGAGTTTGCAACTACTTTACTTTTGGAGAAAATTCAAAACATTCATTATTCAATAGGGCCCAAACTATCAAAAACCAGCGGTTTCAATGAACACACATTTCTTGGTAGAATCATGCAGGACTGAAATTTTTGATGTTTTTCTACTCATCTCATGAGCCCAAACAAGTCTCTAAAAGCATGAGTTTGCAACTACTTTACTTTTGGAGAAAATTCAAAACATTCATTATTCAATAGAGCCCAATAGCAAAAACCAGCGTTTTGAATGAAGAATCACATTTCTTGGTAGAATCATGCAGGATTGAAATTTTTGATGGTTTTTTACTCCTCTCAACAGCCCAAACAAGTTTCTAAAAGGATGAGTTTGCAACTACTTTACTTTTGGAGAAAATTCAAAACATTCATTATTCAATAGGGCCCAAACTATCAAAAACCAGCGGTTTCAATGAACACACATTTCTTGGTAGAATCATGCAGGACTGAAATTTTTGATGTTTTTCTACTCCTCTCATGAGCCCAAACAAGTCTCTAAAAGCATGAGTTTGCAACTACTTTACTTTTGGAGAAAATTCAAAACATTCATTATTCAATAGAGCCCAATAGCAAAAACCAGCGTTTTGAATGAAGAATCACATTTCTTGGTAGAATCATGCAGGATTGAAATTTTTGATGGTTTTTTACTCCTCTCAACAGCCCAAACAAGTTTCTAAAAGGATGAGTTTGCAACTACTTTACTTTTGGAGAAAATTCAAAACATTCATTATTCAATAGAGCCCAATAGCAAAAACCAGCGTTTTGAATGAAGAATCACATTTCTTGGTAGAATCATGCAGGATTGAAATTTTTGATGGTTTTTTACTCCTCTCAACAGCCCAAACAAGTTTCTAAAAGGATGAGTTTGCAACTACTTTACTTTTGGAGAAAATTCAAAACATTCATTATTCAATAGGGCCCAAACTATCAAAAACCAGCTGTTTCAATGAACACACATTTCTTGGTAGAATCATGCAGGACTGAAATTTTTGATGTTTTTCTACTCCTCTCATGAGCCCAAACAAGTCTCTAAAAGCATGAGTTTGCAACTACTTTAGTTTTGGAGAAAATTCAAAACATTCATTATTCAATAGAGCCCAATAGCAAAAACCAGCGTTTTGAATGAAGAATCACATTTCTTGGTAGAATCATGCAGGATTGAAATTTTTGATGGTTTTTTACTCCTCTCAACAGCACAAACAAGTTTCTAAAAGGATGAGTTTGCAACTACTTTACTTTTGGAGAAAATTCAAAACATTCATTATTCAATAGGGCCCAAACTATCAAAAACCAGCGGTTTCAATGAACACACATTTCTTGGTAGAATCATGCAGGACTGAAATTTTTGATGTTTTTCTACTCCTCTCATGAGCCCAAACAAGTCTCTAAAAGCATGAGTTTGCAACTACTTTACTTTTGGAGAAAATTCAAAACATTCATTATTCAATAGATCCCAATAGCAAAAACCAGCGTTTTGAATGAAGAATCACATTTCTTTTTAGAATCATGCAGGATTGAAATTTTTGATGGTTTTTTACTCCTCTCAACAGCCCAAACAAGTTTCTAAAAGGATGAGTTTGCAACTACTTTACTTTTGGAGAAAATTCAAAACATTCACTATTCAATAGAGCCCAATAGCAAAAATCAGGTTTTGAATGAAGAATCACATTTCTTGGTAAAATCATGCAGGATTGAAATTTTTGATGGTTTTTTACTCCTCTCAACAGCCCAAACAAGTTTCTAAAAGGATGAGTTTGCAACTACTTTACTTTTGGAGAAAATTCAAAACATTCATTATTCAATAGGGCCCAAACTATCAAAAACCAGCGGTTTGAATGAACACACATTTCTTGGTAGAATCATGCAGGACTGAAATTTTTGATGTTTTTCTACTCCTCTCATGAGCCCAAACAAGTCTCTAAAAGCATGAGTTTGCAACTACTTTACTTTTGGAGAAAATTCAAAACATTCATTATTCAATAGAGCCCAATAGCAAAAACCAGCGTTTTGAATGAAGAATCACATTTCTTGGTAGAATCATGCAGGATTGAAATTTTTGATGGTTTTTTACTCCTCTCAACAGCCCAAACAAGTTTCTAAAAGGATGAGTTTGCAACTACTTTACTTTTGGAGAAAATTCAAAACATTCATTATTCAATAGGGCCCAAACTATCAAAAACCAGCCGTTTCAATGAACACACATGTCTTGGTAGAATCATGCAGGACTGAAATTTTTGATGTTTTTCTACTCCTCTCATGAGCCCAAACAAGTCTCTAAAAGCATGAGTTTGCAACTACTTTACTTTTGGAGAAAATTCAAAACATTCATTATTCAATAGAGCCCAATAGCAAAAACCAGCGTTTTGAATGAAGAATCACATTTCTTGGTAGAATCATGTAGGATTGAAATTTTTGATGGTTTTTTACTCCTCTCAACAGCCCAAACAAGTTTCTAAAAGGATGAGTTTGCAACTACTTTACTTTTGGAGAAAATTCAAAACATTCATTATTCAATAGGGCCCAAACTATCAAAAACCAGCGGTTTGAATGAACACATTTCTTGGTAGAATCATGCAGGACTGAAATTTTTGATGTTTTTCTACTCCTCTCATGAGCCCAAACAAGTCTCTAAAAGCATGAGTTTGCAACTACTTTACTTTTGGAGAAAATTCAAAACATTCACTATTCAATAGAGCCCAATAGCAAAAATCAGGTTTTGAATGAAGAATCACATTTCTTGGTAAAATCATGCAGGATTGAAATTTTTGATGGTTTTTTACTCCTCTCAACAGCCCAAACAAGTTTCTAAAAGGATGAGTTTGCAACTACTTTACTTTTGGAGAAAATTCAAAACATTCATTATTCAATAGGGCCCAAACTATCAAAAACCAGCGGTTTCAATGAACACACATTTCTTGGTAGAATCATGCAGGACTGAAATTTTTGATGTTTTTCTACTCATCTCATGAGCCCAAACAAGTCTCTAAAAGCATGAGTTTGCAACTACTTTACTTTTGGAGAAAATTCAAAACATTCATTATTCAATAGAGCCCAATAGCAAAAACCAGCGTTTTGAATGAAGAATCACATTTCTTGGTAGAATCATGCAGGATTGAAATTTTTGATGGTTTTTTACTCCTCTCAACAGCCCAAACAAGTTTCTAAAAGGATGAGTTTGCAACTACTTTACTTTTGGAGAAAATTCAAAACATTCATTATTCAATAGGGCCCAAACTATCAAAAACCAGCGGTTTCAATGAACACACATTTCTTGGTAGAATCATGCAGGACTGAAATTTTTGATGTTTTTCTACTCCTCTCATGAGCCCAAACAAGTCTCTAAAAGCATGAGTTTGCAACTACTTTACTTTTGGAGAAAATTCAAAACATTCATTATTCAATAGAGCCCAATAGCAAAAACCAGCGTTTTGAATGAAGAATCACATTTCTTGGTAGAATCATGCAGGATTGAAATTTTTGATGGTTTTTTACTCCTCTCAACAGCCCAAACAAGTCTCTAAAAGCATGAGTTTGCAACTACTTTACTTTTGGAGAAAATTCAAAACATTCATTATTCAATAGAGCCCAATAGCAAAAACCAGCGTTTTGAATGAAGAATCACATTTCTTGGTAGAATCATGTAGGATTGAAATTTTTGATGGTTTTTTACTCCTCTCAACAGCCCAAACAAGTTTCTAAAAGGATGAGTTTGCAACTACTTTACTTTTGGAGAAAATTCAAAACATTCATTATTCAATAGGGCCCAAACTATCAAAAACCAGCGGTTTGAATGAACACATTTCTTGGTAGAATCATGCAGGACTGAAATTTTTGATGTTTTTCTACTCCTCTCATGAGCCCAAACAAGTCTCTAAAAGCATGAGTTTGCAACTACTTTACTTTTGGAGAAAATTCAAAACATTCACTATTCAATAGAGCCCAATAGCAAAAATCAGGTTTTGAATGAAGAATCACATTTCTTGGTAAAATCATGCAGGATTGAAATTTTTGATGGTTTTTTACTCCTCTCAACAGCCCAAACAAGTTTCTAAAAGGATGAGTTTGCAACTACTTTACTTTTGGAGAAAATTCAAAACATTCATTATTCAATAGGGCCCAAACTATCAAAAACCAGCGGTTTCAATGAACACACATTTCTTGGTAGAATCATGCAGGACTGAAATTTTTGATGTTTTTCTACTCATCTCATGAGCCCAAACAAGTCTCTAAAAGCATGAGTTTGCAACTACTTTACTTTTGGAGAAAATTCAAAACATTCATTATTCAATAGAGCCCAATAGCAAAAACCAGCGTTTTGAATGAAGAATCACATTTCTTGGTAGAATCATGCAGGATTGAAATTTTTGATGGTTTTTTACTCCTCTCAACAGCCCAAACAAGTTTCTAAAAGGATGAGTTTGCAACTACTTTACTTTTGGAGAAAATTCAAAACATTCATTATTCAATAGGGCCCAAACTATCAAAAACCAGCGGTTTCAATGAACACACATTTCTTGGTAGAATCATGCAGGACTGAAATTTTTGATGTTTTTCTACTCCTCTCATGAGCCCAAACAAGTCTCTAAAAGCATGAGTTTGCAACTACTTTACTTTTGGAGAAAATTCAAAACATTCATTATTCAATAGAGCCCAATAGCAAAAACCAGCGTTTTGAATGAAGAATCACATTTCTTGGTAGAATCATGCAGGATTGAAATTTTTGATGGTTTTTTACTCCTCTCAACAGCCCAAACAAGTTTCTAAAAGGATGAGTTTGCAACTACTTTACTTTTGGAGAAAATTCAAAACATTCATTATTCAATAGAGCCCAATAGCAAAAACCAGCGTTTTGAATGAAGAATCACATTTCTTGGTAGAATCATGCAGGATTGAAATTTTTGATGGTTTTTTACTCCTCTCAACAGCCCAAACAAGTTTCTAAAAGGATGAGTTTGCAACTACTTTACTTTTGGAGAAAATTCAAAACATTCATTATTCAATAGGGCCCAAACTATCAAAAACCAGCTGTTTCAATGAACACACATTTCTTGGTAGAATCATGCAGGACTGAAATTTTTGATGTTTTTCTACTCCTCTCATGAGCCCAAACAAGTCTCTAAAAGCATGAGTTTGCAACTACTTTAGTTTTGGAGAAAATTCAAAACATTCATTATTCAATAGAGCCCAATAGCAAAAACCAGCGTTTTGAATGAAGAATCACATTTCTTGGTAGAATCATGCAGGATTGAAATTTTTGATGGTTTTTTACTCCTCTCAACAGCACAAACAAGTTTCTAAAAGGATGAGTTTGCAACTACTTTACTTTTGGAGAAAATTCAAAACATTCATTATTCAATAGGGCCCAAACTATCAAAAACCAGCGGTTTCAATGAACACACATTTCTTGGTAGAATCATGCAGGACTGAAATTTTTGATGTTTTTCTACTCCTCTCATGAGCCCAAACAAGTCTCTAAAAGCATGAGTTTGCAACTACTTTACTTTTGGAGAAAATTCAAAACATTCATTATTCAATAGATCCCAATAGCAAAAACCAGCGTTTTGAATGAAGAATCACATTTCTTGGTAGAATCATGCAGGATTGAAATTTTTGATGGTTTTTTACTCCTCTCAACAGCCCAAACAAGTTTCTAAAAGGATGAGTTTGCAACTACTTTACTTTTGGAGAAAATTCAAAACATTCATTATTCAATAGGGCCCAAACTATCAAAAACCAGCGGTTTGAATGAACACACATTTCTTGGTAGAATCATGCAGGACTGAAATTTTTGATGTTTTTCTACTCCTCTCATGAGCCCAAACAAGTCTCTAAAAGCATGAGTTTGCAACTACTTTACTTTTGGAGAAAATTCAAAACATTCATTATTCAATAGAGCCCAATAGCAAAAACCAGCGTTTTGAATGAAGAATCACATTTCTTGGTAGAATCATGTAGGATTGAAATTTTTGATGGTTTTTTACTCCTCTCAACAGCCCAAACAAGTTTCTAAAAGGATGAGTTTGCAACTACTTTACTTTTGGAGAAAATTCAAAACATTCATTATTCAATAGGGCCCAAACTATCAAAAACCAGCGGTTTGAATGAACACATTTCTTGGTAGAATCATGCAGGACTGAAATTTTTGATGTTTTTCTACTCCTCTCATGAGCCCAAACAAGTCTCTAAAAGCATGAGTTTGCAACTACTTTACTTTTGGAGAAAATTCAAAACATTCACTATTCAATAGAGCCCAATAGCAAAAATCAGGTTTTGAATGAAGAATCACATTTCTTGGTAAAATCATGCAGGATTGAAATTTTTGATGGTTTTTTACTCCTCTCAACAGCCCAAACAAGTTTCTAAAAGGATGAGTTTGCAACTACTTTACTTTTGGAGAAAATTCAAAACATTCATTATTCAATAGGGCCCAAACTATCAAAAACCAGCGGTTTCAATGAACACACATTTCTTGGTAGAATCATGCAGGACTGAAATTTTTGATGTTTTTCTACTCCTCTCATGAGCCCAAACAAGTCTCTAAAAGCATGAGTTTGCAACTACTTTACTTTTGGAGAAAATTCAAAACATTCATTATTCAATAGGGCCCAAACTATCAAAAACCAGCGGTTTCAATGAACACATTTCTTGGTAGAATCATGCAGGACTGAAATTTTTGATGTTTTTCTACTCCTCTCATGAGCCCAAACAAGTCTCTAAAAGCATGAGTTTGCAACTACTTTACTTTTGGAGAAAATTCAAAACATTCACTATTCAATAGAGCCCAATAGCAAAAATCAGGTTTTGAATGAAGAATCACATTTCTTGGTAAAATCATGCAGGATTGAAATTTTTGATGGTTTTTTACTCCTCTCAACAGCCCAAACAAGTTTCTAAAAGGATGAGTTTGCAACTACTTTACTTTTGGAGAAAATTCAATACATTCATTATTCAATAGGGCCCAAACTATCAAAAAACAGCGGTTTCAATGAACACACATTTCTTGGTAGAATCATGCAGGACTGAAATTTTTGATGTTTTTCTACTCATCTCATGAGCCCAAACAAGTCTCTAAAAGCATGAGTTTGCAACTACTTTACTTTTGGAGAAAATTCAAAACATTCATTATTCAATAGAGCCCAATAGCAAAAACCAGCGTTTTGAATGAAGAATCACATTTCTTGGTAGAATCATGCAGGATTGAAATTTTTGATGGTTTTTTACTCCTCTCAACAGCCCAAACAAGTTTCTAAAAGGATGAGTTTGCAACTACTTTACTTTTGGAGAAAATTCAAAACATTCATTATTCAATAGGGCCCAAACTATCAAAAACCAGCGGTTTCAATGAACACACATTTCTTGGTAGAATCATGCAGGACTGAAATTTTTGATGTTTTTCTACTCCTCTCATGAGCCCAAACAAGTCTCTAAAAGCATGAGTTTGCAACTACTTTACTTTTGGAGAAAATTCAAAACATTCATTATTCAATAGAGCCCAATAGCAAAAACCAGCGTTTTGAATGAAGAATCACATTTCTTGGTAGAATCATGCAGGATTGAAATTTTTGATGGTTTTTTACTCCTCTCAACAGCCCAAACAAGTTTCTAAAAGGATGAGTTTGCAACTACTTTACTTTTGGAGAAAATTCAAAACATTCATTATTCAATAGGGCCCAAACTATCAAAAACCAGCGGTTTCAATGAACACACATTTCTTGGTAGAATCATGCAGGACTGAAATTTTTGATGTTTTTCTACTCCTCTCATGAGCCCAAACAAGTCTCTAAAAGCATGAGTTTGCAACTACTTTACTTTTGGAGAAAATTCAAAACATTCATTATTCAATAGAGCCCAATAGCAAAAACCAGCGTTTTGAATGAAGAATCACATTTCTTGGTAGAATCATGCAGGATTGAAATTTTTGATGGTTTTTTACTCCTCTCAACAGCCCAAACAAGTTTCTAAAAGGATGAGTTTGCAACTACTTTACTTTTGGAGAAAATTCAAAACATTCATTATTCAATAGAGCCCAATAGCAAAAACCAGCGTTTTGAATGAAGAATCACATTTCTTGGTAGAATCATGCAGGATTGAAATTTTTGATGGTTTTTTACTCCTCTCAACAGCCCAAACAAGTTTCTAAAAGGATGAGTTTGCAACTACTTTACTTTTGGAGAAAATTCAAAACATTCATTATTCAATAGGGCCCAAACTATCAAAAACCAGCTGTTTCAATGAACACACATTTCTTGGTAGAATCATGCAGGACTGAAATTTTTGATGTTTTTCTACTCCTCTCATGAGCCCAAACAAGTCTCTAAAAGCATGAGTTTGCAACTACTTTAGTTTTGGAGAAAATTCAAAACATTCATTATTCAATAGAGCCCAATAGCAAAAACCAGCGTTTTGAATGAAGAATCACATTTCTTGGTAGAATCATGCAGGATTGAAATTTTTGATGGTTTTTTACTCCTCTCAACAGCACAAACAAGTTTCTAAAAGGATGAGTTTGCAACTACTTTACTTTTGGAGAAAATTCAAAACATTCATTATTCAATAGGGCCCAAACTATCAAAAACCAGCGGTTTCAATGAACACACATTTCTTGGTAGAATCATGCAGGACTGAAATTTTTGATGTTTTTCTACTCCTCTCATGAGCCCAAACAAGTCTCTAAAAGCATGAGTTTGCAACTACTTTACTTTTGGAGAAAATTCAAAACATTCATTATTCAATAGATCCCAATAGCAAAAACCAGCGTTTTGAATGAAGAATCACATTTCTTGGTAGAATCATGCAGGATTGAAATTTTTGATGGTTTTTTACTCCTCTCAACAGCCCAAACAAGTTTCTAAAAGGATGAGTTTGCAACTACTTTACTTTTGGAGAAAATTCAAAACATTCACTATTCAATAGAGCCCAATAGCAAAAATCAGGTTTTGAATGAAGAATCACATTTCTTGGTAAAATCATGCAGGATTGAAATTTTTGATGGTTTTTTACTCCTCTCAACAGCCCAAACAAGTTTCTAAAAGGATGAGTTTGCAACTACTTTACTTTTGGAGAAAATCCAAAACATTCATTATTCAATAGGGCCCAAACTATCAAAAACCAGCGGTTTGAATGAACACACATTTCTTGGTAGAATCATGCAGGACTGAAATTTTTGATGTTTTTCTACTCCTCTCATGAGCCCAAACAAGTCTCTAAAAGCATGAGTTTGCAACTACTTTACTTTTGGAGAAAATTCAAAACATTCATTATTCAATAGAGCCCAATAGCAAAAACCAGCGTTTTGAATGAAGAATCACATTTCTTGGTAGAATCATGCAGGATTGAAATTTTTGATGGTTTTTTACTCCTCTCAACAGCCCAAACAAGTTTCTAAAAGGATGAGTTTGCAACTACTTTACTTTTGGAGAAAATTCAAAACATTCATTATTCAATAGGGCCCAAACTATCAAAAACCAGCCGTTTCAATGAACACACATGTCTTGGTAGAATCATGCAGGACTGAAATTTTTGATGTTTTTCTACTCCTCTCATGAGCCCAAACAAGTCTCTAAAAGCATGAGTTTGCAACTACTTTACTTTTGGAGAAAATTCAAAACATTCATTATTCAATAGAGCCCAATAGCAAAAACCAGCGTTTTGAATGAAGAATCACATTTCTTGGTAGAATCATGCAGGATTGAAATTTTTGATGGTTTTTTACTCCTCTCAACAGCCCAAACAAGTTTCTAAAAGGATGAGTTTGCAACTACTTTACTTTTGGAGAAAATTCAAAACATTCATTATTCAATAGGGCCCAAACTATCAAAAACCAGCGGTTTCAATGAACACACATTTCTTGGTAGAATCATGCAGGACTGAAATTTTTGATGTTTTTCTACTCCTCTCATGAGCCCAAACAAGTCTCTAAAAGCATGAGTTTGCAACTACTTTACTTTTGGAGAAAATTCAAAACATTCATTATTCAATAGAGCCCAATAGCAAAAACCAGCGTTTTGAATGAAGAATCACATTTCTTGGTAGAATCATGTAGGATTGAAATTTTTGATGGTTTTTTACTCCTCTCAACAGCCCAAACAAGTTTCTAAAAGGATGAGTTTGCAACTACTTTACTTTTGGAGAAAATTCAAAACATTCATTATTCAATAGGGCCCAAACTATCAAAAACCAGCGGTTTCAATGAACACACATTTCTTGGTAGAATCATGCAGGACTGAAATTTTTGATGTTTTTCTACTCCTCTCATGAGCCCAAACAAGTCTCTAAAAGCATGAGTTTGCAACTACTTTACTTTTGGAGAAAATTCAAAACATTCATTATTCAATAGGGCCCAAACTATCAAAAACCAGCGGTTTCAATGAACACATTTCTTGGTAGAATCATGCAGGACTGAAATTTTTGATGTTTTTCTACTCCTCTCATGAGCCCAAACAAGTCTCTAAAAGCATGAGTTTGCAACTACTTTACTTTTGGAGAAAATTCAAAACATTCACTATTCAATAGAGCCCAATAGCAAAAATCAGGTTTTGAATGAAGAATCACATTTCTTGGTAAAATCATGCAGGATTGAAATTTTTGATGGTTTTTTACTCCTCTCAACAGCCCAAACAAGTTTCTAAAAGGATGAGTTTGCAACTACTTTACTTTTGGAGAAAATTCAAAACATTCATTATTCAATAGGGCCCAAACTATCAAAAACCAGCGGTTTCAATGAACACACATTTCTTGGTAGAATCATGCAGGACTGAAATTTTTGATGTTTTTCTACTCATCTCATGAGCCCAAACAAGTCTCTAAAAGCATGAGTTTGCAACTACTTTACTTTTGGAGAAAATTCAAAACATTCATTATTCAATAGAGCCCAATAGCAAAAACCAGCGTTTTGAATGAAGAATCACATTTCTTGGTAGAATCATGCAGGATTGAAATTTTTGATGGTTTTTTACTCCTCTCAACAGCCCAAACAAGTTTCTAAAAGGATGAGTTTGCAACTACTTTACTTTTGGAGAAAATTCAAAACATTCATTATTCAATAGTGCCCAAACTATCAAAAACCAGCGGTTTCAATGAACACACATTTCTTGGTAGAATCATGCAGGACTGAAATTTTTGATGTTTTTCTACTCCTCTCATGAGCCCAAACAAGTCTCTAAAAGCATGAGTTTGCAACTACTTTACTTTTGGAGAAAATTCAAAACATTCATTATTCAATAGAGCCCAATAGCAAAAACCAGCGTTTTGAATGAAGAATCACATTTCTTGGTAGAATCATGCAGGATTGAAATTTTTGATGGTTTTTTACTCCTCTCAACAGCCCAAACAAGTTTCTAAAAGGATGAGTTTGCAACTACTTTACTTTTGGAGAAAATTCAAAACATTCATTATTCAATAGAGCCCAATAGCAAAAACCAGCGTTTTGAATGAAGAATCACATTTCTTGGTAGAATCATGCAGGATTGAAATTTTTGATGGTTTTTTACTCCTCTCAACAGCCCAAACAAGTTTCTAAAAGGATGAGTTTGCAACTACTTTACTTTTGGAGAAAATTCAAAACATTCATTATTCAATAGGGCCCAAACTATCAAAAACCAGCTGTTTCAATGAACACACATTTCTTGGTAGAATCATGCAGGACTGAAATTTTTGATGTTTTTCTACTCCTCTCATGAGCCCAAACAAGTCTCTAAAAGCATGAGTTTGCAACTACTTTAGTTTTGGAGAAAATTCAAAACATTCATTATTCAATAGAGCCCAATAGCAAAAACCAGCGTTTTGAATGAAGAATCACATTTCTTGGTAGAATCATGCAGGATTGAAATTTTTGATGGTTTTTTACTCCTCTCAACAGCACAAACAAGTTTCTAAAAGGATGAGTTTGCAACTACTTTACTTTTGGAGAAAATTCAAAACATTCATTATTCAATAGGGCCCAAACTATCAAAAACCAGCGGTTTCAATGAACACACATTTCTTGGTAGAATCATGCAGGACTGAAATTTTTGATGTTTTTCTACTCCTCTCATGAGCCCAAACAAGTCTCTAAAAGCATGAGTTTGCAACTACTTTACTTTTGGAGAAAATTCAAAACATTCATTATTCAATAGATCCCAATAGCAAAAACCAGCGTTTTGAATGAAGAATCACATTTCTTGGTAGAATCATGCAGGATTGAAATTTTTGATGGTTTTTTACTCCTCTCAACAGCCCAAACAAGTTTCTAAAAGGATGAGTTTGCAACTACTTTACTTTTGGAGAAAATTCAAAACATTCACTATTCAATAGAGCCCAATAGCAAAAATCAGGTTTTGAATGAAGAATCACATTTCTTGGTAAAATCATGCAGGATTGAAATTTTTGATGGTTTTTTACTCCTCTCAACAGCCCAAACAAGTTTCTAAAAGGATGAGTTTGCAACTACTTTACTTTTGGAGAAAATTCAAAACATTCATTATTCAATAGGGCCCAAACTATCAAAAACCAGCGGTTTGAATGAACACACATTTCTTGGTAGAATCATGCAGGACTGAAATTTTTGATGTTTTTCTACTCCTCTCATGAGCCCAAACAAGTCTCTAAAAGCATGAGTTTGCAACTACTTTACTTTTGGAGAAAATTCAAAACATTCATTATTCAATAGAGCCCAATAGCAAAAACCAGCGTTTTGAATGAAGAATCACATTTCTTGGTAGAATCATGCAGGATTGAAATTTTTGATGGTTTTTTACTCCTCTCAACAGCCCAAACAAGTTTCTAAAAGGATGAGTTTGCAACTACTTTACTTTTGGAGAAAATTCAAAACATTCATTATTCAATAGGGCCCAAACTATCAAAAACCAGCCGTTTCAATGAACACACATGTCTTGGTAGAATCATGCAGGACTGAAATTTTTGATGTTTTTCTACTCCTCTCATGAGCCCAAACAAGTCTCTAAAAGCATGAGTTTGCAACTACTTTACTTTTGGAGAAAATTCAAAACATTCATTATTCAATAGAGCCCAATAGCAAAAACCAGCGTTTTGAATGAAGAATCACATTTCTTGGTAGAATCATGCAGGATTGAAATTTTTGATGGTTTTTTACTCCTCTCAACAGCCCAAACAAGTTTCTAAAAGGATGAGTTTGCAACTACTTTACTTTTGGAGAAAATTCAAAACATTCATTATTCAATAGGGCCCAAACTATCAAAAACCAGCGGTTTCAATGAACACACATTTCTTGGTAGAATCATGCAGGACTGAAATTTTTGATGTTTTTCTACTCCTCTCATGAGCCCAAACAAGTCTCTAAAAGCATGAGTTTGCAACTACTTTACTTTTGGAGAAAATTCAAAACATTCATTATTCAATAGAGCCCAATAGCAAAAACCAGCGTTTTGAATGAAGAATCACATTTCTTGGTAGAATCATGTAGGATTGAAATTTTTGATGGTTTTTTACTCCTCTCAACAGCCCAAACAAGTTTCTAAAAGGATGAGTTTGCAACTACTTTACTTTTGGAGAAAATTCAAAACATTCATTATTCAATAGGGCCCAAACTATCAAAAACCAGCGGTTTCAATGAACACACATTTCTTGGTAGAATCATGCAGGACTGAAATTTTTGATGTTTTTCTACTCCTCTCATGAGCCCAAACAAGTCTCTAAAAGCATGAGTTTGCAACTACTTTACTTTTGGAGAAAATTCAAAACATTCATTATTCAATAGGGCCCAAACTATCAAAAACCAGCGGTTTCAATGAACACATTTCTTGGTAGAATCATGCAGGACTGAAATTTTTGATGTTTTTCTACTCCTCTCATGAGCCCAAACAAGTCTCTAAAAGCATGAGTTTGCAACTACTTTACTTTTGGAGAAAATTCAAAACATTCACTATTCAATAGAGCCCAATAGCAAAAATCAGGTTTTGAATGAAGAATCACATTTCTTGGTAAAATCATGCAGGATTGAAATTTTTGATGGTTTTTTACTCCTCTCAACAGCCCAAACAAGTTTCTAAAAGGATGAGTTTGCAACTACTTTACTTTTGGAGAAAATTCAAAACATTCATTATTCAATAGGGCCCAAACTATCAAAAACCAGCGGTTTCAATGAACACACATTTCTTGGTAGAATCATGCAGGACTGAAATTTTTGATGTTTTTCTACTCATCTCATGAGCCCAAACAAGTCTCTAAAAGCATGAGTTTGCAACTACTTTACTTTTGGAGAAAATTCAAAACATTCATTATTCAATAGAGCCCAATAGCAAAAACCAGCGTTTTGAATGAAGAATCACATTTCTTGGTAGAATCATGCAGGATTGAAATTTTTGATGGTTTTTTACTCCTCTCAACAGCCCAAACAAGTTTCTAAAAGGATGAGTTTGCAACTACTTTACTTTTGGAGAAAATTCAAAACATTCATTATTCAATAGGGCCCAAACTATCAAAAACCAGCGGTTTCAATGAACACACATTTCTTGGTAGAATCATGCAGGACTGAAATTTTTGATGTTTTTCTACTCCTCTCATGAGCCCAAACAAGTCTCTAAAAGCATGAGTTTGCAACTACTTTACTTTTGGAGAAAATTCAAAACATTCATTATTCAATAGAGCCCAATAGCAAAAACCAGCGTTTTGAATGAAGAATCACATTTCTTGGTAGAATCATGCAGGATTGAAATTTTTGATGGTTTTTTACTCCTCTCAACAGCCCAAACAAGTTTCTAAAAGGATGAGTTTGCAACTACTTTACTTTTGGAGAAAATTCAAAACATTCATTATTCAATAGAGCCCAATAGCAAAAACCAGCGTTTTGAATGAAGAATCACATTTCTTGGTAGAATCATGCAGGATTGAAATTTTTGATGGTTTTTTACTCCTCTCAACAGCCCAAACAAGTTTCTAAAAGGATGAGTTTGCAACTACTTTACTTTTGGAGAAAATTCAAAACATTCATTATTCAATAGGGCCCAAACTATCAAAAACCAGCTGTTTCAATGAACACACATTTCTTGGTAGAATCATGCAGGACTGAAATTTTTGATGTTTTTCTACTCCTCTCATGAGCCCAAACAAGTCTCTAAAAGCATGAGTTTGCAACTACTTTAGTTTTGGAGAAAATTCAAAACATTCATTATTCAATAGAGCCCAATAGCAAAAACCAGCGTTTTGAATGAAGAATCACATTTCTTGGTAGAATCATGCAGGATTGAAATTTTTGATGGTTTTTTACTCCTCTCAACAGCCCAAACAAGTTTCTAAAAGGATGAGTTTGCAACTACTTTACTTTTGGAGAAAATTCAAAACATTCATTATTCAATAGGGCCCAAACTATCAAAAACCAGCGGTTTGAATGAACACACATTTCTTGGTAGAATCATGCAGGACTGAAATTTTTGATGTTTTTCTACTCCTCTCATGAGCCCAAACAAGTCTCTAAAAGCATGAGTTTGCAACTACTTTACTTTTGGAGAAAATTCAAAACATTCATTATTCAATAGAGCCCAATAGCAAAAACCAGCGTTTTGAATGAAGAATCACATTTCTTGGTAGAATCATGCAGGATTGAAATTTTTGATGGTTTTTTACTCCTCTCAACAGCCCAAACAAGTTTCTAAAAGGATGAGTTTGCAACTACTTTACTTTTGGAGAAAATTCAAAACATTCATTATTCAATAGGGCCCAAACTATCAAAAACCAGCCGTTTCAATGAACACACATGTCTTGGTAGAATCATGCAGGACTGAAATTTTTGATGTTTTTCTACTCCTCTCATGAGCCCAAACAAGTCTCTAAAAGCATGAGTTTGCAACTACTTTACTTTTGGAGAAAATTCAAAACATTCATTATTCAATAGAGCCCAATAGCAAAAACCAGCGTTTTGAATGAAGAATCACATTTCTTGGTAGAATCATGTAGGATTGAAATTTTTGATGGTTTTTTACTCCTCTCAACAGCCCAAACAAGTTTCTAAAAGGATGAGTTTGCAACTACTTTACTTTTGGAGAAAATTCAAAACATTCATTATTCAATAGGGCCCAAACTATCAAAAACCAGCGGTTTGAATGAACACATTTCTTGGTAGAATCATGCAGGACTGAAATTTTTGATGTTTTTCTACTCCTCTCATGAGCCCAAACAAGTCTCTAAAAGCATGAGTTTGCAACTACTTTACTTTTGGAGAAAATTCAAAACATTCACTATTCAATAGAGCCCAATAGCAAAAATCAGGTTTTGAATGAAGAATCACATTTCTTGGTAAAATCATGCAGGATTGAAATTTTTGATGGTTTTTTACTCCTCTCAACAGCCCAAACAAGTTTCTAAAAGGATGAGTTTGCAACTACTTTACTTTTGGAGAAAATTCAAAACATTCATTATTCAATAGGGCCCAAACTATCAAAAACCAGCGGTTTCAATGAACACACATTTCTTGGTAGAATCATGCAGGACTGAAATTTTTGATGTTTTTCTACTCATCTCATGAGCCAAAACAAGTCTCTAAAAGCATGAGTTTGCAACTACTTTACTTTTGGAGAAAATTCAAAACATTCATTATTCAATAGAGCCCAATAGCAAAAACCAGCGTTTTGAATGAAGAATCACATTTCTTGGTAGAATCATGCAGGATTGAAATTTTTGATGGTTTTTTACTCCTCTCAACAGCCCAAACAAGTTTCTAAAAGGATGAGTTTGCAACTACTTTACTTTTGGAGAAAATTCAAAACATTCATTATTCAATAGGGCCCAAACTATCAAAAACCAGCGGTTTCAATGAACACACATTTCTTGGTAGAATCATGCAGGACTGAAATTTTTGATGTTTTTCTACTCCTCTCATGAGCCCAAACAAGTCTCTAAAAGCATGAGTTTGCAACTACTTTACTTTTGGAGAAAATTCAAAACATTCATTATTCAATAGAGCCCAATAGCAAAAACCAGCGTTTTGAATGAAGAATCACATTTCTTGGTAGAATCATGCAGGATTGAAATTTTTGATGGTTTTTTACTCCTCTCAACAGCCCAAACAAGTTTCTAAAAGGATGAGTTTGCAACTACTTTACTTTTGGAGAAAATTCAAAACATTCATTATTCAATAGAGCCCAATAGCAAAAACCAGCGTTTTGAATGAAGAATCACATTTCTTGGTAGAATCATGCAGGATTGAAATTTTTGATGGTTTTTTACTCCTCTCAACAGCCCAAACAAGTTTCTAAAAGGATGAGTTTGCAACTACTTTACTTTTGGAGAAAATTCAAAACATTCATTATTCAATAGGGCCCAAACTATCAAAAACCAGCTGTTTCAATGAACACACATTTCTTGGTAGAATCATGCAGGACTGAAATTTTTGATGTTTTTCTACTCCTCTCATGAGCCCAAACAAGTCTCTAAAAGCATGAGTTTGCAACTACTTTAGTTTTGGAGAAAATTCAAAACATTCATTATTCAATAGAGCCCAATAGCAAAAACCAGCGTTTTGAATGAAGAATCACATTTCTTGGTAGAATCATGCAGGATTGAAATTTTTGATGGTTTTTTACTCCTCTCAACAGCACAAACAAGTTTCTAAAAGGATGAGTTTGCAACTACTTTACTTTTGGAGAAAATTCAAAACATTCATTATTCAATAGGGCCCAAACTATCAAAAACCAGCGGTTTCAATGAACACACATTTCTTGGTAGAATCATGCAGGACTGAAATTTTTGATGTTTTTCTACTCCTCTCATGAGCCCAAACAAGTCTCTAAAAGCATGAGTTTGCAACTACTTTACTTTTGGAGAAAATTCAAAACATTCATTATTCAATAGATCCCAATAGCAAAAACCAGCGTTTTGAATGAAGAATCACATTTCTTGGTAGAATCATGCAGGATTGAAATTTTTGATGGTTTTTTACTCCTCTCAACAGCCCAAACAAGTTTCTAAAAGGATGAGTTTGCAACTACTTTACTTTTGGAGAAAATTCAAAACATTCACTATTCAATAGAGCCCAATAGCAAAAATCAGGTTTTGAATGAAGAATCACATTTCTTGGTAAAATCATGCAGGATTGAAATTTTTGATGGTTTTTTACTCCTCTCAACAGCCCAAACAAGTTTCTAAAAGGATGAGTTTGCAACTACTTTACTTTTGGAGAAAATTCAAAACATTCATTATTCAATAGGGCCCAAACTATCAAAAACCAGCGGTTTGAATGAACACACATTTCTTGGTAGAATCATGCAGGACTGAAATTTTTGATGTTTTTCTACTCCTCTCATGAGCCCAAACAAGTCTCTAAAAGCATGAGTTTGCAACTACTTTACTTTTGGAGAAAATTCAAAACATTCATTATTCAATAGAGCCCAATAGCAAAAACCAGCGTTTTGAATGAAGAATCACATTTCTTGGTAGAATCATGCAGGATTGAAATTTTTGATGGTTTTTTACTCCTCTCAACAGCCCAAACAAGTTTCTAAAAGGATGAGTTTGCAACTACTTTACTTTTGGAGAAAATTCAAAACATTCATTATTCAATAGGGCCCAAACTATCAAAAACCAGCCGTTTCAATGAACACACATGTCTTGGTAGAATCATGCAGGACTGAAATTTTTGATGTTTTTCTACTCCTCTCATGAGCCCAAACAAGTCTCTAAAAGCATGAGTTTGCAACTACTTTACTTTTGGAGAAAATTCAAAACATTCACTATTCAATAGAGCCCAATAGCAAAAATCAGGTTTTGAATGAAGAATCACATTTCTTGGTAAAATCATGCAGGATTGAAATTTTTGATGGTTTTTTACTCCTCTCAACAGCCCAAACAAGTTTCTAAAAGGATGAGTTTGCAACTACTTTACTTTTGGAGAAAATTCAAAACATTCATTATTCAATAGGGCCCAAACTATCAAAAACCAGCGGTTTCAATGAACACACATTTCTTGGTAGAATCATGCAGGACTGAAATTTTTGATGTTTTTCTACTCCTCTCATGAGCCCAAACAAGTCTCTAAAAGCATGAGTTTGCAACTACTTTACTTTTGGAGAAAATTCAAAACATTCACTATTCAATAGAGCCCAATAGCAAAAATCAGGTTTTGAATGAAGAATCACATTTCTTGGTAAAATCATGCAGGATTGAAATTTTTG
Source organism: Dendrobates tinctorius (assembly GCF_039654945.1). Classification (NCBI taxonomy): domain Eukaryota; kingdom Metazoa; phylum Chordata; class Amphibia; order Anura; family Dendrobatidae; genus Dendrobates; species Dendrobates tinctorius. The sequence continues at coordinate 3,341,975 of NW_027361956.1, forward strand.
ATGGTTTTTTACTCCTCTCAACAGCCCAAACAAGTTTCTAAAAGGATGAGTTTGCAACTACTTTACTTTTGGAGAAAATTCAAAACATTCATTATTCAATAGGGCCCAAACTATCAAAAACCAGCGGTTTCAATGAACACACATTTCTTGGTAGAATCATGCAGGACTGAAATTTTTGATGTTTTTCTACTCCTCTCATGAGCCCAAACAAGTCTCTAAAAGCATGAGTTTGCAACTACTTTACTTTTGGAGAAAATTCAAAACATTCATTATTCAATAGGGCCCAAACTATCAAAAACCAGCGGTTTCAATGAACACATTTCTTGGTAGAATCATGCAGGACTGAAATTTTTGATGTTTTTCTACTCCTCTCATGAGCCCAAACAAGTCTCTAAAAGCATGAGTTTGCAACTACTTTACTTTTGGAGAAAATTCAAAACATTCACTGTTCAATAGAGCCCAATAGCAAAAATCAGGTTTTGAATGAAGAATCACATTTCTTGGTAAAATCATGCAGGATTGAAATTTTTGATGGTTTTTTACTCCTCTCAACAGCCCAAACAAGTTTCTAAAAGGATGAGTTTGCAACTACTTTACTTTTGGAGAAAATTCAAAACATTCATTATTCAATAGGGCCCAAACTATCAAAAAACAGCGGTTTCAATGAACACACATTTCTTGGTAGAATCATGCAGGACTGAAATTTTTGATGTTTTTCTACTCATCTCATGAGCCCAAACAAGTCTCTAAAAGCATGAGTTTGCAACTACTTTACTTTTGGAGAAAATTCAAAACATTCATTATTCAATAGAGCCCAATAGCAAAAACCAGCGTTTTGAATGAAGAATCACATTTCTTGGTAGAATCATGCAGGATTGAAATTTTTGATGGTTTTTTACTCCTCTCAACAGCCCAAACAAGTTTCTAAAAGGATGAGTTTGCAACTACTTTACTTTTGGAGAAAATTCAAAACATTCATTATTCAATAGGGCCCAAACTATCAAAAACCAGCGGTTTCAATGAACACACATTTCTTGGTAGAATCATGCAGGACTGAAATTTTTGATGTTTTTCTACTCCTCTCATGAGCCCAAACAAGTCTCTAAAAGCATGAGTTTGCAACTACTTTACTTTTGGAGAAAATTCAAAACATTCATTATTCAATAGAGCCCAATAGCAAAAACCAGCGTTTTGAATGAAGAATCACATTTCTTGGTAGAATCATGCAGGATTGAAATTTTTGATGGTTTTTTACTCCTCTCAACAGCCCAAACAAGTTTCTAAAAGGATGAGTTTGCAACTACTTTACTTTTGGAGAAAATTCAAAACATTCATTATTCAATAGGGCCCAAACTATCAAAAACCAGCGGTTTCAATGAACACACATTTCTTGGTAGAATCATGCAGGACTGAAATTTTTGATGTTTTTCTACTCCTCTCATGAGCCCAAACAAGTCTCTAAAAGCATGAGTTTGCAACTACTTTACTTTTGGAGAAAATTCAAAACATTCATTATTCAATAGAGCCCAATAGCAAAAACCAGCGTTTTGAATGAAGAATCACATTTCTTGGTAGAATCATGTAGGATTGAAATTTTTGATGGTTTTTTACTCCTCTCAACAGCCCAAACAAGTTTCTAAAAGGATGAGTTTGCAACTACTTTACTTTTGGAGAAAATTCAAAACATTCATTATTCAATAGGGCCCAAACTATCAAAAACCAGCGGTTTCAATGAACACACATTTCTTGGTAGAATCATGCAGGACTGAAATTTTTGATGTTTTTCTACTCCTCTCATGAGCCCAAACAAGTCTCTAAAAGCATGAGTTTGCAACTACTTTACTTTTGGAGAAAATTCAAAACATTCATTATTCAATAGGGCCCAAACTATCAAAAACCAGCGGTTTCAATGAACACATTTCTTGGTAGAATCATGCAGGACTGAAATTTTTGATGTTTTTCTACTCCTCTCATGAGCCCAAACAAGTCTCTAAAAGCATGAGTTTGCAACTACTTTACTTTTGGAGAAAATTCAAAACATTCACTATTCAATAGAGCCCAATAGCAAAAATCAGGTTTTGAATGAAGAATCACATTTCTTGGTAAAATCATGCAGGATTGAAATTTTTGATGGTTTTTTACTCCTCTCAACAGCCCAAACAAGTTTCTAAAAGGATGAGTTTGCAACTACTTTACTTTTGGAGAAAATTCAAAACATTCATTATTCAATAGGGCCCAAACTATCAAAAACCAGCGGTTTCAATGAACACACATTTCTTGGTAGAATCATGCAGGACTGAAATTTTTGATGTTTTTCTACTCATCTCATGAGCCCAAACAAGTCTCTAAAAGCATGAGTTTGCAACTACTTTACTTTTGGAGAAAATTCAAAACATTCATTATTCAATAGAGCCCAATAGCAAAAACCAGCGTTTTGAATGAAGAATCACATTTCTTGGTAGAATCATGCAGGATTGAATTTTTTGATGGTTTTTTACTCCTCTCAACAGCCCAAACAAGTTTCTAAAAGGATGAGTTTGCAACTACTTTACTTTTGGAGAAAATTCAAAACATTCATTATTCAATAGGGCCCAAACTATCAAAAACCAGCGGTTTCAATGAACACACATTTCTTGGTAGAATCATGCAGGACTGAAATTTTTGATGTTTTTCTACTCCTCTCATGAGCCCAAACAAGTCTCTAAAAGCATGAGTTTGCAACTACTTTACTTTTGGAGAAAATTCAAAACATTCATTATTCAATATAGCCCAATAGCAAAAACCAGCGTTTTGAATGAAGAATCACATTTCTTGGTAGAATCGTGCAGGATTGAAATTTTTGATGTTTTTTTACTCCTCTCAACAGCCCAAACAAGTTTCTAAAAGGATGAGTTTGCAACTACTTTACTTTTGGAGAAAATTCAAAACATTCATTATTCAATAGAGCCCAATAGCAAAAACCAGCGTTTTGAATGAAGAATCACATTTCTTGGTAGAATCATGCAGGATTGAAATTTTTGATGGATTTTACTCCTCTCAACAGCCCAAACAAGTTTCTAAAAGGATGAGTTTGCAACTACTTTACTTTTGGAGAAAATTCAAAACATTCATTATTCAATAGGGCCCAAACTATCAAAAACCAGCGGTTTCAATGAACACACATTTCTTGGTAGAATCATGCAGGACTGAAATTTTTGATGTTTTTCTACTCCTCTCATGAGCCCAAACAAGTCTCTAAAAGCATGAGTTTGCAACTACTTTACTTTTGGAGAAAATTCAAAACATTCATTATTCAATAGAGCCCAATAGCAAAAACCAGCGTTTTGAATGAAGAATCACATTTCTTGGTAGAATCATGCAGGATTGAATTTTTTGATGGTTTTTTACTCCTCTCAACAGCCCAAACAAGTTTCTAAAAGGATGAGTTTGCAACTACTTTACTTTTGGAGAAAATTCAAAACATTCATTATTCAATAGGGCCCAAACTATCAAAAACCAGCGGTTTCAATGAACACACATTTCTTGGTAGAATCATGCAGGACTGAAATTTTTGATGTTTTTCTACTCCTCTCATGAGCCCAAACAAGTCTCTAAAAGCATGAGTTTGCAACTACTTTACTTTTGGAGAAAATTCAAAACATTCATTATTCAATAGAGCCCAATAGCAAAAACCAGCGTTTTGAATGAAGAATCACATTTCTTGGTAGAATCATGTAGGATTGAAATTTTTGATGGTTTTTTACTCCTCTCAACAGCCCAAACAAGTTTCTAAAAGGATGAGTTTGCAACTACTTTACTTTTGGAGAAAATTCAAAACATTCATTATTCAATAGGGCCCAAACTATCAAAAACCAGCGGTTTCAATGAACACACATTTCTTGGTAGAATCATGCAGGACTGAAATTTTTGATGTTTTTCTACTCCTCTCATGAGCCCAAACAAGTCTCTAAAAGCATGAGTTTGCAACTACTTTACTTTTGGAGAAAATTCAAAACATTCACTATTCAATAGAGCCCAATAGCAAAAACCAGCGTTTTGAATGAAGAATCACATTTCTTGGTAGAATCATGCAGGATTGAAATTTTTGATGGTTTTTTACTCCTCTCAACAGCCCAAACAAGTTTCTAAAAGGATGAGTTTGCAACTACTTTACTTTTGGAGAAAATTCAAAACATTCATTATTCAATAGGGCCCAAACTATCAAAAACCAGCGGTTTCAATGAACACACATTTCTTGGTAGAATCATGCAGGACTGAAATTTTTGATGTTTTTCTACTCCTCTCATGAGCCCAAACAAGTCTCTAAAAGCATGAGTTTGCAACTACTTAACTTTTGGAGAAAATTCAAAACATTCATTATTCAATAGGGCCCAAACTATCAAAAACCAGCGGTTTGAATGAACACACATTTCTTGGTAGAATCATGCAGGACTGAAATTTTTGATGTTTTTCTACTCCTCTCATGAGCCCAAACAAGTCTCTAAAAGCATGAGTTTGCAACTACTTTACTTTTGGAGAAAATTCAAAACATTCATTATTCAATAGGGCCCAAACTATCAAAAACCAGCGGTTTGAATGAACACACATTTCTTGGTAGAATCATGCAGGACTGAAATTTTTGATGTTTTTCTACTCCTCTCATGAGCCCAAACAAGTCTCTAAAAGCATGAGTTTGCAACTACTTTACTTTTGGAGAAAATTCAAAACATTCATTATTCAATAGAGCCCAATAGCAAAAACCAGCGTTTTGAATGAAGAATCACATTTCTTGGTATAATCATGCAGGATTGAAATTTTTGATGGTTTTTTACTCCTCTCAACAGCCCAAACAAGTTTCTAAAAGGATGAGTTTGCAACTACTTTACTTTTGGAGAAAATTCAAAACATTCATTATTCAATAGGGCCCAAACTATCAAAAACCAGCGGTTTCAATGAACACACATTTCTTGGTAGAATCATGCAGGACTGAAATTTTTGATGTTTTTCTACTCCTCTCATGAGCCCAAACAAGTCTCTAAAAGCATGAGTTTGCAACTACTTTACTTTTGGAGAAAATTCAAAACATTCATTATTCAATAGAGCCGAATAGCAAAAACCAGCGTTTTGAATGAAGAATCACATTTCTTGGTAGAATCATGCAGGATTGAAATTTTTGATGGTTTTTTACTCCTCTCAACAGCCCAAACAAGTTTCTAAAAGGATGAGTTTGCAACTACTTTACTTTTGGAGAAAATTCAAAACATTCATTATTCAATAGAGCCCAATAGCAAAAACCAGCGTTTTGAATGAAGAATCACATTTCTTGGTAGAATCATGCAGGATTGAAATTTTTGATGGTTTTTTACTCCTATCAACAGCCCAAACAAGTTTCTAAAAGGATGAGTTTGCAACTACTTTACTTTTGGAGAAAATTCAAAACATTCATTATTCAATAGGGCCCAAACTATCAAAAACCAGCGGTTTCAATGAACACACATTTCTTGGTAGAATCATGCAGGACTGAAATTTTTGATGTTTTTCTACTCC